>NC_060035.1:7248696-8456813 GCF_905333055.1 Maniola jurtina | reverse complement strand
AACTAATAGCGTTTACCCGAGCAAGCTCCTACGTTAGTACAGCTGTGCGGGCAAGGTGACAGTGGTCACAAGTTGACGAATCATTGAGCTCTTGCATCACGTCATCACACCCCTCGCGCACCGCTCCACTACTGCAGGAACCTACCCTATGCCTGGAATACCTATTTTTCCACCAAATCAGCATAAAGTTCATTCTGAGAGTAGAATTACGATAGTATAATGATAATGGCATCCCTTTATTCCTTCTTTTAACTTATGGCTGCAGAGGTCGCATAAACAAAAGTTCAATAATTTGTTGAAACCACAGACATTTAACTTTAATAACAAAATTAAATTATGATTATGAATATTACTACGTTAAATGCCTGTAGGTAATTATTATGGATATTTGTCAAATTAATTTTAAAAAGATTAATTAGTCTTAAATCATTAGGTCTGGAAAATGTCTGCGGGGTGAAATTTGAAATTAGGACTCTATGAATTATCTAAATTCAACTTGTAATCCGTATAACCTTTAATACTTCAATATTAATCATTCTGCCTGCTAGCCAGCGTGGCGGACTATGTCCGAACCCCTCTTATTCTGAGAGGAGATTCGTGCTCAGTAGTGAGCTGGCGATGGGTTGTTGATAATGATGATGATGATTTATTATTAAAAGTATTGATGAAATCATGTAAGCCTTACGGGTGGGACTTAAATCACCAAGGCGTTTGTCGCCGTCTCAACGGAGGCATCTTATGGTGAAATAGAAGAAATATTCTTTCATAAAGATGCGTAATAATTTTATTATGGACCGCACCATAGATCATACGCACTACCACCATACGTGCGGTCTACATCCACAATTACTTTATCAACCTATGTAGATTGATAAGGAATGTAAATTATCAATATTTTTGCCTAGTATATTTTTAATGGTTATTTAATTTTAATTCCAGGAACGTAATGCCCTTGAACTCAAGAACAACCCTGAAGCCGCCAGATTACAAGAAGACAAGGCAGCTCTTGACTACAAAGGCTTTTATCACCAAAAGTAGATCGATGTGACCATTATCAGTGAAATCAGTGACTTTATATTTTAACAAATCAATAGTACGTACCTAGTTTCACAAACTAACGTGTGCTTAGCAACCGAATGCTCTGTGAGCATAAACAAAGTCAGTTTAGAATTAATTATTTAGTAAGTAATGAAAACCATCGCGCATCTTGGATTCACTAAGGCCATACAATACAATATGCATTTGGAGCTGTCGACACTTGAATCTACTAATAAATCTATTTCACAACAATGTTTTTGCGTGTTTTCGATATTCGTTGCCATTTGATCTGAGATTTAGAAAATTGATAAGAATTAAGTTGAATTGTTTAGAAAATTATTGCATATAGGTACATCATGACGTGGTATCTTTTAAGTTACAATGACTATAAAATTTTTACATTGCAGTGCCAGAAGCAGACAAAAATGACGACTGTTATTAATTTTGTAATTGAATAAATATACTCATTCTTTGTGCTTTAAGCTAGTGGACTTGTTGGTTTTTGTAAAGTTGTGACTGTGAATAGCAAAAACCAGTAGTTTGACTGTATGTTTGTAACTTTCATACTTTTGTACATACCTATCTTTATGTAACTTATCATAATTTCTATAAAATAAAATGTTAAAGATTGTGTGACTAGTTGTTTATTTCCTTTATTTTCTTTTAGACGGAATATTAATAGCACCTAACTTCTTTAACAAAAGAGTATAATAGAGAAAATCTCTGAGCTTAGGAACTGAAGCCATTTTTGTTACAAAAATCATAATTTATTTCTTTGCGTAAATCTATATACTTAAATAATATAATAAAGATAGTAGGTATGATAATTATAAATGTAGTAAAGAAATAAATATATCTAAAATTTTAAAAAATTGCTGTTAGCGATGTTCTGAGTCCTCTTTCTGCATAACTCTGAATCTGAATATATCAAATATGCAGTTGAATCTATTTAAGATGTAAGTAGCCTAGAATAGTTACTATGAGTACTCTAACGCAATTTAAAAACGCACGTTTTTCTCTTGTTACTACAAAACTGTGGAATATTGACAACAAAGGGATTAAACAGAATAATAATGTTCTAACAAAAGGTTACTGGATCTTCGAATATTTGTTTGCCTCTTACAAGCTTCTGATTTCCAAAGCTTTTAAAGTTTTTGCTCTGAAACAAAATTTGTAAATGGGTAATAACGAATTACTGTATGGGAAGTTTTTTCAATAGGATTGTTGATAAAAATGTTTTTTCGATGATTCAAATTTTGAGCACCCTGAATGTGTAAGTTTTAAAAACTTACAGAACCAGCTTGTTATTATATATTATGGTGTAGCAATGCTGTTAGGGTTCAAAATTTTATGAATCCAGGATTTCCTTCAAACAGTATGTAGTGATGTAAACGGTAAACCCAGTTAATGTCAATCATCCAGTTTTAAAATACTGAAATCACATCACACTTATAAAAGCGAAAGTTGTGTGTTTGTTTGTATGTTTGTATGTTTGTTACTCTTTCACGCAATAATTACCGGGCGGATTTGGCTTAAATATAGAATGGAGATAGATTATATACTGGATACAAAGACTACTTTTTATCCCGAAGGTGTATGGCAGTTTTTATTAAACCCTTTGGTTTCTGCACGGCGTCGTACCGGAACGCTTAATCGCTTGGCGGCACGGTTTTGCCGGTAGGGCGGTAACTAGTCACGGCTGGAGCTTACCACCAGACCATACCAGAGGAAATTTTGAAATTGTAAAATCCCTATTTTCACCTGTTGGGAATCGAACTCGGGACCTCCCACAGATAAGATCACAGCGCTTGCCACGCCACTGCGCCAGGGATGTCGTCAAATAAGGATAAGGAGCCTAAGCGTTTATGCCCTTAACTACCTACTGATCTCATAAAATCAGAAGGTAGACAAAATATTATACATTGTCCTATCGTTGTCATTGAAATCGTAAAAAGTTTCGTAAAAACTATTAGAGAGAGAGCCCGTGAGGGCCAGACCTTTGTTATTTTATAAAACCTGAAAGATTGTCGCGCATGGTCCCCAACACAGGGAGGAACGATCAGCGATTATGTAGTTTGGATCAGCTGTGCTTTGGCAGATAACAGGTAACAAAGGTGTATAAATTTTTCATCCAAGTATAAAGTGTATCTTTTTTATTTTTCCTTCGGAAAGTATAAAAATCACGTCTTGCATTGCCAGACACTTTGTTTCGTCGCAACCCCTTGCCAGACACCCTTAAACTTCAGTAAATTGTTAAAGAGTCCTTTCTCAACTAGCTCTACCTCTCTGCACTAGGTATACCTAATATTATTTTTGTATAGTTGAAGTATGCTCATAAGAATATGAAGCTTCTTTACCTAATATTGAAAATTAAACATAAGCTACTAAATCTTTATAATTTATCTCATATCAACCATATGAATTTTATTAGGGCCATTAAATACCACATGCCTAACAGGATTTCCAGAGGCCTGTTATAGACATTTAAACAAATTATTATAATTTCGTAATATGTTTCTGCCCTTTATGGACTTGACGGCCAAAACAGTGTAAGACGCGTGCTATACTTTAAATTTTAATTATGGGTATGAACTTAGTGTGTAGCTAATTATTCTGTCTTTGGACGTCAGGTTCAGCAGTTAATTCAAACTGAGTACCTACTTTAAACTATCATAGGTACGCTTAAAGCAAAGGTCCCTAATATAATACATAGCGTTTGGCAAAGCCAATATTATTAATAGAACTGAGAAAGGTACAGATACCTAATCAGCTGTGCAAGTTCATTGTAATTTGTGAATCTAACAGTTTTTTTATCCAATAACACTATTTGTGGTGGGACTTAGTCGTCCCAAAGTTATATTGTAAATTAATACTATGTCAATAATAAATTAATAAATAATAGTAGATTATGGTTATTTTTAATACTGGCCTTAACTTATTCGACTTGTAGTTAGCAGTTGCAAATAATTACAAGTAATATGAATTTAAGTGGATAATACAAAATAAATATACTTGCATATTATGTGTTTGCCAGGCAACCATTATTAAGCAATATTTTTAATTAATTATTATTTTGTTTTTTCAATTTCACACTTTATTTTGATTTTTTTGAAAATAAAATTAAATATTGGTCTATTACCCTTTGCCCGCGATGTCGTCCGCGTAATATAATTTATAGTACTTGGAAATGGGTAATGTGGCTATATATTAATAAAAAGAATTTTCAGAACCGGATTATTAGTTTCGGAGAAAATACATATTTTAAAACTTTTGGTGTATAACCCAAGGCAACTTAGATCTACTGTAATAACTTAGACATCGAGAGTTGGGTAACGTTTATTATAATATTTGGTTTTTCTCTAATCTCCATAGACCTTTACAGCAGCCTGTAATAACCGCAAGAGAGGAGTCAAGTGATGCAGCTATGTCGCAAACATAGTTTACACCTAGACCAAGAGCTAACAATAGAAAGTAAAGCTGAATTGACTAACGGGCAAAATTGAAAATCGATTGGTCTATAATCTGTCGACATTACTTAATGGACCTGGGTAAACGTGCTATAACAACCCCCCTAAAAACGTAGTGGATAGCATGTATATTGTATTCTAATATTGTATTAATTTGACTGTACCTTACTCGATGCTTAAATATATGAGATAGACGTCATTTGTCCCGCCTTAACGCATCTATCTCGCTCTATCATATAGCGCTGTCCCTCTCTCTCACCACCACCGCCTAGCAGTGCGAAGCGTGGCCCAAAGTGGCCGCGTTATTTTATTCATTGGCGTTTTGTTTCCCGCCGAGAACGGTTGTGCTTGCTAAAATGCAGCACTCTGGAGAAAAAATTACCTGCATTGGATAAAGTATTATAATACTCATGCAAGAGTATAATTACTTAACAATATTTCATGGAGGTTGTAAACCAGATCACGTGAGTTTTTCAATTTATTTAATTCTTATAAATGTTTGAGTATAGAAATACTTTTATTTCTTAAGCAAAATTTTACTGCATAGCTAAATTCATTGGCTATTTATGAAAATGTCATCTTAGAGGTAGTTTGTTAATTTAAATACATGATTCAACAGATAGTTTGACATCGAATGAGTCAAATATCGATTTTATTAAGCTACCGTCAATGAATCCTATATAAGTTCCAACAATTCATTGTGAACGAAAAACTACCTCATAAGGTAGGTAGTTTTTGAAACATTTGCAATTTTTGTTACATTCAGCGCCATAAAAACCACAGTTGGTTTTATCTGGCACTGAGTTAATTAATTATAGCTATACAATAAAAATAAAACTATAGAAACCAGCATAATACCAAAATGGTAATGTAGGTACATAGTACTTAATCTTGTGGGTAGGTAAGAACAATGTGCAGCGCGACGCGCAACGTCGTGTACATTCACGTCATTCGTATTTTTAAATGCTATCATTTCTATGGAAAGAAATGTTGAAATATTTATTGTTTAAAAAAACTAATGCTATTTATGATTTAATATAAAAGGTATCCGGTAGTACCGGTGCTTCCGTTTTCATTTACTTTTAGATTCTTGCAGATTAAAAGTACATAATTGATTACATTGAAAGGAAAAGGTTCAGGTACCAGTTTTCAGATTAATCGAGCCTATTGAAAGTGAACAAATTTTATAGCTTATTAAATGATGAAAAACTTTCGTGCCTACCCACCTACCACGATAAATATATATTATCTCTCACGATATGTTGATAATTTGACCGGCTTTCATGAACTGAACCCGTGGTAGATGCCTTTTACGATTCAAAAGAAGTGGCATAAGTCTAATTGAATAAAAACATTTTGAATTTGAATTCTATTCATGGTTATATTCAGAACAACGGTATTAGAGTTACCTAAGAGAAGAAAGTGTAAGGCTCAAAGAAATGTTAAAAGACCTTTTATAAATCTACCTTCGCCACGCAGGCGTATTTTTGGAAAACACAGGCGCAACTTAAAAATTATTGGAAAACAGAATGGCTCTTCGTGGGAGTATACATGGCAGTGTTTTTGGTCATTTAAGAATCTAGCTCCGCCTCGCAGGCGCAGCTTAGAAATTAAATGCCTCCTCGCGGGAGTGCATAGGCCATTTAAAAACCTAGATCCACCTCGCAGGTGCAGCTTAGAAATTAAATGCCTCCTCGCGGGAGTGCATAGGCCACTTAAAAACCTAGATCCACCTCGCAGGTGCAGCTTAGAAATGAAATGCCTCCTCGCGGGAGTGCATAGGCCATTTAAAAACCTAGATCCACCTCGCAGGTGCAGCTTAGAAAATAAATGCCTCCTCGTGGGAGTGCATGGGCCATTTAATAAGCTAACTACGCCTCGCAGGCGCAGTGTAAAAGCCAAGTAAGCAACTCCTCGCGGGAGTGTGCATGACATTGTTATGGTCTCAACTCTCAGTGGAATATCAATCAGTCGCTCTTGGGCGCCACCGATATTTATGCTAAGTTTTACGCTCCGTTATACCTGTTTTTGCTTCGAAACCTCCTTTGGTTCGTCTTGGTCAACTCAATTTTACAGGTACAGGCTTATGACCTAATGTTTTTGGCCGATTAAAAATCTAGCTACGCCTCGTAGGCACAGTTGAACTACGCGGGCTGGTCAGCACACCTCGTGCATTTGTTTGTAATGGTTCATGCCTACTTGCCCTTGCAGGGTAGTCGTTGCTAGGAGCACAGCTGCTCTCGTTTCAGTCACGACGTAAATAATTTTACGGTCTTTTGCATGACATTATTAACGAAGGTATGGGTTCTAAGCGATACCGAATGCAAATATATTGATATAAATTTCAGAGGCCACTTGCGTCACGTTACAAACAAATTGGGAAGAGTAAAAGCTCCGAAATTACACATAGAAATATAAATATATTCTTATATCTCATAAAGCGTACCGCATACCGCTTTGTACAAGCTCCCGATATTTTTAATGGGAGTCATCCGAACTTCGCAGTCCTATTGCCATAAATTGACATCTACAGTGTGTACAGTGAGCAATGCAATCATCTTGAATTGGCTGTCGCTCTCTTGCTGCTGGCTAATTGCAGCAAGTATTAAGTTTATAACAATGTGTTATTCACATCTCTCAAGCTAAAGGAGGCCATACTTCTGACCAAGTAAAGGTGCCTATAAATAACATGAAAGGAAAGCCAACAAAGCAATTTATTATTTTTATTTGGAAAACTTAATTCTATCATTACACGCTAATTCAATGGATAAGTTAACCTAAATTCATTATCATGATAAACGCACCACCAGCTCACTACAGAGCACGGCTGTCTTCACTAAATGAGAAGGGTTAAATAGTTTGAATTATATAATGATATTTTTACTATTTACAACTAACCTAATGAATCTATACTTGTCATATATCGTTGTGGTTTATATGAGCTTGCCCAGTGATCAACTGATCAGGTAGATTTGTTCAGTGACTGACATGAGCGTGCGAACTTCGTGCGTGAGTGACACCCGCTGCAGTACGCGAGTGCGGGTGTATGTTTGCGCCAACAGTGGCGGCTTGCGTCCACGTGACCCACTATTTCGGCTCTCAAGACTGTATTTTCTGAAGAATAGCAGGTTTTTGCACCTTCCCTCATATTATTGGTCTGCATGAAGCGAAGGATTTGAGATGATGGTATCAGAATCTCCTTTCTTCCATCTACATGCCTTTTGCAGCTTATTCTCTCACAAACAACGTTGCATGGACATCGTGTTTTCGTGCTTGATGGGCAGACTTCTCTTGTCGAGCCTTGGACCAAACCGATGCATTCCAGGAGAAATTTCCGGTTATTGTAAGTTTCAATCAATCAATATATTTTTGATGTAAATGCGTGTATGCTAAGAGCAATGCATTTGATGGAAAAGTCAACAGGATGTTAGAGTTTATTTAAAAGTATCACCTCATTTCCAAGATCATGGTCAGCTTTTTCGTCTGGCATGGACTTATGACAGAAGAGGACGCAATCTGCTCCTCTCTGGGAACTGGCATCGTGGCTACCAGATTACTATTATCATTACTTATTATTTATAATAGACTAAGCAGCTTTCGCTGATTCGTCTATATCAGAGGTGCTTCGAGTTTTCCGAATGTTTGTTTAATGTTTTCTTGAAATGGTTAACAGAGCTTGTCATAACTACATCCTTGGGCAATTTATTCCATATGCGACCGACTCTGTTGGTCAGAAAGTGTTTTTAATGGATTTGACACTGATAATTGACATGTAGCTTCATGTCATGTCCCCTAAAGCTAAGATTGCTCCTTCTCAGAAACATGCTTTCAAAGTTGGGACATTTATAGTTATTTAGTATTTTGTACGTTTCAATCCTGGATACATACATTCTGGATCCTGGATGTCTAAATACATTTTCAGTTTTGCAACAAAACAACGGTCATGCCGACTATGTTTCTAGACTTGGCATTCCTCTGAATTAGCATTTGCTAACCGCATACTCGTATGGCGGAGAAAGACTTTAGAATGAAATGCTAGATTTATTCGCACCTAGCCGTGCCCGGTGTAGCAAATTTATAATCTTAAACAAGACAGCTTTCCTACATGGAAAATTTAATGTTAACTGTTAAAATCGTTTTCCAGTTCAAAGTCACATGACAAAAATTTTCATATGCTCTGCTCGTGGCAGAAGATTCATGGTTATACTTTTAAAATAAAACAACCCATTTATTTTTCAAAATTTTTGGTTCAGAAACTAATTCAGCGGACAAAAATTCATTTCAAATCTATCGAATTTCTATATTTCGAATAATAACTTTGATCCAGCCTGATGTATCAGAACTTAAGATCTGTTTAGGGGTTGTGATTTAATTTCATAGTTATTCGTAATTGTAACATGGTTATTAATTCTGAGTGAATTAGATCTGTGTGCAAGGATGCTACAAGAAGCATTTACACAATACCTTACCTTGTATATGTTATAAGTGGGCTGTAATCCTAAAATCTACGACATCTTCTATGATGTTGCTGGATTTAATAGTCATGTGTAGGTCTGGATCGTAAAAGTTCCAGGAGCAAGGTATGTCCGACGCGGGAGCGATTTCAGTCCAATCCAAGATGTCAAATTAACAGGTTACGACAGTTTTATTGTACAGTTTGTTCGGATACTATTGTGCAAGGAATGGATTTTCGTACCGAATCAGCTTACCGTGTCCCTAACTATGTCCTGATCCTCGATACGGGCTTTTTGGGTAACATTACCATAAAACTATCAATAATTTGAAACTGTGAGAATATTCTTTGTTTTCACCAGTGAAATGTCCACTTTTATGATTGAGCTTGGTCGATTTCTTTTCATATCTTTGTGAATTGTACGAGTATTGCTGACTGTCTTCAAGTCAGCGTAGTTAAACATTCTTGTCATAAAATGTCAAAGTCAAAGAATTATTCAAAGTAGTACTTACCTACCTTGTCTTTGTCACTTTTCGATTGTCAAATTTTGGGTGAGTGTTTACAAGCTATCGGAGCTGTTAAGAAACTCATTCCTAAGCTTTCTTATCATTTAAATAATCCTTTACATGGTGATAGGATTTCCAGTAAATTTCGTTTTATGAAACTTTAAGCTTGTTGAGAGACGTCTCCAAAAGGTTTTTGTTCCTTTTTTGCTTCAAAGTTAAAATCTTTAAAACATGGTAATATTGAAAGCGCCAAGATAGATCTTGGAATGTCTAAGCATTGTGCCAGAAGACAGTTTGTAATAACTACGTTTTATCACCATAGCTGGGCATTAACTCATTAATCCCTTCATCATTAATTAATGAAGTCAACATTTCGGCTAACAATAAGTCATTACAAGTCCTGGTCTGGTTCAAAGTGTCCTAGCTACAGCCGCCCAACGCAGGTTGTAGGGGGTTCCTTTATAGCTTTTTCATGCTTAGTTTAAAATAAACTTCTAATTCTAATAATAGGAAGGATGGCTGCTAGTCAAATCAGCGACTTTTTATCATGTATTATAGAAGCAAGCGTTATTTTGCGGAAGTCCATGATATGCAAGGAACCAAAAGCTTAATTTGCTATAATTTATTTTTGACAGTGGCATCATCCCAATTCTTGTAGAATGATAAAACAAAGAGTATGAGAAAAATACCTAAACAATGATGAATTGTTTATTTATGAGTTTCAAATTAAAACTTTCTTCTGTTCTGGTGAGAACTGTACGAACTTTTCTAAATAGCAAAGCTATGAGCCAAGAAAAGGACATGGAACTAAAGAAACTAGACTGTTCTGGGAAGATTTTTCCTGGTCATAGTGAAAATAGTTATTTTAAACAAAGGAACCTTTCCATTTTAAATTCGCTCCAGGGCATGTTTTGTGCATGTACTAAGTTACTTATTTTTACCCAGGATTGTTAATTGTGATTAAATTGTTCTTAATAGATATCTAAGATATCAGATATCCGAGGATTTCATGCAGGACGGTAATAATTTCAGTATGTTTTCGAAACGATTGGGTCAATTGTCTAATATTGTTGAAATAGCTGTATTTTAACCCAGTTATAATGTTTTTGGTGGTATATATTATGTTATTGACTCATAGAGTGAGTCTAAAATATTTAATCACTCTTGCAATGGCAATTGTTTTCATGACTAATCACTATCCTAATATTGATGCTGTCTAATTAATAGGTAGACTTTACATGCAAAGAATGTATTTACAAGTGTTTGCGAGGTCAGCCTTACCTATTGACTGAGTATTACACATACAGGCACGCATATAATTTTAATTGCTAAATTTATTGCCTTGCTTATAATGGTTTGCCTGATGTAATACATACACGCGTATATCTTTTCTGTTATTTTGTATGTCGACTTGCAAACTCATTCTTAATTCGCAATCATGTGAATAGTTTGTTAGTGAGGATTTACACCCCGTAATTTTTCTTTTCTCTTTTCTTAGCAAGAAAATGGCATTATTTGCTCAACATATCAGTTGTCTTATATATATGTCACATTGGCGTCAAAGATGTTAAATCTTTGTATGGCGCAGATCACCACCACCACCAGGCGATAACAAACACGTCTCATATATTTAAGCATCGAGTAAGGTACAGTCAAATTAATAGACGCGTTTTACCTACCAATAAAACGCTTATTAATTTACTTACCTTACTCGATGCTTAACTTTGAATTCTGCCTGGTGATTTTCAACGCAATGAATAAAATAACGCGGCCACTTTGGGCCACGCTTCGCACTGCTAGGCGGTGGTGGTGAGAGAGAGGGACAGCGCTATATGATAGAGCGAGATAGATGCGTTAAGGCGGGACAAATGACGTCTATCTCATATATTTAAGCATCGAGTAAGGTAAGTAAATTAATAAGCGTTTTATTGGTAGGTAAAACGCGTCTATTATATTAACCTACTGTTTCGTAAAGCTCCTCTTCGTTGAACCTAATAAATACAATAAAAGGTTTTTCAAAAATTCTAGCAATCGAAGCCGAGGTGTATCAGTTAATTTATTATTGAAAATTAAGACAAATTTTTTGCCCGATAACTGTTGAAGGCGCAGGCTCAAGTCTCACATAACAATATATTATTAGAAATATCTTAATCCTAAAATCATGTTTGGTGGCCAAATCTTTGTCTATATCTCTTAGTATATGTTCTTACGTCCATAATGCCCGTTAGCATATTAAGACAGAATATTTACGAAAGTAAGAAGCACTTGTAACTTAAAGCATTTATAATAATTAATTCAAGATTGAAATTCAAATTATAACTACTATTTAAATAATATACTAACTTATAGGTATGACTTTTGAATAGATAGAAGATATCAGTCGGGTAATATTTCTGGTATCTAGCGATCATTTCGTACATTTCGTCATTCACTCGAACGTACGAAGTGTTATGTCTAATTTCCTAACAGATGTAGAATCCTACTTCTTAAAATCTAAATCAATCAATCAGCCTGTTTGCGTCCAGTGCTGGACATAGGCCTTCTCGAGGGCGTCGCTGCAGTCCAGTAGGCTGGTATTTAGTTATGGGTTAGCTAAATTGATCATGTTAGATTTTCCAGATCCATTCTGTATCCAAACATTTCCCTATAGTAACACTACAGATATAGGTATTTACTACTTATATAATATATACCTATTCTAGAGTGCACAGTGCACCCTTGCATGATAATGGAAGAACCGTGCTGAAGTCGGGCAAATAAATTGTCAACACATTTAATTGTCATTCCTTTCGATATATTTCTACGAACTGGGCATGTGCGGTGCAATATAAATCCACCCTTAAGCTGTGTAGGTATTGTGTATTTTATCAAACAAGTGTAAATTAAAAATTTATAACACCCCCGATAAGTGAAAGTTACACTAACTAGAAAACAGCTGATAAGAGCACTCTTGATCAAGCCACCTTTCAAACAAAAAAAAAAAAAAAATTAAAATCGGTTCATTGGTTTAGGAGCTACGATGCTACAGACAGATACATAGATATACAGATACACACGTCCAACTTATAATACCCCTCTTTTTGGGTCGGGGGTTAATTAGACAACAAGACAAATATTTTCTTTGTGCAACATCAACTTACTTGTCATTAATGTTTTACGCGAAGGATTTCATTTTATGTGACTATTGAAGCACTGTTCCTAGTATTAATGTTTGAGGCCAATAAACAATCATTTCCCTAGAATAGTGTACATCAATAGTTACTAATAAAAGTGACTTAATTTTAGCCTTAGTTTTATAATGTTTATAGATCCCCGATAGGAGGAAATCATTGGCGCTGTATAAGCGTAAAAGCACACTGCGAAGTTTCAATAATTGCTGTAAAACATTCAAAAATTCTGTATTAACAACACAGTATACATATAAATTAACACCCAATAAACAAGTAAACAAAGTACCAAATAAATTAAAAAGAAGCTTGTCTGATTAATTACTATGACATAATTTTTCGGGTAAAACACAATAAGTTACCTCAGATCTAATATTATGGCATCAAAAATAATGGTTAACATAAAGGTTATGTCGTTCCTATGGAGACTCCTTTGTTTCCAATAAAACTGCAATTATTTATAATGGCCAGCCATTATCAAGTTATTGTTTAAAATGCATTTGTTATGTGTGCGTTCAGTAAATATATTCATGCATATGTATTTATGTGCGTTCGGAGATGAATCGCCGGGATGCGCTCAGGTCGCGCGAAGTTCATAGGTAAAGATATTGGTATATAAACCTAAGGCTGTATCACTGTTCACACATTTGTGTTGCAGTTAGTGCATCAGGACCTGGCACCCCTTGTTTAAAAGCGAATCATGGTGAGAGGATTTAGTAACAATACATTTACGCGAAGTATTTCACGTTTCACGGCGCAGAGTTTTTTGAAACTACGACTTTTCCTCTTTATTAAAGTAAATGTTGTATACCATGTAATTCAAAGTACCGTGTTTATAACCATATGATTCAAATTTACTTTAACCCTTAAACCTTTAGAAAAGTATAATGAGCTATTGTAACAATGCAGCGTCGAATAACTAAGTAAACTTTTAAGCTAATACGTCAGTAGGATTAGGTAAAGCTTTTATCTGAGTGTCAGCTTCGTACAAGATCGTAGAGGGAAGAGAGCAATGGGACCGCAGTATTATAAATACACCTGTTTTAATCACATTAAACTACTACATATTGATTAATTTACATATGAAAATAATTCTAGTTTATTTTTGTGTTGAATTTAACTTTCTTTGGCGACCGATTACTTCTACTAAACTGTTTTTTTTTTACAATACAAGATAAGTGAACTACTAGTTCTCAAAGCCTCAACCCTGATGTGGGTGGGTTACTTACCGGCCATTTGAAACACATGATGTAAGGGTTTGCCAATTGTAAATTAATTATTGTATAGTAATAAACAAGCTTAGACTTTGTGATTTAACTTCAACTGATCAATCCCGATGGTCACGACAAAATTCAATTCAATTCAATTTCATTTATTTGAAAATATAGGTAAGTACATAAAAGTGTAATTACAAAAATTGATGATTATTAAAGCTATGGGTAAAATAAACCTGTTTAACAATAAAACAAGAAAGTAATAAATAGATAGTTCCCGCAACTTTGTCTGTGTGGATTTAGGTTTGTGAAATCCGATGGGAACTCGTCGATTTTCCGCCATAAACAGTTATAGCCTATGTCCATTCCTGGGATGCAAACTATTTCTGTACCAAATTTTATTGAAAAAGGTTAAACAGATAGGCTGTGAAAAGCTAGCAGATAGACAGACCGATACATAATTTACATTTATAAGATTAAATTACGGATATACTTGTTCTAATGCTGTACTTGTATTAAGTACGGATTAAAACTGGGAATTTTATTCAAATACCATTAATAATAAGATTATTATTATATTTATTTATATTATATGGGAATCAAGTCACGAAACCTTTTCTTTCCTCGTGTTGGTATTACACTGTAATATTCGCGTCACGTTCTGCCAGCGACGAGCTTTTAACTTGACGTTTATTTATAGATACCTTTCATAAAGCTGCGGCGTGAATCCTTTGACTCTTGAACTGTGTTATTATTATTTAATACAAAAGGTGCAAGAAAGTCTTTATGCAAGTTTGTGAATAGGAATTATAACAATCTGTGTATATCCATACCCCATACTAATATAAGTACATGAGTGTATCTTAGGCCAAGTTTTACTCACGTAAGGAACTTACGTAGTTAATAATTGACAACTTTGCTACTTACGTTAGTAAAACTTGCAGGTGTAACCGCGGCCTTAATTCATTTTGACGTTTGGTACTTGCATGCCGGAAACGGACACAGACTACTTTAAATACAGTAAAATTAAAGTGCGTACGGTATTTTTAACCCCCGACCCAAACAGAGGGGTGTTATAAGTTTTACGAGTGTATCTGTGTATCTGTGTGTCTGTGTATCTGTGTATGTCTGTGGCATCGTAGCTCCTAAACGAATGAACCGATTTTAATTTAGTATTTTTTGTTTTTGTTTTGAAAGGTGGCTTGATCGACAGTGTTCTTAGAAAATCGATTCAGCCGTTTGAAAGTTATCAGCTCTTTTCTAGTTTTCTTAGTTTTTGGGTCGGGGTTTTTTTTTTTAAATTTTGAGTTATTAAAAACTCAAATCAACGTGAATGAAGTTGCGGGCCTCATCCAGCTAGAATGCGAACTTACCACTCACTCAATACTAATCATAAAATCTCAGAAATCATAACGACGCGACGTCTACAAAGTTGAAAGTTGACAGGTTGATTCCCTTCGTGGCATCTGATTCAGATTCATCTTTCCTCATCGGATAGCTAGGTATATCCGATAGGACATCAGCTAAGAAAGGATTTTACGAAAATCATCCCTAATGTGTGAGGGTACGAAGTTTTATTAATGCAACATATTTTTGAAGCTGGAGAAAATATCTTAGTCGAACGAGGCAACAGAAACTTAACCCCGACGTCAACCATCAAAACCATACCTAAAATAACAAGAATTAGGACTTACATACCTTGCTTAGTTAGAGCTTTTCTATAAGAAAACTATAAAATTATAACCAGAGCCAGGAAGAAGTCAGATCCTGGTCAGTAGTTATATAGAAACTATTTGAATTAACAAATGAAGAAACCGTAACTGGACCGTATGATCTGTTTATGTACCACAAATTCTTTGTTGCATAGTTAAATGTTTATCAACAATATTGCTAGTAAGATTTGTCAGGTAAAATTTATCCCAACAAAAACATTTCATGTAAAATGTTGCCAAGACTCACAAGTTCATAATGTTTTCACTGTTAAAAAGTTATGAGATCTCTAGTAGAGCCAAGCCCCTAGCTGAGCTTAGATTTGTGCTGGCCATGGGAGCCATCCCAAGTCCAAAGTATATAGCTTTTAAATGCTCTTGACTATATCACATTTATAACAATAAATAACAAATAACTCTACTTACAAGCTCTGTTTGTACAAACCCTACATCTTGGTTAAAAAAGTACGCCTTGGCCGTTTACAGTTCGTGGATTTTTTATCTGAAATGATATTTAAGCCCAGAATAGCTTCTGCGACCATCACGAAGTACAATACAGATTAGTAATTGTCGCACAAACTATTCCTAATGGTCTTAAAATATGTTGTCATTTTGTAGTTTTACGAACATTAAACGGCCAAGCCGTACTTTTTTAACCAAGATTTAGGGTTTGTAGAATCAGAGCTTGTAAGTAGAGTGATTTGTTATTTATTGTTATAAATGTGATATAGTCAAGAGCATTTAAAAGCTATATACTTTGGACTTGGGATGGCTCCCATGGCCAGCACAAATTTAAGCTCAGCTAGGGGCTTGGCTCTACTAGAGATCTCATAACTTTTTAACAGTGAAAACATTATGAACTTGTGAGTCTTGGCAACATTTTACATGAAATGTTTTTGTTGGGATTTCATTTCTTTTTGACAGGTGCCTTAGATTTTTTTTTTGATTTATTTCTTGTAGATTCATCATTTTCATGGCCCACTCTCTATCGTTACCTCTTTTTTTTAAAGCTTTTATTAAACTTGCAATATACTCGTATGTAACTATGTTTGTTCGGGTGGAATCTTGCAACTCAATTTTGAAGCAGATATACAAATTTCAGTCTTTTAGGACTTCAGCAAACACAGATAGTTGGTACGTTTGATAAATTTGCCACGGACATCTTATCCTGAAAACTTTAGTATTCGAGCAACAGATTTTACAGATATGCATCTCATATACGAGGGGATGAAGGGGGAGCCGATTTCTTAATTTATCTGTTGTTCATAATTCTTGAAATTTCTACTTAATGCCAAATTTCAGTCTTCTAGGACTTCAGAAAGTAGCCTAGAATTTTTGACTAGAGGTTTTGAATGTCGATATATCTGAAACTATAAAAGCGAGACAATTGATACTCAGTGCGTTTAATAAATATGCCAAGGACATCTTATCCTGAAAATATCAGCATTCTAGCGACAGAATTTACAGATTTGCTATTCCCATAAGAGGCGTAGAGGGGGGGAAATTTCCAATTTCTTAATTTTCCTGTAGTTTGTATGCAATTTCTAGTCTACATACCAAATTTCAGGCTTCTAGGACTTCGGGAAGTACCCTAGAATTACAGACTAGAAGTTTTGACTATCAATAAATCTGAAACTATAAAAGCTAGACAATTGATATTCAATGCGTTTAATATATCTGCCACGAACATCTTATCCTGAAAATATCAGCATTCTAGCGACAGAATTTACAGATTTGCTTTTCTCATAAGAGGCGTAGAGGGGGGAAATTTCCAAAGTCTTAATTTTCCTGTAGTTTGTATGCAATTTATAGTCTACATACCAAATTTCAGTCTTCTAGGACTTCGGGAAGTACCTTAGAGGTTTTGAGTATAGGTTTTGATGATCATCAGTGAGGGACGAAAACGGCGTATTTTAGGTATCAATATATCTGTAACCATAAAAGCTAGATATTTGATACTTGGTATATTTGGTAAATTTGCTGAGGACACCTTATACTGAAAATTTCAGCTTTCTAGCGTCATCCAGACCGAAGTTATGACGAGTCGAAAATACGGCGAAACACTTCGAGAAAAAGGTACGTAGCGCCCCGGCCGCCGTTTGGCTCGTCTTGGCGGGGGCACTACCGTGCCCCCTGATTTTAATTATTTTCGTGCACTTCTTGAGTATCGGGTTTTGACACTTGATTTATTAGTTATTAGTATGTGTTTATACATTAGGTAGGTATATTTATTACCATTTTTTAAATTTTTAATACTTGAGATTTTATAGAATCAACTTCAAGCGTTGTCAAATTGTATCTCGGTAATTATTGCATTCACGCCTGCTACAAACTTTGCCCCAATGTTACTCAGTACTTACGTCATCTTAAACTTGAAACCTGTGGAATTTTCAAATGAACAGCTAAATCTGATATTAGAGCCATCTTCCAGGCAACTCTATCTACAAAATCTCTTTACAAAAGTAGAGATACTGTAGCGACACAACTGTAAAAACGCTTCGTTACTCTATCGTTGTCATTAGTAACGATATGCCGCGTTACTGCCCTGTTATACCTACTCCTTAAAGAAAGCGCGGTTGCATCTCTACGAAAACTTACCGTGGGTGCCGTCCCTTAGTATTTAAGGGCAAACTAGACTTCATGACTTAACATCTTCATAAATACAAAGCCAGATTAACGTAACTCAACAGTCTCAAGACCGGGAGCCGCAGCAGAAATGGCTGAAAACGGCAAGCGGCGCAAGTATGCCTCTCTTATTGAGAGTTACATTTTTGTTCCGTTTGCCGTGGAGACCCTGGGGCCATGGAGTCTTAGTGCAAAAATTTTTTTACGAGACATTTCACCGCGTTTAATAGCCTCATCGGGTGACAGAAGGCTGGCTCATTTTTTGCGCAACGGATCAGCCTGACTGTCCAACGCGGAAATGCAGCCAGTATTCTTGGCACCATTCCACGCGGGCATGATTTGTATAGTAATTAGATAAGGCTAGCTTTAAGTTTTATTGTAATACTAGAAGATGCCCGCGACTTCGTCCGCGTGGATTTAGGTTTTTGAAATCCCGTGGGAACTCTTTGATTTTCCGGGATAAAAAGTAGCCTTTGTGCTAATCCAGAGTATAATCTATCTCCATTCTAAATTTCAGCCTAATCCGTCCAGTAGTTTTAGCGTGAAGGAGTAACAAACATACACACACACACACACACACATACAAACTTTCGCCTTTATAATATTAGTGTTATTTTCAATAAAATTAATATTTACATATAAAAAAACTCAAGCGTAACTTTCTTAGACATTAAAACTTACACTCATGACTCTAAATAACAACGCTGTCACGTGGCACTTTGCCACTACTAATTTCTCCCACAGATTCGAGTTTGTGTCAACATTATTTTTAATCCAATAAAATAATTGCCTATTTTTCCAAAACAAACAAATGTAGACGGTAGTACTGCTTAAAGCGATTAACTGTAGCTCGAAAAGCACTGAAATTTCACCGTGTATAAAATCCCTTCATGTGTTTTTCTTTACAGATCTCCATAGTAATTGTAAGTTTAGTGGCGACCACTTGCATTGAATTCACATCTGCACAGGCACCGAGGCCGGGTGATCCGATTCCTATAATTAAATATGAATCAGATGGGCCTAATCCGGATGGATCTTACAAATGGTTGTACGTATACCTATAGTTCAGTTAATATTTTCAGTATTTTAAATAGGTATCTACTATTTTAACGACATAAGCACCAAGCAGTTATTGATAATCCACATGTTTAAATTATACTCAATAACACATGCATAATTATAAGTAGGTATATAGAAATACTATTACAAAGTACATAGATAATAGCTAGATAAACATATTATAAAGTCTTTATTATTTTTTTATTATGCTTGACTTGTGCGTGACGACAATGATGTCTTATAAAAATCAATAATGAGGTCTCAGAGCGCGCTTGCCTAGAAGATGTCTAGAATTTTGGAAATCAATAGTTAATTTAGCTGACAAATCGCAATCATCAACGCAGAGAGGCTAAAGTAGGTACCTACATTATATAAAATAAGTTGATAATTCCTAAACTGTCATAAAGTTTCAACGCTTTGGTTATGGCTCTATGGAGAAAGTTCAGCGATTAGGCAGTGTTTACTTAGACAGAGTAGAACTGCATGCTTTGAACTGCGAATGTTTCTTCTCAATAGACCAGTTTGTTTGCGCATTATGCGCACAAACAAAAAAACTTGCCTAAAATAATATGGTAAGTATATAATATCAGTGAACGATGGAGAGCTATGCTTGGAGTTACTCTACGTGATCACATCAGAAATGACAAGATCCGTAGGAGAACCAGCTCAGCGATTTGCAAAGCCGAAGTGTGGCAGGGCAAAACCGTAGTTCGAAAAACCGATGGACGTTGTGGTCCCAAGGACACGAATGTCCCAATTACTAGAACGGCAACTTCAAACTGAAAATCGCAGCTTTAGGAGACCCTCCACTAGGTGGATGAACGACATCCTCAGGTGAGTCGCAGGACGCCGCTGGATTTAGGCGGCGCAAGAACGTGGCGCGTAGAAGTCCCTACAAGAGACCTATTATATCCAGCAGCGGACATTTATCAGTTGATGATGATGATGATAATCATATGTTTTTAAATGGAAATCGTTATCAATATTTAATTTCAGATATCAGACAGGAAATGAGATCAACGCAGAAGAGTCGGGGTACGTAAAGAACTTCGGCAAGGGTGAAGGTCAAGAAGTTCAAGTTGCTGAAGGCAAGTTCAGCTACAAGGCACCGGATGGTTCGCCTATTGCGCTCCAATATATTGCTGATGAAAACGGATTCCAGCCACAAGTAAGCATTGTCGAGCTACCATTATAAATAACAAGTTAGCAATTGACTGCGATGTGGCATAAAGTTAAAAGGAGTGTTTCTTGAGCGTTGTCCCATACAATCGAAGTTTGATTCTTCTTTGTTTGTATAGAGTGCACTACGAAAAAACTCCTCTTAAATGATGAAAGGTCTAAGATAGAAGTGCATTAACTTTGAAGTGGTTTGACAATTCATTAAAAGCTTATCCTTAATTAGTTTTTCCGTAGCATAGTAGCGACAAGCAGTACGCTCATCACTTGACGGTAACCTATACGGTAGGGACCACGTAATTAGCCATAGCATTAGTTTTCCATCAGTGTTAGAATGATTATGAGTAGAAACATAGTGTTATTTCCCTATCATCTTCTAAAATATCATCCAGCCCGGCCCTACATCGGCATTATTTCAAACCTTGACACCTTTACCGCAGTTCCTTTACGTTGGTATGTAATACAATCCTGATAGATGTATCGGTTAGTCTGACATAATAAAGGCGACCACAAACTGTAGATATTTTGTAGATTGATTCATTATTTAATAATATTCAAACAGTTAATTTCATAGTCTATGTTACTTACTGATTTATACGTAAAATTTCATGTAGGCAGATCAATATTTTAACTGATCCAACTTTTACTAGTTATTTTGCTCTATCTGAGAGCAACTAGCTTTTATACCAAAGTAATGACAAGGCAGAACAAACAATCCAATGTGTATTTATTATATTACTATAGGTATACATATAAAGATAAATACAAGCAAAAATATGTGACTTGCAGACTTAACGTTACCTCTGAACGTGAATGATAAATTTTTATCAGTTTCGCAAACATAAAATTTTAATAAAATATCCCTATTTGGCTTTTTTAAAGTAAATCCAGTCATTGTCTTGAAATAACTTTGAACATATCACTCCATATCTATAAAAAGTATTCATTATTGTAATCAGCATTGACCTACTGAGAATTAAGAAATTGACAGCTGCTTATTTATGACGCATTTAAGTAAGCCACTATAATAAACCATCAGTATTGAATGAACAGTAAAGTATTATGGCTCAAGAGCTAGTAGAGTCTTTACAAAAGTGCTTGAAAAACACTAAAAGTTTGCAAAATGGCTCTTTTGCGTTACGTGTAGACAAAATCAGGGCGTGGTAAATTCGCGACTCGTTTAGATAAGAGATTTTCAAATTAATGTTTATTTGCCTAGTCAAAAGATTAAATATGATCAATGCTGAACGTGAATATTTAGGATATCACAAACAATTCAACACCAAAGTGGCAGTCAATTATACCAGAAACTAATAGGTGGCAGGCTTATTTAAAGATCTTTGCGGGAAAATACTTTAAAAATATTCCCAACACCTGTCTTACATAATGATTGAAGAGAATTGTAACAGCGAAAAATGTATAAGATGATCCAAAACTTCCTCTTAAATATAAAAAAATAGCCAATTAGATGGCAGATGTAGTTTGCCACAATCAAGCAAATCATAAGAACCGCCATATAGGACTTTCAGATTACATAATATTATTATTATATCAAACACCTCTTCAGAAAGCCTGCAGGCTCTCGTTATAAAAACCTGTGACTGGTAGTTCTCTGCTGGTTATTTATAAACGTATGTTCGGAGTGGGCTAGTATGCGTTTGACATTAATTTGTCTTTGTTTCGCACATAGTAAATTTATTATATAATCTGGCATTTTGCGTATGTCTGATGACGAATCTATAAATTATTATTATGCCTTTGTCCTCAATCAGATGTATATTTTTGCATAATTATGACAAAGCTAAACTTTCTTAACATAAATATGATCCCCGCATGAACTTCCAATCAGCCATAGAGACTAGAGAAAGAAGAATAAAACCTTTCTTAAGACTTTATTGCGTTATACGTGTATTGCTTAGTTGTGTTTGTCATAATTAATTTTTGTTTGTCTTAGGTATTGTTGCGATTTTCGATTGCCAGTCAGTTTTTCATAATAATTCCAATTAGTGTTTGCGTAAACTTAGGTCAAAGAGTCTTTACATTGTAACATGACGTATCGAAATAGTTGGAAGTGGTCCTGGCACTTAACACATATTAGTTGGAAAGTACGCATACCTATAACGAACCTGAATCATCAAAGTTGCGTAAGGAGTTTGGAAGAAGTCTGAGAGAAACAGGCACGGGTGTGAGCCGGAGTTGGCCAATGTATGAGCAAATGTCACTTCAAAATATCAAACGCCGACCCATGACCTGTTCTTGGGAAATGGGAAGCGTTTTCGAAGTCAGATTAACCTACGATACTGGTCTCAATGTTTACGATGCGTCGAAATCATCAAGGCCATTACCAATCGAATATCTTTCGTAGTTTACGATGACTGCGCAATTTTAACCGGTAATGCCTATTATATTGGTAGTTACCAAAATTGGACATCGCTCGAATTTAAATATTTATGCAATAAATAGCACGTTAGCTACTGACAATGTCAGCTGATATTATTATTATCATAAAAATTAGAAATCTAGTAGGAAAGTAGACAGTAGATTAAGCAATCCTTGTTTCATATTAGTAGTTTATTTACGAGATTTCGATATACTTTATGTAACTTTTTCAATCTCACTGTCTGTGATCCACCAAAAGATTGTCTCATGTATTTTTTCTATGTAACAAAAATCTTAAAGGGTTAGTTTGTGCTGTAATGGATTGAATCTCTTTTAAAATATATTTAAGCAACTCATTTGACAGAGATTTATGAGTCAAACTTAGTAGGTATTCAATTTTGCTAAAGTACATACCTAATGGTAATAGCCTAGTGTTTCAGACGTTAGCCTCTTAAGTCTTATTCATTTCGGGGTCCAATCCCGGGCAGGAACCTCTAACGTTAAGTAACATAATGAAAGTAAAAATAAAGTAATAATAAACTATGACAGTTAGCTAGAGAGAGTAGTGCTCTCAAAGGTGTATGAAGTATGTCAATCCACACTTCGCTAGCGTGATGGAATCTGGCCTAACCCCTTTACATTCTGAGAATGGACCCGTGCTCAGTAGTAGACCAGTGGTCTAGATAGGTTAGTGATGATGAAGATGCCTATATATGTAATATGCCTACCTAAGCTTTAAAATACTGTGATTAACAGTCAAAGATCATTCCTTTTAAGTTAAACTTACACTTTTTAACTATATCGGTGCCTTTAATTAGTCACTGCTTTGGTGTATTCTAAAAGGTATATTGTGAATAGATTTATAAGAACTTTAATTATGCCTTGTTAAAGCATTTCGTCCAGAATAGCTTGTCCGCCTTCCTTTTACATGTAAAAATGAGCTCATTACTATGCAGTCTATATGCATGGAGTGACATCTGAAACGTCTCATAAGGCTATTTTAGAAACAAGAACGATTATTTGCATAATATTAGCATATCCTTTGCGAAAATGTAACCGCGTGTAGGATAGAACGTATAGTGTCTTAACTGTATTATGTTGAGATTGCATGACGACATGTGTAATTCTGTTAATTATATTATTGCACATAGTTTATGCTAAGCCCATTGCTACAATAATGTCAATATTATCAGGAAACAATAGCTGCGTAAATATTAATTGTGTTAACAAAAACTGTCTTCTTCTTCTTCTTCTTCTCTCTGGGCTGGTTTCCGCACTTAAACGTTTCCGTCTGTTGTGCGTGCGTTGCCCCTCCCCGCCGAAGTCTTCACTCCAGCCATCCAAGCTCGCTCCAGAAGCCAAGTAGACCGCCCAGGTTGCCGAGGGCTTCATGAAGTGAGGTTGGGGATCCCAGATGGCGTTCTCGATGTTCTGCTACGCTTGCACACTCCAGGAGCACGTGCGTCGGTGTTTCATCGACCTCCATGCAGGCCCTGCACAGAGGACTATCGGTAACACCTATAACGAAAAGGTGTTTGTTTAGTGGGCTATGCCCTGTTATGAGTCCCACCACCTTCCTAAGTTTACCTTTGTCCAGGCGGAGTAGTTTGTTAGTTTGTCGTATATCTATGTTAGGGAAAGCCTCTTTGGCTTGCCTGCAGTCAGTTGCGTTTGCCCATAGATGAGAATGCTCTTTAAGTGTTAGTTCGTGTAACCAAGTTTTATACTCACTGAAGGGTATGGGTACCATAGGCTCTGGCCCTGTCACCTTCAGCGTCGTAGCCTTGCGTGCTAATGCGTCCGCTGCCTCGTTTCCCTGGTCCCCATCATGTCCTTTGACCCACCGTAGGGTGATGTCATTCGACATGGCGAGTGTTTCCAGAGCCTTGTGGCAGTCTTGTATGAGTTCAGAGGTTGTCGAAAATCTAGCCAAGGCTTTAAGAACAGCTTGGCTATCCGAGTTAATGTTTATCTTAAAATTTGTTACCTGTCGGTTTGCCATTGCTATGGCTGCAGTTGTAATGCCTACACACTCTGCTTGGAAGACAGAGTTGTCCTTACCGAGTGCGTGACTTATTCTCATGTTTAGTTCTTGGCAGTAGGCCCCTGCTCCTGTGCCAGTTTTTGTTTTGGATCCGTCGGTGTACACTTCTATTGCATCTTGTGTTGGCTTCGGATCTATGTTTATCTCTGGATTTATTCTATATGGTTTGTCCAGTATGTATTTTTTCCTGGTTCTATCGCATTTCCACTCCAGGCGTGGTTCTTTTGTTATGCTTTGCACTAGAATTTTAGTGTGCCTTGTGTTCTGTTCTTTCCACAGACCTGAGGTTTTCAGTCTCAAGGCTGCGAGCGTTGCTTCTTCTCTGACTTGTAAGTACAGGGGCGGGATCCCCAGTATAATTTCAAGTGCTGTTGTAGGTGTGGTACTCATGCAGCCTGTAATGGCGAGGCATGCTTGTCGTTGGAATTTCTGTAATTCATGCTGGGCGGTCGTAAGAAGAGTTCTCGGCCACCATATCAAGGCAGCATATGTTAGTGAGCTTCTTACTACCGTTAGGTATAACCATTTCATTATCTTTGGTTTGAGCCCCCATTTTTTCCCCAGCATGCGTTTGCATTGGTTTAGTATCGTAAGCGATTTATTAATTTTATCTTCTGTATGCCTTTTCCAGCTGAGCTTGCTGTCAAGAGTCACACCAAGGTACTTTACCTCAGTGGATAGTCTAAGGCTTGTGTTGAACAAAGTTGGTGGTTTGGTTAGCTCTATTTTCCTTTTGTTTGTGAACAGAATCATCTCTGTTTTCTTTGGATTTACAGTAAGTTCATTTTCATTGCACCATCTTTCGATTAAGCGCAATGCCCGTTGCATGAATGATGCAACAAAAACTGTCTTACACATCGCATAATATGTAAACTAAATTCGATAAAATACGATAAAAAAATGTGTGTCAATGAGTGACCCTAAGGTCTTGGTCATGAAACAAAATAAAATTTCATTCATCTGGCTGTTTCAAAATGAATTATATTAGAATGATAACATAATTTTGTTATGTTAGAATGATAACATAATTTGAATGAACATTAATTGTTAAATTATTTTAATTAAGTACATATAGATATTGATGCACTGTATATATGTAAATAACCATGTTTCTTGTTTCAGGGAGCTCATCTGCCAACTCCGCCGCCGATTCCTCCAGCAATCCAAAGAGCGTTGGACTATTTGAAGACTCTCCCTCCCACCGCTGCCACTGCGCCCAGTGGATCGCGCCAACGGCCATTCTTCTAACCAGTCAATTGTACATTCATAGAAAAAATCGACTCTAAATGTACCACAAAGATGATATTTAAGATGATCTTTTGTAATATTAACTTGGCCTTGACAATAATCGAGATAAGTAGATACGTGCACGCATAACCAAATATGAATTTGAGTCAGTTTAAAAAAAGATTAGATACCTACTCGATATAATTGAGAGGAGATTATTTGTAACAATAAAGTTCATCGCATACACATTATACTATCTCTATTATCATGTCATACTTTTATATTAAATTAGTCATAATTGCATAGAATTTTGACTTAACCACTGTCATATTATTTTTCATTAATACTCTCGCATAATTCTGGATTCTGTAATATTTTACGCTACATCATTTAATACTACGAAATTTATATTTACTTTTATTTACTACCTACATGTACCATTGTTTTTATTGCACAACATCTCGCTAAAATAAATTCATAAAAATAACTTTTAAGTTTAGTTATATACCTACATTTGTTCTGTATAATAAAGTTTGTGAATTGAATAATTCGTTGTATTATTTAGAAATAATAATATATCAATATAAAAAATTATATTATTATTAAAACTAACTAGCTTTGCCGTATCCTCGTGCCCAATTTATTTTGATTTAAATTCCACTAAGTAAGGATATTATGTCGTTCATATTTTTTTGAAAAAATCTTACTATGCCGCGGAAAAAACCAGTGTAATACCCACTGCACTACTGCACTATAAATAGTACGAAGCAGCGTTCTATATACATTATTACAAGCTAGTATATTATAGTATTATGTGATATACTATAATTTTATTATGATTATACTATTTTTTATGATTAATATGTGAACCGTTGAAATTTCGGAAACATCAAAGATGTATTCAGCGAAAAACTAAAACTGTATCTTCAGAAAAACAAAAAAAAATGTTTATTTTTCTATTGTACTTCTAATACCGTATAATCTAATCAACCTTTACTTAAGGTCAGACACAAGTCTATGGTTTAACAGTTTATATACGGATATATAATAATAAAATTACAGATACATGTTAAATAAGCATAAATTGATAAACTATCAGACAGTAATTGATCCATTATTCCATTCAAATAAATAATTGACGTTTAAATGTGGTAATACCTTGAAGAAGCATGATCATGTAAATCAAACAACACTTCTGAAATATCATCATTTATATTTGTATTTTTAACTTATAATTAGATTTATTTCAATTCATTATAAACATTGTATGGGAAGGCACTGGCCCTTATAATACGGGCTGTCCTAGTTTAGGGCCAGGACTCCATGAAATGCGTGTATCTAAATTTGTGAAATAAATTTTCATTTCATTTCATTTCATTTCATTTATCGATTTTATTACCTTAATACCCAATATTTTTATATGCATACTAGATTATGCTCGTGGCTTTATCCACGTGTCTTTAGGTTTTTTGAAAATCCATGGGACCTACGTGATTCTGGGTTAAAAATAACCATAATTCTTATTTGTCTTGTCGGAATGCAAGCTGTTTTTAAATATCATCAAAACGGCCAAGCAGATAGGCCATGGAAAAGTAACAGACAAACAGACTTACCTACGGATAGACGAAGAATGTCTGAACAGATAAACTTTCGTATTAATAATATAACGATGAACCCTCGTTCCAAAAAAGTATTTTTTGCAAACATTATCAAAACTAAAATACTTGTCAATGTTAAAAAAAAAATTGTTGTTTAAATTTAAAACATCAAAATATGTTTAATGGAGGCTTTAAAATATGAAGCACTGTGTTGGATGACCTTCAGCCCCCTTTTTTTCCGCTGGTAAAAATACAATAACGCATGTCGCTCAAAAGGGGGTAGTTAGTGGGGCTCACTAGTAATGCATTTGATGCTGCATTCATATAGCATACCCACTAAAAACCCAGCGGTGCCGTCCACGTCAGGTTAGAGGCGTCTCAGGATCCCGGGTGTCGTATGCGACTGAGACAACCATCAGCCCCCTGGACCGGTGACCTGAAGAAGGAAACGGGTGGATGAAGAAGAGGGCCGTGTTTGGTGGCGCGCTCTTGAAGAGGCCTATGTTCAGCAGTAGATTGTTATCAATTGATAAATGATGATTATTTTGATAAGATCATTTAACGACATTATGTTAAAGACATTTGATTTTATTTTTATTTTTATTATTAAGACATGAATAAGTCCACGTATTTACTTCTAACGTAGATAATGATCTCCAATTCTGTCTTGACGATATTTTGATCAATTATTTATTCTGTTGTTCTTTTGCATCTTCTTCGAACCTTTAAATTTGTAACCTATTTAGTTACAAAATAGGTGTGCAATATGAGACACCTTAGATTCTTAATGTTGACCTTGTCATAGATTTAAAAGGTTTAATTTTACATCTAGACTAGCCGACTCATTCGAGCTTTGCACGAGTGGGTTTACCTATTCTAGAGATTAAATTTGAATTTTATTTATAAAAATCTTCCTCGCGGACGGAAAATTCTAAAGTGTAAATGATGATGGGAAAATGATTCAGATGCTACATGATCACTAACAGATGCAGCAACAGTTAATTATAATTTTATTATTTATTGATTATATGGCATAGATTATTTCCAGTGATTGTAGATCTTTTCTATTTAATAAAAATAGTTATACTTACCTATTATTATTTGAATTTGCAATCTCGCGATTTGGTCAAATTACAAGTGTAAATTAAAAATTTATAACACCACCGACAAGTGACGGTTACAGTAACTAGAAAAGAGCTGTTAACTTTCAAACGGCTGAACCGATTTTCTTAGATTATAGCTAAGAGCACTCTCGACCAAGCCACCTTTCAAACAAAAAAAATTAGTTTAGGAGCTACGATGCCACAGACAGATACACAGATACACATCTGTGTATTCTGTGTGTATCAAACTTATAACACCCCTCTTTTTGGGTCGGGGGTTAAAAATTAAGAAAATAAATACTTTTAAACCCTATATAATTTTTTTTTTTTTGATTTGAAATTGATTCGGAGTCATCTTGAAGTTAGCAGGTCATCAGAAGCTCTGCCGGCCATTGGTGGGGAGGTACCCGCGCATAGGTAAGTATTGTTCTTCCATAATAATATTATATCAAAAATTTTCTAACATAGATTTACGTCGTGTCCTGTGTTTACGTTCACTAAGATCACCTTGATTCATCTTTCAATAACTAATATTTTATGATAATGCATTATAGCACTAAGTGGAAGCGTTGGGTTATGAGCTTGCATACTTTGCTATATTCATCACGTTCAGGTATTTCATATAATTCATGTAGCTAGTGTCAGGAGTTCATGACATTTAATATCGGAGTTCTTCTATATATTTTTCTGCAATTATATGACGGACTTGTGGCCTAGCTGTAACAACGCATATCAATCGATCGCCATTGTCATTATATCCTCTGTGACGTGGTTACCTGGCAGAGATCACTTCAAAGCAATAACCGAGTTTCTTACTTAATTATTAAGTAAGGAAATTGTCGCCTAAGTAAAGGCGACCATTTCCTATTACTGGTCCGCCACATACTGCTGATTCTAAAAAATAACTGTTTCAGTATGGATGGGTAACTACTAGTTGGTGGTTTATTTTTAACCGACACAGTCTGAGGAGAACCATGAATAGACTAGCAAAAGGATTGGATTACGGCAGAATGAACTAGAGTAAGGGAACTCTCGGTTTAATCCTGAATCGACTATATGTCAAATATTAGACGTAAAATAGGGTTACATCTGCGTCTAATGGACTAACATTTGCGCCTGCGAGTGCCGTCCAAAGCCGCATTGTTTTTTTCAGAAGTTTCGGGCAATACAGTAAGTAACAGTATAGGGAGATTAATATACAATTTACTATCCATACTCTGTGTTACGAGTATGCTTTTGTCACCAAGTTCGCCATCTAAATTGTAAATAGCTAATTACCAGCAACTTGCATCACTAAATACTAATGGGGTCAATTATTGTAAGTCAATTATAGGAAGACGTTCGATCGCTCCGCGTAGATAATTCAAGAAACTCATCAATCTTAGCCCGATTCTTGCACGCATATATTTTGACATTCGATATTGCACGTAAATGTCATAATATGTGACTGCACCATTCTGTGCGAAATATTCGTGAATAGTTAGCTCACAAATTGTTTATTATCTTGATGCCTTTCTTTAAGGCTTCATTGAATCAAGACTGCAATGCAACCTTTTTGACAACCCATCTGATGGACCAGTGCGATTGCTCGCAATGGATTCAATTTCGTTTTCGTAATATTAAAGTGTTTATTTACTTTTTCTATACACCCTGCTTTCTTTAGCAACAAAGAGTTACTAATGGCAATACAATAAACATATTTTTTTGAAATTTTACAATACATAACAATTACTTAAACAATATTACATAAACACCATATAACTACCATGAAATCAACATTATTTCGAATTTCGAATCCATTGCTACTACTGTCTATTAACCCGTCATTCATTTATACGATCTTACTTCAAAGATTTTATAGAAATTTAAATATTATTAGATTTCTACGGATTTACTCATACGGTAGGCTTATTAACTATTCCATTGATGTTATGTTTGATTGAGAGATCCGCAATAAGTAGGAATTTAAATGAGACAAATGTCAATGGTTAGTTGGATTGAAAGATGAATGAATCAATGAGCAATTAATTATTTATTTAATTTTATATTTTCGCTGTTTTGAAAACATGTCGTGCAATATCGTCTCCTTTATAAAGAAAAGTAATATTTTTATATAGACTTTATAGATGTAATATAGCTTGAAAAAATGAATATTTATCGAGTAATGTAAGTAGAAATATTAGTATCCTATAGGTAATGTGTTATGCAAGATTTATTTATATTTTAAAATAACTTTAAAGATCGTTGCTTTTTTGGAGAATTCTTTATCAAACACGAGTAACCAGGGGTAACTCGTAATTACGAGTATATTAGATTATCTGATGAATAAGAAATAGACTCGAACAACAAAGCTAACTGTGTAAGTACTCTACAAAAGGTTACAGTTACAATAAAAACATAAATAAGAATAAGAAATACAACCCTACCGTAAAGTATCCGTTTACAAATAAGCTACTGGTTTACTGCGTGTCCTTTGTAAATGTCAGAGACTATAAATTAATTACAAATTGTGAATCTCCACGATCCTTTACTTATTAGTAATGCGTTGTAAGTTTGCTTGTTTTTAATAAATATTACAGTTACGAAAACTGATAAAATCTCAATATATTAAAAAATCCTGGCTCACTCACTTACTAACTGACTTCTCAACGTCCTGCCCAAGGATTAGTTTATGCACTTGGACTTAGGCTTTCTTTATAATGTAAACAAATAAGGCCGAATTCCTAACTCCCACGGGGGCAAAGCGCGGGAGATAACCAGTATATTATTTTAATTCGACGTAAGTACGGCAATCTCATGTTGTAGTGCTAGCAATTTTTGTGTTGCCAATATCAATATGCCATAATTCTTATTTCAAAATAAGGGTTTATGGGTAGGGTTGCCAACTGCCACTTCTTGATTTACAGCTTACCAGCATAAAAAATACAGATCTTAATTTTTTTTACGGAAGACAGTGTTTTACACAGATATGTTTTTAAATATTAATGTTTGAAGAAACGGCTTTAAAAAGCTGTTCTTCAAATATTATTACACATGCAAGATATTTTTTTTGAATGTTAATGTTTAAAGAAACAATGCTTAAAAGCTCTTCATTATTCGACTGCAGATGATAAGATCTCAGGTTCGGGTCCCAGGTTATGGAAAATCATATTTGATTGGGTATTTTTATCGAAAATTCTCAGGAGTTGGAAAGTTGGATGTATTACTACTCCCGTACCTCGAAGAACAAGCAAAACCGTCGGTCTTGTCATCTCGTGTCAGATTGCCATCCCATCGGAATATGAGACGTAGGACAGGATGTGTCAATTCATCGGCATTATAATGTCTCCTGTATAAATAGACAGCGTCTTCTTTAAATTTTCCCACTTTGGCTGAAATCTTGTCAGAGAACAATTTGGACGAACTGCGTATTAGACCAACCGCTAACAAATCAAACCTACGAGTATTACAGATATAACTGCTTTGTATAATGCGTTTATGTTTGTCATACTTACCTAAATTACTATCAAATGAGATTACAATCAAAATTTGTCGATAGTACTTGAAATACATGTTTTACCACGTATATTGTGCTATAATGTTGATTTTTTAGTTATGTTCTAAAACATAGTTCAAAGCATGCTATGTCAAGGCTGCCTAAATTGTATTCATAAATGTTATGTCACAAATTTTGGGTAAGGTCTGACGAAATCACAAACACAATCGTTATGATAAATTATTATACTTTTATTTCATATTTAAATTTATTAACTTTTACATTTTGTGTCAAATAAATGTTGTTCCTCTTACGTTAGTATATTTTCGAATGTCGTCGTTTTAAAACCACTCTTACAGGTAACCTCTCCACGTTTATTAGCCACTCCCCTTTTTATCTTATCGTTATCGGCCAATCCAAATTGTACAATGAATAAACTTAGTGACTAATATACAAATCATCAAGCTCGTTTCACAAATCATCTAAGTAATAAAGATGTTTTCATCTTATATATTGATTACAAATATTATCCTTTATTATGCTACAATTCATCAACTAAAAACTATAAGAATTTTATATACAGTACGTTTATCGATCAGATGTTGAACAACTTCAGCCAATCAATGACGCCTTCTAATATGATATTATGATTTGTTATGATTTGAGTGGCGCCAACTATGTTTTATAGATAATTAATATGGGCCAAGCTTACAGCTCGGCCATCCTGTTTTAAGCGAGTCTCATCGCTTTTAAAAAAAAATTAAAACTTAAGTAACATGTAAACTTCACAACCAAAATGACAAAGACTTAGTTCAACAAAACAAAAAAAAAATTAAGATAGTAATTAATTAAATTAATATTCTTGCTAACTTAACTAGAAGGAATATACAGTTTTATTGATACATTGGTATTGATTATGATTGCAACTTAATTTTAGAGCACTCGCAGCAACCCTTTCCATCCGATATAATTAGAAAATAGCAGATAAACTCAATTCAATTCCAAACTATTTACCCTCGCAACTTTACCTGCCAGTCTACAGTAGCACTCAAATTTAGCCTTTAATCTAAAATTCATTTTTCTGTTCTCTTCCGCTAATATTAAAATAAAAAGATGCAGACACTCTAAATTTATAAATAATTTTTCAAAAATCATAAAGATATCAAAAATTGCGAGACCAGTAGCAACTAAAGGAGGCCTCAATTTAATCAAAGAAGGTAGGTATATGCATAAAGTCCGAAGCATCAATTATAACTCACAAGCCAATATTTTACAGGAACACTCAATAGAGATTTGGGGATGAGCATGTAAAACTAATTACTAAAAACTACTTTAAAGGGTTTCAAGTATCTCAAAATAAATTGATAAAAGTTCTGTTCCAACTAGACTCTCCTTCCCACTAAAGAATTATATAAGAAAACTGATGAACTATATTATATAAGTCAATTATACAAATTCAAAATATGTCTATTTGTTAGGAAAATACTATTAAAGTCCGTACATACACGCATCACTTTAAAGCTAAATCTCATAAATATGGTACACAAAACGAACATACCTATTATGCTACAATTACATAAAGCTAGGACTAATTATGGTATGTAAACTACCTAGCTCTACTACATAATGTACTTGCCGAAACTCATACTGGAGGAAAAATCTTTTACAAAGTTTAAAGTTTAATCAAACAGTGTCAAACACCATAGATATCTTAGCTAGATGTAGGTATAGTTTGTTAACGAATATAACGTGTTTTGACTTTTTATATTATTGTATAGTCACCATACCTTTAAAGATTATGTTTTCTTCTATATTTATATTTAGAATCGGGAGCGATTCTTAATATGAATATGTGTAAGTGAACTTCTTGTCCTTTTGATAAAATAAACTCTCTAAACTTAAAGTTAATCGCCGCCAGTTCTCGATTTAAATCACAAAACATTTTCATACACTTTCAACGCAATAGTTTTACGCACATATTTTCTTCTTCCCTTCTTATTGGAAAATCGCGGATTCCGAGCCTTGGCGCGTCTCTCTTCTACCGGGATACATATGTGATTGTCCTTATTTCCCTCCAGATCCAAATTTTTAATGACCCTTATCCTAGGGTTCTTTCCCTCCAGATCCAAATTTTTAATGACCCTTATCCTAGGGTCTACCTCCTTCCTCCTATAGGACTTTTTGTCCATAGCCCGTAACCTCGGGGCTTTCCTTCCTTGGGACTTTGTGTCCCTGACCCATACCTAGTTTTGGGTCTTCCTTTTCCTCATTTATTCATTTCCAACATCCTTGGATCCTGCAAACATAAAACACTTTGAGTAGACCGTTCATTTAATTTTGTTTCATAAGCATCCATCATAATACAATCCGACCTAAGAGAAGTAATTTTACTTGGTAACCTAGAAAACCTATTATCATTATTATAATTTAGTTTTCTCCAGTTCCGTACCCCTCGAAGGGTGCCTACGAGACCCTATTTTCTAAACCTCTGCTCTCCGTCCGTCTGTCCGTCTGCACGTGCGTCACGGCCTGAACCGTGAACGGCGTATCGTGAACCGTGATAGTTAGAGAGTTGAAAGGAACGTGATTACGGATGTATGAAAATCCTATGCCTGGTTGCTTCCAATTCAAACTTTTTCTTTTAATGCAGATTACGCTTCCCATATTTCTTACAATTACCTATTGTTTTTTTTTTTTTTTTTTAGCAAAATCCACATTCTGAAGTACTAATGGACAATGTTAAACAAACGCCAGGGTACAGTAGTTGCGTCACTTGTGCCTCTTAACCATATAATACCTAATAACCTTTTTTTCGTGGGTAGGCATCGAAAACGCACGCACGTGTTTTGCGAGTCTTATACTGTTTTATTTATTTAAAATTATCTTAGTATAGTTTTAAACATGTTTTAAGTGTTGTCATACCTAACTAGCAGTGTTCCATTCATCAAATCCATAAATTGCAACATAATAATCCAAATAACTTTATCACATCACCATAACCTCAATCACTACAAAAGTTACCAAATGGAGGCCATTCAGCAGTCAGTACAGGCTTTGACGGAGCACTTCAACACACAGATGGCTGAGTTTCAAAAAAACTTGCAAGGTGCTATTCCAGCTGCGAGCCCCACCTCAAATATTGCAGCTCAATTCAATGCTTTCCGGACCTTCGTGTTGTCAGCTCTCTCAGGTCTACAGCAACAAGTGGAAGTCCTAGCCAAGCAAATGGATCAACTTGAGATGCGGAGCAGAAAAAAGATGCTATTAGTACATGGCATCCCCGAGAGCGATGACAGCAATCTAGCGGCCACGGTAAGCACATCTCTGTCTGATCATCTCAAGCTGTCAGCCTTCCAGGAAGACTGCCTCAGTCGTTGCCAACGGATCGGTCAGCCTAAGAGCGACAAGCCCCGGGCCATACTCCTTAAGTTCCATGACTTGTCAATGAGGAATCAGGTGTGGTTTGCAAAGACTTCACTCAAGAATACTGGCATAACATTGTCGGAATTTCTGACAAAAGACAGGCACGACGCTTTCATGGCAGCGAGGCAGAAGTTTGGAATTTCGAAGTGCTGGACGAGAGATGGTCTTATTATTATTGCGGGTCAGGCCAACAAGCGTTACCGCGTCACAACCATTACGGAAGTAAATTCCATTAGCCAGGCACGCGCTGACGAAGAAGCCACGCCTTCAGCGGCCGCTCCTACTGCCAAGCCGACTTCTAATGTGAATAAACCTTCCTTTAATGCACCCTCGAGGGCCAAAAGAATCACTAAGAAATAAGCAAATAGCAACTAATCAGGTACACGTTTTTCATTCGGCCGCTGGTTTCTTGTGCGCTGTTGTATATTGCATCACTTCTCGTAGACATACCTACCTACTCAGTTAGTTATACAGTTTAGCACCGAGGTACCTACACCCTCACATTTGTGTATAATCCATTCTTTGTTACAATACTTGTTTACAAAAGTTACTATATTATGCGTAATTGCGTACGGTAGGTACCTATCGTGTGTCAAACTTGTGTCTAAGTCAGTCAAAGTCGAAAGTTAGCTAATTGACATTGACAGAAGACGACAGTGACATACTTCATGATGTGAACTTGACAAATGTCTCGAGGTACAGTCGTTTTGTCTATGCGAACCTTGGATCTTATTTACAGGCATGGATACGGTAGCAATGGAGCCGACAATTAGTAGTTATTAACAGTTCTATGACATGGACCTACGACGTTTGTCGAGTCCAATGGTATTGGTTCGTTCATGTTTTTATTGGAAGTGTTCAAGAATGGAATATTTGAATATTACTTATTGTTATACGTAACACTATAACAATAACACTATTGTATATTTAGATATTCCGTTCTGCCAGTATTTATACTGGTATAGTAAAGTAGGTACCTATCTAATGTGCTTGTCCTGTAGTATAAATAGACAATTAACGATTTATCATTGTAAATATGTAGTTCTAAGGTTCAGCTTGTTATTGTCTACTTAGTTTAACTTAAGTTAGTTGTTGATGTGTTTTCTTTTATGCTTTAATTATTGGTTTTGTTTTGTATAATGTATGAACAATTAGGTTGTAAACGGTTCCTCCTATGATGCTAGCGGGTATAAATGTATATAAGTAGACTCGTGAATTTGATATTATTATTATATACATATTATATATACAAGTATTTTATTATTATAATTTATTTATTTTTTATATTTTTATTTTAAGTATACCTATAGTTTATTTTCATAAAGTACTCTATTATGTCTGATATATTACCAATACATTGTGATGATGAATTCTTTTCATGCTCTTCCTCTGATGAATTTCAAAGTGTGTGTAGTGATTTCTCCTCTGAGTGCAGCATCTCTCTTGAACGCAAACTCAATAATATATTTTCTGATGACTCTCGCTACCTTAATGTTGTGCATATTAATGCACAAAGCATTCCGGCACATTATGCTGATCTTTTGGCATCTTTTAGTGGCGTCCTAGTCGATTGTATTCTCGTTTCTGAGTCCTGGCTCAAACCTTCTCTCTCTTCGGAACTTTACAGACTACCAGGTTTTACTCTTATCCGTAATGATCGGACAGACAAAGGTGGAGGCGGTGTGTGTATCTACATTCGGAACAACTTATCATTCAAAATTATCAGTCAGTCACCTTCTGCCTACTCAGGTAGTCTAGAACATCTTTTCCTTGAAATCAGTACTCACCACTCTAAATTCCTTATTGGTGTTGTATATAGTCCTTCATCTACTATCAACTACTTTGACACTTTTGAACAACTTCTTGAGAAACTTACACCTTCCTATTCCGACGTTATTATAATGGGTGACTTTAACACGTGCCTATTAAAAAACGATAGTAGATCGCAAAAATTAAAATCGTTAGTGTCTTCCATTAATATGACTATCCTTCCTCTTTCAGAAACCCACTTCGCCCCGAGTTTTGTTCCCTCTCTTCTAGACTTGATAATTACTTCGTGTCCTCAAAACGTTCTTTTGCATGGTCAGCTCACTGCTCCCTTCTCCTACCACGATCTTTTATATCTTCGCTATAAAGTGCGCTCGCCAAAACGTAAGCATAAGGTTATTTTGCAACGTAATTTCAAAAATATTAATATTGAGTGTTTAAGGAAAGATGCGTCGGAAATTGACTGGACCTGTGTTTATAATGCACTGGATATTGATAACAAAGTAAAACTTTTCACAACTCTTCTCATTAACTTATATAATACTCATGCTCCACTGAGGCCTGTCAGGATTAGGCATTTACCAGCACCTTGGCTGACCGACTCAATTAAGAAGCTAATGTGTAAACGTAACAAGGCCAAGACTAAATGTAAAAAATCCCCGACTGACGAAAATGTGGCAGCCTATAAGAAATTGCGTAATCTCTGCAATAGGATGTGTAGGGATGCCAAGCGCCGCTATATCCATTCCTCGATAGATAACGCTTCTACATCCGAAAAATGGAGATTTCTTAAATCCCTAGGCGTGGGCAAATTTCATAGTACGTTAGTAGACTCTGTTGATATAAATGCACTAAACACACATTTTTCCTCCCCACCTGTTCTAGTTTCTGACTCTAAAAAGATTGTAACTCTTCAAAAGTTAACAAACATTACCCCACCTTTGTGCGAAACTTTCTGTTTCCAAGAAGTTGCGGAGGAGGATGTCAAGAAATACATCCTTTCCATTTCAACTAAAGCTGTCGGTAGTGATGGCTTGAGCCGTGACATGATATTACTCGTTTTAGATCTTTTGGTGCCTATTATTACTCACATATTAAACTTCTCCCTGGCTCATAAGATCTTTCCCACAGACTGGAAAAAGGCCCATGTTATTCCCCTACCGAAAATTGCTAATCCTAATTCCCTCTCACAGTTTCGTCCTATTTCGATTTTACCTATCCTCTCAAAGATTATTGAAAATGCTGTTTTTAAACAATTATCAACGTATCTCTTTAAGAACAATCTGTTGAGTCCCCTCCAATCAGGTTTTCGACCCTCGCACAGCACCGTTACAGCGTTAGTCAAAGTCACTGATGACATTCGTTATGCAATGGATAACAAACAAGTGACTATTATCGCCTTGTTGGATTTTAGTAACGCATTTAACTCAGTTGACTTTGATATCCTTCTTGGTATCCTTCGTTCTCTTAACATATCCTCCTCTGCGATTGACTGGTTTCACTCCTATCTTCATGGTCGCCTGCAGAGGGTGCACTCTGAAGAGGCTAACTCTGACTGGGCTTGCCTCTCTGCTGGTGTACCTCAAGGCGGTGTACTATCCCCTCTTCTCTTCTCAATTTTCATCAATGAAATCACCAAAATTCTTACTTCTAACTACCACCTATATGCAGACGATCTGCAGCTCTATAGGCATGCAACATTGTCAGACTTGAATACAGAGATAACTGCTTTGAACGCAGATCTAGTTGCCATCAAAAATTGGGCTGACTCTTTTGGTTTGGTAGTTAACCCTAATAAATCTCAGGTTATGATTATTGGAAGTAGGCCGCTAAGCAATCGTATTAACTTCAATGATTTGCCTTTGGTTTCTTATGATGGCACACCCGTTGCTTACACATTCACAGCAAAAAACCTAGGGTTGACTATGGATGGCAACCTCGCTTGGGCAGCACATATAAATCAGCTTAGTAAACGTTTGCATTATTCGATCCATTCCTTGAAGAGACTGCAGAATTTTCTTCCGCTACGTACCAAAATCATGCTAACACATTCTCTGTTGCTTCCAATTCTCGACTATGCTGATGTGTGCTACTTAGACGCCACTGAAGAGCTACTTGACAAACTCGATCGGCTTCAGAATCTGTGCATACGGTTTATATACGGACTGCGCAAATTCGATCACATTTCCGACTACCGTCGTCAGCTTAAATGGCTCCCAATTCGCTTTCGCCACAATTTGCATATTTTGACTGTTCTATACAATGTTCTCAATACCTCTTCCCCTGGATATCTGCGAGAGCGATTTCAATTCTCGCTCCCTCCTACTAGGCCTTTGCGGTCTTGTGTCTCAAAAAATCCTCTCGTCACTCCCCATTGTAACACAGTCTTCTACAGCAAATCTTTCACCGTACTAGCCACCCATCTTTGGAACTCACTTCCTGAGAATATTAGAGAGAATTGCCGCTCAGTACATTCATTCAAATACAGAGTGAAGCAGTATTACCTATCATTACAATAGAGTATTTATATTATATATATATATATATATATATATTATATTTATTCGTATTTTATTATATTATGCATAACTATTTATTATTATATTATTATTGTATGTATTTTATTTTGGTATTTATTGGAAGATATTTGTGTAAATATTATTGTGTAGCACTTGTATTAACCATTTTATAAATCTAGTACCATGGGACCTATTCCACGTATTTATGCACCTTACTCACAACCTGCACGGGGAAGCTGGAAGAAATCTCTGTTTAGAGATAAGCATTTCCTTTGTACATAGCTTAATTTATCTTAACTTTGTAACTACAATTTTGGTACATGAAAATAAATATAAATAAATATATATAATATCTACATGCAAAAAGAATCTTTGATTTATAATTTCATATGATACTTATATATTTTATTTTAGCCATAATATGCACCATATGGCGTACTTTGTCGTTTCGAGTAACATAAGCAGAACTACCAAATTCGACCCTGGGAACGACACAGTCGCGACTCGCCGCCGAATGATACCTATTAGTTTATCATTAATTCCTTTTCATAGAGAAAAGCGATATCAACATAATAGCAGGAAAAAAAATGAAATAAATATTCCGTTCGATACATCTCTATTCTCTACGACATCAAGATCTCTATCACAAGCTGATCGATCATAAAGATTAGAAGAAAGTAGGTACCTTATACATTATTTTATATGTTAACCGTAATGACCCGCATCTGTTCGATTTTCCTTTATTCGTTTCGTAAAAGATTCGTCCTCGTACGTCCATCATCATCATCATCGTCATCTACATCGTCATCATCATAAGGTCACTGTTGAACATAAACCTTCCCTAGTAAGCACCACACGTACTGTCCTCAGCCTTCCTCATTCAACCCCTGGTTCCTATTGATACAAACCACTAAACCCCCCCCCCCCATCAAATGTGTACCTATCTACATCCATCCATCATACCCAAATGCCGTGCTGGTTGATGTGATGAGCGACAAAGTGTTAACCTCTTCAATACGTCATGGAACTGTAGGAATAGCCATGGAAGACCTCCAAACCGAACGTTGATATTTTGTGTAAGTGGTCCCACGAGTCAAAAAAAAATATTCTTGTCCATAAAGGAACAAGCCACGATATAGATTCTTCTATCGGAACTTAAATATTCCAATCACTGCATGTATTCCAACTAATCAGTTTGCTACTGTATATTTGAAGTTGATAATAAATAAAAATGTTAGCTTAATTAAATTCCTATGATAATTCGATTTTTGGTGCATCAACCAGCTTCACCTATTATGTAAAATTAAATATATATATTTTTTTTAAATTACCGGCTGTACATTTTAAACTAACCTAATCAAAATATACTTTCTTACTAATAACTTAATCTTAAAAATTTTCCAGAGGATCCTTCCGCCTCAAATTAACTCAATGATAAAAATGAACAGGAAACTTTAAATGTTGTAAAATCCAGCCAATGCTTCGTACCTTGCCTTATTAATCCAATAGGTACTTCTTTGGATTTTGTCAAAACAAAATACTTTTACTTGTTGAGTGTATAATAAATAAATAATGTAATAAATCAATTAACTGTTAAAGCTAATAACTTTTACAGAAAGCGAACCTCATGATATCTCTTATGAGTTTTAAGCGTAAAATTACCACGCCGAAAACAAAACATGAGCTGACAGTATTCTTATTTGATATACATAATCCAGTAATACTATATCTATCTACATAATTCGTAAATATGGATGTATAGTTTGTAAGTTACTATTTCACTTTATGCTGTTTCAATGCTTTAAGTTATTATTTTTATCTTTGTCTCATTTTTTTAGTTTAGCCTCATTCTATTTTTAAACTTACTATTTCGCTATAATATTTACAAGTAACCTCATCGAAGACTACACGGTCTTCTGATAACCCAACAAGCATTTATCCAACAGCTATCGCTTTCACCCGAACGGAGGTTCCCTGAAATATACTGAGATAACAATACCTAGTTGACACATGGATGTACAAGAGCGGCAACAAGCTATGACCCCCTCTAGTCATAACTATATCTTTATGATTGTAACATTTCAAACAGTGAAAGTATGTATAAACGATTTCGTCCATAGGACATGCGCTCTAAAGAATGTTAATATAATTATCAGCAACTAAAAGCTTGAAGAAACTAATAGGTACAACTTGTCTTTGAAGTATGAAAATATGCACATTTATCAAGTATACCAGTTCATCAAACATTAAAGTACGCATTTATAAAATGATAACTCACTTATTAATCAAGATAACTACCTGTTTATCAAACCTACCCTACCAAATATAAATAACTACTCACCAAATGTAATACTTTATAACTTAAGTAAAAATATGAAACAAATGTGCATCAACCACATACATACACTCTTCAAATTCATCCATTTATCAAAATGTTATATAATATAACCATTCACCAAATCCATTATATACTTAGTTCATTAAATAGCTTAGTCAAACTTTACTCCACTTGCCACGATTGCAAATTTTCCAAAATAGTCAGCCGCAAACATTGCAGCTCATCTCACTTGATAATGCATCCCTCCCTCAGAAAAACAGGCATTAGGAATGTCTTTCCAAGACGCGCGAGAGACAGCCACCGTGGCTTTTCGCGAGATTTAATCCAAATTGAACTAATGCCTAAATAAATGTTTTAATTAGAGGGCGATTGCTTTTGCAACCTCTAACCGTCCAATCAAACACCGAAAGTATTCAATAATCCGAGACGTAAATAAAAAACCCGTCAGAACACCGTATTTATAAAAACAGAGACAAGAAAAAGATTCCTCCTCGAAATGAGATCGCGTGACATCCAACAAGTGAATTATCGACTTTATTACACAACTTATCCTCAACATGTTTTACATCATTTCCTACAATTGAAATCTTTCTATTTTAAATACCCTAACTACAACTTCATAATCCAACCAAAAATCACACTAGATTTATCCCTCGGTCCCACATCTTTAATGCTTTTTTTTTTCTGTTTCGGTAACTAAAACAAAAAAATATATATATACTCATGTTATAAAACGTTGTCAAAGCTTTCCTGAACGCGCTAAATAAGCAAAAACATAAAATCAGGCGAAATGCCAGACCAGCCGAAAAACCTTCAATGCTTAATCAGCCTAAAAAAAAAATTATGATCACTATTCATATTATCATGAGATACTACCGGCGCTCCTAAGCGAAATTTATAAGGCACCGCATTTCGATTTTATCAAACAGACTGATCAATTTCGAGAGCACAACAAACGTGGTTTCCTGAGAGTTTCGTTAACTAAATGCATATCGAAACTGAACTATCGCGAAGCGAGTCAAGCGAGCGTGAAATTTTTTTAAATATATTTCTGGGATAATGTCATGCCACAAACGCGAGCGTAGTGCAAAGATATTTGCCTAAAATTTCTTTCGTACAACAAAGAAAATAGTATTTTGGTAGTAGGTACTTATTATCGCGCCCTGCCCTAAGGGCAGTACTGTAGGTATATTACCATTAAAAAAAAACTTACTCTAATTTTAATAGAACATTTGCCAGGAATTTAACCCGCCAAGCGATGTTAATCCAATAAAAACAAAATCATATTGCATTTAAATGCGGCAGTACACAGTTAATTGCGTGAATACAGGTAAACAAAAAAAAAAACCCCGCTGCCCATATACTATACCTACCTGCTACTCGTAGTACTCAAATTATTGTGCCAGTATTAAAAGTAAATTAGCTGTTATCTAGCGTGGTAGACTACGGCCTAAACCCTTCTCATTCTGTGAGGAGACACTTGTTGCTCAGTAGTGGGCCGGCCATGGGTTGTTCATGGTGAGCTGTTATCAGCAAAGTTATGTTTGAAACTCAAACATTACGCGTTTCAAGTGGTAAAAATAGATAAATGAAAACATTTCTCCTCACTTTTGTAAAAAAAAAAAAACACTTATTTATGCACCCCGTATTTTAAAACTATCTGACTACCTACCTACCATAATTTTAAATTTAGTTAAAGAATAACCAGATAAGATAAACCTACTTTTACACCCATTTTAGGATTTATATTTCTCAAAATGCTCAATTTATTAACCCTGGTCACTATTACTTTATTACAACGGATCACCTTCATTTTTATCAATTAACATTTTATATCCCCAATCACTTAGTAACCATTACAAGTAGAGACGGATTATTTCACTGGCAGGCGTAAAACGAAAAGCTATTTCATGTAACTTTTTCTACCTTATCCCAAAGCGGTTTACAAAAAATAATAATTTCACAAAACAACATTCAAGATGCCCAATGAGTGCTGTGTGATAATATCGCGTCACTGTGTGCTAGAAAAAGGAAAACATCTATCTATACAATGAGTGCAGCAAACGATTGAACCTAAATCCAGAACCTACCTTCCGTAAAACAAAACCACTATGTGAAAATAAATCCCTATCGTAACTCTTAACCAAACTAATTCGGCACACGATTACAAGTGTGAAGATTGAAATACCACGTTCCGTGAGATATTCACCTGTGAAATCATTTAATGAGAAATAAAACCCCGGCAGGACATAGTAGATACATCCTGAAAACTATTTAAAAGTAACAATAACGCCCATCATTAAGTAAACCACACTTTTTATATTGTTTAACACTATGTTCACTATCTATTCCATTGTACCCACGATACAGGATAACCTAGTGCGGGTACCACCACACAGACACAGGAAAATTGTACAAGACTGTATTTTGTAAATAAACATTTTTCATTTTTCATTGTAAAATAAGCCTTCTAAATACCTCAATGTTATTTAAACCACAATTTGAAGGTCGATCGCATTTGTATAACCAATATACAAGATGAATTATAAACATGTGGGTAATTCTAGGTATCATAACGTTATATAATTTCCATTCCAACTCGGAGCAAAGCTTTCTAACAAAATGATAACTAAATGTAGAACAAACAAAACGAAAACCCACACAAATAAAAAAAAAATTACCATTAATAGGTATCAATAAAAATAAAATCATGGAAAGATCCTACCCGTTTATCCAGAAATCCTTTGATGCCATGACTAGGTACTTTGATATATTGAGGCCCAAATATTGGCCTTGTGCTCCAAAATGTCTGTGGTCTACTAGACCTCCACTTCTTTCTCGTTCCTCTGTATATTTCCACTTGTTTCTCTGAGTCGTGAGCGTGACAAGAAAATATTATATTTTCTTGATGTCCCTCTTCTGACCTTTTGGGTAAGGTCTGACGAAATCACAAACACAATCGTTATGATAAATTATTATACTTTTATTTCATATTTAAATTTATTAACTTTTACATTTTGTGTCAAATAAATGTTGTTCCTCTTACGTTAGTATATTTTCGAATGTCGTCGTTTTAAAACCACTCTTACAGGTAACCTCTCCACGTTTATTAGCCACTCCCCTTTTTATCTTATCGTTATCGGCCAATCCAAATTGTACAATGAATAAACTTAGTGACTAATATACAAATCATCAAGCTCGTTTCACAAATCATCTAAGTAATAAAGATGTTTTCATCTTATATATTGATTACAAATATTATCCTTTATTATGCTACAATTCATCAACTAAAAACTATAAGAATTTTATATACAGTACGTTTATCGATCAGATGTTGAACAACTTCAGCCAATCAATGACGCCTTCTAATATGATATTATGATTTGTTATGATTTGAGTGGCGCCAACTATGTTTTATAGATAATTAATATGGGCCAAGCTTACACAAAGGTTACGTAGACATGCAATTCTCAATTTGAAAATAGGTAGATACGTGATATTCGTGAATTGTGATTCGTATTCGTGATCGTAAATCACTGCCATACCTAAAATTCATTGTCTACGAAAAAAGTTTACTCGTTAGTCTAGTTACCTTATTTAGCTGCTATCATGAGATAAAGTTTCGAGTCCGAGATCCGGTCAAAAAGTTATTCAGTTTTTTTTTCTCAAAATATTTTTAGTAATAATAGAGCGTTTGCATCCATAGGTATGTGGTCGACATCCAATACTGGCAAGAAACATTTTTGCTCAACATTTCTGATACGAACCGCTGAGATTTAGAACGCATTTCTGGTGTCCGTCTTTCCTGCCACGTGTTATACTTATAATATATAACTTAAACATTTTCAAGGCAAGAATAAATAGGAATTCCTAAGGCAATCGTACTTAACCACATCATTGCTTTACTTAAGGCATGATTATCGTGAATCCTGTCCTTATCGCTAGCCTATTATGTTATAAATAAACAATCCAGAAAAAGAAGTTGGCGGTGTTACACCCCGTTATTTGGAGAGAATGTTAGGCCATCATCCTGGGGCTAATACCTGTCTAGTCTGGGATGAACATCCCATCGAACTACGAGAGTGAAGGAATAGAGAGGAAAGTTGTTTCTGTGCACATACATGTTTAATTATCTCCTGCATACTTTCCACTGAGGTTGAACGTGGGCAAAATTTAATCAGAAGGACATTATTATTATAATTAAAAATATTATAGTAATGTATTTTTAAAATTACGAAATAATCTGTATTATCACTCACCTTCAGATGAGATAACAAACCAGGGCAAACTTGTTATCGAATAAAAAAAATCTATGTACCGTACCTCTAACAATTTTTTTTTTTCAGAAAAAATAAACAAAGCTACAACTTAAAGACAAAATATAAATAAATTCTATGGAAGGATTTTCCTGGCAAGCCGCACACGCGTTGAAGTCTTTTATTCAGCAATACTAATCGTGAGCTCACATATTTATTAAAAAGTTATAGTGACTCATTTAATATTATAGCATGCTAGCTGATTTGCCCCCGCTTAGCTCGGGTGGAATATCGGTGTGGGGGTAGAATTTCCAAAAATCGTGAAATAAGTATTTTTCGTTTTAAATCGAAAGCCTAAATACTAAATTTAATCGATGTACCTTTAAAAATGACGGACTTTTAGGGGTTGATGTTCCAAAAATAATTTTTTAGTGGGTGTCTAAGTTCTAAATGGAACCTTTTGTCAAAATTTCATGTTTTTAACCCCAGCGGTTTAGGCTGTGTTGATAGATAAGTCTGTCAGTCAGCACAAGTTTTTTATGTTTATAGATTGTCTACGTGACCTTGAGAGCCGGATGATGATGAACAGAAAAAGAATTACTTACTCTAAATGTTTAGGTCTGATTCCGCCAACTGTCAAAAATCACTTTATTTAATGAATTACAATGCATTTAATGCGACTTTTTGCTACTTAATATATTAAAACTTCAGTTAATTTGCAAAGTCACTACAGAAAAATAATTATTGTTATAGGTTAAGTTTTAATATGGCCTCATCATCAACAAACAATTATTATCATTTATTACCTTTTTAATATTTCCAAAGCTCTGGTTTCAATTGAAACAGAAGAGCGGCTTTATTTCGATACGATAATTTAAGTTATTAAAATATAAATGATTTCAAAGTTATTGTATTTTTACTAAACCGATGCGGAATTCAACACTTAAGGTATACAAATTACAGTATCACAATTATTTATAAGTATGGTATGCGTTATTGTTTCCGTTAAAAGTGCTAATTATTTTATTTATCAAATTAACTGTATGATTGGATTTATATTAGTTGACTTGTCATTATTTAATCCCTTGAAATAGTCTTCCACTTACCGACAAACATATCAGAGCATGTCATTTATGTGCTGCAGGTACATAAATTAGTACATAAATTAGTTCCGGTACCGGGTGTGCTCTAAGTAATAGATTTATATCCCTACACAAGCTTAAGTTTCGGGTGGTGTCTCGACTGGCTACATACTTACTCGTAACTTGGCTATAGATTTAGAAATTACAGAATAGCTATTACTTAGACTTTATTCAAGAAACATCTTTCTAACCGAGAACTAGGTTCACGCCTTGTCCGGTAAATTCAAATTTACTTGACTGAATAGAGTGTACTTACATAATATATTAAAAAAATATATAAATTTAAACTCAAATTAATTATTCAAAATTATTTATTATTACCTTTTACAATACCTTGTAATTTTTAATTACCAATTAAAAATTTATAAGACCCTCAATAAGTGAAGGTTACAGTAGCTAGAAAAGAGATGATAATTTTCAAACGGCTGAACCGATTTTCTTGGATTATAGCTAAGAAGTAAGAACACTCTCAATCAAGCCCCCTTAAAACAAAAAAAAACTAAATTAAAATCGGTTCATTAGTTTAGGAGCTACGACGCCACAGACAGATACACAGATACACCCGTCAAACTTATGACACCCCTCTTTTTAGGTCGGGGTTAAAAAATATGAAGCTGTATCTGGCTGTCTATCTACATTTTCACACACATCCATTTGATCAATTTTAACCAAAACTATAGAGATATGAGTATCTCCTGGGGAAGGATATAATCTACTTTTTGTCCCGGAAAGTTAAAGAGCATCATCTATTTAGTATGGAGATATCTTACATCTCGGAGACGGATATAGGCTTGTTTCATCCCGGAAAATCAAAGAGTTACAACGGGATTTCTAAAAACCGAAATTTACGTGGATGAAGTTGCGGGCATCATCTAATAGTCATGTAATTTTATAAATAATTGCCCTGGCCGTCAATATGTTTTGTATCGTATTTTGCAAATAAACCTAATAATCGGTTGTAATTTTTGTCTATAAAACGATTATTCTGATCTTTTTGTTATGTTTCTACCTAGCATCTATATATTTTTTTAAATTTCATTCTCAGAATTTATGAGTAAATAACTAATAATTTTTATCATTCATATAAGGTTAGTTTGTTAGTCTGCCTTAAATTCATCCTTGAAGGCAATCATTCCTAATAAGTATAAAGAATAATACAGCAATTAAATATTTTGTTAAGTATGCCTAATTAAATAAAGACTGGAAATAGAAAAATTATAAAGATTAGTAAGTATTATTAAGTGGTATTAAATTAAATTTATACGGTGATAATATTACACAAGTGTAAATTAAAAATTTATAACACCCCCGACAAGTGAAGGTTATAGTAACTAGAAAAAAGCTGATGACTTTCAAACGGCTGAACCAATTTTCTTGGATTATAGCTAAGAACACTCTCGAGCAAGCCACCTTTCAACCAAAAAAAAAACCAAATTAAAATCGGTCCATCAGTTTAGGAGCTACGATGCCACAGACAGATGCCACAGATACACAGATACACACGTCAAACTTATAACACCCCTCTTTTTGGGTCGGGGGTTTAAAATACTTTAATACGTTAGGATTTGGCCTTTACAAATTAATGATCAAAAATACCACGTTGCAGTGTAATGGGAGTTATTGAAATCAGCTCGTTGTGAAGGCTTGCAAATGGTTATATTAACCGCCAGAGGGCACGCCTCGCAGTGATGGGTTATACAATAAAATATTATTGTTTGCGCTATTAATGATATTTTGATTCCATGGTGCAGCGTTTCATTAGAGCAGTTCCACATTTGCGCTGTTTTTTGCACGCGCACCTTTTGTTACACCTGCATCTCTTGCAAGCGTGACTCGCTTATAAGCATACATATAAATGCTTGTAAGGGTGTACACGTGTAACTGCCGCTAACTGAGCGCGAATACGCGCTTTTTTTGTTGAAGCCCGGAAAAATATTAACCTCAAACACTAAAAATAAAAAATAATTTAATTTACTACAGAATTGTAGCGCCTGTACCAAAACAAAAGTAAAACAAGGCTGAAACCTTCCTTAGACAAGTTTTTAATGGCAGTTTTACCAAATTCACTGCTATAACAAACGTCTTACACACTGTATGACAAATATTTGGATCTTCAATCACTCATCATTTAATTGGCTGATGCAAAACGTATCGTCCATTGGACGTTGAACATAAGGTCTCGTCCGTACGAGAGCTTTTTTAACGGACGTTAAAAAAGCGTTCAACTAGAACAAATGCATTGCCAAGTATCTGCTCACACGTCAACGCTTTTTAACGCGCACTTTGTATTTTCAGCGCAACGCCGGGTTTTAACGCAACGCTTTTTTAGCGCTCGTGCAATTAGGTCTAATGGCCAAGAATATCAATAATACAATCAATCTATCTCTATAAGAATAAAAATTAGTCTAAAATTCCTCTTGTTTTCGATTGTCTTTTTTGACAAATAACTTAGTACTAACTTTTACAAATAAATTGCTAAGTAACTTATTGACATATAGACCAGGGCCGTTAATATAACAGATAGTATCGTTAATTAATTTTGGCCGTATGTACCTACTTTATTAACAGATTAGAGCTATAATGCGTAAATAATTTAATTAGTTCTCACACGCCGTTTTACGCCGCAAATATCATGGCAATGGTACGATTTTAGTCCTAACTAGCTGTGCCCGCGACTTCGTTCGCGTGGAATAGTGACTTTTCGGGCAGCATGTACGTTAAAAATGTTCGCCGTGATTCTTTAAATTGACATAACTTTTTTATTTATGAACCGATTGACATGAAATAAACACTAAATGTTAAGTGAAGCTTACTACAATATATTAATGAAAACCGTATCTAAATCGAATAAGCCGTTTCTGATATTAGCGTGCACAAACACACAGACAAACAGACAAAAAAAATTAATTACAATTTCGGGTTCGGCATTGATATACTAACAACCCCTGCTACTTTTTTTATATATTTCCATTGTACAGATACCACTTTTCTACAATTTTATTATATGTATAGATTTAAAAAGGTGAACTGTACTTTTGACATGACAGTTGACTCATAGAGGTAAAATGACGCGTGAAAAGTCATTTAGTCGGACTATAGATTCAATACTATTATTTATTTCAGCTGTTAGTGCCTATCAAAAATAATATTGAATCTTTATAAGAAATCAAGAACAAGATATGAAAAAGAACTACAAAAACTGTATTTCCAATGAATTGCAATATGACCCTATTAATGAAAATAGGATTTATCTATTAGTTATTATTATATAATTGAAATATGATTCACATCATACCTATTGGTCTAAATTTAAAAATATTAGGTAGGTATATTAAGAAATTTTAAAGCGAAAATAACTTTAAAAAGTCTATGTAGAATGGGAAGATGTATTTTAAAACCCATTTTTTTTAAATAATTTTTAGTAGCTCATATTACTACTAACAAACTGTATACTAAGCTTTGTTTATTAGAAATCTTTATGAAAATCGACTATTGGAATCCAGTCGGGCGTCCATATAATTGACTTATTTGACGTTGACGTTAATTAAATAACTATAAGCAATACACAACCATTAAAACATCTTAACGATCTATACTTTGACAACAAGTTATGATTAAAACATTTTTTAAATATGGGTTTATTTTTATGCATTTCAAATTAAAGGATACGCATTCCCTGTATTTATAGCCCAAGATTCCGCTTCAATATATCTTCACCCATGTGGTATTCATTGAAATGCAATAATTCTTACGAATATATACCTACCTATCTTCTTATAAATAAAAAGACTAATCCTGACCGACGGATATATGAACACACATCCTAAACCACTGGGGTTAGAAACTTGAATTCTTTACAATAGGTTCTTTAACACTAAAAAAGAATTTATGCAAATTATACACAAACAGTTAAACAGGAAAGTTAGTAGGAAGGTTCGTCATTTTTCAAGTTAAGTAAGTATACCAATTAAAATTGATATGGGGCTTGTCCCCCATAATTCACAGTTACATGTTAGCTAAGATAAGCCGCAAGAGATTTTAGCTTAATTTTTTTATCTTCAAAGCTACTTAAAAAGTACCTACTCCAGCGTAATAAAACCTGATGTCCGTAGTAGGTAGTATCAACATTAAAATCGTTTTTGGTTTGGAAGAGTAATTTCCATAATAGTTGAAGAAAATAACCCATATAAAAATAAACACCATATTATAGGCAGCATTACGCACGCCCGCCTTAGAAGTTCCTTCAGAAATCTTACGTAAGAAGGAAGTCATTGAAAGAATAAATCCATTTATTTTGGTTATAGGTATATTTACGGCTGTATCTGATTTGGATAATATACAAACTCTCTTATGTTTGAAAAAATTGTATGAATAGACGTTGAATTATCATGCTAATTGGATATTGGAAGCCTTATTAGGAATGTACCTATTAAGAATGTACCCATTTTATATTATTGCACAACTACTAATTTGGAAAAGGTATTTAAAATCCCCTCACATTACATTTTGATACCCCTTTTTAACCCCCGACCCAAAAAGCGGGATGTTATAAGTTTGACGTGTGTGTCTGTGTATCTGTCTGTGGCATCGTAGCTCCTAACCAATGAACCGATTTTAATTTAGTTTTTTTTGTTTGAAGGGTGGCTTGATTGAGAGTGTTCTTAGCTATAATTGAAGAAAATCAGTTCAGCCGTTTGAAAGTTATCAGCTCTTTTCTAGTTTTCTTATAGAGGTTAGGTTTTAAAATTTTGAGTTATTTAATAACAAAATTTTGTATTCTACTTTCTTTGTCGTTTAAAATTTAGTACATACCAAAATACAAAAACTAAAAGCCTCTGAAAAAGACTGGTTCATGTTGTTAAAAAATGTTTAAATTGTAAGAGTTAAAGAAAAATTGAAATAAGTCTCTTCCCGGTGTTACACATAAATTACGTGTAATTGACATTACTTCTCGTATGCTGTAAAAAATAAAACATTTTTTATAATAACTTGAACACACATTCAGGGTACGATAAAAAAAATGTAGGAATAAAATATGAATATGATCGTTATGATGCAGACAGGCGGTAATTCTTTGATGTACTACGTTCGCGCCTGCGCCTTCGAAGCGCGATACTCCAATTTCACGCAGTGCAAACGCCGTTTCGTATAAAAGCAGCTGCGAAGATCTGAAAAATCATTCCAGTCTTACACATTCACCGAGGATCATCACACATACATCACATAAATTAAATTATTTCTACTTTAAAATTAAAAACAATGAAATCGGTGAGTTAACGATCATTGAAAATATTTAGTGTATACATCTTAAAATTAAAACAAATATCTAATTATGAAAATAATTAACATTAGGGGTTAGTTTATAACTTTTTTAGGGGTCCGTAGCAAATTAATGAGCCCTTTTTCCAGAAATTAGACTCTGTAAATAAACATGCATTTGTTGCCACAAAAATGATATCCAAAAATAATACAATCAATTTCCATTATATTTGGTTTCTAGTGTTCCATTTATTATCGACTTTGTTTATATATCCATAACATGCCATAATTTCCTTACAAAAATTGGTCAAACTAGATTAAGGTAGATTTATACTACACCGTGAACATGCCCGGAATCAAAAATAATTCAGTATAAATTAATTCATGCTCCACCATCCCACGCCTGGACATAAAACCATTTACAAGTCCCGTCCGCGGTAGGCTAGTCCTGCCACCTGTGATTGGTGTAGCGTGTAAAATCCGTTCTGGAGAGCAGAACAGAAGATATAAAACGCACGAGATTAGAAGAGATAAGGTGGATCAATGTGACCCAAATACAATAATTTTTAGTTTTCACTATGGACGCGCAACGTATACGTTATTTATTATACATATAATGTCACTAGGTGAATTGCATAAAAATTTAAATAGCCATCATAGCATTAGAAATGTAATCTGATGTTAAAAATCAGACATAGGTCTTAGTTTATCTTCTTTACGACTAAAGTTAGAAAACTTTTAATTTTTTCCCCATTTATTAGACCTTTTGTGTATTATTGTCACATGTTTACTAATAATAATACAGGACTTTACATTTTCGTCATTTTCCAATTGAATGATTCGGCTTTTAGAATAATTAATGGTAGTGGTTTTGGAAAACTTTTAACTCTACAATTTCAATCAAGAAACTGTTAGGTATGAGATAAAAGTTTAAGAAAAAAGAATTTTTCCTTAGCCTCATTATCACGATTATTGGTTCTTCTCATTCTAGTAGTTCTGAGTTCTAAGCTCCTTTGCAATTACTTAGGTTTCTGTCAAGTTGAAAGTTATTACAACATTAACTTTCGTCGGGTAACGTTTTCGTTTAGTATTTTATTATTTATAGTATTACATAATTTAATTATTTACATATATTTATGCATTTATTTATTTTAATATTATACGTAAATGTATATACTTGCACCAGCTACCTGTAATATCTATAGCTATTTCCTTTGCTCTATTTTGGCTGCCTGGAAGAGATCGCTAGGAAGCGATAAGGCCGCCAAATTGTACCTGCCTGCCTATATTTTGTTGTGCTTTGTATGTGTTTTTTTTTTTGTGGTGTGCTATAAAAGTATATTCATTCATTCAATTATTTTATTGTTTTCAGCTCATCGTCCTCTCCGCCCTTGTGGCCTTAAGTTACGCCGCCCCCCAGTTCCAGCCAAAGTACCAGACCCAGCCACAGTATCAGACCCAGCCACAGTACCAGGTCATTCCCATCATCAGACAGAACCAGGAAATTAACCCTGATGGTTCCTACCAGTGGAGGTAATTTTTTTTTTTTTTTTGAGTATAGGCACTTGATCACACCTGATGGGAAATAATGATGTGGAAAAGAAGATGGGACGCGTTTTCCCAAAAAATGCACATTCAGCCTTGTTTAGTTGTAAATTTTGTTTTTGTAAAGAACAAAAACTAAGATATTTCGCACGGGAACTAATTAATTGCTCTAGTTTTTCTACCAGATAATATTAGTAATATTTCTCACGAGTACTAATTAATTGACAGAATTAATGAGAAACCTATAGTTGCGCTAATTCAACGGTAATGTATTCATACAATGTTTTTTGTTAGTCTCTACAGAAAAGTATTTGTACCTAATGCATTATAATGCATAACAACGCAGTGAAAATTGTATAGTGCTATTTACCTATGCAATTTTACATAACATAATTTTTTACATTTTGCATAAAATAACACGTCATCACAATCTTATTTAATTTCCTAAAAAACCTTTCTTTAATTTAAGAAATGTGGGCAACCTTTTTTTGTAATGAGTAATGACTACGATTAACATTTCTTTTCAGTTATATTTTTGGATTATACCAAATATACCGATTTTTTTTCTATGAACAAAAAAATTGAATTCAACGCCCAGGTCGGACGCCTATAACAGTTTTAAATGTTAAGTATAGGTAACTAAATTTAATGTGCGTGTTGGATTTGGTTTGCATAACATATCCCAAATTCATCTCGCCCTTGACATGAAACACTATTTATAATGGATTGATATTGATACGCGTAGATATATCAATATCAAATCCAGTAAAAAAAACCATTGTTTTCGATATTCTAACTTCTGTTTACTTTTAGTTGTGTTATAAAGCCCCTAAATTCGAAATTGAAAACAAAGTCAACGCGTCAATAAAATCTACAAAAACGATGCTATCCATTATATACGGTGCTATACAACTCACTTGTGTAAACGCAAGAAACGACCTAAGACTTGCAGCATCATAAATTTGACATAGAGAAACAGCCATTAATTAGTATTGCTGTGAAATATCCCCCCAGCTCATTTCAAATTTAGTGATGCGAGTTCATTGTGAAATATAAACTCGACGGATCATAAATGGGCATTCCTTGAATGTCAAGCATATTAAACCTTAAATTGTGGGAGTCATCTTTAAGATAGTGTTCTCAGCCAAGCCCTGATTACGTAATACTACTGGCTCCGAATCATTTCATATGTTAATACATATATTGCGAAGTTTACCACAGTTACATACTTAATATTTATTCGGATGGCTAAATAAACATATACTCGTAAATATGTTAAAACTAGAACAAAGAAAATAAATTCAAACACTAAAAAGATTAGAACATTAAGTAGCTATTTATTTAGCAGCTAATCAATCATACAGTATTCATTGATATACTGTGCAAGTTGATTTGGAGCATTGCCATTATAAAACTAAATGATAGGGTATAATTTTGCAAAATCGATGTGTTATCTTTGACATCAAAATGAAGCATCGCGTGAACATGATGAGACTTATCTAAATAAAATTAGATGAATAATAATTAAAGTAAATTATTTGGACGATTCAAAAGCACTTGTAAAAGTGTACTTGAATAAAATATATTCTATTGTAATAATATTAATGCATAAACAACGCTATTTTATCTATAGGTATGCAGTGTAACTATATGCTACAACTGCCACGTTTGGCGTGTTTTATATTTTTTGTGATAGTTATCCGTCTTCTTACTATATATGGTTAAACAACGATTGCTATCAATTCCAGAAACTTAAAGAGCGTCCGCAAAACCTGTACACTCATCGTGCCTTATGACTTTTAAACTTTTCCAGAAAATGGATACAATCTTCAACTTATGTTGTAGTTGCAATTTTTTTATAATTTACGATGATTGATGATGTGATCGTACGATCACAATTTAAAATTCATACTCTTGTATGTGTTGACTTACTAGAATTTCCTCATAATATACGTATTTTGATATCTACGATGGATTTCATTCAATTGCCACGGTGCGCGATAGTTAAAACTTCCAATATCCTAGTTTTGCCACAATATTATATTAAAGAAACCGGTCAAGTGTGAGTGAGAATCGCACGCGAAGGATTCCGTAGTATCTACCGTACATGATAATTGATAATAATAACACTATGTAGGTATGTTTTAAATTTGCATGCTGGCCATTTTTTTAACTCACCATCTTGGTATTTATTATTTGTTGTTATAGAGGCAATAAAAATATACACTATGTAAAAATTTCAACTCTCTATCTATTACATAGTATTCTACATATTCTAGTTCATAATATATAGTCACTGACACACAAACGGACGAACAGCGAAGTCTTAGTATCTAATAGGGTCCTATTAGGACCTTTTGGGCGCGGAACCATGTCATTTACTCTATTAATTCTATATTTATTTGTATTGCAGCTACGAGACCGGCAACGGCATCAACGCCCAAGAACAGGGCTACCTCAAGAACGCTGGAATCAAAGACGCTGAAGCGCAGGTCGCCCAAGGCTCGTACAGCTACACTAGCCCTGAGGGTATCCCCATCTCCGTGACCTACATTTCTGACGAGAACGGTTAGTTTAAACCTTTCGTATTATTTAATCAATGGATAGACTTCTTAGCCTGAAACAAAGAAACGTACAAAAGGCGAATATATATTCTAGGTCAATAATGCTCGGTCTAATTTTCCTACTATTGTTGCCAATTTTTATCAGATGCTAGTGATATAATTATGTATAGGAATTTACTGAGACATATTTTTTTCAGTTAGCCTATCTATTAAATACCTAATCTGCATATCTTACTCTTAGTCTCAATCGCTAATTTGATCTATTTATATTCCGGGAAAACAATGAATTCCTACGAGATTTTTAAAAACCCAAAATCCATATGGATTAAGTCGCGAGCAAAAATTTTTCTTTTGTCACTGATGACCAGTAAACCCATCATAGCAATCTCACCTAGTGCTAAGTGACGACTTTAGCAAACAAACCGTGAAAAGGTATGGCAGTTTCAATATATCCATACCCGTTACCGGTCTCTAAGCAGTATTGTACTGAAAACGTTTTTAGCCGGTAGTGTGGTAGATAGCTTTGGTCAAAGCCTTCCACCAAACTAGACCAAACTACATGACAATTCAGGAATCGAACCCAAGACCTCTAATTTAAATGCCAACGCGCTAATATATCACAACGTTAGTCAAGAGGCGGACCAACAAATCCCTGAAAGGCCGGCAACGTATCGGCGGTACCTTTGGTGCTGCAAATGTTCATGGGCGGCGGTAATCACAAAACATCAGGTGACCCGCCTGCTCGTTTGCTCGCTATTTTATTATAAAAAAGTGCTTACTGTTGTGCCAGAGAGGTCAAAGTGTTTTTATAATAGGTGTACCAGGTAACACAATCTTTTTTTGTTTACAGGATTCCGTGCTGAGGGTGCACATTTTCCTACTCCCCCACCCATCCCTGATGCCATCGCTCGCGCTCTCCAATACATCGCAGCCAACCCACAGACCCAGCAGCAAGAAAACCAGTACCAGCAAGGATTCCGCGGTTAATTCCTATACTCCTATCGACTTGCGCAAACTTCAGATCCCTGAGTGTAACTGTTAAGATTAAAAAACGTGTAGATGTACGTTGATCTGCCACAGCTGCATGTCAAATTACCATGCTTTTTATTCCATTACAAGTTAGCCCTTGACTGCAATCTCACCTGGTGGTAAGTGATGATGTAGTCTTAGATAGCAGCGAGCTAACTTGAAAGAGGTATGGCAGTTTTTATTAAGCCCATGTCCGTAATACTCGTAGGTTGCTACATGGCTTTGTCATGACCTGGTTAAATCACTTGGTGGCACGGCTTTCCTGGTAGGGCGTTCACTAGCAACGGCCATAGCCTCCCACCAGACTAGACCAGAGACAATTTAGAATTAATAAATTTCCAAATTGGCCCTGCCGGGAAGCGAAGTCAGGACCTCCTACTTATAAGATCACAAAGAAGGTTGTTGAAACGTTGGCAGTCTGTAATTCTCAAACATATGTACCATGTTTGTTAACTTGATAAGTTACACTGGGACCTCAGATCGATATACTTACCCAATCATGTATGACATGCGAGAATCGATTGACTCAATGATGCTTAGTTATAAGTATAATCCTACTGTGATTTATTTTATTTTATAAGTAATTACGAGATTAATAAAGATAATTTTTTATAATACTTTTATTACTTCTAGCTTGTGTCGTGCGAGTTCTTTGATAGTACTCTTTGATCCTCAAATCCTACAATCGACATTGTAAGATTTACATATTTTTGGAGGTTGAGTTTTAAGCCCCCAAGTACCTACTGAGAAGCATCTTGAAAGTTAAGATAGTTATACTTTTTATTTGTTGTGTTTATGGCATCCATACAACAAAAGTATGAGCAAAAACTGCCTGTCAGAGAAACCTAAAACCTGTCAGAAAATGTTGTCTTACACGTAATTTTTTTTTTTCAAAACTTATCTAAGGGCTGATTTTTCAATTGTCAAATAACTTTTGTCTGAGGAATTGAGGTTTTAAATTTTTTTCCGTCCGAAATCCGTCGACAGTAAAATTTATTCCTCAGATAAAAGTTATTTGACGATTGAAAAATCGGCCCTAAGAAACCTAATAATGATTTTAAAATAAGTCCTTTAACAAGGTATCACTTGAGGGTGCAAAAAAATTTTTTTCGACTTTCACTTTTCATGTACAGATAATTCAAAAAAAAATCTTTTTCCCATATTTTAATAATATGTCTCTATGTAGTGGTAACAGGTTTCTATCAATGCGCTAAATTTAAACTTTACAGCTGTTATAGTTTAAAAAATACAGCCAGCCATTGAGTTTATTAGACTCTAGCTATTGTCCGTGTGTGTCCTAAATAGCTCTTAGCATTCGGTAACAGTGTAACTATATCGAATCTATCAGTAAAAGATATTTCAGACGTTTACCTCAGATTATTTTGTGCGGTGTCCATCTCTTTCTTGCCGATTCGTTCAATGACAGGTTATGAACTTTTTGTGCTACAGGACCATAACTCTCCGTCTCTGAAAATCAACTCATAGTTGATTTTCAACCACCAAGTCTTTCTAGAATTATGTTCAAAATTTTTTTTATAATTATAGGACACTTTTTATCCCAGAAAATCGAAGAGTTTTCACGGGATTTAACAAAAACCCTAAATCCACGAATTCGCAAGCATCATCTAGTAGGTATATTATGAAACGAAAAGGCCTGATTCACAGACGACTCGTCATTGCCCAGCCTAAATCCTTGAACCTAGAAAGCTGAAATTTGCACAGAGATCCTCTTTATAATGTAGACAAGAAATAAGGTCAGATTTTTTGGGAATTCCACGGAAGCGAAGTCGCAGGCGGTTGTAAGTCTGATATTATCGTTAAATCTAAAATCCCGTACCTACACTTAGTTGTGTCGTGTGCGAAGGGATCTGGGAACCCATCGTATAATATACTCTACATTATGATTTATATGTTTACATTAATAAATACATAGTTACAAAATTAAATCATAATAGCATTCGTGTCAATTTTATAAACAACGCCATCTCCTGCAGACAAGCAAAAGTTCTGCATTAAATCAATGAACATTCATTAAATCAAAGAAGCCTTGGCCTCGATGATCTATGTAAGAGCTTTAAAATATACCAATTACACGTCAGGTGGCGCAAAATTATTAAATGTTACAATAAAATTTAAAACTAGCCTTATTTAATTACTGTAGAAATCATACCTGCGTGGAATGGGGCCAAGAATTCTGGCTACATTTCCAGCGGGACAGCCCGGCTGATCCTTTGCGCAAGAAATGAGCCAGCCCTTCTGTCACCAGATGAGGCTAAATGTCTCCTACAGTAAATACTACCAACTGTCTTCTGTCAATAACAATGCCGGCTACTTTGTCACTGAATTTCGGGATCCAAATTCTAAATTCTGATGCTGCAGGGCTAATGTCTACATAAACTATGAAGATAGAGGATCTGTTGATTTTGCTTATTATTAGTCATTAGATACTAATATTATAAAGGCGAAAGTTTGTATGTGTGTAAACTTTCGCTTTTATAATATTAGTGTGATGATAAATATTCAAAAAGTACCAAACTGTCTACTACATAGTATTTTACTCTATGATAGTTTCAAGTGAGCTAAAATTTCCCAGTTCATAAAAAATCCAGTTACGCATAAGATCAATATTAATTTTATTTATATCCAACACTTTAGCGCGGTAACCATTAACCTTAATACCATTAATTGCATTGAGGCTATTTCACACCAATTCGTTTCACTTTTGGTCAACAGGTGGTATTTTCATCGTTAACATTAAAGACCTCTTATGTAATAGAGACACATAACCTTGGGGGTCAATGAACTCACCTATGCCCAATGTCATATGTCATTTCAATCTGTAGTTTCATCACAATTTTGAGATTAACTATAAATAAAAAATAAGTGGGCATCAACTATTTGCAAAGGACAAAGTGATGATCGTTACTACAGCTTATAAAACAAGACAAGATATAAGGGCAAACGTAAACCTGACCGTAGATGAACATCCAGGCTAAAGAACCTTCGCCAGTAGTTTAATATGAGCATAAGGTGACTGTAGGGCAGCGGTGAACAAAATCCAGTTAGCCTTAATGATTGCCAACCTCCGATTGGAGATGGCACTAGAAGAAGAAAAAGATGATGAATCAAAGGTTGACATTATCGAATTGACAGCTGTTCTGACAACGTGGACCCGTGGACCCTCATTTACAGGTTTTGTAAGCTTACCTCAGGGTTCCGCAGGGAAATGGCACTTCTTGGCACTATTGCACGCGGGCTTAATTTTTACAGTAACTACGAGTAGATAAGACTAAGTTTTATTGTAACTATTTTATTGTAAAATATTGATCCAGAAGGTTGATGGCGATCATAATATAAAATAAAAAAAATCCCACGTACATGAGTCATATATTTTTTGCTCTCATATTAACTGTTCCTATAGTTTGAAGGTAAATATTGGACAGCATTAATTTTTTGATACCGCAACAGGTTTGCTTACGAGACCAGACAAGCTAATTAAATTTTCAATCGGTATGTTTGATATACCGATCGACAAAGTTGAGCTTTTTTTTATTTCCAAAAGTAGTCTACAAAAAAAAACAGGATAAAGCCTTGTCTTACTATGTAACTTTTGTGGTAAAAAATGTTTCTACATAACCAACCTAAAACTCATGACATCATCATCCACAACATAAACCCTCAATTATTTAGATCTCTTACCTGACAGTGGTATATTAGTTGATAGTGGTCTCACATTTTTTGAAAAAAAAAAAACAAGGTACATAAGTATTCTTCAATTTATTAAAATTGATACTTTGTTGTCACTAATTTACCACGATGACTATCTCACCCGAGTTCCTGGCCAAATTATTCCAGACGGCACTGATTTGTACCAAGTGATCTAGAACACAAGTGTCGATTGAGTGATAACATAACAATTCATATTAAAAAGCGCATTTTACATTCTAAAACAGATTTTTATTTATTGCTATGCATAATATTTTTTTATTTATCGTGCAAAATGTCGGAAAAAATACGGAACCCTCGGCGCGAGTCTGACTCGCACTTGGCTGGTTTTTTTAAGTTAAATTAAAAAAAAAAAATCTTCCAATGATGTTGGGCCACTATTATATTATACAACTATCCAAACTTCATGTCAATAACTTAAATACTGTTACAGATGGACAGAAAAACGGCGCACCATAGGGTACCATTTTTACCATTTTGGTACGAAATCCTAAAAATGGTACACATACCAGCAATTTCCAACACGACAATAATACAAATTGCTGAACAGTCTACTGGATCATGAATTGCTTTATTTCAGGCCTGGAAGTAATATACTATTAATGACGTCGTAAGTTACGGTTAGTTACTATAAAAAATTCATTAGTGATAAATCTCGAGATTTGCCATCTAATGTACGACTTAAAAGTCCGACTTGGTCTATAATAGCCTTCAATTGTGATCTTTTGCGAGCATGAAAAATGTTAAACATCAGCTATGTAGTTCAACGACTTTACGGATCAATTTTTAGTTCAGCTCAACTGGTTTACCTACCAACGAAAAATATTTTGAGAATCAAGAATCAAGTAGTTTGTTATATTGTATCTTCTTAATGCTTAGCACGCCATTATTATTTTTGTATAGGTTTTTTGATAAGTCTACCTGGTTATATCAGGTAACACAGGTTTTATAAAAATGTTTGTATAACACAAACCTTCGAGGAGCATAGAAGTCTGCGTGTATTAATCCATCTTAGTTTAAGCATAATTATTACTTCTACAAAATGTTCAAGGTAATGTGCTCAAGCTAGGCCATTGGGCAGGTATATTATAAATATTTTATTTTTTGTTTTTGTTTTAGGCTCGTTGTTTGTTAGTTGTTTGTTCTTTAATCGTACTGGTGAAAGCAGCCCCTATAGACAAGGACAGTGACGCTAAAATATTAAGTAATGTATATACAATTGATGAAAAGGGAAATTACAAGTTCAGGTACGTACCTACCTACAGTAGATAATTGACACAATAATTATTATAGTCTAAATATACCTACCTCATTTTTGTTATCTATTTACACAGTTTACGCTAATTATTCTAATTCGATTTGCAGTTTCAAGACTTCAAACGGAATAACGAGAGAAGAAACAGGATCGGTTTTTAATGCTGGCGAACCAAATGCGTATATCTTCGTTATTGGGAGTTATTCTTACTTTGATACGAAAGGACAAAAACAAATAGTCGAATACATAGCTTCAGATAATGGATATAATATTTCTCCGCAAAAGCCTTATGTGAGTATGCATTATAACTTCTCAGATATTAATGATTAGTGATGCCCACAACTTCGTTCGCATGGACTTAGGTTTCTTTAGCATCCCAAGGAGACCATTCGATTTTCCAGGACAAAAAGAAGTCCATCCATGCCCGTCCATCCCCGGGATTATCTAGCTATCTCTGTATCAAATAAGTAGATGATACGCCGCAACTTCGTCCATGTAGACTAAGGTAGGTGTTTTAAATACCCCGAGGAAACTTTTTGGGGTCAAAAAGTAGCCTATGTCCTTCCCCGAGATGCAAGGTATCTTTGTAGTAAACGCCAGTTAAACCGATGGACCGTGACAAGCTAGCTGACAAAAAAAATTACAAAGAATAAAAAAAAATATATCTTTGACTAAGCCCCTACAAAAAAGAGAAAAAGTCACTATTAGTATTAATAGTGACTTTAATTAATTTAATTAAATTTAATTATTTAACTCGATAAATATATATTATTGATTACAACAATTTTCTTTCTTTTTAGGGTGAAATGGCTGAGTTCGGTCTACCTGGAAGCGTTGTAGCAACGCTACTTGGAAAATAAGGAAGCAGTGTAATTCGACGGTTATAGTAATTATTTTGACAAGCTTATTAGCTTAGCTTATAGCTGCGAATCACATCAATTACATAAGTTAACTGGCATAAACAACAGATATTATAACACCTATCAGGCAACAGATATATTTCATAGAAATAAAAAACTTAAAATAGACTTTTATTTTCTAACGAAGTTGATTTTCTGCATCCAGATCTTTACATCTCTAATTTACATGAGAAGTTTGGAAAGTTCCATACAATGACTAATGTCTGTGAAGAACAAATAAGGTGACGGGGCATATCAGTATCAATGATGTCTGTACGTCTGTTTCAACTTTCAGTTATACTGATTCAGTAACATTGACCAAAGTCGAAAAACTTAGTGCGTAGCCGACTTTTAAGGTCCTAATTTGCCCTTTTCGTTTCCTCAGTGCCTCGTGTCAATAATAGTGAACAAGTTAATCCGTGATCACGGTTATTGGCCCTTACATCTGATATACATTATCATAATCGTTAAACCTTAGAGTCGAAATCTTTTACTCTTAGTTGAGTCGTGTCGTGTGCGGTAGAATCAGCTGGGAAACCACCGTATAATTATCCCGAAAAATCCCTTACCATTGTGTAATTAATAGAAAAGGGTCACGACCTCGGTCTTCAGAAATGAGGATCACGATGTAGAGAAAGATTATAATAAGGCGCAGACACAGGTAACGTTGCTTTCTACTGTGACGTTTGACGCAACCAAAGCAAATAATATTATACCGATAATAATCATTGCTAAAAATTTGTATCGTAATTCGTAATATAATATTCATGTCAATTTTATAAACAACGCCATCTTCTGTAGACAAAGAAAAGTTCTTCATCAAAATCAATACACACGAAAGAAGTCTTAGCCTAAATGATCTAATAGTTTTGCTTGCCATAAAAGTATGCCAATAGTATGTCAGGTGGCGCAAAATTTTGTGATTTTTTTTTCCACTCATCTTTTTATTTATCAGAGATATTTTCCGAAACTGACTTTGGATGTTATCAACCTTTAAGTGTCAACAATAAAGGCAGCATAGGAGGCTGTAAAAACTACCGTCAGAGTATCTGCTAGGTACATGTAGGTAGGTATATGTAGTCCTTCATATAAAAATCTCATTTTTCAGCAGATAGCAAAATAGACTTTGTCATTGAACTTCGGATCCAACCTATAAATTCTGACGAAGCAGGGCTGATGTCTCTACATTAACCGTTAAGACTTAAGATAAAGGCTCTGTTGATTATGACTTTGATATACTTAAGATATGGGTTAAATAAAATTGTTCAGCTAATAAAACCTATTTAATAACGTTTTTACTAATAATAAATTTTTGAAATACTCCAAAATGTCGAGTTAAGCTTTCTCAGTTCATAAAATACCGCTTACGCATAAAATAAATATTTTATTGATATCCAATACATAATTCACCACGGTAAACATTGACCTAATACGACTAATTGCATTAAAGCTCTTTCACCTCAATCAGTTCTGCTTTTGGCCAACAGCTGGTATTTTCATCGTTGGCAATAAAAGCCTCTTATGTAATGAAAGAGCTATAATCTTGGGGATTCAAATGACTCGTTAAGTCACCTATGATCCAATGTTATGACTCTGGTGGCATATGTGCCACCAGAGTATTAACAAATTTCGATCGGGAATTTCACCACAATTTCGAAACACACCATAATGGGCGAACAGTGGCTATTCAAAAAGGACAAAACGATGGTCATTGCTGATTATACAATCGATGAAACACATGAATAATGAAACTGTCATGGCTTCATGTTATCAAATTGACAACTATTCAGCTGCTCATTTTAACTATAGTATTATACTTAATTATGTCCTAGTTAACTCTATCACTCTAAACAATGTTAATATCAAAGTACACTTACTCTTGTATACATAATATTTTATTATTATGTAACAAATAAAATTATTTTTTAAGTTGCAGTGTATGTGGTTATTGATTTCAGCAAACAAACAAAATGATGTTATTTCAATTGCCATCACTTCCCGGTGTAGTTTTTCGCGAATAAAAAAGATGCCAATCGGGGTGGGGACGCGCGATTGCTATCTCGACCTTTGCCATCTCGACCTATCCATATCCATACTCCATACTAATATTATAAATGCCAAAGTATGTCTGTCCGTCTGTCTGTCTGTCTGCTACCTTTTCACGGCCCAACAGTTTAACCGATTCTGACGAAATTTGGTTCAGGGCTACCTTATCCCGGGGACGGACATAGGCTAATTTTTATCCCGGAAAATCAAAAAGTTCCCACGGGATTCCTAAAAACCCATCCGTTTAACCGTTTTATGAAAGTTAGCGAGGTAGCTTGCGTCTCTGTAATTAACATAGGCAACTCTTTATCCCGGAAAATCAAACAGTGCCCAAGGGATCTTAAAAAACCTAAATCCACACGGACGAAGTCACGGGCATCCTCTAGGTCTAGTAGCCTATAGATCCAACTTCACAACAACACGTAATCCAATTAACAGATTTTGATTGGGTTGCCCCTCGTCTTATTGTTCCTTTTCCTCCTGCATTATTCCATTTTAGGTCTCAAAATTGCGAATTAGTAAAGGAAGTAGTAGTCGGGCATTTACGTAATTAGCAATGAACAACAAATTCCTTGACCGGGATTCAAAGCCTCGACCTTTTACGGAAATACGAACGCTATATGTATCTACTTACTTCTTGGAACGTACGCGGCTATACGTATATAGATAGGTACGTATTGGGCATGCAGTGGAAGTTCAGTGCATGTTTAAAAATTATTTGAGACTACTTTTTTGCCACGACTTTGTCCACGTATCCGCTCCGATTTACGATTTTTAAAGATCTATTCACAATTTCTTTAAATTGTTTTTAGTGTGCTTACTGTTTATACTACGTGTTACTAATAAATCATAATTTCGAAGGTTTCTTATTGACACGGTTTCTAACACATTATAATGATATTAAATCTAATATATGTTATTGCGTATTAAGTTGTGGTAGGCCAACGGTAACCGAATACGAATGTTTGTTATTTAAATAGGTTCTACGACCAATTAGTTTCTTTTTGGACTCGTTAATTTGGTGCTACGAAGTGAGGCGTGACAGCGGGGGTGTGTGGGTGCTAATTGGCTATTGGTTCGTAACGAAACCTTTCACTTTTCGTGCCATAGGAAAGTACAATACCGGTAAGTATAATACGTGCAGATCGGATACATCCCTAGCGACGAGCTTAGAGTCAGGGTAGGCATTTAGATAGGATAAAAATTTATTTACCTACTAGCATCAAGCAAGCAAAAGTAAAAAAAAATAAGCAAACAAGTAAGTACACAGATACATTAGTTAGTCTTCGTAAATCTCTGTAACTCTATTTTAAAAATTAATAGTGGACAAAATTAGTTTTTGATAGAGTCTGCCGCAATAGGTTTGCATACGAGAATATAATATTATATAATTTATATTTGTATTGGTTGCAATCAGACCTACTGGCAAGTAATGATAAAACATAAGGTAGAGTCTTGAATGAAGTATAGTCTATTTTCATATAGCTATCGACAAAGTTAAAGAAATTAATTCCAAAAACAGTTTATATTAAAATAACAGAATAAAGCCTTGTTTTCTAGGTTATGGATATGGTAAAAATGTTTGTATATAAACCACCTAATAATCATGAGATAACCATCCACAAAACAAATCTTCAATGATTAAGAAGTCTTATTTATATTATTATAAGTTTGTTGTTTTCGCATTTTTATAACAACAAAATGTTCAAGGTAAGTAAATAAGCATTCCTGAATTTCCTAAACTGATGCTAACTTATTGTGATTTCCTAGACTGATACCACAAACTTGCATACATGGAGTTAGAAACATGGGAAACATAATATTACGAGTATGTTGCAGTGCTTTTTAAAAGCAAAGGTTGATGAATAGAGATTGTTTAAAATTATTACATAGACTTGTAAATAATATTCTTTGTTTCATTCTAGATGCAGTGCTTATTACTTCTTTGTTTTATAGTGCTAATGACTAATGCTGCACCTTTAAAAAACTCTACAGTAGAGGAGAGTGATGCTCAAATATTATCCAACGAGTATATAATTTATGAAGATGGAAATTACAGATTCAGGTAATATAATTTTGCACGGGAGCGGTGTCTGTGTGCTTGACCGTAGCTATAGGGAAATTTCCCTCTGAGCGGTGTTGTACTCGCGATGCCAGCTGGGCCAACGGGTATATATTGAAACTTCTGTATAATATATAGTGCAGATTTCAGAAAACTCTGTTAGTGCGATTCAGATTTGCGTGTTCTACGCACTTCAGATTTAAGTACTCGTGCTGCCATCTAGTGAGAGCGTCGTCAGTGGCGTGCGGCTGAGGTTCGCATCAAGGTCTGTTGATCGATGTCTCTGTAGGAATGACACACGCCCTCTTCTTGCAACTGTGGTAATCGCTACAATTTTTACTATAGTTATAGCCTGTATCTGTGTAATGTGTGTGTGTGTGCAATAAAGACTTCTAAATAAACTAATAAATAAGTATTTTAAAACAAAGAACTAAAATGATGGTGCCAGCAGGATTCAAACCTTGCGTCGCAGGTATATTGTAATAATACATAAGCAATGAACTGAAACTTTGACCTGGCAGGATAGAGGAGCCGTATCCTAGCGGTCGAAGGCGCTCCGGGCGCAATACCCCGAGAGGTGTCGGGTAGTATAATATTTAATCTAAGTAAATTGGCTTTTATTAAACTTGAAAAAAATGTTCATCGATTTTATTCAAGCAGATAAATTTATTCAGCGAAAATTATTAGTAATATTATTTTCAGTTTTAAAACTTCAAATGGGATAACAAGATCAGAAACGGGAGCAATAATAAATAAAGGGCAGCCCAATGAGCATGTTGAAGTAAAAGGCCAATATACTTACTTTGACACCGACGGAAAAGAAGAATTGGTTCTTTACATTGCTGACGAAAATGGATACAGACTTCGGATGCCAGTACGTATTTTAGTAAATATATTTTAATTTCGATTTTAGGCACTCTTCGTATTCGGACAAGAGTCTAATTTTTTAAATTAGCTAATGTGACGAGTGCATTGTCTCAATCTGTGCCAGAAAATCTTTGTTGGTAGAAAGGTTTTCGCTAGACTCGATGCTGAAACAATTCCGACATATCTTTTTCTACACAGCCGCGCGCCGCTTTGAGGTCCACGCGTCGTACACTTCTTCAAACTTCACGCCCTTAAAAGTTCAAGTTATAGAATTTTTATGGACGCTATAATATTATAAAACTATACAAAGTTTATTATTTTTGATTCTGTAGATTTTTATAGCTAAAAATATGCGAAACAGTGCTGATATTTGATCCATTTATTCTAAAAACATTGTTTTTGTTTGTTTTAGGAGAAATCATTACCTGGTAAGAAAAAAACTAATAATAGATTACTTTCAAGCGCTGTTGCATCACTGCTTGGTTGATAAATTCACTGAAAAGGTGAAAAGTGGAGAATCAGGTCTTATGGTTTATTTACCTGCTGATTATTTATAATTCAACAAAAAATATGTTGATATTGTGTAAATATAACTATAATATTGTATACCTATCAAAATATCCTTGCATTTAAAGGTAAATACTGATACTAATTGCTTATTTGCGAATAATTAAGTACGTATATATTTTTATAGTGAGTTGTTTTTAAATGTATTTATTTCTAAATTTCTTGTTCTGTATAAATAGTGGATATTTTATGTTATTATAATTAATAATAATTAATTCATGTCCTAATTATTTGCAATACCTTACAATCGTTGATATACCTATCATAATAAAATATGTCGATGTGTTGGTCTTTTTTTTTATTAAAAAAAGATAGGATTTAAGAATTTTTTGCTTAACATTAAGAAATAAGAACCAAGTCCATTCAAAAAGCTTTCATGGATAGAAATTATAGAAACTTTCAAGTTTCAGAATGTATTTTAAGCATATTTTGATCACAAACAGATCACACAGTCGTAAACAATTTAGGTTGTTTCATGCGCTGAAAACGCTGAATCTGCACCAGCTACATATACCTACATTACGTATGTGATTTAAGCCGATTAAATTTTTCGTGAACACGTCTTAATTTTTTTTTGTACGATATAGGTACAAATTCACGGTTTTAGGATTTTTTCCTTTACTTTTGCTATAAGACGGGAAGTACCCTATGGTTTTCTTGACAGACAGACGGACAGATAGACAACAAAGTGATCCTATAAGGGTTCCGTTTTTCCTTTTGAGGTATGGAACCCAAAAAAATATAACTAAGTACAACAAGTAATAGTACAAGTTGATCTTTAATAGATAGTCTTCTATTACACGGATTTTTACGTACATGCATGTGGTAAAGGGGCTAGTTCAAGGACTCTACAACGATAAAAAAACTATTTAAATTACCAACAGGTTTATCAGAAAAAATATTTCGTGAACCATAAAATCAAGAAGTTCAATATTTCATCTTCCTAGCGGATTTCATTCATTTAATTGTCTTTAGTGCTTAAAGAATGTTTGTCTACACCCATGGTTTAAATACTCTATAAAAGATTCTGAAACAGTTAGCTTCATGTCACTATGTCATAATAGTGTCACACTCATGTGATACTATTGTATATACTATATATAGTTATATACTATATGTTTATATACTATCATGTGATAAACCCACATTCATGTTTTAATACCCCTTATTATACAAAAGTAGCATAAGTAACTATTAGAACAACATTGTAATTATTGTTTATGTAGTTTTTTTTTTAAAGTCTACCTGGTTGTATCAGGTAACAAGGCTTTTATAAAAATGATTGTATAAAAGGAACATTATGAACATAAAAACATCATCCATTATACAAACCTTCGAGGAGACTAGTTGTCTGCAAGTCTTACACATCACAATTTCAGTACAATTATTTCAAAAAAATGTTCTTGAAGGTAATATTCTTAGGCTAGAATGTTAATAAGTAGGTAGTTAAGTATTATATAAATTTTGTTTATATTTTAGGCGCGTTATTTATTAGTTGCTTGTTCTTTAATCGTTTCGGTGAGTACTGCCCCTTTAGAGAAGGACAGTGACGCGAAAATATTAAATAATGAATATACAATCGATGAAAAGGGAAATTACAAATTCAGGTATGTAACTAACTACAGTTATGAAGATTTGTTTTGATAAGCATTATTACAGCTCAAATGTAGAAGATCTCATCCGCGTTACCTATTTATTATACAGTTTTTGCTAATTAGTCTAGTTTAACTTGTAGTTTTAAGACCTCGAATAGAATAACGAGAGAAGAGACAGGATCACTTGTTAATGAAGGCCAACCAGATGAGCACATCTTTGTCATTGGTCGTTATACTTACTTCAATACAGAAGGCCAAGAAGAAATTATCGAATACACAGCTGGAGAAAATGGTTATAATATTTCACCGCCAAAGCCCGTAGTAAGTATACATATGATATTATTGATTTAATTGATGTTATGCTATAGTAAAGCTTGTATGACTCGCTATAGCTAGCTTATTGGGAATGCGACAATTGAATCGTCGACGTTAGCACTGAAAGTAATTTTTTTAGGGAAACACTATACCTAAATCAATTATTTATAGGTACATGCATAAATACACTGTACAAACTAAATAATTTATGTGGTATTATAATATAATGAGAAAACCATAGCTTATACTTAATACTTACATACAAAGTATTATTATTATTTATTTAAATGATTAGAAGGCTTGGAAATATGTTGCTAAACAGCTTTGATAGTTCTAATAAGTTCAAGTGATTTTGTAAAGTGGTAATAGAAAATAGATAGTGGTAAAAGAAGACCCGACTGAGTCTGTTTTGGGCTCTTCTCAAATCTGGGTGCGTTCGGAACCCTCGTAGCTTTAGTTTTAAGTTTTCGTAATTAATTATTATTATCACCACTTTATCAACCAACGAATCCAACAACTAACTATCAAAAAGTATACAATAGTACTTACCTACTTTGAATAATTGATTTAACTTTGACTTTGAAAGCAGAAACAGTTGGAAATTGACGATCTGATAAAGCCGACCAATCATCCCATTTTTGTTTTAGGAAATAGCCCTATCTCCAAATGTTGTTGCAACTCTTCTCGGCAAGTGATGTGAAGATACGATACTTTTTTTTTGCTCGTACAGTGTATTTTCAAGCCCATTTAATAAAAAAAAAATACTTTTTACAGTTACTATTTATACTACTTTAATAAATAAAATTGAAGAGTCTGTCTGTAATTTCAAAATAACTACCTCATATGGTTATTTAAACTGTACCTTAACTGAATCACACTTTTCTAAAATTTTTGCCTGTCTGTCTGTCTGTTTGAGTGGGGTATTCTTCGGAACGGCTTAATCTGTTTTGACGGGACTTTCACAGACAAAAAGAGTATTAACCAAGGAGGAACACAGGTTACTTTTTAATCGACTTTCAAAAAAGCAGTTGAGTTTTTCTACCTATATACTCCAAAATCTCCGAGATTTTAGAACCAATTTGCGTTTTTTTTTTTTAATCGATAGAGAATCTTTGCGACATCGAGTTTGACTCGCACTTGGTCGGTTTTTTAGGTTGGAATGACTGTTCTAAGTGCACCTCTGAACGTTGTTGCAACGCTACTGGGAAAATAAGCAGGGCATACCTAACTCAAAGCTTCCTTTGTTGGAATAGCAATTAGCAAATTTAACATTTTTGTAGATTGATATATAAATAAAATAAATATGCTAAGTATTTACCAAAAGCATTTTTATTAATAGATATTATATAGGTAGAAATTAAGATAGTTAAAAACAATAAGCCTAACCATATACATGGAGCAGCAAAAATCTAAGGCTTGAGTATTATAAAATTTTCTTTTTTCCTAAATATGCAAGTACCTACTTCGTGGTTTATCAGATTTTATGATAAGGAAACAGCACTGGCCAGAACAAGGTCAAGCAAAAAGTTTGGCACTAAGCTTAACTCGAATGTATTATTAATGAATATGTTAATTGGGACAGACCACAAATACTATCATATACATAATATATAGGTATTTAGTAGAACTAAATAAAAAATTCATTAGCTGATTTGCGACAGACTTTAAAACAGAGCAGCATGCCAGTCAATTAATGAAAGATATTTCAGTTTTATTTCATTTTAGTAAATAGCTGAAGAAATATGTTATGATAATATAATTTTGGATCATAACTCAAAATTTAAAAACCCCCAACACAAAAACCTCTATAAGAAAACTAGAAAAGAGCTGATAACTTTCAAACGGCTGAACCCATTTTCTTCGATTATAGCTAAGAACACTCTCGATCAAGCCACCTTTCAAACAAAATAAAAACTAGATTAAAATCGGTTCATTCGTTTAGGAGTTACGATGCCACAGACAGATACACAGATACACACGTCAAACTTATAACACCCCTCTTTTAGGGTCAGGGGTTGAAAAGAGCTCACCTGAAAGAAGTACCTATACTTATATTATTAAATTGTATATGCCTCGGAAAGCACATAAAACCTTCGGTCCTGCGCCTGTCGTATCTCCGGTCGTATTAGATTTCCGACGTCCCATCGGGCTATGAGAGTGAAGGGATAGAGAGTGCACCTAAATTTGCGCACTCTACTAGGTTTTAAAAAAAATTGTGGACACACTTTGAATTTGCGAGATAAAAAGCAGTTTATATCACTCTCTATAGCCTCCAGGGCGTTATACATGCCATGCAAAAAAAACACGCACTGAGGATTCCGTACTCGGGTATTTTTTCCAACATTTTCCAGGATAAATCAAAAACTATTATACCTAAAAATAAATAAAAATCTGTTTTAGAATGTACAGGTAAAGTCCTTTCATATGATACCCCACTTGGTATAGTTATCTTAGTTTGAAAATTAAAACACATTTTTTTAAAGTGATGTAACAACAAAGTGATCCTATAAGGGTTCCGTTTTTCCTTTTGAGGTACGGAGCCCTAAAAATCATGTAGATCCGTTGCTCCGTTTTACCACGATTGAAGGACAAACTAACTAGCCAACAAACAAACACCTTTCATACTTTCACAATTTTATAATGATAGTAGAATTAACGTGGACAGTTCCTTTAGACTCTTCGCTCTGTCGTTTGAAGAATTTTTCCACTAAACTCATACTGGTCCCTAGATAATAAATAATTTATGCGTTTCTGTAATAGACTTGCGGCAAACACAGGCAATTACGTTACGAGTTTTTAACCAATCAATTGTAAAAGCCATTCCAGTGTTTACGTAACAAGTGTGATGGTGTCAACGACATGATAGAGTCCTTGGAGTCGCATTGTTTGTAAAGGAATGAAGTCCAGACTTGACATTCTTGAAGAACTGGATATAAGGTGTAGGCAGTTGGACCGATATCGCAGTTTACTTGGACACACAGTAGGAAAAAACATTTCCAAATCATGGTGAGTTGAAGAAGATTCGTTGAATTTTACTTACTACTAGAATCGTTGACTAGACGGTTATCATTTTTGTTCATTGAGGCCCTATGGCAGTTTGTAGTGTTACTCTAAAATACCTATATCTCTCTCTATACATATATTAAAAGCAGATGCACAAAATAGACTGAGAGGTTTGTGTGATGTCTGTGTGTACATATATTTTATGTATGGGGAAATGGAAAATATCTTTCGTTTCTGATTAGGGAAATTTTCTTTACTTTTTAGCTGCTTAGACTGGTATGTCTTGCCTAGATGTCTGCATCTAATAGTGGATATATTTAGTAAAAATATATTCATGAATTTTGCATACACGACTGTTGGAACCTAGGTTCGTCTAGCGTCTAGTCTGGTTGATTAAATTATATCCAAAATAAACATCCGCATTTGCATTCTTTTTTTGGCCCGTTTTGTTATTTTTATGAATTTCTCGCTAAATAATGCTCTCAGCCGTTGGCCTTGACATATTGTTTTTCTGCTCCTCAGGTAAAAGGCGTACGCTTCAGCTTTTTTGCAGCCATCATCTGTGTTACTATTGTATATGTACCGAGATCGGGTGGCATTGAACGACAAATAAAAAAGCTCGTTTATAATAACAATGGGTTTGGAACATATAGCTTTGAGTAAGTATATTTTACGTATGGGTTTTATGCAATTCAATATCACTTGCTTTATCTAATGGTGAAGGAAAACATCGTGAGGAAACCTGCATGGCTGTAATTTTAAACCCCCGACCTAAAAAGAGGGGTGTTATAAGTTTGATATGTGTATCTGTGTATCTGTCTGTGGCGTCGTAGCTCCTAAACTAATGAGCCGATTTTAATTTAGTTTTTTTGTGTGAAAGGTGGCTTGATCGAGAGTGTTCTTAGCTATAATCCATGAAAATCGGTTCAGCTGTTTGAAAGTTATCAGCTCTCACGGCTATCTTCTCTATTTTACTTCTTGATGCAAATTTTATGCTTGATGAAGCTTTAACACTTCAACTGGCATAGAATAAGTAATACTAATGAATAAGTAAAATATTACCTACCTGTTACAAAACTCGTTAAAGTATTACTGTTTAACCCGTTTACGTCTTTTTATGTATTTACTAGCGACCCGCCCCGGCTTCGCACGGGTGGACACTACCACGAAAAATCCTATCTATTTTCCGGGATAAAATATAGCCTATACGGATTCAGAAGAATTCCTCTAAGTAATGGTAAAAGAAATTTTGAAATCGGTCCAGTAGTTTTTGAGCCTATTCAATACAAACATACAAAAATCTATACATATAATAAAATTGTAGAAAAGTGGTGTCTGTACAATGGAAATATATAAAAAAAAGTAGCAGGGGTTGTTATTATATCGATGCCGAACCCGAAATTGTAATTAATTTTTTTTTTGTCTGTTTGTCTGTTTGTCTGTGTGTTTGTGCACGCTAATCTCAGAAACGGCTTATTCGATTTAGATACAGTTTTCACTAATATATTGTAGTAAGCTTCACTTAGGATTTAGTGTTTATTTCATGTCAATCGGTTCATAAATAAAAAAGTTATGTCAATTTAAAGAATCACGGCGCCTCGCGCCTGAGCGTCCGTGGCTATATAAAGCGCGAAAAGTCACTATTCCACGCGAACGAAGTCGCGGGCACAGCTAGTACAAAAATATAAAGGTTTCCTCTTTATAATATTAGTATAGACTTACTATTATGGTATCTAATTTTATTTGAGCTAAATATCAACCTCATAAATATTTTAATTCCTATCTAAAGCAGATCATTTTTAACCCCCGACCCAAAAAGAGGGGTGTTATAAGTTTGACGTGTGAGTGTGTATCTGTGTATCTGTCTGTGGCATCGTAGCTCCTAAACTAATGAACCAATTTTAATTTAGTTTTTTTTGTTTGAAAGGTGGCTTGATCGTGAATGTTCTTAGCTATAATCCAAGAAAATCGGTTCAGCCGTTTGAAAGTTATCAGCTCTTTTCTGACGTTACTGTAACCTTCACTTGTCGGGGGTGTTTACACTTGTATTTTATTTTATTTTATTCAGATACTAGATACGTTGATAAGTGATGATGCAGTCAAAGATGGAAGCGGGCTAACCTAAATTATCTTTTCACTCGATGATTACGTATAGATACAATTGAAATCTGTGTTAATCTCACGAATTTACATCTGTCATGTGCCCAACAATACCTGTACAAATGATTCGCGTATTGTACTCAGCGTCAGAATTGCGTCATTCAGCGACTTAATCGGCCAGTATAGTTTCATGCAACTTATTTTTAACCCCCGACCCAAAAAGAGGGGTGTTATAAGTTTGACGTGTGTATCTGTGTATCTGTGTGTCTGTGTATCTGTGTATCTGTGTATCTGTCTGTGGCATCGTAGCGCCTAAACGAATGAACCGATTTTAATTTACTTTTTTTTGTTTGAAAGGTGGCTTGATCGAGAGTGTTCTTAGCTATAATCCAAAAAAATTGGTTCAGCCGTCTAAAAGTTATCAGCTCTTTTCTAGTTTTCTTGTAGAAAAGAAGGTTAGATAACCCTTAGGGTTCATAATATTCAAGTGTCAATTGACAAATGTCAAGCTGTCAAGATGCACGTTGCCTAGATATACATAATTATTTATTTGAAATTGATGTTTTGGAAAACTCAGATACTTTGGATCGTAGGCGCGGAATAGTCCAAGAAAATCGGTTCAGCCGTTTGAAAGTTATCAGCCCTTTTCTAGTTAACCTTCACTTGTCGGGGGTGTTGAAAATTTTTAATTTACACTTGTGTCAATCTAGTATCAGGCAAGTAGTTTGCAAAACAGAATTTCAAAATTTAAACGTCACTAAGTTTAATGCACCTACCTACATACATGGTATCTACTGAGTGCCATAATATGTTTATACTAACTCTGCCGTCCTAAAAAGCGATTATAGCTGTAAAAACTAGTTTAAGAGCTCTTACAGAAAAACATCGGACTTTAGAAAAACTAATGTTTCCTAAAAAAGGTTTGGTTTATAGGTCCAAACTAAAATCAAACTAAAAACTTTGGTCCTAGGTATGTACCTAGTATTATTTTTTGGAAATATTAGCTTTTGATAATACCCGCGGTTTTTTTTGCCAAAACTACTTGTACTAACCGCTTTTTAGGTAGGCAGGTATAGGACGACAAAACTTCACTGTAGTTTATCTCGTTACTCGTCTGCACCCAGCGGAATGAGCACAGACGGTTCGAAGTGCAATTATCTGGATGCAAACATAAATTATTATTTGTTAATTATTACATATTCCAATGGATTATAATTTTTTACTACGATAAAATATATTTAGTAGAAATTCCAAACATTTATTAATATGTCAAGATTATTTTTAAACGGGTTTATCTAGTAATAATTGATACACAAACTCGCTTTAATAATTTAGATATATTATATTTATGGGCTGTGGCCTGTGTGACATTAAATTTATGTGTTATTAATATTTTGCCGGCAACATCTTCAACAAGTGACTCTTAATTAAGTTAACTAAAATATGGAATAATTATTTACAGGTTTGCAACTAAAGATGGAACATTTCGAAAGGAGGAAGGGGGTATTATTACCAAAGATGGGCGTGGATATGTTGTGCGAGGTGAATATGGTTACACAGATCCTGAAGGAGGTCAGCACTTAGTGCGATACGTTGCCGACGCGAACGGTTATCGACCACAAACAGACGACATCAGATTTAACGATAGACGAATTATTTAAACAAAAATTTTGTTGCTAATAAAATTTTAAATAGATTCGATGTTGTTTGATTCTAAGCTGACGTTTGGTATGAAGATCTAAAAAGATCGAACGAAAACAGCGATGAAACGCACATAAGGATTAAGGGCTGTTATATACTCAGTATGTACTATAGACAAGACTAACTTAAATACAGCTTAGTTTCTGTCAGGCATCCCCTGATACTTAAACGCATTGTTTTTGTAGTACAATACGATACCTACTATAGGTATGTAGGTATAGGTATAGCAGAGCTCTTGTGAAAAGCTATAAAATCTAACGTGGGTGTAATGGCCTTGGCTAATGCATCCACCTATCCGTTTGAATACGAACCTGGAAACATTTCTAAGCAAAGCGGCCTCACTGAAATTGAGTCCCAAGTTCATGATTCCGATCACCCGAATCTTATTTCGTGCATTAAAATTATAGTTTCTATTGCAAGTAGGTAGGTATGTTTATTACACTAAATTCAATTTATGCATATTCATAAAAATGAAATTGCCTATTTTGCAATGTGTAGGTAATACTTTGAACCAACGAATACCTAGCCACAAGTTAGTAAGAACTAACTGCTGAAGTGTATTTGTAATAAATACTATGTGGAAATTAGCAATTTACATTTTGCCGTATGTTGTGAGTAACGTGAATTTCATACCTAACCGTTTTATTATATTCTGAAATATCTGTAATCTAAAATTTTTGTCCAAGTCTTCTCTCGAAGTCTTCTCTTGAACTACGGAACTCAACAAAAATCTATTAATAAAATAATACGGATCTTAAGATATCCCTTTTCTTCTCTTTCTGAGCACTTTTGTCAAATGATACAAGGAAAGATGAAATGGTCAAATACTTATTACAAGTAGATTATAATAATTGTAAAATAATCGTATCGATTACGTGATATAATGGATCTTTTCTAGGTACTGCAATACCATATAAGGCCAAGTCATGGAGTAATTTATACTTAGTGAGTAATTTTGAAATACAAATAGGAATATTCATATTTTTTAAAGCAAAACAAGTTAATTGTTTGTCTTTACATTTAAGTGAGGACGTGGAACTGAGAAGAATATTTGCTAGTGAATTTCCTCAAGATACTATTAGGAAAAGTGGAGCTTTAGACCCAGAAGTAAGTACCTACATTTTTGACAAGTTTGCTTGTTATTTACCTAATGTGTAATCCACACACACACATCACACTCTAAAACATTAGAAACTTCTTACCAATAAAACATAGAAATATACCTGCAATACCGTTACACAGAGTCGCCTAGCTTTAGATATACGAGTATTTTTAGCACTGTGATGGTAAGGACATGCAGTTCCTGTACGATATCTGATCCAGGTTAGGCACATTTCGTCAGACATGCCTAGGTTACATCATGACTTTAGATTGTACTTACCTAAACGCAAACCTAACATTAATAAAATAGTTGTCCATAATAATGCGATGTCATCTAGGTAGATCCTTTATATCCAAGTTAACTTTTTGTGAATTATTAAAAAGGAACTCCCCTTTTTGTAGCACTTGGGCCGTTACGAAGAATTGAAGAATTATTATAAAAACCCTAAGGCTAAAATCAATAGTCACTTCGAAGAATTAACGTGTTATAATAAGGAAGAAGGAAAAGTAAGTCAAATAGGTTTTGGTAGGTTCTGCGTTTTGATTTTAGTTTTCAGAATAATGTGTGTTACAGGATGTAATTTAAGATTTTAATATGGATTAATCAGAGTATAATATTAAAGAATCTCCCCTTTTTCAAAATTGGTAAAAAAGTTGACAGTTCACGCCTTGACCTTTGAATTTAGCTACTGAACATAAAAGGAGAGGATATTTAATACATTGGTGATCTATCTGTGACTGTATCTTGAGCATCGTCCAAATATGTGAACGGTGGCTCGTGGGTCAAAGAGAAAGGGCATAGCTGTGCCATCTCGCAATATTATATACGTATATCGTTTTTGTTACGTCTACACGTACCTACGAAGGTATAATTATAATAGTTAACGAGTTTGATGCCTAATTTTTTTGCCTTTGTCTTAACATATTCGACGGCAAATGAATATATTTTATTGTATTTTAAGACATAAGTAGCAACCGAATCTAATCTATAGACATTTTTATATATTTATGTCTATGATATCTCAGATCTCAAATTCTAATCTAACAGTCGTCTGTGAACGATCTTTGGTATTAGTAGGTGTCTTCATCGACGAAAAAAACTATTAAAATCACACAACTAGAAAAGGTTATTTTGATAAGATAGATGAATATATTGTGAAATTAACCGTTTCCTGAGTTAAGTCACCTTAAAAAACTGATGAAAGGCTTTCCTGAAGAAATGACCTTAACCGTACCGATACATGAAAATAATGTTAAAAAGTATTTTGGAATATACTTAGTAGTACCAAAAGCTGTTTGCAGACCTTTTCTCGGAATTAGTTTTATTAGGTAGGTGACTTTTTGACTTTCATCCGGCAAGTACTTACGACTAAATCTGCGTAAAATGGTGTCAGAAATATTTCATGCATTTCAGCGCTGAACATCACTCTCTCATATAATTATTTAAATGTCACATCATCTTATCCAATTTTTAGATGTGTAGAGTGGACATGAACCGATATTCCCCCGAAGAAGACCAATACTACATGTCACCGAACAAAGAGAGTCATATCGACCGCCGCCGAGTCTTCTGTTTCATGCTGCTGTGCTTCACTGAGGATGAACTCGACAGAATAGTTGCCTCCTTTTAATATACTTAGATGCAAATATAACCTTTTGTACAGTAAGATTTTTTAAAACATGCAACTGGTATTATACTTCAACTACAGACTTCCACCATGTGGGCTAGCTATGTCATTATGTATTCAGAAATATGGTTTTTATTGGTTTTATAGTGACATAAAATTTTGTCGAACATAATTTTATACAAGGACTTCTCGCAATCAAGATAAGATGGATATAAGGAATAATTGACTCGTCAAATCCCTGGTCAAATTATAGCTTGCGTGGATTAGAGCGGACTGAATACCGAAAGGTTGGCGGTTCAAACTCTACCAACCATCTGTCGTACCTACTCCTAGCACAAGCTTTACTCTTAGTTAGAAGGGAAAGGGTACTCCCCTTTCATGATTAACATGGCTAATCTTCTTTAAAAAAATCTCCCGCACTCCGATTCCATGCTACATATCGATTAATGAAAATGATATTTTTGTAATCATCAGTTTGCCGTTTTTCCGTAAGTATAATAATTAAAAACGATGAAATGTCCTGCAGTTCAAAACCGAAGATAAAATAAATAAAAATTTAAAGAAGTTCCATATTTGTCTGACCGGCCGTATCAATTAGTGAAGGTTTTTTGTCTTTCATAATATTGAAATCCGTTCTCTTAAACTTAATAACCGTTTGTAGTAGATTTCATATCGTGTTGTATAAATGACGCATAGCATCATACCTACGTCTGCAATTTCCGTTGATAGATACGATCATTTTAAACTTTAAACTTTCGGTTTCGTGACATACTTGTAGGTAGGTACCTATACCTACTTGTGAATAATATTTCGATAAACAGCTTTCTCACGTCACGATTTCTTGGTGCAAAAACTAACCAGGATCAGGCATAAGCTTATAAAAGACTAGTTTATGTCTGAGACTTCGTCCGACACAAATTTGAAACCCCTATTTTATCCTCTTAGGGATTGAATTTTCAAAAATCCTTTAGCGGATTTCTAAACGTCATAATAGAATGCAAATTTTCAGCCCAGTTGGTCCAGTAGTTTGAGTTGTGTATTGATAGATCAGTTAGTAAACCAGTCACCTTTCACCTAAAACATGCTATTGAAAATTATTTTATAGTTATACTTTAGTAAAACATGTAATATGACCTATAGTTGTTTAATAATATCAATAATTTGAACCATAACCGTGCTATTACCTAGTACATAATATAGAACTTAGTGAGTAGTAGAACAAGATCTAACTTATCAGTGGCCAGCTCCTAAACAAGTAAAAAAAAAACCTCAATATGCCTAGGTAGGTAATTGGTCTTGTTTATCATCATACCTTTTCGTAAGTGATTAATGATGATGTTATGTAAGATGTAATTTTAACGTATGTACTCTTATGCTTCTTACATACCTACATACCTACTTAAAAGTTATTCACAACAATGAATCTCTTTAAATTTCCTAAATCCTTAATTTTAGAGAGACCTAGTTACTTGTAATAACATAACAAATTATTAGGTATATTATTTTCTTTATGATGATCTAAGTTTTGAAACAAGACCTTAACAACACCTTACTATAATGAGACCCTACTGTTACCAATGTATACATGGCGACATCATTTTGTAGTATGGTTCACGTGCATATTACTCAAATACAATGCTTATATAATTGTAGTAGACGCACTGGATTTCCGCACGATCGATCTTTCTTTTGATAACTCTCTACTGACAATTCGATGATATCGTTCCCATAGCCTACTATTACATCCATCCAACGAATCATTACAAAACCTCATATTGTTAAGAAGTCTTTAGATTTGCTTTATTGTTAACAATGTAGGTATTGCGAGTTGAAAAAGTTATGCTCCACACGTCTTCTACTCCACTTCTCTTGCTTTTCCGAGCACGGCATACGTGCAATGTGATATGTTTCATACAAATTCAAAGGCATGGATCCAGCACGCAATGGATGACTTTTAGGATATACGTGCAATAAAAAGGTACAAGAGAAAAAAAACTAAGATTTTTTTGTCACAGTTTCACACACGAAATCATGTATTGCGGTATAATTTTTTTATTTCTATAATGTATTACTTTGTAACTATTATTTATTCATTATAATAATATTATTATTACATCAAACTTCAACTTCAGTTTCACTTAAGAAGCTTAAATATATTTAGTAATCCATGTTTCGTACTGAAGAAATGTATAAGCTCCTTTAGAAAAATACAAATGATCAGTTAGCTACCTAGTGATTTCTCATTTCACAAAAATCGGTTACTCTCGATCATAACGGTCTATATGCCTTTGCAATAATGAACAAGATCTGCATCATAAAAGTTTTGAAATATTTAAAATGATTAAGTTTCATCAATCCGTCAGAATAAGTCTTAACTATTTAGCAACAAGTTCTCATCACCAGCCTTAATCTCGTGTTAAATAATATACCTAGTAATAATATACGTGTAATAAATTTGGCGATTTGAATGTAAAGTTTAAGCAGTTAAATAAATGAAATCTACCATGTTACCATTAGAAACGGTTTTCGGAACAAGATTTCTAAACAGAAATTACTATTCTCTTATTTAAAAGTTACCTGCATTAAGCTTGTTATAACAAGCAATAATGATTCTCAGTTCAAAGATCAAATGGGTTTAGAAAACCCATTTCAACCCGGGGAAAAAACTATGGAACTTAACTATGCTGATCACATTCCAAACTATAATTATGTACTTGAATTACGATCAAAAACTTGACCTTATAACATCTCGTATCATTGGTGCATCACCTTAGTCGCCCACTAATAGACAGTAGAGTTTTAAAACATTATATAATCCTAACATTGTTAGTGCTTACGTCACAACAACCTTGTACAAATGAATAGTTTAAGTGAATATATGGCAAGTATTTTAAGATTGACCCAGGCCGATGGATTCGAGTCGGTCGGCCTTACTCTTGAAAACAATTTTGTCGAGATGACGTTTTCATTGAAATCGTCGCGATAAGTGGATAAGTTGGTTATAGGCGCGTAGACAAATTCTCTGGTGATAGGTGATATGGAGCGTACTGTACAGTACAGTAAGTACATTACAGTACAGTACGTACGCACAGTAGTTGACAGCTACAGTATGAAGATCGCAAGCACCTCTGATTTGCTGACACTCTCTCACTATTTGCAAAAGAATATTGTTGCAGTAAAAATACCTTAAATTCAGTCAATCACCGAAATTGCCAGTCTAATAAAAATTGATGCAGCTTTTCCGGAATCGACTAGCTGCTCACATGGAGTCCGGATTCATACAAGATTACGATTTAATTAAATGGGCTTAAATAATAAATTGTTTATAACGTAACATAATAGAATTCAACGTATTTCGTATGGCATCGCTAGATCGCTTTCAAAATTACTAAGTCTATATAATTGGAGGTCAGGCATAAGGTGCACTGGTTCAACACTCTATGACATAACGAGATTTCTACAGCCTTGCCTTAAATGCAGTGATGTGCACTTAAACTGTGCAGAATTTTTCTGCTTTATGTTGGAAATGATATTGTCTATACTAATATTATAAAGAGGAAACCTTTGCATTTTTGTATTTTTGTAAGTTTGTATTGAATAGGCTCAAAAACTACTGGACCGATTTCAAAATATCTTTTACCATTACTTAGAGGGATTCTTCCGAATCCATATAGGCTATATTTTATCCCGGAAAATAGATAGGATTTTTCGTGCTAGTACTATATAAACAGCATGCCAAATTATCTAAGTATATCTAAATATTCAATTATTAATAGTTAAAGGAATCACTACCGTAATTTAAATTGGAAAGTGTGTTTGTTTGTTAAACGAATCGGTGTGATTTTTTGCATAGATATGGAAACACCTGGAGAGTGACAAGGGCTTTTTAACCCGGAAAATAAAAAAATTACCACGGGATTTTTAAAAACCTAAATCCACGCGGACAAAGTCGCGTGCATCAGCTAGTTTCTTGCTAAATAACTTGCTACATATTTGAAGATAGGTAGGTACATTTATAGGTACATGGTTGCATAAATCTTTGGATATTGTTATCTATTTAAAGAGGTTAATAAAAACCACATCAAGTTTACATTTTCTCACGTTCTTAATAATCCATCCAAGAACATACTTTTCAGAAAGACTCATCAGAATCCAATTGGACACAAATTATTCAGCGCAAAACGAAACCTTGGCCTTTTCCGCGCGATTGTTATTATTAACACAAAATTGTGGTTTGATACACAAGCAAAAGCTTGTGACTTTGGTAGTTTAGGCATTTTATTACAGCCATCCCAAAGCTTTTCTGACTTTTTTTTATTCAGATACAAGTTAGCCCTTGACTGTAATCACAGCTGCTGGTAAGTGATGGTGCAGTCTAACCTGGAAAGGTATGGCAGTTTTCATTAAACCCCATACTTTTTTGGTTTCTACACGGCATCATACCGGAACGTTAAATCACTTGGCGGAACTATGGCTAACTAGCCACGGCCGAAGCCTCCCACCAGACAAATTAATGACAAGTTGAATAACAATCTTCTAAATATATAAAAGGAAAAGGTGACTGACTGACTGATCTATCAATGCACTGCTGAAACTACTGGACCGATTGAGCTGGGCATACAGGTAGCTACTGAACTATGACGTAGACATCACCTAAGAAACAATTTTTGAAAGCTCAATCCCTAAGGGGGTAAAATAGGGGTTTGTTTGTGCACTCCATGCAGATGAAGGGTCGGGCATAAGCTAGTCAATTATATTAAGAGAAGTTTCCGAAAGTATTTTCGAATTAATTTGTGTGAAATGGAATTTATCAATGTACAGACACGACATTCATTATTATTTTTTATATTTAAGCATATTACATAGGTAACTAATCTTTTATTAATTTACAAACAAAACATGTATTTTTTCGTCTTTATTGTTGTGCTAATAAGAGTTATTTTAATAGTGTAAAGCAGCAGTATCATCTTCAGTGTAGTGACGACCACTTACAAAATAACGTAAAGGCCGTGTTAATCACTTGAACAGATTGACGTTCCCATAACCTTACGAGAATGCTTCATCTGTATGGTGAACCTACAATACTAATGAATACTTGAGTGAAGATTACTAAATATTATTATCTTAATAAAATTTAACAGCTTAAACAAAATACACTTTGTTCCACTTGCCCTATCACTCACTATAGTTAACTATTGTAATTGTAAAATGTAGTATTAAAAATTTGTTACTATCATTTACTAATTTTTATTTTATTTTTATTTTATACTAGGTACCTATTCATTATGATGCAAGTTAAGATACCTAAGGCAAACACACTGCTATTGCTGATAAATGCAAAAAATAATTTATCAGTCACTTATTTTAAAATAATTCTAAGCCCACGCTGTTTCTGGACCCACGTACGAATAAACATTTTTTTAATAATATTTATTAATATATGGCTAATTACCCAAATTTTTATTCAGTATAGGTATTATTATCGTGCGCGTTTCTTTGTTGGAGTCTTTGAACATATTCCACACTAAAACCAGGTGAAGCAGAATAATATAATAACATGAAGAATACCCAAAAGTTAATAACACAATTGTAAGTGAACTCGAAATCAATACAAGTAACAAGCAATCAAGACCTCGTAGAAAATCAATTATTAATTGTTTGGTAACCATTTAATAACCTTTTAGCAGAAAAGACAATAAATTACTTTTAGAAATGTCTTTTAACCTTACCTTTTAAATTTCGTAATTTTATATTACTTATTACCTAACTTACATTAGGTCTTGTGGGATATTTGCATGCGCATGACCACAGCGCACTTACAAGCTTTTTAAAGCATACCTACTCGTAGGTACCTATGCTATAGCTAAAGGTGCGCTTTTTGCTAGAACCACCGCGACGACCCAGCCGCTGTGTTGTAACCTGGTAATAGAAGAAATACTTACATATATAAGAGGGACGTTTCGATACGTAATCACCCCATACACCAAGTATTCTTTGATGAATATAGACGACACAAAACAATAAGAACAATGAATTTGGTTAGTGTAAGGAAATGAAATATGCAAAGTCGAATGTACCGTGAAAGTGACTTGTCTTTGGAACATTAACATATCTTTTTTTACAGCTCCTGGTCCTTTTCTTGGTTAGTGCAGTATCTGCTGCACCACAAAATCCTCAAGATGTGCAGATCTTACGATACGAGTCTAATAATGCTGGTCTGGATTCGTACAATTTCGTGTAAGCAACATTTAAACTAACCGCAACATTAATTAGCAAGCAAACGAGTTATTGCTTAACACAATTTCATCTCAGTTAATATATAACTTTTTTGACAGGTGGGAGACATCCGACGGCAGTAAACATGAAGAACAAGGTCAGCTGAAGAATCAAGGAACGGAAAACGAGGGCTTCGAAGTTCGGGGGGAATACGGGTGGATTGGTCCCGACGGTGTCACGTACCTTATCACCTACGTGGCTGATGAAAACGGATTCAAACCCCAGATCCAACAGGGACCGGGGGGTGCAGTCCCATCAGCTGTTATAGCGTCTTTACTAGGATAACATATTTGTAATTTGATGGAGACATCACTGCCATGTAAATAGCTTCATATTTATGAACTGTATATAACATTTATATACTATTTCATTAGATTAATTACTTTCCCCCCTATTTCATTGTAATAGCAAATGTATTAACATTAGTTATAAGAATCAAACTCTACCTACTCTAAGTACTAACAAAATGAACTACAAATCGCTCAAACATTAATTTTAGATTAAACTTAATAATAACGAATTTAATTTACCAAGAGTTTTATTTAATCCTTTCATTAAACATATTAACTATAATATAGGTATGTATAGAAGTTCCAAGTTTCCTTTGTTAAAGATCGTGAATCAGTACTTTAATGAATGACAGTCTAGATAATATTACTACCACATAGCTTTTCACGCCTATCTATGACTATGCAGTTATGAACACAGTTATTTATAATTGGAAGCTCTGCAACAAAAGTGACAAAATTCTTGTTTGTTACAGACCTTTTTTCACAAACAAGGCCTTAGCGTACTTAGTCTCGATTTCACCAACGTCTTGGGCGTAATGATAGTGATTGTACGGAAAACCTGCCAAAATATATAGGATAATTCTTGGATACGAGTTATTTTACGTCGGTGAAATCGACCTTTATCAAAAACATAAATTTTGATAGTTTAAAAAAACTAACTCTCTAAATTTTTTTTACTACATAAATTAAAAGTTTTATATGTAGGGAGACCTGAAAATTCACTGATACTGGTCACGAATTAGTAAAACTTATACCGGCCGCAGGTAAAGCCATGTTCTGGTGCAAGAGAGTTAATCTAAAATGCTAACATTAGGGCATAAAACGGTTATCAATCCTCAACCAAATCTGAGCGAACCGATTGAAAATTGTATTGAACATTCTACATAGGTACAAGAAGATCCTTAAGAAAAGTCTCCCTTGAGCGCACCCGAGCGCTCCCATTAAAAGTTTGATTTTTATTTGAATATTCTAATCTACAATTTACCAAATCAAACTCAATGAAAATGTGTAAGCACGTTATAGAAACTAAACATCTATGTATAATGTTTGCCAAATTGATTGCTTAAATTCAAATAAAAGTTAATCTTCAATTGCATAAAGCGTGCTCCAAATATCTACCCTTGTGACAGATAATAATAATTGGGTCACAATATTGCTCTTAGATACATTTATGCTAACTTGGAGGACCCAAAATCTAGCAAAAAATACTCTAATTTGAAAACTCATGGTAGATCCAAAAAATACACTTAGGTATACCTCGTGATTCATGAGGGCCTCAATAGGATTTTGATAATCATGTCTATTCTAATAAGGATTATTGAAATCACTTCATCGAGATTTTTTAAAATCTAAAAGCTTTGTTATAAATTGTAGAGCTTCGCCTATTGTTACTTATTCGCTTATTGTTACTTATTATATTTTAGAAAGTTATTGTTAGAAAACCATTTGTAAAATTCACCATCTATTTTCATCTTAATCTTTAAATCGAACAAGGAACTTAATTAAGTGTGAATTTTAGATGAAACTTAATAAAATCATTAAATACACTATAAATATATTCTTTAATTATAATAATTAATAGTTCAGGGAATGCATCTAAATCAAAGAATGTCTGCCGGCAGTGGTGGTGGGTCAAACTTTATTTTGTCACGCGTTATTTAGTTGTTACAATCCAAACCAAGCAGTTTACCTTCACCGAAGCTTGATTAACATTTTGGGCAAGTAGGTACATGGGTCTTTTACAAATAAGTCATCTGCTATAGATATAAAGGATGACAGACTAACCAACGCGTTACATTCTTTTGAATAGTCACCGTTGCAAGACCAAATCTAAAAATGAAACTGGTGCGTACAATTTGTTATTATTGTCGGAAAAGAGTTTGTGTTATAGTGAGTGTGTGATATTTAGAGCGATTGCATTTATTGATACATTTAAGCGTTCAGTGCAATAAATAAAAGCATTTAATGGTTTTTGTCTATTAATAGAACTTAATTCATAACTGAACTTTTTTCAAAAGTGGAGTGTTTTACCTTTCTAACATTCCCCTAATTCAGATTAAGTTTATAAATAAAACATGTTATCAAAACCAAAACGAAAGCTTTTTTAAAGTGTAAAAAAATGACGATATATTTATATATTGTTATGAAATAATTTTATTATATCAGTTTTGTTTTGATCAGTGGCGATATTATAATCTTCGTATTCATAGATTTTTAGGCCTAAGTCATACAAATATTACATTGCTCTTACATGGTATTTTATGGAATAGGTACTAGCTAATGCCCAGCGTGCTTTGCGATGTGACTCGTGTGCCACCTATTGTACGTTGATGGTACTATATCAGAAATTACCAGACTAAGATACGACTTCAATACGTTCATTAAGTGATAAATCGTTATTGTAAAGAAATGAAATTGTTTTTTCAGTTGATCGTGCTGTGCCTTGTGGCAGTCGCGGTTGCGGCCCCACCTCCACCTACCTACAACAATTATAACGCTGAAATCCTCCGCTATGAAAATGACAACATTGGTCTCGGTAACTACAGATACGCGTAAGTACCTATTCGTTCTATTTTTCTTCTTTCCTAAGTTGCCCTCAAACTACGGAATATAATATAATATATAAATATCGCTCACCCTACTTTAATGTCACTGTTCAGACTTAGATGTAATAATATTTCCGTAGTTTGAAATCAAGTTTAGATGCCGCTATACAGTCTTCAGTTCTAAGTTTTATCGCCTCTGTATAATTATTCGTTCTCACCACGAAATCAGAACTGAAATTTCTCGAATGGGGTTAATTCTATAAAAAAATCTTATTTTACGCGGTCGAAGCACGCGAAAGCTTGTTTCCTTTGCAAGTTTGTCTGTCTGCTAGCTTTTCACAGCCCACCGTTTAACCGGTTTTGACTAAATTTGGTACAGAGATAGCTTGTCTCTTGGAAAGAACATAGATTACTTTTTATCCCGGAAAATCAAAGAGTTCCCACGGAACTTATCAACCTGTTTATTTATGGAATAAACTATTTAATTTAATATTGAAACCCATGTTTATGTATAGCATAAACTTTAATTACTAATTAAGCTTATATCAAAAATTATATACATATCTAAGTATTCAAATACTTTTACAGTTTCGAACAATCTGACGGCACCAAACAAGAGCAGCAAGGAGAGCTCCGTAATGCAGGACTTGAGAACGAAGCCATCGCTGTCAAGGGTGTCTACTCCTGGATTGCCCCTAATGGCTACAGGTACACCGTTGTCTACACCGCTGACGATGAAGGTTACAAATCAGAAATCGAAGAGGCACCCGGTGGCGCACCACCAGCGCTAGTAGCTTCCCTTCTTGGTTAACTTCAACGCCCTCCGTTTACCTAGTCCACATCGTAATTTAGCTATTATCTATTTGTATGTTGTTATCAATATAAAAAAGTATCCAAGTCAATTTGTTTTATTAAAAATCTTCTAAATATATAACTTATGCCAGCTTTTTGTTATTAATCTGTTTTGTTCTCTTTGTGTGTGTGTGTGTGCAATCTTCATTTACAACCACAAATTATGAACATACTCATTATTGTCATGTTGTCAATCGGTACGTCGCGTCGTCATAGTCTAGTTTGGTGAAAATACAAAATCCAAGCTTCACACTGAAACTCTGCCAATTTAGTAATAATTGATCAAACCTACTGAAATCTGAAATCATGAAGTCATATACCTACGTGAATGACAAAGTTTGAAAACAAAAGTAATGTGTGTTTTTGCCAAACTTTGATAGATTGAGTAAAGTACTAAAGAAGCTTACATAGTGTAAGCTTTTTGAAAGTACCTACTTTGTCACCTAGGTACATGCTAATAAACAAGCTTACTGTGGATTTAGAGGTTCCTAGCCTCCTTAACTTTACCAGCTCACAACAACCCTGGTCTTCTAATAGACATCTTAGGAATACTAACACAACTGTATATTACTTTGATACAGTGCAAGTATAGGATGCTGCAGTCGGAATGGGAGTCAATAAAAAATCAAGCCTATACTAATATAATAAATGCGAAAGTTTGTATGTATGGATGTTTGTTACTTTTCCACGCAAAAACTACTGGATGAATTAGGCTAATGGATATACCCTGGATACATAGGCTACTTTTTCTCCCGAAAAATAAATGAGTTCCCACGGAATTTCGAAAATCCCCGAAATCGCGGGCATGAGTTACTAAATTATAATCACACCAAATCAGAAATATTTGCTAGTGACATACTTAACAGTAATTATTATTAACAGCGTGTAGTTTGAGGACAATTCGGATCGCTCCAGCTCAGAGAACTTGACAGAATTATTTTAGCGATAAGTATATTATTATTATTATTATTATTAAGCCTTTATTTACTCCTTATCTTTAAGTACAATAGGTTTTCTTACAACTATCTAGCTATTTATTTTACAATTTTTACCTTTATTTTATGTTAGTTTTGTTAGTAAGTAAAATTGTGTTTTGTATGTGTTCATATGTTATGTTTTGTAGTGTTGGTTAATTAAATCGTTAGTTTACAAATGTTTTAAAACTACTTAGTATATACCTACATTTGTATCTATTGCTACATACATATATTATTATTGTGTAATTATTTGTTTGCGTAGGTAATCACTATTAAATCTAGATAAGGATCCCATATTTGGGTATAAGGCCTCCCCCCGGTCTTGTCTTTATTTTGTTGTATTTTTCATTAATGCAAGCTCTTGAAAAATCCATAATATTTATATAAATTCTTTTCATATACTTCTTTTTTAGATTCCTCACGTTATTAATTAGTATCCCAGAATTTTTATGTAATTATCATAGCCTCATAGGTAAGTACATTCCATTTTGTTCAATTATGTAAATAATCCTGTTTTTATCCTATTAAAAAAATAATTAAAAAATATATTAATATGTGTATATATTGTATTTTGAGTAGTTAAATATGTATGTTCAAACCGGGGGGGTTGTGGTCATACTCCTCCACGGTGACCGGCCGTCTTGGAGGAGGAGGAGGGAAGCACCTTATGTTGTAAATATTATAATAACTAAGTAGATATCTCCGTTTATTAAGGTGTTGCTGCAGACTCTGGATTCAAGTGTTTTTCGATTTGAGTGCCTTTGTCGGTCCAGTAAGATGCTAGGGTGTTACTTTTTAGGGTTTGGGTAGTCTTTTTGGGTTTCCTTGTAAATTTACCATGCTTGTCGGGAGGAGTTTCAGAAAGATTGCGTTTATTTCCTCGTTTTGTGTTTTCACTTGTCTCTTTTTGTGGAATGACAATTAACTTATCATATTTGATTATTACTTTTTTGCCTTTTTCCCGCTCTTCCTTCGCAATTTCTTGAAGTTCTTTTCTTTTTTGTAAAATTTTTGGTGGGTAATCTTCTTTTATATAGTAATTTAACAGTTCAAGTGATTTTTTGTTGCGTAAAATTTCAATTTTTCTCCTAAATGTAGAAAGTGTAACAATAACGGGTCTAGGTTTATCGCATTTTTTACCAATTCTTTTTATACCTTGTATTTCAAAACTAGTACAATCTATCTTCATAATATCACTGAATATCTTCAGGAAATTATTCTGTAAATCCTCGTTATTCTGTTCCTTTTCCTCAACACCAAAAATAACGATATTTCTCTCCCTGGCTTGCTTTTCGAGAAGGTCTAGTCGTTGTTCTTGTGACCTAACTGTTACTTCTAGATTTTGCATTTTACTTTGGATATCGTCAAATTTTTCGTTGATTTTGTTAAGTAAATTTATTTCACTATTTTTGACACTATCTTTTGTTTCTTTAATGTCTTCTTGTATCTTTTTTAGTAGTTGTACAATATCTTCCATCTTTGTTTTAAAAATAATATTTTAAAAATCAAAAAAAAAAAAAAAAAAGTGAAAAGTTAAATCTTAGGCACCATGGATCGATCTCGGTAAAGATGCAGCTTAGGCCAACGATGATTGCACTGAGCCAACCTATCGTTCGATTCCAGCGTTGAAATACGTGAGCGTTATCTGCGGACCCGCGATGTATGCTTGTCTAACTATTTTTCAATCAACCCTCAATAGTTCACTATTTGGTTTTTATTATTTTGGTTAAAAAATGTTTTATATAATTCACTTTGTATACTTACTACACTATTTATTTGCAATAATATCAATAGCAAAATGGTTTTTTAATTACTTTAGCCAGATTTAATTGTTTTTGCCTTTGTATTTTAGCACGTTTGTTTACAACACTTGAACGCTTGATAGAAAGTATATTCATAAGCCTTTTTCACAGTTTTCTTATGTTTATACGTCTTGATAACGTTTTCACTTGCGATTTGTATATAGTTTTACACTTTTTTCACAAAAACAACTGTAAATTTGCGGTTTTCATTTTAATAACTCAATTTAAATACGGACCCTGTACGTTCGCACGCACTGCAGCGCCCCCCCCCCGTACGTATATATAAGTATATTATACCAATATAATATTTGAAAGACAAAATATTCTAAGAAGAAAATATGGAATCAAGACGATAGGAAAACTAGAAATCGTAAAGGGCCCGCGATTTCTGCGCTCAGCCTCAAGAGAGCCCGAAAATATTTTGTAGAATGAATCTAATCTTTTATAATAAAATTCCATCACCAATTTAAACTTTCCTTTACACAAGTATAGAAAGTCTATTAAAAATGTGATTAAAAGCATGCTCCTGAAAAAGCATATTACGCAATCGAAGATTACTTATGTATGATTATGTATGAAAAACGTGGAATTGACTCGCAGCTTGCTCCTGCAAGGCGCGTGTCTGCAATTACCAAGACTGTACAAGTGCACATAACCTAATATTGTGAATTGAATACTTGAAAGAGCAACCGCCGAGTTTTTTGCTAATTTTTCTTAGTAGGAAGGGCATTCAGAACCCTTGGAATCCGAATTGAGTGAAGATTCAAAAGCACATGTAAAGGTTTATCTTTGAATACAAAAATTCTTTCTATTTCTAACTTTTGTGATGTAGCCGAAGAACTCCTGGAATGTGCAGAACTAGACAAGTTTGGTTATGCGTACTCTACCGCTCATCGCTCTGCTGCATATATGTATGTATGTACTATGTATGTATGTATGTTTGTATCAGATTCTGTGTGTTCCACCGTAGCGCCTAAATTACAGGGCTGATTTCGATAAGTGAGGTGTCGATTGATTCGTTGTGAAGGTCCGGGGGACTCTGGCTACATTTTATACGAAAAAATCGACCTGATGACCTGACATCCAAAAGGTGACTCTCTCCAAAAATTTTTTTTGGTATCGTATCGAGTGGTATATCAAAGGAAAGAGGACAAAAATTCCAGTTCATAAATATAAACATAACATAATGTACACTAAGTGACAGAAAAACAATTCTGGTATATTATCTATCGCTATTTATCGGTTTTAAGTCGGTATTAGTCGGATTTAAGTGCTTATATAAGTGATTTAACTTTATATCTCTATTCCTTTAAATTGGAACTGTTTGTTTGTCCATCCATTTATTTATTTGATCTTAGATTGATTTGTTTTCCACGCCTTACGTTCGTCGTTTTCAGTGTTTCAGTTAGTTTAAACAAAGAATACTCCTGACTATTCAAATAGGTGATAGAGTATTTTTTGTGGAACCCGAAGCCAACATCTCTGTCCTGTATGAAGCGAGACTACGAGGCCTAATGGAGTGAAGGGAGGAGGTGGAGAGCGAAGCGAGCAAGCGAAACAAGGTAAGGTTTGCAAATATCGACGTTAAAAAATTCCGTGGGTAGGTACCTGTTATTGCGGTAAAACACATATACCAAATAAAGAAGTTATATAATAATTTTAATTTAAACAAGTGTGAATAAAAAATTTATAACACCCCCGACAAGTGAAGGTTATAGTAACTAGAAAAGAGCTGATAACTTTCAAATGGCTGAACCGATTTTCTTGGATTATAGCTAAAAACACTCTTGATTAAGCCACCTTTCAAACAAAAAAACTTAATTATAATCGGTTCATTAGTTTAGGAGCTACGATGCCACAGACAGATACACAGATACACACGTCAAACTTATAACACCCCTCTTTTTGGGTCGAGGGTTAAAAATAACTACTTTCATTGAAATTTCACCCATGAAAAAGTAAATGATTTTGCACAATGTTTAAAAAGGATCTTAGCAAGAAGTAAAAATAATAATAATTTTTAAAGCATGTATTCATAACATAAAACAAGCTTTTCTAGTTTCACAAAACTACTCATCTTGTCGTTGGCATTTTATTGCGTCCACTTTTCTAATTAATAAGTTAATTAAATATTCAGGACTAAAATATAAATAGAGCGACCTACATTCATAAATTTATTTCAATCTCAAAGTTATTGCAAAAGCATCACTTCCAAAATGAAATTGGTTAGTAAGCAATTTGAATTATTGTATATTTTGTCTACTTGTGCTTTCTTACTGCTTTTTTTAGGTACTACAGATAATAAATTCATCATACAAAGAATATTAATTCGTAATTAATTTAATTCCTTACAAGATACCAAAATTAAAAATATTGAAAATCTTTTGCTATTATAGTATTAATTACTACTACTACTATACTACTCTAATTTAATTTCTTCAAAAGAGGTCCTAAATTTTTAAGAATTTTGTATTTTTTTTTTCATTTCTTGATGGAGATATTTATATATTTTATTGAATTGTTACAGCTAATTGCTCTCTGCCTTGTGTCCGTCGTAGTTGCGGTTCCACCCTACGACGACATACAAGTTTTACGTTACGACAGTGACAATATCGGAACTGGGAGCTATAGTTATCAGTAAGATCTACTTTCCTTTATTCTTAAAACAAAAGGGATTTTAGTTCATTAACATATGTACTCTCATTGATTTATTATTCTCATATTACATTATTTTTAAAACAATGTTTAGAAAATTAAAATAACAGAAACAACAAAAAATAAAATTACAAAAAAGTTAAATAACAGAAACAAAAGTAAAGTAACGGAAGAAAAAATATTGGTTAAAAATATGGTAAAATGGGTCCCACTATAGCAGCGGGGTGGGTTGGATCCAAGCCGCCAGTGGTCAGGGCTCCAGAGTGAGAAACCTCCTCACAATGCGTTTCAACCACGTGTCTCGGAGAAACTCAAAGGTATCTCTCTCCGGTCATTTCAGATTTCCATCCCATTGGATAAAATGAGTAAGAGAGTAAGTAAAAGAGTAAAGAGAGTGCAGCTGTGTTTGCGTTCACTCTTGCCCCAGTCACTCACTCTCCCGTGCAGATGGCTAATCTCTGTGATGATTGGCCGCCACGGCTAAAATACGGTGGGGAGCACCTACAAAACCTACCTACAAACACCTACCCCCGACCCAAAAAGAGGGGTATTATAAGTTTGACGTGTGTAGGTATCTGTGTATCTGTCTGTGGCATCGTAGCTCCTAAACTAAAAAAAACCGATATTTTAGTTTTTTTCGTTTGAAAGGTGGCTTGATCGAGAGTGTTCTTAGCTATAATCCAAGAACATCGGTTCAGCCGTTTGAAAGTTATCAGCTCTTTTCTAGTTTCTGTAACCTTAACTTGTCGGCGGTGTTATAATTTATTAATTTACACTTGTATAATAAAGTAATTTACATATTTTTCTAGGTTCGAACAATCTGACGGCACGAAGCAAGAACAAGTAGGCGAACTTAAAAACGAAGGTGTTGTTGGCCAAGCAGAAGTTGTCAGAGGCTCCTACTCTTGGATAGCTCCCGATGGCTACAACTACATCGTGACATACGTAGCTGATGAACTCGGATACCGATCAACCATTGAAAAGGGCACCAAACGGATTTAAATCTCAAATTAAATAGAACTTTTTTTTTTAAGTTTTATGTTATGTCTTTCTAATTAATAAAACCTAAATCTAAGTATTAAGTAAAGTAGTTTTTTTTTAACATAAATAGCGAGCAAACGAGGAAGTGGGTCATCTGTGACATATGAACTGTCCATGAACATTATAGCAGCACCAGAGAAACCGCCAATGGGTTGTCGGTTTTTCAGCAATTTGTTGATATGAACTGAACTGAGTTGAAATCTAATGGATTTGCCGTCGAAATAGTCGTTCCATAATTTGCATGGAAATAAAGATTAGGCACAGTGTGTGGTGAAAGTGCACAATTATCTTGAAATTGGTGAGGGTGTAATTGCTTGTGTGCGGTGTGATTTTAGAAATTTGAAAGTGGAATAAGGACAATCATATAGTAGGTATATTATGTTTGGGTATTACTTCCTTTCCTTTATTCGCGCAGCAGAAACCTTTTACAAATGCAAAAACCAGCTAAACTTCAACAAGCTAATTGAAGCCCTGTGCAATACAATTGACATTTAACTAATAATCCTATACATAGTTATTAACTTCTCAAGTATGTAAATTGTTATATTGCTAAAGAGTTAAAGACTCATCCCATCTGTCCTCAAACATCTCCGAGTGACCTTCATAGGAGTGGCTAACACAAAACGCTGTAACGAGTTAAATTTATCAAATAATAATATACCTATGTGTTGTAATAATATTATATGGTAAAGTATAAAACATGCGTTGAGCTTTGTCAAGTAATCAGTTTTCAAGTGAAGACGATACAAACATCCAATTGTAAACATGAAACTGGTTGGTAAATTTTGTGTGGTTAAAAAGTTTTGAAAATTTAACAATGTTCCTATAGTGTGATTAGGCCGTGAAAAATTGAGTGATTTGTGTCTGTGTTGTGATTTAGAAGGAATTTTAATTCCCAGATGTTTAATAGGCCCTAAGGATTGCAATGTTTACGTGGACTTATAACAAAAATCAAAATGTTAAAAGCTAGACATCAACATCCCTTAATAGCTGTTTATGACGACGCAGCCTAAGATGGGCTGGTTGAACTGGATTTTTTAATTCACTAAAATCACACGCTAGGCCACGATCATACCTGATGGAAAGTGATGATGTGACCTATGATGGGACGTGTTTGCCAGAATGTGCCTATTCACTGTTATTTTAAGGATTATAATAATAATTACTCTATCAACCTTTACTCCATATTAGGACTTTACTCAGTTCTCAATGAGTGAGAATGAGTTGTCAGTTAATCCGGTGCTGCAGAACTATCTAACAGTTACTAATTAACACAAGCTTTTAGATCAAAGCATAGTTTTGGGCAGAGAAGAAGCTGAAACTTTATCTTTTCAATGTAATGCCCTTCCGGCGTCCCGGATTGTAGGTATAACCTAAATACCTTCAAGGAAAGAGTGAATTGTCATATTTTAGGCAGGCGCGCACCAACCTAGACATCATCATTGCTTTTTAATAAGCATGATTATCATCAAATGCAAGCCTATTCCTCAATAAAAATATTTTTACCATCATCATCAACCCATCGCTAGCTCACTACTGAGAACGGGTCTAGTCTACGAAGGAGAAGGGTTTGGCCATAGCTTACCACGATGGCCAAATGCGGATTGGCAGGCTTCACATATCTTTGAGAAAATTATGGAGAACTCTCAGGCGTGCAGATTTTCTCACGATGTTTTCCTTCATCTCACACAGGGAAACAACATATTAAGTCATACCTACAAATGGAGATAACTCCAAAAAGTTAGAAGTGCATGCCTAGAATCGAGCCTCGGACCCCCGGCTAGGAGGCCGACGTTTTAACCACCAGGCTATTATATTATAACCGATCCGAATCCGTGAAAATACCTCCAAAGAAGTCATAGTCAACTATTTTGTATGGTAGGTAGTTTACACACTAGCCCGATTTCCGTCATCCGATTTCTTTCCGTCATCCGTGAGTGTCTAATTCGGAAGAAATATTCAGATCGAAGCAGCCGTAGTTATTGTTTGTCTAACACTTTCGTACTACCTCGGATTCAGAGTGCGTAAGCAATATCCGAATTCAGTCCGGGTTTTTTATCCGTATTTTCACGGATTCGAATCGCCTGAGCGCGTAACTGCTCTCATTAGTATGGATGTAGATATTAAGTATGTATGTATTTCTTTTCAGTTGCTGATCTTAGTTTGTGTAGCTGTAGCAGCAGCCGCTCCCCAAGCGCAGCGCTCAGGACCCAACCCTGACGATGTCCAAATTCTCAAATACGAAACTGACAACGACGGGCTCGGCACTTATAAATATGCGTATGTACTAATCATAAAGTTTTTTTTTTAATTTAGATGCAAGTTAGCCCTTGACTCCAATCTCACCTGGGGATAAGTGATGATGCAGTCGTCTAAGATGGAATTGGGCTAACCTGGACGAAGTATGGCAGTTTTTACTAAACCTAATACGCACTGTGGGACGACCTCCTGCCCGCTGGTCCGATGACCTGAAGAAGGTGGCGGGAAGCGGGTGGATGAGGAAGGTGGAAGACCGTGTTTGGTGGCACGCTCTTGGAAAGGCCTATGTCCAGCAGTGGACGCATATAGGCTGATGGATTGGAACACCCCTTTGGTCTCTACACGGCATCGTACCGGAACGTTAAAAGTAGAGCTACATATTATAACATGGTCCTTCCGACCGAATTTCGGCCACGGCGGCCAATCTCCTTAGAGATTGTGTGAGTGTGACGAGTAATACAGGTGCACTCTGTATTATCTCACTCTCATAGCCCGATGGGACGGAAAGCCGACCCGATCGAAGAGAGATCAGACGCAAGGCTTTATGGATCATATTAATAATAATATTTAATATGATCCATAAAGCCTGCAGTTTAGGTACTAGCAAAGTTCCACTTTAAAATGCTTGCTTATCTTTTAGTTTCTCTAGTAAGAGTCTCGTGTATTGTCATTTGTCATAATATAGAAATATAACTTCAGTTTCGACTAGGTACTTTATAAAAAAAAAAAAAAACTAATTATCATTTGTATTAAATACGGCATATTTCCATATGTGTAGAAATCAAATTGAGATTTAAAATGGTGCTATATTTAAACAAACTTTGTTTGGATTATTTCCATTAATTTAAATACCAATTCATATACCATTATTAAAGATTCAATGCTGTTCAAGATATAAAGTGGAAAAAACATGCAGTTCTAAAAACAAGTGATTAAAATTAACACATTATTAAATACCTATTTACAGTTTCGAACTAAGCGATGGCACCAAAAAAGAGGAGCAGGGTGAATTGAAAAATGCAGGTACCGATAATGAAATCATGTCAGTCAAAGGCTCGTACAGCTGGACCGCTCCCGACGGCGTCACATACCTAGTGACGTACGTCGCTGATGAGAATGGATTCAATCCCACGATAGAACAAGGACCCGGCACTGGCGGGTCACGGGGTTGAAGTTTGAAGACTTACAATAATTAAGCAAATAAATAATTCACTCTTGCCAATAAACTTTAATTTTATCCAATAAACGTTTTGTAAAATAATTAACATTTCTTTTGATTGCAAACTTCCTTCATTATGATAATTAGCAGGTAAGTAGTAGATATACGAGTACCGAAGGTAACTGAAGATGCGATAGGCCACTAGCTAATTGGTAATTCAAAAGTGTGGATTGTAGTGTTAGGATTACAATACAGTCAAATAGCTGTAGGTACACGCATCAAATGATTGGAAAGAGTTAGAGTTAGTATCCATATCAATATTAGTAACAAAGTCTGTCTATTTTTGTTATTACCTTATTTTATTACTTAATGACAAATATCGTCGACTTCTGACTGTAATAATGTAATAAAATTTTAAATTCTTTCAGTAGTTTCAGCGTAATGACAAAGACAGACGGACCGACAAAATTTTATAATTGTTATAAACTTAGTACTGTTTGGGGCTCTATTTCAAAAGATATTAATTACAATATAATACTTCTTGTGATTGAAATATTCACAATAAATAATAAAGTTTACAGTAATAGGTAGGTGAAAAGGAAAAAAAATAGAATAGTAGGTAACGCATACCTTCCTGTACTTTATAGTCAATCATTATTACAAACCAATTTATAAACGAGTACAAAAAAATATAATTAATGTATCCTTATTTGATTTAAGTACTTAGGAAACTGCAATATGGTTCCGTATAATTTCAGTTTAAAAGTTGTAGGTTTTAACCACGATAAAGTAAGTAGATGTAGAACATCGATATACTTTTTACAAATAAATATAATTGATTACATACACAAACTATAATGATAATAGCCAGTCAAGTGTGTTAGGGTTCCGTATCAAAACAGTCTGACCGTAAACCAAAAAGAAGAATAATTAATTCCTAGTAACAAAGTAATTTTTGTTGTGATTTTTTTCTCCTATATACGAATTACTTTTTGTTCTACTTCACAGTTCACACAGACCGCTTTATCTTAGTTGAGTAATAGCTAGTTAGTTATTAACTTATTAGACACTAGTTTAGTCTCACAATTTTGTATATCGGAGTAATCGGAGAGCATACATTTAAAAAAAAGATTCCGACGAATTGAGAACCTCCTCCATTTTGAAGTCGGTTATTATCAATTTGCTTAAAAATTACATATTGCAAACCTATAATAAGGGACAGAAAAATGGAATCTTGCACCACTGGCAAAAGTGATCCGTGCCGGCCCTGGCTTTGCGGTTTCTTTGTTTTACCACAGAACGCTAAAAATCGGAGGCACATACGGCTACAAAATATGATTATTTTAGTAGACTTCATGTAGATAACTGGTAAATAATTTATTCCATATTATCAGAACTAATATTATTATCAAGTTGAAAGGAAGGAAATAGATAAGGAACTCTAAAGTCTCGTAATTCATTCCAAGAACCTGAGAGATCAAGCTTAGACAAATTCATATTTTTAAACGTACGCGACCAGTTAAAACGTTTCTGAGTGAACTGTGATAATAAATTGTAATAAAAAATATAATTATAATAATACCAAGGCTAACAACAATAACATAACTAAATAAAACGTATTGACAAAGCCTCGAGGAAAGAATTTTTGTGTTATTAGTATCAATCATAATGATACGCCAAATAAATTTTGTATCGGTAAGCACTCTTTCTGAATTTCGTACCTATTTCTCATTGCTGCGGGTAGTGATACCTACTTTTTTACTCAACATACATTAATTACATAATGAAAGGAGTTTTCTCCTTCCATTAAGGGACTTGGATTTCCAGAACCTTCTTCTCAGTAAAACTCTTTCTAAGCCAATATGTGAAGAAATTTTATGTTCCAAGAAATTTGTTCGTTTAACAAATTTCTTTCTTTTTTACTATAATTATTGACTTAAAATGGGTTTTTCTATGATAATGATAATTATATTATAACAGTTAAAAGCTGAAGGAATTAAACAGCTTTTTAAGGCTCAAAGTTTTAAAACTATCATTGCATTTTGTGTGAGAACGCCATGTAGGTAGGTATTTGCAATGTATAATACACACTTATTAGGTTTTTATGTTTGCATGATGTTTTTTCTCAAGTTAGAATTTGATATTCACAGGTAATCCTTCTAGGCTTTGGAATATTATTTATCAGAGAAACATCATGTTATCCGGCAGAAACATCAGATGATTTTTTATCTCTTGGACTAAATTATTTTACAAAAACAGCAAAATCAGTTTCTCCCAATTATGGATTTAACAGACTGTAAATATCAAAAAATTATTTTATCAATAATCATAAATAATGAATAATTTTGAATCAGCAAAATTTTTCTCAGGTTATCTCCATTTTCAGATCTTCAGACCAGAATTCGTAATAGTATGCATAATACTGAGCGAAATAATATAGATTGGATCCAAAAATCTCTGCATCCATGGCAGATAAATAGATACAATGCAGAGAAATCAAAGGAAAACTTTGAAAAACAATATAGATCTAACGAAGAACCTAGTAATTTGCAATGGAATATCTTTACGAATAAAAATATCGGAAAGTTATCGTCTGTGAATCCAAATAATGCAATTGTAAGCAATGATCGGGCAACTGAACAGTACGTAAATTATGCTACGAATAAAGCTGTGGGCAACAATGATGATAACACATATGAAACTGAAACTTTAACAAGTACTGAAGTAACAACTGAGTTTACAACTGATTCTACTGAATATACAACCGAGGTAAATACCCTAATCCATAATTTTTGATCTATTTCTACTAATATTACAAATGCGAGAGTTTGTCCATAACCAAATTGGACGAAATTTGGTATACTGTTAGCTTGCATCCCGAGAAAGGTCATTACCTACTTTTTGTCCCGGAAAAAGCTTTCCCCACGGAATTTTCGAAAACCTCGCCGAAAAAGTTGCGGGCATAATTTATTTGGTATAGAGTTAGCTTGCATCCCAGAGATGTAGGCTAATTATTTTAATTTATTCAGATACAAGTTAGCCCTTGACTGCAATTTCACTGGGTGGTAAGTGATGATGCAGTCTAAGATGGAAGCGGGCTAACCTGGAAGGTGTATGACTGTTTTGGTTTCTACACGGCATCGTACCGGAACGCTGAATCGCTTGGCGGTACGGCTTTGCAGGTAGGGTGGTAACTAGCCACAGCCGAAGCCTCCCACTGAACCAAAAGTGCCAGGCATCATCTAAGTAGTTATATTACAAACACAATTCATTATGACAGATCAAAACTTAGTTCAATAGCAATAAGTAACAATTATTTGTCTGGATACCTACTTCATTTAAAACGAAAGTCACGTAATTACTTCCTAGAATTCATTTGTTATACCTAGCGAGAAATACCAGCAAGAAACTCTGTGTCGTCTAAGTATAACTTGAACTTCACTTAAATTGACTCCACTTTGCGCTACTTGCACTATTTCTTCATATAAAACTTTATTGCACACAAAACATGAAATAATCAAGACATACAAAACGTAGTTAAGTAATTAATTCATTACCATAATAATTAATTATTATCATCTCTACCCAACCCTCTCAGAATGACTTTGCACCTGTTAAGTTCACCACGTTGGCCAACTTGATTGAAACGGATTGGCAGACTTCATAACCTTCGAAAATATTACAGAAAACTTTCAGGCATCCAGGTTTTCTCACAATGTATTTCCTTCACTGTTAATGCAAGTGATACCTATACTCCCGAAAAGTGATACCTATTCGGGGATCCGACAGCCCGAATCCACAAATCCATTTTTTGTTTTAATTTTTTACTTCTTCTGAACTGTTTCTCTTGAAATTTTTACCTATGGTCATACAATAACATGTAAACTCTGGGCCCTAACTACTCAACCTGATGCTGCAATGGTACTGCCATCCTAAACCTGTGAGGACCTGGAAGTAAACCTGGAGTATTGTTTCAAAGTATGTAACTGGTAGCCACAATATCTATTTGCAATCCGAAATTATGACTTGACTTTCCTTTCATGCCTTCATAAAAAATAATTTATATCCATAAATAAAATTTATATTTTTAATTATAATAATAATTGTATTGTTATCGTACATTATTTAAATTATTTCACGAGTGAGAGAAATATTATGTAGGATAGTAACTAAACAATCATATTATTTTATTTGCTTTTCATTTAAAAATGTGTAATGTTTTCATGATTCCTAATATTTTATTTCAGATTGATGAACTATCAAATCGAGTCGCTGTACCGCCCCAAGTTGTTGCATCACTTCTTGGATGAGGACTTCTAGGTTATTTGTTGAAATTCAAGAAAGTCGGTTAAATCTTATTTATACCTATTTATCTTAGCTTAGTTATAACAAAATAACTTTAATCACATGATGACTGTACACAGTTTCAAATTACACTGTTTTTATTTTAGAAAGGTCATTATAGTACCTGTAAAATTTTAGATTCTATTAACAATGGATAAAGTATTATTGGGAATTTTAAGATAAGATAAAATAGGGTACCCTTAAGTCTTTACTACACCTAGAAACAACGTACCTACTAGGAAAAAAATGTTTTAAAGAGGGGTGGAAAGGAAGTCTCTCTCAGCGAACAAAATCTTAGCGAATGCTGCTAAAGCAATCTTTTAGACAACTTTTGAAGAAAAGCTTTTGAGAACGCGAGATAGAGCATAACTAGCATAGCGAAAATTTAAAATTGTTAAAATAATAAAAGAGTTTATCAATTTGTTTGCCTTTGATAAATTTATTGTTTATAACTTTTTAATGTAAGTAAATAAGTAAAATAATAATGACGTTCAAAACAATATTAATTTATATTACGACATGTTATAAAACAAACCTAGCGCCTTCGCTGAGTTTGTCAAAAAAAATATTAAAAAACCCGACTTTCAAAACCACTACAAAGTAAAAAATATTTTTTGTTTCCACACGTGTACTCGTATGTATGTAGATACTTTGAAGTCGAGCGAGCTTTACGCTTAGGTTTCTAGTTGACTGCAATCTCACTTGGTGGTAACGGTTCCTAAGTGATGATCCAGTCTAAGATGGAAGCGGGCTAATCTGGAAGAGGTATGGCAGTTTTCGTGAAACCCATACTCCTTTGGTTTCTAAAAGGCATCGTACCGGAACGCTTAAATCGCTTGGCGGCACGGCTTTGCCAGTAGGTTAGTAACTAGCCACGGCCGAAGCCTTGGGAGTTCAGACCAGAAAAAATTCTAAAATTCTAAACCCCTGCCGGGAATCGAACCTGGGATCTCCTACTAGTCAGACCACACCGCTTACTACTATGCCAGGGAGGCTGTAAATATAGGGTTTTAGTATCACAAATACATAGTTAATATTGTAGGTACACAACTTTAGTCATTTATTTTTCTCAAAAGCACTTAAATACAAGCATCATTTTGTGGATAACGGTAAGGAGGCTTGAGCGATGTAAGTACATAAATTGTATTTGTAATTGTAAGATAAGGATAAAAACATCAAAATAAGCAACGATGAAATCATGCTAATAATTACTTTTTGTTTTTCTACCGTTATTAAAGTCGGGTCCAGTACATTGTACGTAACATACTTTTGTTATTGTCATCTCTATATTTTTGTTTATTAATATTAATTAATAAAATATTAATTATATTAATAATAAATAAAAGTGAAATGTGTGAAATTTCGGAATAACCACCTTATAATCATTAAGTTCACATTATGGTTATTTAAACTGTACTATAACTGAATCACACGTTTTTAAAATTTTTGTCCGTCTGTCAGTTAGCGTAGAGTTCAAATAAACATAGTTTATTATGAGCTTAATATGGGGTAGTTATTTCAAAATCACAGACAGACACTTCAGTTTTATTAGTAACTAGCTGATGCCCGCAGCTTCGCCCGCGTGGATTGGTCAGATCCCCTGCAGCATCAGGATTGAGGAGTTGGACTCCAAATTCTTTATGAAACAATGTCGCAAAGTTCCTCTATCGATTAAAAAAGAAATGACGCAAATCGGTTCAGAAATCTCGGAGATTTCGGTGTACATAGGTAGAAAAACACAACTCCCTTTTTGAAAGTCGGTTAAAAAAGTAGCCTATGTTACTCCCTGGTCAATTCTCTACTTGTCTGTGAAAATCCCGTCAAAATCAGTTCAGCCGTTCCCAAGATTAGCCTTTTCAAACAGACAGACAGACAGACGTTTTTTAAAAACGTGTGATTCAGTTATAGTATCGTTCAAATAACCATATGAGCTTAGTATGAGGTAGTTATTTTGAAATTACAGACAGACACTCCAATTTTATTTATTAGTATAGAAGATTGGAAAGCTTTCCCATAGCCAACAGTGAAATATCAGCGCTCAAAGTCAAAGTGTTACGAAATAGTGCGTTCCGCAAAAAATTGCTTGTAAAATCACTGTGAAGCTAAACATTAATTTAGCAAACACATGAAAATAATTTTAAAATACGTAAGTTTTTAAGTAAATTGATTCGACTGCAGCAAATCCGATAGTTCTGTTCATGTTAGACTACTTATTGGAAAGATTTTCACAGAAAAATATACTCTACGAATTTCAAATACTTAAGAGGGGTATCTCCGTCACTCACTTCATACAAACGTAGTTCCAATTTCATATGAATATTAAGCAACCCAAGCCCATGAAATGCAGACATATTCTAGAAACTAATATCTATCTATGTCTGTGGTTTCCAGATTTCTGTTAAAATATTCAGTTTCAAAGTTACGCGGTCTTAAAAATTTACATACAAATCTTTGAGCCCCTGTAATTTTAAAACTACATATTTTTAGAAAAATCTAAAACACCACAGACACAGATATTAGTTTCTAGAATATGTCTGCAAAATTTCATGGACTTTGGTTGCTTAATATTCAAATGAAATTGGAACTACGATTGTATGAATCGAGTGACGGAGAGAGCCCTGTTGAGTTTATTAATTATCACAACGTCCATAGCAGATCTCAGTGTCTAAGAAAATTCTGAAAAATTCTGCCACATCCTGAAGGTTATACATCCACATAGTGTTGATTACGTTACCATTGGTATCATAATCTTCGTAATATAAGCTGGTCACTTTATTTCCTTTTTTATTTTCAGACCTCAGAGCAGGATCGCTATTTAAAATCAAGACAGCTTTGCGTTTCACGTTGACGTGGACGGTAGTTTTAGTTGCATTAATGACGTTATCTATAGAAACGTTGCTGAAATGAATAGAATTAAGTATATTTTATAAATGCATTATTCTTATACTTACGCTTAAATCATAAATAGGTACTAATAGGTACTAGACGAGGTCCATCAGTTCATCCGCGCGGGTCCAGTCCACGGAACCCTTCGATTTTCCGATATAAAACGTATCCTGTACGCAATGACTTAAGTCATTGCCTGTACGTAATGTAACGGCTCTGGGTTGCAAGCTATCTCTGCAATGTATCTTTTTTAGGGTTCTGTACCTCAAAAGGAAAAACAGAACCCTTATAGGATCACTTTGTTTTCTGTATATCTATCCGTTTGTCTGTCTGTCCATCTGTCCGTCTGTCGTGTCTGTCAAGAAAGCCATTAGAGTACTTCCCGTTTACCTAGAGTCGTGAAATTTGGCAGGTAGGCAGCTTTTATAGCACAAGTAAAGGAATAAATCCGAGAACCGTGAATTTGTGGATACATTATTAAAAAAAAATTAAAATGTGTTTCAATTTTCAAAGTAAGATTACTATACCACGTGGGGTATCATATAAAGGGCTTTACCTGTACATTCTAAAACAGATTTTTATTTATTTTGATGCAAAATAGTGTTTGATTTATCGTGCAAAATGTTGGAAAAATATCCGAGTACGGAACCCTCGGTGCGCGAGTCTGAGTCGCACTTGAATGGTTTTTTTCTTTGTGAATGTATCTTCCGTCATTGGTTAGCCAGGCGTGGGAACTCATCGATGTCCTAGCATAAAATATCCGTTCCCGGGTTACAAGCTATCTCTGCACCAAATTTCATAAAATCGATTAAATGGATAGACCGTTAAAAACTAGCAGACAAATAGGTACACACTATCGCATTAATAATATAAGGATGAATAATTCAGTGAAATAATTAAGACACTAAATCAAGTGAAGGTAATTATAAAAAATGTTGGGAAAGCATATAATTCAAACGAAGATTATGTACCTAAATGATGAAAAAGCATGGATTTGACTCGCTTCAGCAATGCCGGGGGTTTAAATTGCTTGTATAGTATGGCACAATATTATTGTTTTAGCACTTGAAAAGAGCAAACTCCGAGTTTCTTGCTGGTTCTTCTCGGTAGAAACGGCATTCCGAACCAGTGGTAAATTATTTTGACGATTCAAAAGCACATAAAAATATATTCAATTCTATTTTATACTATTCTAAAACCCCCAAGTGGTTTCTTTATTTTTTTTTAGTTCATAAAATAGGGGTAAGGTACGCTCTACAATAATTCGCATAGAGCTTTATAATGGTGTTCCGAATATTCGTACAAATTTTTAGCTTTATGCGAATTATTGTAACCTTGGATGTCTATTTTGACCGGACTATAATTTAGCCTGTATTTTATATCTTTACTGACTTTGCTTATTGCATTTAGATTAGAACGAGACAAGTGAGTATCCAAATATAAATTACCTTTTGGCCTCAATATAAACAAGTAAGTACTTTTTAGTGTCTTACCTTGGCTTTAAGGATAAAAAAATGTTTTTGCTTTCAATATTTGTGTCTGCTTTTATATTTTCATGAAACGCTATCAAAACAATAATAAAGAACCCAGACATCTGAAAAATTGAGAAATCAAGTCGTTACATACAAATGAGGAAGAAAAAATACTCAGTGGACGTTATCCATTTTGAGTGACTATCCGAATATCAATTTATAACCGACAGCTTCTAAATCCCATCAGCTTTGGTGGAGCATCAGGATTGTGGAGTTGGAATCCAAATCTTTTATGGAACAATGTTGCAAAGTTCCTTTATCGATGGAAAAAAGATTAGGTATCGGTTCAGAAATCTCGGAGACATCTGTGTAAATAGGTAGAAAAACACAACTCCTAAATTTTTGAAAGTCGGTTAAAAGTAGCCTTTGTTACTCCTTGGCTAATCTTCTACTTGTCATTGAAAATCACGTCAAAATAGGTAAAGCCATTCTGAAGACTAGCCCGTTCAAACAGACAGACAGACAAAATTTTTAAAAACGTGCGATTCAGTTATGGTATCGTTCAAATAACCATATGAGCTTAATATGAGGTAGTTATTTCGAAATTACAGACAGACACTCCAGTATAGAAGATATGTAGAGAAGTACTCTAGATATTCTGGGATAACCTACTAATCAGATGCCGCTAGGCCGTTAAGTAGTTCATCTTTGCTTCATCAATCATTACAATAGCTGCCATATTATACTCACAGTTACCATTTTCGTTATAAAATTAATTTTCTTGTATATAGGTACAGCTTGTGTCTTTAGTTTATATAAAAGCAAGAATCCTACGCGTAGAATATAACGTTACGCCTATTTGGTAAGTTAATGAAGTAGAAAAAAATAATTTTCCTACATTTCAATGAGGTACACATAATTGTCATGGTTTTCACAGACTTTATTTTAACAGACATAATACGTAAAAGTGTATGTAAGTAGCTATGAATATTCGAAGATCTTTAAATCAGTCATGAGTTTTTTGTGGGCTCTTCTAGCGCCTTTGGAATCCTCGCAGCTTAGTTTTGAGTTTACGTACCTAATTAATTTTCACCAATAGATAAACTTACATAATATGCAACAATCCTTACCATCAAAACATGTACAATTATAGTAGGTACTTACTTTGAATAAATAAATGCTAATTGATTTTGATCATAGATTTTCAAGGACTGGAATTGTTACTCATAGATTGTATCTTGTCTATAATAGTCGCACTTATTTCTTTGTAAAGGAATATTGCGTTGAAAATACTACAGGCGTTCATATCCTTTACCGCTACCCACCATGATACCTCTTTTGAAAACGTGGCCTTACCGGACATTACCAACAAGTCTAACTATTTTGTCTGCAACCATTATTTTTTATCGTTCAACCTAGAAATAAGACGCATTTATGTAGCATATAGATAGATATGTATTTCCCTATTATGTTGCTGATATCACTATAAGCAATTACTTACCTCATAGTATATTACTATGTTAAATGATGCTCGTGACTTAAAACAAACTGCGTAAACTCTTTTAATTTTGTCATAAAAAATTAGGTGTGCAGGTAATTAACATATATTAACACTATTCAAAATTTCATTAAAATTCGTTTGGTCATTGTGGCGTGAAGAAGAGATATTAAACCTTACATCTATAATATTATTAGATAAGATATGCCCGCAACTTCATTCCCGTGGATGTAAATTTCTTAACAATTCCCCGGGAACTCTATAAAAACGGCCTATCTCCATTCCTAAGCCATATCGGGTCAGTCATTGTTGGTGAAGGAATAACAAAACCCAAACTTTCATATGTATTAGGATTAGGATTTCAATAAATATTAGGATATTAGGATTAACAATCATGTATTACGTAAAAATTTATACTTATATGTAGTAACAATTAACGATTTAAATAAAAAACACTACAGTTGCAGTACAGTTCTTATAAGATAACCTTAATTCATACATCCATCCGGCAGCAGTTTATAAAAGCTGATTTTCATTCTCGGTGACTTAATTACGGCTAAATTATTCTGCCTTAACCTAAATTTAAATATTGCTAAAGAATTACATTCTTGTAATCTTACCGAACTTTGAAAACCAAAGTTCCTGCAAGAGTAGGTACCTACTTAAGGGCGAAGCGACCGGCCTGCCCGCGAAATTCAAATTTAATTTGGTTTTTCGCAATTTGTAAACAAATACTACAACGTAGGCTTATGGCATTCTGATTCCGACAGTGGCAGTATCATCCTCACAGGTTTATATAAAAATCTTTACTTGAAAAGGTCCAGTTTAAGAAATTAATCAAAGTATCGACTATTCTCACAAATTAGTGTGCCCCTTAAGTATTTCTTAATTTATTCCGTACAACTGACATATTTTTTTGATATTTTGCACGATTTATTTATTTATTTATTTATTTATGTACCGCCCACAGAGTTACACATTTAGATTAAATACATGTTGTTCCTTAAATTCTAGGGCTCTTATGCAACTCCACTTACGGGCAGTCAAAAACTATCATGTGCCTTCCAAAATTCGTAAAATCCGCATTCGATGCTAGTTATAAGTTTGCTAACCATTTTAAATTTACGATTTAACTTAAAAAGTGATTGAAGTGAATTTCATACAAGCTTCCTTACTAAGCGAGCGTTTTGAGGTTCGATAAAAAGTTGCTGATTTGACTAGTAGTCATCATTCCTATTGTTATTAGGCATGTGTAGCGATGAAGAAATAGTTATGAAGCGGATATGAACGTCATCATCATATTATATATCTACCCAAAATTGTTAAGATAATAATAATATTGTGTTGATGCAGCCGAGATAATATTATTTTTTTATTAACTTTTCCAAAGGCATAAATATGACCGGTGAACTTTTCAAATAAATGAAAATGCATGCTTTGCATAGTTTATGTTGCCATCTGTATGCAGATCTTCTTAGATAAAATTTAAATGAAGCATATCTTATTTAGTATCGATTTATTAGACTGAGCGAATCAATGTTTCCTACTCCTTAGGCTACTGTGTATTCTGAGGCATGGGTGAGTTTGCACTTGTGCGTCTGATTGTCTGTCATTCCACTTATCCAAACCTTGTAACTTTTAAATGAACGCACATTGGTACTTTAAGTTCACAAAATAATAATTATATGTAAATCTCTTAAAGGATTTAAAAGATTTTAAAACCAGTTCATTAAATGTAGGATAATGAACTGGTACTCCTCGTCAGTTACCTACAGTATTTTAAAATAACGAAGAGATCAACAGCTGATTAATCTCTTAACAGTCACGCATTGGTTCTGTTATTTTTATTACGCAGCGGGCTTACGAGTTACGGCTCGTCCACGTCCCATTTGCAGGAACTTGCAGGAACAGTTTTTCGCAGAATCCCGTTTGGTGGTGGGCGTGTTTCAAAACTGCTATCTACTACTACTCATTTAAGAATCCTATTTATGGGATCCAACTAAAAGCCAGTCCGGTTGAATTTTTCTATTCGGTTTTGTCACTTCTCAGTGGATCCCGCCGCCCTTCTAAAAGCGCGATGGAGTCGTACCGACACATCCATACTAATACTATAAATGCGAAAGTGTGTCTGTCTGTCTGTCTACTACATTTTGACGGCCCAACAGTTTAACCGATTTTGACGAAATTTGGTATAGAGTTAGTTTATATCCCGGGGACGGACATAGGCTACTTTTTATCCCGGAAAATCAAAGAGTTTCCACGGGATTCCTAAAGACCCATCCGCTCAACCGATTTGTATGAAATTTGGTACCGAGGTAGCTTGCGTCCATGTTATTGACATAGACAACTTTTTATCCCGGAAAACCAAACAGTTCCCACGGGATCTTCAAACCTAAGTCCACGCGGACGAAATCGCGGGCATCCTCTAGTACCTACTTAATATGTATTTCAACTAGCAGATGATGCTCGCAACTGCAATTATTGATTACTCATTGTTTTTCCAGGATACGAAGTATAATAATGTTTTGTCCGTATCTGAGATGTATGGTAGGTATCTCAGTAGATATACGTCATTTGTTTAACAGATGGGCCGTGAAAAGGTGATAACAGACACACTTTCTCATTAATATAATTATTAGTATGGATTATAAAATATTCATATAATAAGCGCCGCAAACGGTTTTTAGCGCTCTATTCCGTGAAAAACAAAGCATGTGAACACACCACTCAGATAATTGAGAGCTAGTAGGTATAAAGCCTCCAGAACAAGATAGCTATACGAACAAGCTCTTACGACTCATAAAATCATGGAACAGGATCAAATTTTCTAGTTTCAATCTATATTTACAATAAAATTTAACATATAAAAGACGCCATTAGACTCATAGCATTAAAAAAAACCATTGTTCTTGTACCTATCTACAGATGTTTCTAAAATATAGTTGGATTTGAGGCTGTGCTTGAGCGTGAAAATAGACCCTGTAATAAATCGAGTAGAATTCTATATAAACTGTTTTATATTTTTACCTAAACTGGTAATGTTAGGTAACGCGACAAGAATTGTATCATCGCTTAATTAATGCGAGTTCACTGCACTCTTCAAGGCTGATATGTGACCTTCTCATGTATCACATATTTTTAAACCAATTGTACCCATAAAAATAGTTACTGTAAAAGTATTGTTAAATTTTTGAACTGACTGTTATGTATTTAACTATATTACTTGAATTTTGAAAATGAAAATCGGAATTTTTTCGAGATACGAAAAAATAATATGTATTCGGGTAAATACCTACTTACCCAGATTAATATTTAACACAATGGAACCAATGTTCACTACAGACTGTTCTCTATAGTAGAAAGAGATTGTTACTACTGTAATTTAACCTGTTTTTTTTTTAATTTTTAACGACTCAAAAATAAGGGTGTTATAAGTTGACGTGTGTATCTGTGTATCTATGTATCTGTCTGTGGCATCGTAGCTCCTAAACTAATGAACCGTTTTAATTTAGTTTCTTTTGTTTGAAAGGTGGAGCCGATCGAGAGTGTTCTGAGCTATAATCCAAGAAAATCGGTTCAGCCGTTTATCAGCTTATCAGCTCTTTTCTAGTTATTACTGTAACCTTCTCTTGTCGAAGTGTTATAAATTTTTAATTTACACTTGTGTTAACTTATTTTTAAAAACAGTGCAACACTAATGTCAAACTATGAATTAATTCCAGAATTCTCACAAATTGCAAGTAAGTAGGAGCTAACATTGTTTGCAACATTTCAGTTTGTTCATTGTTCAACCAAAAAATAAACAAATCAATACAATTTGTATTGATTTGTTTATTTTTTGGTTTTATTATTTTGAGTAAGGATGACCAGTGATGAATTCCTTGAAATAAGCTATTCTAGGGATAATTTGGAATCAATTGAGAACAGTCAATTAGCGAGTGAAAACGACTAGTTTCCAAAGTTTTATCGATTTTTTAAATAAATTAATTTATTTTTTTAAACTATCTTAAAATTGATCGAATTCAACAGAAAAAAATATTTTGAGTCACCTTAAACAAATAAGAACTTTCCAATAATGCGCGACAGTAAGTATATGTATCCCATGTAGGACTGGGTTAAAAGTATCGAAGAATTTTACGAGGTTAGGTACTTACATGAGTGAGTCATATAGGAAAGTGACATTTACCTACTTATTTTATTTTGTTACGTACAGAATGCGTGCTAATAAACATTACAGCATTCCGTGAAAGTACTGTTGTCCTTTAAAATTCAAAGCACAGACTTACAAAATAAAAAACCATCTATAGTCCTTCAAGACGAGCAAAATAAAGTAAACACGCGTTTTAGGTACGTAGCAAGTTAACATACTTTTTAAGTACTGTGTCACATTAATCACACATTATCACTTAATATTCCCATTAATAACCATCTTAAAACCATAATATTGTTTGTATTTATAATATTATTATGAAAAAATGACATTTTAAATGTTTGACCCAAACAATCCATTTTTGTTAAAATTACTCCAAATCCCTTGTGTCAGGGATAATTTATAACTAACACATAAAAGTTAGTTACTAAAAGCATTTTAGTCTTTTTTGAAATAAGGTGACACAAAATTCTATTGAAATAAAATTTGTTGTGGTTTTATAGAGGAATACCATCTCAGGCATGTAGGTTTTCTCACGATGTTTTCCTTCGCCGATAAACCAAGTGTTATTTAATTGCTTAAAACGAACTTAACTCCGAAAGACTAGGAGTGCATGCTCGGAATTGAACTCCGGACTCTACAAATAGGAGTCCGACGTCATAACTCGTAGGCTAACCCTTTTCTTAGATTGTGTCCAACATCCGGATTTGATATACCGCTTTGCTAGAGTAGAATACGCATAAAACGTATGCAATCTGCTTACAAAACACGTCTACTTGCATTTTGGCAAATGATAACTCAAAAGCCAAGAAAATAATTTTAAAAACCACAAGTGAAATTTCATTCGTGATTGTGATTGGAATATTGTGAAATAATTGCGTTTCTTGAGTCCTCGTTTATTGTATAAGTGATAGTAAGATATCGTGCTTGCTAGGAATAGAGTGAACTATCGTATGGATGAGTGACGTAACGCGCCGGCAAATCCTCTCAGTCCATTCATGTGTCAATCTCAAGTTAATGGTCAGCTAGAATTGGCTCAGTTTTCAGTGCAAGTCGAGCTCGACACGCGTTCTTTATGCGGCCAACCAGCGCGCACATTGGGGACTCTTTATATATAAAGAGATCTTACGAAACCGTTAGCACATTCGGACTATAGCCTGTCCAGGAAGTCACCTGTATCCTCTCTCACCGGACAACACAAGATGTTACTCTTACTGGTAATTATTACGTATTTATACTCAGTACATTTATTACACTAAGTATTGCGGAATCTGCACGCGACCAGTAAATTAATAATTAAATTTAATGATTGTACATCAGTGTTATGAACTTTAGATCTGACGACCTTCCCGCTGATTGCGCTATGTTTTCAAAGACATGTCGCAAAAACTTAACTTCAAGTACACTGTTTAATCACTTTGTGCGGATGCGTGAATACCATTAGTGTGACGAAGTCGGCGTTTGCATTTACCTAAGAGAGACTTGAAAGGATTTAAAATAAAAGATCTTTACTTTTTGTACATACCTTAATTATTATAAGACGTTAAGGTCGAATTCTTCGTTATTTTTCTATCCTAACTGGTTTCCTACAAAAATAATTATGACAGCATAATATTATCCACACCTTCACATAAAAGTGTTTTGTTTGTTTTTTAAATGAATATGATTCGTGCATGATAATAGAAGTTTCGGTTTGTCGTGCCAAAATCGTCATGTATGTACTCTCAATTACCATAGGCCTAAATTGTTTTTATGTTTACGTTTCAGGTTATCGGGCTGTCTGCAATGGTAGAGATATTAGGTGCTAGTCCTGCTATCGAAAGCAAACCTAGTCCTCAAGTGTTACGTTATGATTTAGATACAGCAAATATGCCGAATTCTTACAAATACCAGTGAGTATATTATAAAATCTTTCTTTTTTAGAGTTTCGTACCTTACAATGAAAAAACGCAAACTTTACAATAACACCTTGTTCTCTGTCTATCTGTCTGTCTTCCCATTTGTCAAGGTCCTTTTCTTCAGAAACAGCTTAAGGTACTAAATTGATATTGAATATTAAGGTCAATGACCCATAATTGCTGAAAAAAAATCAAGTTTCTAGCTGTTCAATTTAACAGCTAGAAGCTCTTCAAAGCGTATTTTCATACAAAAAGACGGTCACTAACATAGCTTCAAATCTATAGGGCACTTCCTTTTGAACAGCAATCTTGAAAGACACGAAAGTAGGTCTTGTATCACAAATAAAAGAAACATCCGAATATAATAATAAATAGGTAATTATTATAAATCAAAAATAATTTAACCAAATAAAAAAAATTAAATATGAATCCTTCCAAAGTAAGGAACCCTCGATGTGACTCACACTTGGCTGTTTTTTTTACTAGAATAATATTATGGTTTGAAAACAAGTTTATAAAGTATCAAGGACAAAAAACAATTGTATATAGGTATGAGTAGTTGTTATTATTAGCCAAAAATAACATGACAATCAAAAGTGGCAGAAAACGATCGTTTCAAAATGGTTTACTGATAAAAACGTTTAGTGTATCGTTTGGTAATGGTATATACTTTATTTATACTATCGTATTCCGAATAAATTCAGCTCTTCTCTCAAGGCTCCAGCGGCAATTAGTTACTACTATCTCCCAAGCCTTTAACAGGGCTCTCTCCGTCACTTACTCCATACTTACAATCGTAGTCCCAATTTCATTTTAATATTAAGCAACCAAAGTCTATGAAATTTTGCAGACATATTCTAGAAACTAATATCTGTGCCTGTAGTGTTTAAGACGCCTCCTCAATATTCCTATTCGCCAACAACTTAGATTCAACCTATTGACCTCAATAATGACGTCAGTATTTTGACTTAACTGACTCAACATTACAAACAATTATTATTATTTGAACGTTTAAGATGACGTGTAGCGACTTGAATAATTAAAAAAATTGTAAAAAAATTAAATAAAAGAAAATGTGGGAATAAAACGCACCCAATTTTCTATCGTCACCAAGCGGGTTGCTAACCAAGAGCTAAGCTAAGTTAGTTTAGCTTAACTTGCACAGCTGACGCAGTTTTTCATACTTGTGTGCAGACTGCAAACTAAGCTATAACTATCTAAAATATTAAGCAAAACTAAATTGTGTGAGCCGCAGCAGCTACACGCGTTAAGCTAAGCCCCTCCCACCTACTCTGGCAACCCTTCCCAACACTGACTGAGCTTTCGCTTAGTTTTGGTGTGCACGGGACATAATATTTCTAGTTTAGCTCAGCTTAGTATAGCTCAGCTGACTTAGTTTAGCTTTAACATAGCTTAGTTCCGGTCGGCAAGTGACTTAAGGCTTTTCCACTATTTAATCATAAAATCAGCAATCAGATAGTAACTTAACTTACATGTAACTTAAGTTTAATGTGTTGGTCTTAGTAGGTACTTTGATTTATAAAGCATTGGAAAATCTACTTGCCGAAAACTCCCGAGGTACTTATATGTTATTGGGGTCCTTACCCGCTACAATATTCCGGCATTTTTTCAATTTAAATATTGCTTATTGGGTATCATTGGATATCCAAATAGTAAAACAAAATTAATGTTAACAAGTTTAGTGATTCACGGATGTTCATATCTAAATTTATTTTTTATAAATTTAATAGGTAGGTTACTCTTTTTTATCTTATTTAAATCGGTGTCGTAAGCTTTTAAAACCTATATCGGCTATCGAAAGTTTTTGCTCATTTGCATTCGTTATGTCGTCAGAAACTATTATGTTTTGGAATTTACGAACTCGCGGGCATCCTGGATTAGATTACATCACGAGACAAGTTAAATTACAACGTTAATTGTTTAAAAGTGACTATGATCTTGCAACATGTATTTTTTGTATCTCTTATCAGAATAGAATATATTTTTATTCAAATTCACTTTTACAAACGCTTTTGAATCTTCAAAAGAATGCACCACTGGTTCGTAAACATTCCTACCGAGAAGAATCAATCTATTAATCAGTCATCTGTTTTTAGGGTTCCGTACCTCAAAAGGCAAAACGAAACCTTATAGGATCACTTAGTTGGCTGTCTATCTGCCTGTCTGTTCGTCCGTTTTGTCTATCAAGAAAACCTATACGGTTCTTTGTGTTGACCTAGAATCATGAATTTTGGCCGGTAGGTAGGTCTTATAGCACAAATAAAGGAAAAAATCCGAAAACCGTGATTTTGTAATCAGATCACAAAAATATGATTATGAACAAATAATAGTAATAATAATTAGTATTTTCAAAGTAAGATAACTAAACAAAGTGGGGTATCATATGAAAAGGCTTTAGCTGTACATTCTAAAATAGATATTTATTTATTTTCATACATAATAGTTTTTGATTTATCGTGCAAAATGTCGAAAAAAATACCCGAGTCGGAACCCTCCGTGCGCGAGTCTGACTCGCACCTGCCTGGTTTTTTTTAATTATTATTTTAACCATAGTGGTGTAAAATCTGAGATATTTTATACATATATTTGTCTAATGATTAACTCGGTTAGTATTTTGTTACTAACTGATTTTTACCTAATCTCTTCTAATAAGAATATGAAACTTGTCCACCCACGTTTAAGAGTTTCCAGTCACTATAATATTAAGTATCATGTAGGATTATAATGTACCTACATGTTAATCTAGTAGAATCTATTTTTCGAACTGGTGTTAGAATCACTACTGACTGAAAATTTCATTAGAAAGAACCTGTGAAAAATAGGCCTAGCTACATGAATTACTAACAGCTATTTGGGTAGGTACACCTGTGTATATTTCTTACTAAACACTATCTACATACTTTGTAACAGTAATATTATGTAGGTATATGCGACTTGAAATGGAGAAATCGCTTTATTTGTTATAGTTTATTAGAAAAAAAATCACGATTTACAATTCAGAATACACATAGGCATTGATATTTTTTATTTATTGATTTTTATCAATACCTATGTAAGAATATAGATATAAATATTGATTTATATTTGCTAGAATGCAGTGTTGTTAGATTTGTCTATCAGTTCGTTACCTATGCGTTCTCGCATCTTTCATCCGATTGAGTTAAAAGTTTAGTATTGTTGTTGGGACTTACTGGAAGCTGATAGCTGGAAGCTTGATGATGAAATCAACGTACAAATAAGGTGTCATGCGTGTTGCATCGCAATGATGCCGGATATTATATAATAAAGAAAATAAAAATCAGACCAAGTAACACGCAGACGGTGGCAATATTTTTAAAACTTGGTATCCTGCTTTTTATAGCATTCGAAACATACGTTCTTTGACCTCTAATCAACATTTTGAACATTTTTAATTAAAAATACAGATTTTCAAAACAATGACCGAATACCTACCTAGTAATAAAGAAGAACACGCAAAAACAGGCGTGAGAATCCATTGTTGAATATTTGATATTTCATATCCGTGACCAATCTATATTATTGTAAAAGAGTTACAAGTGATTTTGACGGATGTAAAAATTTAAATATCACTCCATTAAAATTTAAGGGCACTCAAAATTATTTTATATTGATTCATAAATCAAAAGTAATATCATACTCGTCGCTTTGAATATATTAGAATCATAATTTATTAAGGCCAGATGTATTTACTGAATAAATGCCTAAAATAAAACAAAGAAGTAAAAGTCAAATAATTTATTCAAAATAGGTAATAATGTACACTTTTGACTCTCAATTGTTGGATTTGTAAGATAATAATATAATTGTGATTACGTAAACTTAAAACTGAAGCTACGATAAAGAAGCCACACCAACAAAATTAACCTACTCCTACCATAATATGAAAATTTAAAGGAAAACAATTTACTAATCATGAGTGAGTTACCTAATTGTCATTAACTAGGGATGACTTAGGGATAGGATAACACTAGATATGGAATTCTGTTTTATAATAGTACGACAAAATGAAAAAATGAAAAAATATTTATTTAACAAAATACAACTTTTTACAATTTTTTTCACTGTCTGATAGTACCCACACTAGGTACTAATCCTGTTTAATGGGTTGAAATTGAAGATAATCGTATTTTACTGTGTAGTTTGTTCACCTGTGCGCACTTATCTTAAAAATACTGTACGGATTGTGCGATAAAAAATTATATCAGTGTAAATTTGTCGAATAATTCGGCAAAAATTACGCTACACAATTAAGCCCTAATTCACACGAGCGTTAATAAAGCGTTGCGTTAAAACCCGGCGTTACGATGACAATACAAAGTGCGCGATAAAAAAGCGTTGACGTGTGAACAGATACTTGGGAATGCATTAATTGTTCTATATGAACGCTTTTGTAATGGACGTTAAAAAAGCTCTCGTGCGAATTAGCCCTTATTAAATTCAAATTCAAATCATTTTTATTCAAGTAAACTTTTACAAGTGCTTTCGAATCGTTGCTGTTGTCGAATGCTGTTCCTACCGAGAAGAACCAGCAAGAAACTCGGCGGTTGCTCTTTTCAAATGTACAATTTACAATAATATGCCATACTGTATACAAGCAATTGCAGCGCCGTGTATTGCTGGAGCGAATCAAATCCAAGCTTTTTTGTCATTTACATAATCTTCGATTGTATAATAAGCTTTTTTCAGGAGCATACTTTTAATAGATTTTTTAAACTTGTGTAAAGGCAAGTCTAAAATTGATTGTGGAATTTTGTTGATTGTGAAATTAGCAAACGTTGCACATCAAATAGACCTTTAGAAGTTTATAAAAACAATATTTAAGTACTTGCTGGATAGATATTCCTCTATTGGTGTAAAGAAATCTCCCAACGCTTACTTTACAACTGCGAAAAGCAACGGAATACATACTTCTCTATGGCAGGCCGGATCTCTAATATTTTAATGATTTTTTTACTTATAGATAGTTATTATATTTTATTTCTTTGAATCAAAAGTTAGAGCTCTTTAATGAGTCATCACCGAATCTACAGTCTATTGAGAGGCTACGAAACAAACACGATGGAATGCTATCTAAAAATATGTAAATTGCTCTATATTGTCTTACATGAACAATGGGTAATAGCCTTATTTAAGTGGTTTGTTTTACGTGATTCGATATTGTTATTGGCGAAAGTAAACATTCGAAAATAAGGCCGTGAACGTATTAACAGGGCTCTCTCCGTCACTCGCTTCATACAATCGTAGTTCCAATTTCATTTGAATATTAAGCAACCAAAGTCCATGAAATTTTGCAGACATATTCTAGAAACTAATATCTGTGTCTGTGGTGTTTTAGATTTTTCTAAAAATATGTAGTTTTAAAATTACAGGGGCTCAAAGATTTGTATGTAAATTTTTAAGACCGCGTAACTTTGAAACCGAATATTTTAACAAAAATCTGGAAAACCACAGACATAGATATTAGTTTCTAGAATATGTCTGCAAAATTTCATGGACTTTGGTTGCTTAATATTCAAATGAAATTGGAACTACTTTTGTGTGAAACGAGTGACGGAGAGACCTCTCTTAAATACGTTTCCGGCTACTATCTTATCTATTACATATACATTATAGTACATTGATCGTTAATTATTATCTTTCTTTGTATTTAAATAGGTGACATATTGAAATAATTTGATGGCAAATTTCTATATCCTATAAAAATTAATATACCTATTTCTATTTATGTATATTTAATTTGTAGAGCTTTCCCAGCGCGAGTCCAAATTCTTACTTTTTGTCAGTCATTCTGAAACACCAGCTACATTCAGTTCATATGTTCAGTTTTTATCCCTCATTGTCAAAAGTAGAAGTTATCAGTTCCTAAGTTTCATTAATGAATCTTTTGCAGGCTGACATGATTTTTAATAAAAATAAGTAGAAAAGTCAGCCACCAAGCAAACCCCAAGTACCACCACGCAACACCACACAGACCCACCAACACACACTTGACGCATGTTGTACCATACAGATTTACCTTTTTCAGCGAATTATACCAAATTACGCTTTTGGGTCCTTGTACCAACCACTGTAGTCTGTACCACTTAGTGGTCTGTGACTACTTATTACAACACACACAGGAAACAATGTGTTTTGATAAAATAATTCCAAAATTGGCCAATGGTACAAATCATCCGCACATTAGGTATAATTAATACTTAGGGCCCATTAGGGCCTGTTTCACAACTTCCAGATAAACTTTATCTAATGAATAAATTTGACGCTATGACAGTTTTTGTATTGGAAATATGTCAAAGTGTCAAAGTTTATCTGGCGGTTGTGAAAAAGGCCCTTACCCTTACCTCAAAAGTGTAGGTACTTTGTTTTATTCGTCGTATGCAATGACTTTCTAAGCAAGGACATCGCACTGGCGCGCATAACAAGGGACCAAGTAAGTGTGCTTATACTCGGTGTAAGCACACTTTCTTCATTAGTCGCATGTTGACTGCAAAGCTGTCAAGACGCCTAAATGCGCGATCAAAAAGTGCCAAAATAATACGTTAACGACGCAGAAAAGAGATGGTGTGACTTACCACCGGTAAGTTAATTTTATTTACGTAAGATAACATGCGAAAAAGTATAAAATATTTAGTAAAACCATTGAAAATACTAGAAATATCTAAAATTATTTACAATGTTCCCATTCCTTTCTCTCACGCACATCGGAAAGAGACAGATGGAAGGGCGCGTCACGAATGTCGGAAAAACAAAACTGTGGAGTAGCTTTTTTTTTGTTCAATGTAAAATCTATTGGCCATTATTGTATCACATTTATTTTATTACTAGCTGTGCCCGCGACTTCGTTCGCGTGGAATAGCTCTCAGCGCGCTTTATATAGCCACGGACGCTCAGGCGCGAGGCGTGTATCTGTACGTTAAAAATGTTCGCCGTGATTCTTTAAATTGACATAACTTTTTTATTTATGAACCGATTGACATGAAAGAAACACTAAATGTTAAGTGAAGCTTACTACAATATATTAGTGACAACCGTATCTAAATCGAATAAGCCGTTTCTGATATTAGCGTGCACAAACACACAGACAAACAGACAAAAAAAAAATTTATTACAATTTCGGGTTCGGCATCGATAAAAAAAAAGTAGCAGGGGTTGTTATTATTAACAACCCCTGCTACTTTTTTTTATATATTTCCATTGTACAGACACCACTTTTCTACAATTTTATTATATGTATAGATAGATCTTTTGACGACCTCCAGTGCGCAGTGGTAACGCGGTGGATTTGTATGACGAGGGTCCCGGGTTCGATTCCCGGCTGGGCCGATTGAGATTTTCTTAATTGGTTTAGGTTGGCTGGTGGGAGGCCTTTGGCCATCTTGATTCAAGGCCCATCTTGAATCCGCCATTTTGGTTTTATCCCCCTTTCAGCTCCCTGTCAATTGGATGAAGTTCTGAGTGACATTTGTTCGAGCACCCCCCACCTATCTTCAATACCCTGGCCGTGCTCCTCACCGAAATCCTCAATCATCAGCTCTATCCATATTTTTCCTCCAAATCATTTTTTGTCCTCTATACGAAACCATCGGTAAAAAAAAACATACAAAATTTTACAGAAGAGGTGATCAAATGAGTCAGTCAGTCAGTCAGTCAGTCAGTGAATCAGCACGAGCAGAATAGTATATAGTATAGATATAGTATAATAGTTTCATATTTACAAAAACGAAAAATCTCTCAAAGAAATAACAAAAATTAATAGTGCTACACTACTCCATTCCATTTTTTGTTCAAGTTTGCTTCTAAAATCACCTTATTCAGCTTCGAGTGCAATAATCGATTTACATTGCGGCTTAATCAGTGAGGTTAGTTTACAGGACTTGAATGTTAGCGGGAATGTATAGCAGTTATATAGTTAGGTATAGAATGTGAGCAGTTGAAGCTACATAAGGTGAATTTAGAAACGTGTGCCATGTTTGGGCTCTTGTGTTGTATGCCACGATGTGTCCATGCTTAGAAAGTCATTGGTCGTATGGTAAGACACCTACTGAGTTTATTATTTAGGAGGAAATGTCTACATTGATTTTAGCTTCTTGCTCCAGAAAAATATATATTCGAGTAAGTAGGCACTCTTGTTTATTTTCGTGCTTCATTTATGTTTGTACCTTGGTTTTAATCTGTACCTATCGCGGTTGTCCATCAAAACCCGACTTAAAACATTATGTTCACTTTACAGCTAAGATTCTTTCGAAATTACAGTTACGAATGAATAAAAACAATTTAAAAATAAGACGGTCGGTCAAATTAGCCAACTTACACCACCGACTGCTTCTTCTTGTCATGTTAAAATTTTTAAATGTTACTGTCCTTAAAAGGCTTAATGAACTCGAACGCGACAATGACGTTATAAAAAGTAGAACAGAGCCGTCAAGTGCAAAAAACTTGGTTATTGAATAATGTGCTACGCCTTCTTCAAGTTGAATGCCCGTTTATGTATTGAACACCCGAATACCCTTTTATAAATTTTTATTTCTCCGCCTGTGTTATATAATTTCAAAATAACAAACTTAAGTCTAGAAACAACAACAAGTTGGCTAAAATTAATTGGAATCTGGTGAAGACGATGAGTCGTAGATACGTGAATGTTTTAAGTGAAATTAGATATTTTTTATTTAACTGTCCGCGATTGATTTATTTGGTTTACGGATATTTTGTTACCTTCCTATACAAATAGGATTCTAGAGAGCTTTCCAAATTGGTTGCACTTCATTTTTTCCCTAATGAGACAGACATTTTAGTTATTTGCTTGTAAGAATTCAAGACTCTTTATTTATAAAAGGTAAAATATAAAGTTATAAAGTAGGTAAGTGTGCCACATAAACAAATAACGTCGCATATCCAAAAACAGAAATAAACAAGTGTAAATTAAAAATTTATAACACCCCCGACAAGTGAAGTTACAGTAACTAGAAAAGACCGAAAAGACCTGATAACTTTCAAACGGCTGAACCGATTTTCTTGGACTATTCCGCGCCTACGATCCAAAGTATCAGAGTTTTCCAAAACATCATTTTCAGATAAATAATTATGTATCAAGGCAACGTCCATCTCGACAGCTTGACATTTGTCAATTGACATAATATTATGAACCTAACGGTTATGTAACCTTCTTTTCTACAAGAAAACTAGAAAAAACCTGATAACTCTTAAACGGCTGCACCAATTTTTTTGGATTATAGCTAAGAAAACTCTCGATCAAGCCACCTTTCAAACAAAAAAAAACTAAATTAAAATCGGTTCATTCGTTTAGGCGCTACGATGCCACAGACAGATACACAGATACACAGATACACACATACACAGATACACACGTCAAACTTATAACACCCCTCTTTTTGGGTCGGGGGTTAAAAATATATAAAATATATTGAAATACATTGAACTAACTACACTTGTGACTCATATTATTATCAGCTGTTTGATGATAAGACGAACTTAACGTATGGTAAAAGCTTCGAAACGATAAAAGTAACTTACTTATAGTTTTTTCGTTGTAGCATAGTACAGGTGACCGGCGAAAGTTTGATATGACTAGAGATTGGGCAACGTTAAAAATAGTTAAGTATAATAAATATAAGTTAAGCATAATACATAAATTGCCATTCACGAGCTTGATTTAAATTGCTTGATTGTAAAGTCCATCTCTAATCGACAATGACTAAATATTGTAGACACAGTAGTTAGTTACCCATGGAGTAAAATAATAATCTATTGAATGCTTATGAAATTTAGACATTACAAAAGTTTATAGGCCGGTCAACCAATTAATTTAAACGCCATTTGTCGGCGGAGCTATTTAAGTACCTACTAAATAGCAGTATAGTGCGATCAGGTTTATGTGTATGTTATTTTATATCATTAGATACTTCACATACATAAGTATTTTGTTTCAACATGATCGTTTAATGTACGTATGACTTACGGAAAATTTTCTTACGTAAGGTACACATGATGTATAAAGTATTTATAGAACCAACACTATATTATGCTCATTAAACCTACTTATTCATCTATTAAGTAGTAAAACATAAAATCTAACTTTACTATGTATTTCTTAAAGAGCCAAGGAAAAAATGAATGGTTCATTAGGTACCTAGGTATGAATCAGCACTAATATTGCATCGCATATCTCTGAAACGACCAAAAGAAAGAATACAAAGAAAATAAAGTACCTACTTACGAAAGATCCTAATATTCGGAACAAGCGAAATGACCATCTTTGCATGCTATATGTGCACTACTTAGTTATCAATTAGTTTTAATTTCTATAAGTCCTTTTATTTATCTGGGATTTAAAACGAACATATTAAATACTATCACTTTAGTATTGTTATTTTGTTTAGGTACTCGTGCACAATTTAAAAGAGTGTTTATGTAAAATCTAAACCAGCTAATGCTGCTCGGACAACGAATGTGGCCTGGTGTTACGGCTGTACATCGCGTTCTACGCCATGCTACGAGATAACTGCCTATGTGTTAGCTAATATTAAAGATAGAATCTAGAGAAAATATGCCGAAGATCAGTGATTTTCCCTACATACCTAACTGTTATCTTTTAAACTCTCAGATTGTAAAGTTACACACATTACCTAGTATCATACAATCTTTCTAATCCTTTTCACCCCTATGTTTCTACCAGAAGCTTTAATATGATATGTGAGCCTCGGGTAACTTCGCCATAAGTACAAATGGCATATTTTTTATGTAGCTTGCTACATTATTTGGCACAATACCTACTCCTAAGCTAGTACTAAGCTCAGAAATCCTACGCTCCGCCTCAGGAATGTAGGAAAGTCATTTGAGGGAATGAGTGTAATAATTTATAATAAAATTCCGCAGTCAATTTTAGACTTGCTTTTACAAAAGTTAAAAAAATCTATTAAACGATATGCTCCTGGAAAAAGATGTAAATGATAAAAAAGCATGAATTAAACTTGTTAAAGTAATGCGCGGGGCTGCAATTGCTTGTATAGTATGGCATATTATTGCAAATTGAACAATTGAAAAGAGCAACCGCCGAGTTTCTTGCTGGTTCTTCTCAGTAGAAACGGTATTCCGAACCAGTGGTAAATTATTTTGACGATTTAAAAGCACTTGTAAAAGTTTACTTGAATAATAATATATACTATTCTATTCTATTCTATTCTATTACGTAGTCAGGCTCTTCCATTGCGCCCATAATATGCTACGACTTACGAGTACCTACCAGAAGACCACTTTCAGCCTAATCTACTCTCTAAAATTCTCTATTCTACTTTCTAAGTTAAACAAAAAAAACTAATGTTTATGATAGATTTTGGATGTCACCCAAGTAGTACACGTTATTTTACACAAACAAGTCACGCTAGGACACTCGGGTATTGAGTTTATCCGCTTACATCATTTTAATGTACCAAAAACATAGGTACTGTACAGAATCAATAGGTTGCCAATTTCCAGTCATGACTTTTATATCTATTGTTCTTTTGTAATCTCACTTTATTTGGTTATTGAGATTCTCATTTGCTTGGATTGCTACTTTAAAATTTCACTGATATCTTTCATTAAAAACCGGTCGAGTCCGTGTCGGACCACGTGCAGTGTAGGGTTCGGTAGTTGCCCATCACAATATACCAGCTTGTTTTACACAGCTGATAACTTTATCTATTAAAAAAAATTCAATGTATACGACTCCAAGTACATTTTGTAAGTTGGTTGACTTGTAAAGCCTACTTAGCTGTGAGATTTAACTTCGTTATATACATAGTTGTACAACTGTATAAAAAAGCAACCATTTAGCGACACTTGACGCTGAAAAAAAATTGATCCCATTTTTAAATCGCGGTAATTAAAGCGTCACCCCTATACATATAATCTAATCCATGCTTATCTATACTAATAAATAAAATTGGAGTGTCTGTCTGTAATTTCGATATAACTACTTCATATGGTTATTTGAACTGACTGAATCACACGTTTTTAAATTTTTTGTCTGTGTATCTGTCTGTCTGTTTGAACGGGCTAATCTTCGGAACGGCTGAACCGATTTTGACGGGATTTTCACAGACAAGTGGAGGATTGACCAGGGAGTTACTTAGGCTACTTTTTTAACCGACTTTCAAAAAAGGAGTTGTGTTTTTCTAACTATGTACCTACACTAAAATCTCCGAGATTTCTGAACCAATTTGCGTAATTTTTTTAATCGATAGAAGAACGTTGCGACATTGTTTCATAAAAAATATGGATTCCAACTCCTCAATTCTAATGCTGCAGGGGACCTGACCACCAAAACTGATGGGATTTCGAAACTGTCGGTTTTAAATTGATTGATATTGAAGTTGTCTTTACCAAGTAAAGACTTTGTCGTTGATCTCGAGGACCCAACTCCTCAACCCTGATGCTGTAAGGAATTGCATTCCTAAATCCTGGTGATCCCTCGGGATTTTCAAAGGATTATCTGTTTAAATGTTTTACGTGGTACAGAAACCACTGGGAAATCATCCCATGTCGTGGGAAATCAAGAGTTCCCACGGGATTTTTATAAATCTAAATCCAAGCGGGCGAAGCTGCGGGCATCAGCTAGTCATAAAATATATCCATAAAGATAAAAGTATCCCCTAATTTTAATATTGTGGCAAGAATTATTTTTTTATCATATTCACGTACAACTAGCTTCAGCCCTCAATAATTACTTTTATTATCTTAATATTAATATTTATTATATTATTTTCAGCTACGATGCAAGTGACGGGTCTTCGCGAACGGAGCACGGCGCTATGGTCGATACAGGCAAGGGTGAATTGGCACTAGACGTCCTAGGCGCCGTCCGTTGGTACGACGAGAAAGGCCATCTCTATGAAATGACTTACAAAGCGGGAAGAAGAGGCTATAGGACAATAATAAAAATGTTATCGTAGGAATCATACGAAATGAAATTCAACGAGACTAGAAGTGATAATTATTGTAATAATTTATTTGATTGTCCATTATAATTTATTTATTAAACTAAGTTATTGACAACGAACGTCTTTTAACGATACTCCTATAAAATTTTAAATATTTCTTTCCGCCCATCATATTCATCATCATGATGAACCCATCAACGGCTCACTAGGCACTGAGCACGGGTCTCCTCTCAGAATGGGAAGAGTCCACCACGTAAGTACGGATTGGCAGACTTTTCCCACCTTCGAGAATATTATGGAGAACTTTCATACATGCCGGTTCCCACACGATGTTTTTGCCTTCATGATTCAAGCAAATGACAAACTTTGAAATGTTAGAGGCGTACCCGAGTTTGAACCCCTCAACCCTTCTAACAGGAAGCCCACGCCTTAACCACTGAGCTATCACCATTTTTTTTTTAAATATTAGCCATGCTAATCATGACTAATATCATAAAATATTCCCCTGTTCTCTCCAAGTAATCGCATAGCTTGTGCTAGGAGTAGGTACGACAATAGTGCAACAGGTGGGGTTTGAACCGTCCGCCCGCGCCGACTTTTCGGAATTCAGTCTACTCCTCAAACGTTGAGCTATTGGTGCTTATATTATAATAATATCAATTATTGTGCATTATCATTTCACCACGTGTCCTAAGTAATTGGGCACACATTTGGTCATTTATTAGAGATGTCCTTGCATACGCCACTGTGTCAATCTTGTACCTACTTGACTACATTTCATCATTGATCCACGTTATCACCTCAGTTGCAAATAGCTCACTTGCTTTAACTTAAACAAACAATATTTGTATTTAAGAACATCATTTGGATTTCTTCAGTCAGTCATAGATAGCATTATCAAGAAAATCTATAGAAAATGCTCGCTTTGGTAAGTTCTTGACCTGGCAGTACTTATGGTAATCAAAATCTAAGTGCAAATGTAAAACTGGTTGCTAAATGAGATATAATATAAAACAAGTTATTTACGTATAGGGTCTCTTAAAATCATTTTGTTTTAAGTATGTCAAACTGTGAAATATGTTACCGATCTCGATAAAACATACCTTAAATCACCTTAAATCAAAGTGTGTCAATATATTTATGAACATGTGAACGCATTCGTGAATGTTTTATGAATTTAATTTTACATTTTTAGAAACTTGTCACACTTTGCACATTGTTGGTAGCTTTCTCAGCACAGGATACCAAAGAACCAGTTGAAATTATCTCTGAAAAAACATTCGCTAACGAAAATGGATATAACTTCGAGTAAGATTTACAATTTAATTTTTATTTTTATGGGTAAATTGAAGTATTATTTCTACTCATAAACATTTCTGTCTCCTTGGGACTTACAAATCTCAGAGTAATTATTATATTTTAGATTCAAAACCAGCGATGGAGTTTCCCGCAAAGAGGAGGGTCAACTTATCACCGTAGGAGATCAACAGGGTATTGGAGTGAAAGGATCCTACTCATACCTGGCTCCTGATGGACTGCAGTACATAGTATCGTACACAGCTGATGATAAGGGATACAAACCTACGATCAGAATTGCATCAGACAATAATAGTTAATAAGTAAACTAGTTTCTTAGTTTTTGAAAAATGAAATAGAACTCTTCAAACAACATTCAGTGATTTAGAGCTCTTGTGCACTGATTTTATTCAAATCCGATACGATGTAAAACGACCGTAGTCCTAATTAAACACATATTCTCAAATTCCCGCCAGCCTTTAATAAAGGTCGATTTAGATTTTAGACTAAATGAGCGAAATATGCTTGCATATTCCTACAACCCCACTCCGTCAAATTCTCTTTAGATAAGCAGAGTCAGAGTATTTGTACTTATTCCCTATTTTTCCAGAGAGAATTAGACCGAGTGGAGATAAAGTGAGCTTTCACTCCGCTTGCACTTGAGCCGAAAGCTTCGCGCCTTTACATGAAGGTGGACGGGTCCACCTTCATGCAAAGGTGCGAATTCAGCACAAAATTTTCTGGATCCGTTTTTTCTCGGATATGAATCGTACCTAGTGCACAAGTGCTTTAAGATAAAAGACGAGACTTTATCACTAGTTATAACTTAGATACCAAACCTGTGCGACTATAATATTTAGCTGTTTTTATATCTTTGAAATAAATGGCATTGAACTTGACTGATATAAAAATATAATTGTAAAGCCAAGTACCCACTAGCAATAAAACTTGCAGAAGTCAGCTGTGAGTCACTTGCACTGTGTAAGCACTCGCAGCAACATTGACATTGGTAGCATTGACATTGACTCCTACAAGTTTTATTTATAATATAATTTAATTTATTTATTTACTAGCTGATGCCCGCAGCTTCGCCCGCGTGGATTCGTCAGATCCCCTGCAGCATCAGGATTGAGGAGTTGGACTCCAAATTTTTTATGAAACAATGTCGCAAAGTTCCTCTATCGATTAAAAAAGAAATGACGCAAATCGGTTCAGAAATCTCGGAGATTTCGGTATACATAGGTAGAAAAACACAACTCCCTTTTTGAAAGTCGGTTAAAAAAGTAGCCTATGTTACTCCCTGGTCAATTCTCTACTTGTCTGTGAAAATCCCGTCAAAATCGGTTCAGCCGTTCCCAAGATTAGCCTTTTCAAACAGACAGACAGACAGACAGACAGACAGACAGACAGACAAAAATTTTAAAAACGTGTGATTCAGTGTTGGTATCGTTCAAATAACCATATGAGCTTAATATGAGGTAGTTATTTCGAAATTACAGACAGACACTCCAATTTTATTTATTAGTATAGATAAATAATTCTCATTCTGAGAGGAGACTCGTGCTAAGTACAGAAGCAGTGATGGGTTGATCATAATAATGATGATGATGATGATTTTTAAATAAATAAAACTTTTTGAAAGTTGAACCTTGGTGAGATAAATTAATGGGATAAATAATTTAACGTCAACTTAACACTAAACCTACGAGGGATCCAAACGCGCTCTGGTCTGAGGTATACCTTCGGTAGGTATCAATGTCTACCGGGTATTTTTTACTATCAGCATTTAACAAAATTACTTAAAACTTATTAGAAGTTAGAATTATCAAAGCTGTTAAAGCAACTAATTCCCAAGCTTTCTTCTCACATAAAAATCCTTTACGTTGTACGTACCTATCTACCTAATTTTCAATTTGTGTTAAGTTTTCGTTTTATAAAAACTTGTTGAGAGATATTTCCGACATCTTCTGGAAGCTTACTATTAAAACTTATCCAATTGCTCAGAAGCACTATCTACTCAGCCTAGAAACGGGTATTACAAGTTTATTTTTGTTTCTGGTATTCAGCCTAAGACCAGAGTGAACTCTTCATGACTGTAACCATTTTTCTACTGGTACTTACATATTGCTACTGGATACTTGGCCTAATATCCTACTAATATTATAAATGTGAAAGTGTGGATGTTTGGATTTTTGTTACTCAATCACGCGAAAACTACTGGACGGATTTAGATGGGAATGGAGATAGACAACACATAGGTTACTTTTATCCCGGAAAATCAAAGAGTTCCCGCGGGATTTTGAAAAACGTAAATCCACGCGGACGAAGTCGCGACCATCAGCTAGTATGTACATAAATACAATATAATGGGCAATTTAATTTGCATTTGTCAAGGCTAGTCGTCATAATAAACACAAAAGTTTTTCTTACGATATACCTACTTTATATATATTTTTAAAGTTATATCTAGGTGTTACCAATATTTTATTTTCCTTTCGAAAAATTTTTGACGACTAGTTTTTATAATTTCGTTTCAAAATAGTAAAATAGGACCTTTTGTGGTGCAACTCTGTTCATTTGTCCGTCACAGCTGTTTATTTCAGCAACTACTAATGCTATTGACTCTTTTGGAATACTTTTAACTAGTGAAGTCACCATTAAGCGCTCAATCTATGGATGCGCAAAGTTTTTGTCATTATTTACTTATTTAGTTCAACGCGTGTTCAATTCGTGTTCAACGTGTGTTCAAATAGTATTCAACACATTTCGATCACCAGACCTCATTGCGGCCTTTGTGGTGTGCAGTTGCAACAACTGGGCACCATAAAAAAAATATCATTTTTAAAGGTGTTCATTGTGTTCATGTATTAAATTATAACTGCTTTCGACCTCGAATTCGCTCAGGTCAGTTCTAGTCTGGATAATTTTAATTCTCTACCTTTGGACGTGGATTTATGACTGATTAGGTATATCAAGTAGGTACCTATAATATGCTTCCGTTCTTTTGGTATGATTAGCGCAAAAACCAATAAACTGACTACAATTTTATGACAGCAGAGATTATTACCTGAATATTTACATCATAATACATCGAAAGGCCGATTCACACCAATTGCGTATGCAGCACGTACACGTGACACGTGCGTAGTTACGCGCGTGAATCCGTAGACATTACTGCACGCAGTAGGTCTACGTGAACGTTCACGCCACGCAAGTGGTATGCCATGTTTCATACAGTTCCATATGTTTACAATTGTTAGATGATATTTGATAGACTTTATTTCATCAAAAAATAATATTAAGAACCTTGAAAGAAAATGGAATTTCGCTGGAGCAAAATAATTTGTTTTTATTTTATTCTCATCTTGATTAAGGCATCCTCATTCCTCACAGGTAGTTGCAAAAAAAAATATTAAGTGTCCTTGTGTTTTTTATTTTGAACTTTTATACAGACCTAATAGACTATTTAAAAAACTTATGGATAGCTTTGTTTGAAATAACGCCGCTTCCAAACAGGTAGGATACCGAACAGCGAATCCCAAAATTCCGATCTGTTATAATCAAGTCGTGACCACATAGGTACCTCGTATGGATATCGTTTTATTAAAAATAATGTTCTTCCCACAACTATGTTTTCTGTTATAGCGAATAATCCGCTGTCGATGAGAGGAGAGCTACAGGTGCCTACTAAAGCTTTATATTTTTGCTGATAGCTCATTTATACCCAAGCCAAGTCATTTGCGGTTCATTATGTTAAATTTAAAATTTGGATTCGCCACAGAAAACGAATGATGTCATTACTTATCAACAAACACTGAAAAATGGGTTGCTGATACCCCGTCTCTCATGGCTTGAGCACAAACAACGCATTATGATAACATAAATTATTCAAAGCTTGAAGAAAGTGACTGTTTTAGCAAATAACTGTTTGACGGTTTAAGATTGCGGAGTGTGTGTAAGGGCCACACTGTTGCCATCGAGTATCTTTTCCTTATATTTCCTTGTATTATTACCTATACATAGTACACTTGGTTATACACTTAAGACGAGTTTACATTACGAATTTAGTGGCATAAAATTAGTGTCATTAATCTCAACATGCATGAAAGTAATTTCGTAATGTAAATTCCTCTTTACAGTATCCTACTCTGATGTGCCGGTGCGTGAACTTGTATTTGTCTAGGTGCTATCAACTTTAAAGTATTTTAATTATAATAGTATTTGGTCTTCAGCAGTAACATAAATTCTGGCTTAAGCCTGGGCTGGAGCAGCAGGCTGATTGTCTCCAACGCTTTCAGAGGGTTGATATCCATTTTTGTCGGCTACGAATGTCACGGATATCTGCTGTCCGTCAGGAGCGATGTATTTGTAGCTTCCCTTCACGGAGAGACCTTGCTGTTCAGTGTCGTTCTTGTATTCGCCTTGCTCTTGTCTAGATGTTCCATCACTGGTCTCGAACCTGAAAAAATTGGTTGTCTGTAAAGTCGGTTTACTGACGATAGTTGAACGTGACAACAAAGGTCGGTTGTGGTTCTTTGTCGCTCGTTCCACGCTCTCGCTTGCACTTCAAGCCTTACATGGAACGCCTCAGAGCGAGGTAACGCCGCATGAGTCATGTTTTTTCGTGCGTGCAGCTGGCTCTATCGAATTATAAGACGTTGTCACGTCAAAAATCATAAAGCAGAGTTTAGATAAGGATTCTATCATTATGGTGGTATTAAAACATGCAAATCGTTAAGAGATAAGTTCTAAAAGCGCTGCTGCATAGCGAGTCATTCCTTTGTAGGTATCGGACGCATCTCGATCGAGGCAGAAGCGCATACTGCAGGCGAGGCAGTGTGATTTCCACCAACCACGCGGCTGGTCAACCAAAGCCTCGCTTCTGCACTTAGTGGGGACACTACTGATGGTGTTGCCATTGATCTACTATCTTTACACAATAAAAGTAGAAACTACAACTGACTTATGAATCATCGTAAAGCTCACCCCACTGGGTATAGGTATTTGATATTTGGTAGGAAGGTTCTGGTTCTTATAAACTCCCGACTTATAAAACAGTTTAAGAAATTAAAATCGGTATAAACCTAAACCCATGCAGACAGTCGCAAGAAAAAGCTAATTTTTAACCCCCGATCCAAAAAAAGGGGTGTTATAAGTTTGACGTGTGTATCTGTCTAGTGTAGTGTATCTGTATGTGGCATCGTAGCTCTTAAACTAATGAACCGATTTTAGCTTAATTTTTTTTTTGTTTGAAAGGTGGCTTAATCGAGAGTGTTCTTAACTATAATCCAAGAAAATCGGTTCAGCCGTTTGAAAGTTATCAGCTCTTTTCTAGTTACTGTAACCTTCATTTGTCTGGGGTGTTATAAATTTTTAATTTAAGTACACTTGTTATTATTAAGTAAATAATCTTGACAATCAATCCTTTTTACTCAGGCACATTCAAACCCGAACAATTAGGGTTTTACTACTTAGTTTATTGTTTTATAACCTCATGCAGGTAAATAATTAACTAAGATTTAGCGTCACTAAAATGCCATTTACGCAACAACAACTGCAACACCTCAGTGTGCATCCATATTGTGCATCCGCTCCTCAAGGTCTCACGTGTTCATTTTTAATTTAAAACCTATAGGTACATTTGCATATTGCCTATTTGTTTTATTACACGCCAGTGTGAATAAATATGTCCTTATAATAATTTACGAGTGTGTCCTTAGGCTGGCTAAATTGTTACCTACTATTCAGCTACCTACTTAGGAAATAGGAAACAAAATATTATCAATAATACTGTTAAGATTCTGGGCTTATTTTTGGAACCCTTAAATAAACTTTAAATTTGACATTTTGACAGATTTGCATTACAAAAACTCTCAAAACTTCTTTACACCTCTGTTAGCGCCATAGCCACAGATAACCAGACTCGTAAAGAGATGGCGCCTGTTCTGAAATAGATTCAATAAATAACAAAATGGCTTTTCAATCTCAACTCAACATTGAAACGTTAATTTTTTAATATCATAGAATTAAGACTCACTCAAAGTTGTATCCATTAACATCGACTTCAGATTCTTGCTTGAGAATTTGTACAGGAGGCTGTGCTTGCGCCTGCGACGGGTCTTGGGGCAACGCGCTAACTAACGCAACAACGGCTAGAGCGAAAACCGTCTGAAATAGAAAATCATTTACTATAGCTACTTACACATATTTTATAGTGTGCAACGGACTAAGATATTTAAAAAAAAATATTAGCCATGCTAACCATGAGTAATACTCAAGGGTAAAGCTTGTGCCAGGATTGGGTACGACAATAGTGCAACGGGTGGGGTTTGAACCGCTGACCTTTCGGAATTGAGTCCGCTCCTCAACCGTTGAGCTATCGAGGCTCTAAATTAACACCAATCCAGACCATTCGATCCTAGGCCAATGTAGCAGGCCGTCATGAGTCCTTTAGATGATAGATTCTGCAGTCAATTCCGTTAATCATAAGTGATAAATAACTGATGAACAAGTTACAAGATCATCATCCAGATATTTGCCATCTCATCAGTCACCATATTGGACGGTAGGTTATCCGTCACAACAGTGCCTGTGGCAAATCCAATAGCAAAGCCTATCGTCTAATGGACTCTCAAGTGCTAGATGGAAGAACTTCACAGGAAAGCGTTTTCACCATCCGCGTAAGGAAGATAAGCCTCAAGAAATCTACTTCCATTTGGTATAAACCACCTGGCGAAGACCATAATAGTTCATACAATATTTTGATTTTTACTAATGAAAAAACTGACAGGTAATTTAATTCAGTTTATTTATAAATAACTGTTTGTCACAAAAGTACCACTTTCAGTGCGTCCTGCGGTCCTACTCATCATCTAATGTATCGGCAGTTTTTTAGACTCACTTATAACTTTTTTGTAAATAAATTTAGAAAAAACTTACGATTTTCATCATTTTGACAAAAAATTGGGGCTGATGGAACAAGTATGAATGTTTGGACGAGTCCTGAACGTCTATGGTCTGCACCGAAACCCCGAGCTATAAATATCTTCATTGTATTGACAATACAGTGTTACGAGGTTTCATTGACATCAAAGGTGCTAATCACAATCATGCAAACAGTTTATTTAAGAACATCCACGAAATTGTTACAGGGATTTGTCAATTGTGTGAATTGCGTTGCATGCTGACCATGCACCCTGTAATACATATGAGTAGGTCATATTATATGTATATTGACACAGTTCCGGAGTTTAAAAACCTAAATCTAAATCAAATCACTTATTCGAATTGGGTGCCATTGTACACTTTTTGATTGCCAATAATGGAATTTGTAAGATAATGATGTGATTGTGATACTTAATTACGTAAACTTGAAACTAAAGCTCCCAAATTCCAAACGCGCCTTGAAACCCCAACACATCTGCCAGTGGTTACTGATCACCGTACATTAGATTCTACATAAGATTGTAAGGAGAAACTTTAAGACAAAAACTTATCAACTTATCGACTACCTAATGGGGTGACCATATTTTCTGCTCATTAGGTACACTATTTACCTATCTTTTTTTTACTTCGGGCTGATTTCTCAATCGCCAGTTAAACTTGAACTGACGAATTTGGACATTTTGATAGATTTCCTATGTAAAATCTATCAAAACCTCTTTATCCCTCGCATGTAAATTATATTTGAGGATAGAAAAATCGCAATTATTTTTCCAGTACTACTAAAATATAATCATAGATACCTAAATAGGTGTTGGTAAATCATAGGTACCTAAATAGGTGTTGGTAAATCGTGTGGTCTACTACTAACAATAACAGTTACATAACGTAAGGTATTCATCTCTGAATACTATATTATAACTGCCTAGTAGGTAAAGCTGTAGCACACGAGCGATTGTCGTGCATAAACGAGGAAATGTTTTTGTCAACCAATAGTATCTGTGTACTATTGCCATGAAGTTACTTTGTCATCTGTTTGCAAAAAGGCCACAGTTCACGAAAGTTAGGAAACTTCTAACAAAACTTCTAGGATTCGACGTCACTGGCAGGCGTCAAATGTTAATAGGTACCTTTAGCGCAGGTAGCCCTAAAGTACCCTATTTTTCTTAGATTTTAATTCACCATAGCCTATGTTTAACAATCGTCGATTCTGGATGAAACCGAGAGTTTCTTCACTCTAGTTCAGTCTGAAAAGGCTCTCAAGTCTTAAGTAAAATCTATTAAGGGCAAAGCGCATTTTTACAATCAATGTCTTTCTTGATAATAACTCAAAATACGCTCTACCTATTTTCTTTGGCATAAACGGCATAACGTCAAGCTCAGGCGCGCATCCTTCGTGTTTGATTTTCAGTTTGCCCATTTCAAATGTCAAAGTACGAAAAGCTGACTTTAGATAATTATACAAGTGTAAATTAAAAAGGAGATCATTCTAGCTCCATACATTTTTGGGCCTTTTCTGAAAGTGCCGGCCAACGAAAAAAAATGGTACGGATCGTTAAAACTAGCCATTTGGAGTAATAGTTAATATGGCAGAAAAATTGTAGGATTGTTCTGAACCAAGTTATACAAGGTCGAAGATTCGTCATTTTCATACATTTTTTTGATTTCTAAAAGTGCAAGGAAACATAAAATAATGTTAGATATTGCTAGAATTAATTATTTGAAGCAATTGACATTATGACGCGAAGGCTGTGGGGCCATTATATGTCGTGTTATACAAGTTATACAAAAATGAATATACTTTGTATAATAATATAATTATAATTGTAACCGATTTTATGATTTTGTTACTATTCTTATTGTTTTATACGAATTTGAAAACACGTACAATTATTTTGACTCCCACGAAGTGCTGGATCAGCTGCAATGTGGACAAAATTCGTTTATACATACCTGGATTGTATGCGGCCTTGTAATACTAGGTGATCTCATCCAGCTAATTACTGACCAAACCAATAAATCTAAGCTTGTTACCATTTGCCGCTGGATGGTGGAAGTAATGAACAATTGCTTTAAAAGAGATTTTCGTTTGCTCAGGATTGATCAGAGTGACCGGGCATTAAGTAACGTGATCGATTATTTCAGGATCGCGGTAACGTTGCTAAACAGCTACCATGTTCTGATAGACAATAACATGTACTACAGACGTGATTTCCTTGACAAAATCCATGAACTGATCAATGAGCAAAACAGTTCAGCAGAACTTGTTAGCACAAACAATATGTAATTATAATAGAAGAAGAGCTCATTTCCAGGCTATGGAAGCCGACATCCTCCATTCAATGACTTTCCTAGATTCACGTTCCAGAAGAATTGACGCAGGTTGCTTTGGGCAGCTATCGACTGAAGCAAGCCCGTAGTTACTATGGTGAACAGTACGTATAACCAAATGGTGCATTCATCACAGAGCTCGCCGGAGATATCCCAATTCCCAGTGGCAGAAGTTTGGGAGATGGCTGGATGAGATCACCTAGTATTACAAGGCCGCATACAATCCAGGTATGTATAAACGAATTTTGTCCACATTGCAGCTGATCCAGCACTTCATGGGAGTCAAAATAATTGTACGTGTATTCAAATTCGTATAAAACAATCAGAACAGTAACAAAATCATAAAATCGGTTACAATTAATTATACAAAGTATATTCATTTTTTGTATGACTTGTATAACACGACATATAATGGCCCCACAGCCTTCGCGTCATAATGACAATTGCTTCAAATCATTAGTTCTAGCAATATCTAAGATTATTTTATGTTTCCCAACACTTTTAGAAATCAAAAAAATGTATGAAAATGACGAATCTTCGACCTTGTATAACTTGGTTCAGAACAATCCTACAATTTTTCTGCCATATTAACTATTACTCCAAATGGCTAGTTCTAACGATCCGTACCATTTTTTTTCGTTGGCCGGCACTTTCAGAAAAGGCCCAAAAATAATGATCTCCTTTATAACACCCCCGACAAGTGAAGGTTATATTAACTAGAAAAGAGCTCATAACTTTCAAACGGCTGAACCGATTTTCTTGGATTATAGCTAAGAACACACTCGATCAAGCCACCTTTCAAACAAAAAAAACTAAATTAAAATCGATTCATTAGTTTAGGAGCTACGATGCCACAGACAGATACACAGATACACCGATACACAGATACACACGTCAAACTTATAACACCCCTCTTTTTGGGTCGGGGGTTAAAAAACGCCTCTACAGCACTCTGTTCGTCTGTTTGCGTTGACCCTTATTATGCTTACATCTTTGCAACAGCATATTCAATGGATCACACATATGACCTTTATAAATGAAGAAGCGTAATAAGTTGTTTTTATAATAAAGTACACAAAGTGTCGTGAGCGTAAAGATTGTCACGACTCCGCACGTGTGCATACTTTACGTTACACAATAAAAGAGTAAAAGGGCCATGTCTGTACTGTACGCTAATTAAAAACGTAAACCATTTCCTGCAGACTATATTAAAGCAGCAGTCGGTAAAGCATAGACCACACCAAACTTAACTAACTTAGCTTGGTTTAGCAGCGAGCTAAGCTAAGCTTCATAAGCTAAATATTACGTAGGTTCACATCGAAATCTAAAAAGGTGTCATCATCAGTTGACGGTCGTCTTTTCACCCGCAATCCAGTGTAGCATAATTTACGGAAATAATGGTCAGACATGATCACTGATGAAGAAAATTCCGATAATAATAATAATTGAACTCAACATTAAAAAAAAAAATACTGAAAAATTATCTCAAAAAGAAAGACACACTGTATACAATGAAGTGGAATTTTTTTAACCCCCGACCCAAAAAGAGGGGTGTTATAACTTTGACGTGTGTATCTGTGTATCTGTGTGTCTGTGTATCTGTGTATCTGTGTATCTGTGTATCTGTGTATCTGTCTGTGGCATCGTAGCGCCTAAACGAATGAACCGATTTTAATTTAGTTTTTTTTGTTTGAAAGGTGGCTTGATCGAGAGTGTTCTTAGCTATAATCTAAAAAAATTGGTTCAGCCGTTTAAGAGTTATCAGCTCTTTTCTAGTTTTCTTGTAGAAAAGAAGGTTAGATAACCGTTAGGTTCATAATATTATGTCAATAGACAAATGTCAAGCTGTCAAGATGGACGTTGCCTAAATACATAATTATTTATTTGAAAATGATGTTTTGGAAAACTCAAATACTTTGGATCGTCGGGGGTGTTATGAATTTTTAATTTACACTTGTTGTTAAAGCAGCTGATTGACGAAGATTTCCAAGTTGTTTGTCATCAGAATATATTTATATGCCACAAAAATATCAAAACTTATACTAATTAACCAATTACCCAGACAGAAAAATTTAGAAATCACATTTTTATTAGTTCTGACGAATGATACATAATAAAAAAAATAAACGGGCTGAATTGAGAACCAACTTTTTGGAACTCGGATTGACAAAACTATGATAGATCACGTGCACGGCGACATAGTGAGAAATCATTGGAAAGCAAGCATTATACTATTATCCATATTGTTTGTTTTGTTGTTAAAATAGATTAAATCTAAGATTTCACTGTAAAGTTGTGACTATAAAAAAGATTTTTCACTTGTACATGAAATTACAACATACGAATAAGTTAAAAAGCTTTTAAAAATTAATAATAAATGAAATTACGTAAAACCGCAAGTCAGTATCGATTAAATTCTATAATTTAATTATGGAAATGTGTTAAGGACCAAAACATGAATATTAATAATAATATAGGTACCTACGCCTGGAAAACCCTAAACAATTTTTATTACTTTATTTTATGAACACTCGAAATCGTTAGACACTATCACACTAATATTATAAAGGCGAAAGTTTGTGTGTATGTGTGTGTGTGTGTGTGTATGTTTGTTACTCCACGCAAAAACTACTGGACGGATTTGGCTGAAATTTGGAATGAAGATAGATAATATCCTGGATTAGCACATAGGATTTTTTATCCCGGAAAATTTCCCACGGGATTTCGAAAAACCTAAATCCACGTGGGTGAAGTCGCGGGTATCGGCTAGTTATTATAAAAACGGTACGATTGTTATTGCTGCTGAATCAATATAAGCTCATCGAGCTTTCTTATCAACCAACCAACCAGCCAACGATTTTATAGCTTCTCTCGATTGCTTCATTATTTTGATTGTTAAATTTTCAAAAATCCTTTCTTAGCGGATGTCTACGTCATAATGGCTATTTGCACACCGAATTTGAGCCCAACTCATCCAGTGGTTCGAGCAGTGCGTTGATAAATCAGTCGGCCAGTCAGCTTTTCCTTTTAAATATGTTTGAAAAACATGATTGAAATTTGTTGGTATCAAATTGAATAAGTTAATTATTATCATTAACACTACAAAATACAATTATATTTTTAGACGCCTCAAGATTAAGCTATTCATAATAATTAGTGATGTGTTAAAACATATTATCGATATAGTATTTTTGTAAAGAAGAAAAATTATTGTGAGTATGGGCATACGTACTTATAATTTTTCATGCTAATGTTATAAATGCGAAAGTGTGCCTGCCCGTCTACTAAATTTTTACCTGCTGAAACCGAGACCGAGGACAGTAATAGGTACATGGTTTGCATCACGGGGAGAGACCTAGAATATTTTTTATGCCGGAATGTATTTAAAAAGCCTAAATCTAAACGTCGACGAAGTCACAAGCATCAGTTAGTGGCTAAATAAATCAGATTTAAAAATAATAATGTAAATTGAAATAGTCATATAATTTTTCAAGATCTGAATGATGAATTTAACTGAATAAGAATAGTAACGCTTTTGTTTCGCAGCAACATTCAAATATTCTAAAAAATTCTATAAAATTTTAACTTTTAATTTAGTATCTTTTCCCCACGAATCTACGTAGATTTAGGATTTTTCAAGCTTTTGTTGAATTTTGAAAAATCCTTTTAATTAGGTCTGTTCTCATTTTAATTCTACTCACAAGTAAAACTCACATTGTACAAGTAAAATCTAAAGTGTCTACGCTCATCGAACAGACCTGTCCATTGATATATCGGCCAGGCAATGTGCTCTTTTATGGGTATGAAGGCATAGAGAAATTTCAAATTTTTAATAATAGAAAATAAAAATCTTCTGTATGTAGGTAGCTAATTAAACAAAAATGTGCGAAATGCACATCACTAACCATAATATGCTAAGAATAGTAAAAAGGTCAGGGCTGTTTGAGTATTCGGATAAATACATATTACACAGTTGGCACCTACTTGATTAGTACTGTACATAAGAACCTATGACCGCATTGGATTAACCTCACACAAAAAATGATGTAGATACCTATGATTACATATTTTGTTATGGGTCAAACAAACCAAAATTTAATTATGTGTGTGGTAGGTACCTGTACTTACCTACTAAAAAAAAAATCCTCGATTACATTATAGTAATACACTCACTTATTGATCCCATATCGGTACAACGTCACGATTCCAAATACTATCAAATAACTAAATTTAAAAAAACTGGTCAAGTGCGAGCACGGCCTCGCTATTTTAGAGTTCCGTACATAATTATGAACATCATAGTTTGGGTGTATGAATATTTCTTTTCCAAGCTAGAATATCGCAATCAACCCTGAAAGAAAAACCCAAAAATGTTAGTTTGTTTTGGTGACCACTACAAACTGTTTTATAAATCGTTGTTTTCAGTAAATACAGTAGGTATATGGTACACAATATACCGAAATTTCATATTCCTAACTAGTTTAGTTTGTGATAGCCCCCGTCATAAAAAAAAAGTCTAAAACTTCATGTTTTTTGACATGGCAATTGTCACAACAGGGACCACGGTGGAGGACAAAGAGTATTGGTTGAGGATTGGGACTTGGAATTTATTTATGAAGTCGTTACTTGGAATATCAGGTCATCATCAGCGTTCTTGTATCCCCGCGGCTTAGAAGTGAGGAGTTGGATTGGGAGTTCTATAATGAAGTCTGTATTTAGCACCTACATATTATTTCACCAACAACAGTTCCTGAATCCTTATAGCTTAGGTTTACTCTACCCAGCAACATCAGGGTTGAGGAGTTTGGACTACGAGTTCAACCACTAGGTCGTTGCTTGGTACTTACAATATTAATTTACCACCAACAATTTCTGATACAGGCGGACAGCCACGCTACAGCATCGGGATTAAGGAATTGGATCCACAAAATTTTACAGGACCATCTCGCGAACTTTCTTTAATGATAAAAAAATAACAACTCGGTCCAAAAACTTATTAGAAATAGGTAGATCTAGATACATAAAAAACACCCCGAATTGAGAGCCTTCTCCTTTTTAACCTCCGACCCAAAAAGAGGGGTGTTATAAGTTTGACGTGTGTATCTGTGTCTGTGGCATCGTAGCTCCTAAAATAATGAAGCGATTTTAATTTATTTTTTTGTATGATAGGTGGCTTGATCGAGAGTGTTCTTAGCTATAATCCAAGAAAATCGGTTCAGCCGTTCGAAAGTTATCAGCTCTTTTCAAGTTACTGTAACCTTCATTTGTCGGGGGTGTTATAAATTTTAAAATTTACACTTGTTGAAAGTCGGTTAAAAGATGTCTACATTTTATTTTGCACATATTGTTGTCATGTCATAAGTCATAACATTAGCGAAATGAAACTCTCGGTTGGCCCATTGTGTTTTCACTCACGTACTATTTCTTAACTATGTCGTCTATCCGTCTAATAAAAAAAATGGCCAAGTGTGAGTCAGACTCGCGCACCGAGGGTTCCGTACTCGGGTATTTTTTCCAACATTTTGCACGATAAATCGAAAATTATTTTGTATAAAAGTAAATAAAAATCTGTTTTAGAATGTATAGCCCTTTCATATAACACCCCACTTGGTATAGTTAGGTATCTCACTTTGAAATTTGAAACACAATTAAATTTTTTTAAATGATGTAATGTAACCACAAATTTACGGTTTTCGGAAGTTGTGCTATAAGACCTACTTACCTGCCAAAATGATTCTAGGTCAGCGGGAAGTACCTTATAGGTTTTCTTGGCAGACACGACGGACGGACAACAAAGTCATCCTATAAGGGTCCGTTTTTCCTTTTGAGGTCCGGAAACCTAAAAAAGTGTTAATATACGTAATATTATCTAAAGAAAGATAGGCAATCATTGAATTGTTACTCTTTAAACTTACAGGTTCCGACAAATAAATGTCATAGTAATTATATTTACTTTGGTAGTAACTTACTTAGTTACAAAATAAAAGCTGTTAGTACCTATTAAGTACCTAGGTACTTAATCGGTACTACGGTAGGTACTTAGATAAATAAAACTTTGAACTCCCGTCATCATCTGCGTGGTTAAGGTAAATAACTATTTTAAAATATCCCGTTGGAAATTCTCAAAATCTTTTCAAAATCTGCGGTAGGGAACTCACATGATTCACCTATCTCTATAAAGATCAATATCTTTTTCAAGATCCCGCGGTTTAGGCTAGCGCTACAACGGAAACTCCGCTGCCAATCTTCAACGGCGAAACGCCAATAGATTTTATTGCATACTAGATCCCAACCGGCTTCACTCGTGTGGAATTTTTTTAAATTTACAAACTTTCATCCCCTATTTAACCACCTTAGAGATGGTACATCCATGGTTAGAAGATTGTGTGTTGTTAGATCAGTCAGCAGTACTGGACTATTTTTTATGAAAGTTCATTCACGTTATATCAAAAAAGTTAATATTTTAAGATGTCGGTAAAAATTATAATGAAATAAGTGTTTCATGATTTTTGAAAATTCTACTCCTAAGCGGTTGGATAGGTAGGGGATGAAAATTTGAATGAAAATCGTCTTTCTTTAATCATTTTTTTTTATATTTGCATATTGACCATTTTGAAATTATTATTATTTGTTATTATAGCAATAGAAATACACACTCTACCTATAACAGTTTATGAAACACCCACTGACAGACAGACAGACAGCGGGCGCTTAGAACCCTAAAAATAATTCCGCAAAATAAATATAAAATACAACAAATTACCTAAAAGAACTGTAGGAAAGTGTAATGGAAGTAAAGTTTTGATGCCAACATAAGTACTAGTAAATATTTTAATATCGCAATACTTTTCATAATTGGGCACGTACTTTATGTACTCGGGTCAATATTAAGTGTATTAACAGGCAAGCAATTTGTTTGTGATGTTGGCCAAAGTTAACAAAAAGCTGAGACATCTTCAAAGAGGTAGAGAGTTGGTGGTATTTTCGGTGTAGTATGTTATTATCGTCGTTGGGATTAGAAAAGAGTTTCGAAGCTTATTAAGCTGTGCTTATAGCTTAGGGGTGTAATCGCAGTGGCAGGCGTCACTGAATTTTCCAAGAAAATAATACGTAACTGTTATTTAAATTATTAAAAATAAATGAAAAAAGCTTTTGATATACTTACCAGTAAATTGAAAACAGCAATTAATAAATTGTTAAAGATCTGACGACTGACGACGAGGTTTGCGTTAGCGATTCCTGTCAAGATCCTTTGTGGAAAATCTTAACTTTTTAACTTATCAGATTCTGTAAACTATTTACCTAAACTCTTTTTTATTTTTAGGGTCCCGTATGTCCAGAAAAAAAAGGAACCCTTTTAGGATCATTTTGTTGTCTGTCTGTCGTGTCTGTCGAGATCCGTCAAAGGAATCAAAACCTGTGGGTATTTCCCGTTGACCTAGATGAAATTCGGTAGGTAGCAATATCTTACAGCATTATAAAGGCTAAAATTTGAAAACCATGTATTTGTAGTTTTATATTTAAAAAAATTAAGAAGTGCTATTGTTGTACGATTGCATCCCTTTGTGTGCAAGTCAAGCTCGCACTTGACCGCTTTTTACTACAAATAGATGATGCCCGCAACTTCGTCGTCTCTTTGATTTTGTGGGAGCTAAAACATAGCCCCTTCTACGGGATGTAAGATAGATCTGGACTAAATACTTAAATGATGCCCACAACTTCATCCACAAGTATTCCGATTTTTTTGATCCCGTAGGAATTCTTTGATTTTCCGGTATAAAAAGTAACCTACATCCGTCTCCAGATGCTAGCTGTCTCTGTATCTAGACAGATAGACAAACACACTTTCGCATTTATATTATTGATACACAATTAATAAATTACGATTAATAATAATAAATCAAAGCTTGACTCATTTAAACTTCTTGCACGCTGATGCAATGCATGTATGCATGCAAATTAAATCTTCATGTATGTTGATTTAATTTTCTCAGCCATCAGCTCTCTATCTAAATGGAGAGTGGTGGCTCGTGTGCCGCTCCATCATACTCGTATGATGTCAGCCTTCTGCAAATGCTGCATCTTCGAATGCATATAAAATCAACGATTCCACAATAGTTATTCATTCGTTAGTTTGTGCTCACGAGGAATACTGAACACCATGCTTAAATACGTGAGTGTAGTTATATTATTATAAGTAGGTACTTATATTATCTTTAATAAGCACCGAAGGTTACAGATTTTTAAGTTGAAATTACTTTTCGCGGCGCTGAAAATTTCACAGATTTTGGGCGGATTATAGTTTGTAATGGAACAGTGTCACATTATTTAGTAATGTGACACTGTATAGTGAAATATCACAATTACGTGTTAGTTAATTAATTAAGGTGAAGGTTATGTGTGTTCCCTACATTTTAACTGTAACTTATTTCTTGAATACTTGAATAGGTGCACAAATTATAACCATAAACTAGTATTTCAAAATAAACAAAAAGTCAGTGTGTAAAGAACACATGAACAATGACTATATAATTTCCACACTCATAAAATACCATTGTATATAATTCAAGAAAATTTAGGTTCATTATTTTAATAATTTAGATTTTAGATGTTATAATTGTAAATTAATAATAAAAAGATTTCAATTCAAGAAAATATGTAGGTACTCATAAGTATTTAAGAAGGCTGTGCATAGTTAACATATTTTTGTCATGGAAAATCGTAGAGTTCCCACGGAATTATTGAAATCGAAATCATCTAGTCATCGGATATCATGAAGTTCACGAATTCTACAGTCTATATAGTAACAACTATGGTATGAAAAATTCGTCGCTTAAAAATTCTAAACATCGTTGAACTTGAAAAAAAAAAAATTCTGGACTTATTGACTAATTAACAACTATTGTAGTCATTTATTTGCCATTGTTCTGAGTTAGGTACACACATAGAGGTATAACACTACACATTACAACTCACATGTAGCTTAATTGATTCTTGGGTTAAACTTGAGAACTAGGAAGGTAAAAACGACCCGTAGAACATTTTTGGTACCTTATCCAAGCGTAAGGTACGCTTAGTTTGAGAATGAAAAGAATAGTGAAAATTTTTAAATTCCCAAAAGATTTGATTATTATAAGTATATTATTAATAATAATTAATATTTAATTATTTAACATAATTATTTATTAAGTATTTATTGTATTTGTTCCCTAAGGTAACAGTAGTGTGCGTACTTGCCGCTCTTTGTGCCGGAGCACCTCAAAATCCCCAGGATGTGCAAATCCTACGGTTCGACAGCGACGTGCAACCCGATGGATACAGCTTCGCGTAAGTTTTTAGACCTACTAATATAACACAACTCACTTTTCATATGCCTTTACCGAGATATTCTCATATATCTACATGATATACTTATAATAATTTAAAAAAATCCTTCTAAAAACTACAAAATGGATCTTACTAATTGTGTAGCAAAAACCAAGCTTCGAATAATAATATTATTAACAGTATTATGGTAGACAAAAAAATATCATTCGTATCCACAATTCCCAAAATTTATTTCCGGATTCATACGGAACCACAATCAATAAGTAAGTAGGTATCTGATTAATATTGTTATAGCAGGACAAAATTAGTATAATTTTTAGGATTCCGTAACTCAAAAGGAACAACGGAACTTATAGGATCACTTTGTTGTCTGTCTGTCTGTCTGTCCGTCCGTCCGTCCGTCCGTCCGTCGGTCTGTCGATCCGTCGGTCCGTCCGTCCGTCTGTCGTATCTGTCAATAAAACCTATAGGGTACTACCATTATACCTACCATTGGCCTATAATCATGAAATTTGGCAAGTAGGTAGGTCTTATAGCACAAGTAAAGGAATAAATCCAAAAACCGTGAATTTATGGTTGCATCATTAAAAAAAAATTAAATGTGTTTCAATTTTCAAAGTAAGATAACTATACCAAGTGGGGTATCATATGAAAGGGCTTTACCTGCATATTTTTAAAGAGATTTTTATTATTTTTTATGCATAATAGTTTTTGATTTATCTTGCAAAATGTCGGAAAAATTACCCGATTACGGAACCCTTGGTGCGCGAGTCTGACTCGCACTTGGCCGGTTTTTTTTTTCATTATAATTATAACCAACCCATCGCCACCTTTCTACAGAACACGGGTCTGTAACTCTCAGCGTGAGAAGCGTTTGGCCATAGTCCACCAAGCTGGCCAAGTGCAGATTAGCAGACTGCCCACACCCTTGAGTATATTATAAGGAGCACTCTCAGGCATGCAGGTTTCCTCACGATGCCTTCACCGTTAAGGAAAATTATATTTTCTCAAACATGCATGCAAATATTGTCATTATTTTCGAAAAAATATTTTCTTTATCACATACTAGAGGATGCTCGCGACTTCATCCGCGTGAATTCAGGTTTTTAAAGATCCTGTGGGAACTGTTTGATTTTCTGGGATAAAAAGTAGCCTATGTCCATCCCCGGGATATAAGCTAACTCTATACCGAATTTCGTCAGAATCGGTTAAACTGTTGGGTCGCGAAAAGGTAGCAGACAGACAGACAGACAGACAACAAATTGATCCTATAAGGGTTCCGTTTTTCCTTTTGAAGTACGGAACCCTAAAAAACTAAGTTAAAATCGGTTCATTAGTTTATGAGCTACGATGCCATAGACACACACATTTTTGGGTCGGGGGTTGAAAAGATGCGGGTGCAGCCAGTCTTCAGACTTATTATTTATGAGTTTTGATTACAAGTCATTATTTTCATACGTGTCACGCAAGTTTTAGAATTACGAAATTTAATGTTGAATTTTATTTCTAATATCCATATCTATCCAAAAAAGGTAATTTCTTATTCTCCATGCACATATAATCCACCAATTCCTAATTAGCATACCTATTGATAGTGTAGTTAATTTTGCCATAGTAATTAAATGCACTAACAACGATTGCAAACACAAAATACTTATAGTAAAGTATGTCAATAACTATGACTGGTATTCTAAAGAGTTCACGTAATCAAAGATGCTCTCTTTGAACTTTGAGCACATCACGTTTGAACTCTCATATTTGTTGAATTGAGGACGACCTGACTTCTAACTGATCCTAGAAACACGTATTGCCGTATCATGATCATCATTACCAGCCGATAGACGTCCATAGCTGGGCATAGGTCTCTTATAGGAATTTCCACACACCATGATCTTGCGCCGCCTGAATCCAGCGGCTCCTTGCAATTCGTTTGATGTCATCAGACAGCTATCCACCTAGTGGGGGGGGGGGGTCTTCCAACGCCTCTCTTTTCAGTGTGAGGTCTCCATTTTAGCACCTTGGGATATGCCCACTGCCATTTCAGCTTCGCAACCCGTTGAGCTGTCACTTACGAGAGAACTAGACAAATCGACATAGCTCAACGGGTTCTGCAACATAGCTTCAACGGGAATTCTAAATCTTAAAGAAAAAAAAATTGAATGTAGGTATATCTTTTCCATGCTATCCTTGCCTGCACTGTATTTTCACCGAATTCAAAAAAGAAGGGGATGTATTCGGCCCCAATGGATGTATATAATTACATATGCTACGACTATCTCAAATACTATCCACTATCGTAGTTCACATACTACTTTCAGGAAGGTTTTAAGTTATTAGGTATAAATACACTTTATTATACTTAATATTTACATGTACGAAATCATATTACCTATGTATAAATGTTGACTAACGTCACCAATATTTTTGATATGTGGAAACACCGAGATTTCGGAACCAATTTGATTTTTTTAAATTATTATTTACTCAACTTAGTTATCTTATTATAATATATATATTATCCTATATATGTGTAAATATAAATAAAACTTAGTTATCCACATATTGAATTTGAATTTAAAATAAATCCTTAGATTTCAGAATGTAATATAATTACCTAATCTTGCTTAGTTCATATGAAAACTTTTTAAAGTTATAATAATTAATCTTTTCACGTTTAATTTTTTATAACAGGTATGAAACCAGCGACGGCACGTCAAGACAAGAAACTGGAAAGCTTGACAATCCCCAGTCCGAAAACGCAGCCCTAACTGTAACCGGGGAGTATGCGTATGTCGCTCCAGATGGCAAGAAGTACACTGTAACATTTACAGCTGACACAAACGGCTTCCAACCCAAAACCTCCCTTGGACAAAAGTAGTTTTAGTCAAATAAAGTTAGCCATACACACAAGTACCTCAGATGTTTAGCTAAGTCCTTACTGTGAGTTTTCAAGTTAAACGGGGCCCCGGAGTTACATTAATTTGACAGAATTGCGTGTAATGCGTCCGAACTAACAAAGGGAAATCGTTCTCGCCATGTTGTGACGAATAAACTAGAAGAATATTATGATTCAATATTTTTTCATATATGGAAACAAAATCCATTGAAAATATATTATCGAATCAAAATGTATTTCTAATAGAAGGGAATTCTAGGGATAGAAATTTTCTATCCCTAGAAGTCACAAAATGCACGAAACGATTTCCCTTTGTTACAGCCCGTTCCCACTTATCGGCTGTCGGGCCCGGATTTTAATCGGATCGTCCAGTGGCAGGACATTTTGACACGAAATTGGTTTCAGACAAGTGTGAATAGCTTCATGTTCTGCCACTTAAAATCCGGGCCCGACAAACGATAAATGCGAACCGGCTGTTAAAAAAAAAATTAATCACGAAATCTGATTGACAGAGTCACTACAACATACATGTCGAAAATGTACTTTGTAGGTATCATGTATATACGTAAACTACTTGAAAAGTTACAGTAACTATAGAGGCTCTGTAGAGTTTCTGCAAGAATGTAGCGTATATGTTCTGGAAAGTGCCATTGCTAAGCGACATACATACTACATTTCAAATAAACCTATGAGTATCCTTTTCTGTATGGCTACTTTTACATAACTTGGCCTTGGACCGTGTAAATAACTAAAATCTTGGTCGATGCCAGAGTTCCATCTATATACTAACAGAATTAAATACTCGATCTCAGTTATTACTGCGTAACGCACATCCGATGAGAAAAACTGTATCTTACCTACTTGTGCCATAGGATATACTTACTTTTATGTATTTTTACACTTTTGTATCGAAGCTTTCCTAAAGAATAAATTATTATTAAAAAATAAATGATTTTGTTTTATTTTTATATAGTGATTCAATTACATCAGTAACTAGTACAAAATACTAATTAGGAAATCATTTCATTAGTATCTAAAGCTAACTATTTATCATATCAATCTTGTACGTAAATACAGAACTTTCAAGTTAGTAAAGTATAATATAAATAATATTATAATGTCAAAAGTGTGTATACCTGTTACCTTTTATGACTCAACTGTGAACCGATATTAAAGATATGTACGCGTATATTGAATAGGTGTTGAATCCTGCAGGCAAAGTTAGGACACTTTTTATCTTGGGTAACAGAGTTCCCACGGGATTTAATAAAAACCTGAATCCATTAACCCATGCAGATAAAGTCGCTGGCATCAGCTAGTTATAATTAATTTCACTTCCACAACAGTGCACACAGTAAGTACTCTACAGTCATAGCTCTATAAAAGATATTGCTTGCATATTTTGTGCAATAGGACCAAAATAAATAGTGTTAATTGATTCCTTCATTCTTAGTTCAAACTAAAGATTTAAACAAATAAAGATCCCACCAAAAACATTTCATGTAAAAAGTTAGCCAAGACTCACAAGTTCATAATGTTTTCACTGTTAAAAAGTTATGAGATCTCTAGTAGAGCCAAGCCCCTAGCTGAGCTTAGATTTGTGCTGGCCATGGGACCTATCCCAAGTCCAAAGTAATATAGCTCTTAAATGTTCTTGACTATATCACATTTATAACAATAAATAACAAATCACTCTACTTACAAGCTCTGATTCTACAAACCCTACATCTTGGTAAAAAAAAATACGGCTTGGCCGTTTAATAACTTTTAACGTTTAATATGTTATGTCATGTAATAGTTTTACGAACATTAAACGGCCAAGCCGTACTTTTTTTACCAAGATATAGGGTTTGTAGAATCAGAGCTTGTAAGTAGAGTGATTTGTTATTTATTGTTATAAATGTGATATAGTCAAGAACATTTAAGAGCTATATTACTTTGGACTTGGGATAGGTCCCATGGCCAGCACAAATCTAAGCTCAGCTAGGGGCTTGGCTCTACTAGAGATCTCATAACTTTTTAACAGTGAAAACATTATGAACTTGTGAGTCTTGGCTAACTTTTTACATGAAATGTTTTTGGTGGGATTTCATTTCTTTTTGGCAGGTGCCCTAAATTTTTTTTGGATCTATTTCTTGTAGGTACATCATTTTCATGGCCCACTCTCTATCGTTACCTCTTTTTTTAAAAGCTTTTATTCAACTTGCAATGTACTCGTATGTAAGTATATTTGTTCGGGTGGAATCTTGCAACTCAATTTTGAAGCAGATATACCAAATTTCAGTCTTTTAGGACTTCAGGAAACACAGAGATACTTGGTACGTTTGATAAATCTGCCACGGACATCTTATCATGTAAACTTTAGTATTCGAGCAACAGATTTTACAGATATGCATCTCATATACGAGGGCATGAAGGGGGACCCGATTTCTTAATTTATCTGTTGTTCATAATTCTTGAAATACCTACTTAATGCCAAATTTCAGTCTTCTAGGCAGTGGCGTAGCGTGCCTTGTCGGGGCCCCGTATAAAAATTTTTTTGGAGGCCCTTATATGGAGGTAAAGATTTTTCACAAAATAAAAAAAATATTGTGAGAAGTAATATTTATTTATCACATAATTTACCCATTTTACAAATAAAAATCGAATTTTAAATATTCACTCTCCTTGCCTTTTTATCGGCAAACTGATTTATTAAATCATTTATGGCTGATGATGATTTTAGTTTTTCTAAAGTTTCTGCCTCTATGGACAATATCTGCCTCTATAGATAAGTTAGAATTTTGTTTTTTTTAATCAAGGCACGGAACCCTAAAAACAGTATAATTGTGAAAATCGAGGGGGGAGACAACTTTTTGTGACGGACAGATGGACAGACCGAAATTAAAAGATTTCCTTGTTTATCACTACGGGCCCCTAATAAATGGGTTGGGTAGTAGTGTAGTACTTACCTTTCCAATCTAAATCACTCACAGTATCTTGTCTCTGAAAAAATGAAGAAATTTTGGGCACTTTTTTTATAACCTCGTCCCTTTTCTGTTTAATTTTTCTTTTCTCAGCGCCGCTGGGATAATCTCTTTTCCTTTCACTCATTTCTTTTACAAATCGTTACTAATACTGCTAAACCAGAAGAACAATATTGTTTGTACTGAATTACAATGTAATGCACATTTATATAAAGCGCGTAAATAAACAGTGCACTGCACTCCGTGGTTTAACATCCAATGCAAAGTACAACAACGTACACGTACATCGCGATATCGATGAAGGATTCCCGGGGATTCCCCGCTGAGATGAAGATGAAGTAAGTAAAACGGGGAAGTCCCGCAGCCCGCCATAACGATGTAGTGTTGCCAACTTTTGAACGCACGCTTAAGGCGGGAAAAAAAGGAATTGCTTTATAGAATTTTGTCATTTGTAAAATAAAATAAATTAGAAAGTTTTTATTCTTTTTCCTTACACACTTTGGGGGCCCCCGTGGCCCGGGGGCCCCGTATAATTGATACGGCAAATACGGCGGTAGCTACGCCCCTGCTTCTAGGACTTCAGAAAGTACCCTAGAATTTGTGACTAGAGGTTTTGAATGTCGATAAATCTGAAACTATAAAAGCTAGACAATTGATACTCAGTACGTTTAATGAATCTGCCAAGGACATCTTATCCTGAAAATATCAGCATTCTACCGACAGAATTTACAGATTTGCTTTTCCCATAAGAGTCCTAGAGGGGGGGCATTGCCAATTTCTTAATTTTCCTGTAGTTTGTATGCAATTTCTAGTCTACATACCAAATTTTAGCCTTCTAGGACTTCTGGAAGTACCCTAGAATTATAGACTAGAAGTTTTGACTGTCAATAAATCTGAAACTATAAAAGCTAGACAATTGATACTCAATGCGTTTAATCAATTTGCCAAGGACATCTTATCCTGAAAATATCAGCATTCTAGCGATAGAATTTACAGATTTGCTTTTCTCATAAGAGGCGTAGAAGGGGGGCATTGCCAATTTCTTAATTTTTCTGTAGTTTGTATGCAATTTCTAGTCTACATACCAAATTTCAGCCTTCTAGGACTTCGGGAAGTACCCTAGAATTACAGACTAGAAGTTTTGACTGTCAATAAATCTGAAACTATAAAAGCTAGACAATTGATACTCAATGCGTTTAATAAATCTGCCAAGGACATCTTATCCTGAAAATATCAGCATTCTAGCGATAGAATTTACAGATTTGCTTTTCTCATAAGAGGCGTAGAAGGGGGGCATTGCCAATTTCTTAATTTTCCTCTAGTTTGTATGCAATTTCTAGTCTACATACCAAATTTCAGCCTTCTAGGACTTCGGGAAGTACCCTAGAATTACAGACTAGAAGTTTTGACTGTCAATAAATCTGAAACTATAAAAGCTAGACAATTGATACTCAATGCGTTTAATCAATTTGCCAAGGACATCTTATCCTGAAAATATCAGCATTCTAGCGATAGAATTTACAGATTTGCTTTTCTCATAAGAGGCGTAGAAGGGGGGCATTGCCAATTTCTTAATTTTCCTGTAGTTTGTATGCAATTTCTAGTCTACATACCAAATTTCAGCCTTCTAGGACTTCGGGAAGTACCCTAGAATTACAGACTAGAAGTTTTGACTGTCAATAAATCTGAAACTATAAAAGCTAGACAATTGATACTCAATGCGTTTAATCAATTTGCCAAGGACATCTTATCCTGAAAATATCAGAATTCTACCGACAGAATTTACAGATTTGCTTTTCCCATAAGAGTCGTAGAGGGGGGGCATTGCCAATTTCTTAATTTTCCTGTAGTTTGTATGCAATTTCTAGTTTACATACCAAATTTCAGCCTTCTAGGACTTCTGGAAGTACCCTAGAATTACAGACTATGAATAGTGATGATCATCAGTGAGGGACGAAAACGGCGTATTTTAGGTATCAATAAATCTGTAACCATAAAAGCTAGATATTTGATACTTAGTATATTTGGTACATTTGCTGAGGACACCTTATACTGAAAATTTCAGCTTTCTAGCGCCATCCAGACCGAAGTTATGACGGGTCGAAAATACGGCGAAACACTTCGAGAAAAAGGTACTACGTAGCGCCCCGGCCGCCGTTTGGCTCGTCTTGGCGGGGGCACTGCCGTGCCCCCTGATTTACATTGTTAAGTGCTAAATAGAACTAACTGTAAGGAAAAAAAATTATTCATGGCTATAACTTCCATACTTCTTTACATACACAAAACATTACCACCTTAGCCTCAGATTTCAATTGGAAATGAGTTATTATATCACTTTATTATTAGATCAAAAAATTTCATAGATACACTTAGGTACCTACGGGCTTCGTTATTCACATATTCACTATAATATCACTATGATAAGGTAAGTCTAATGTACTTATGTGTATTTTCAGTATACTATTATAATATATTAAGATATACGAGACGTTTCTCTAGAAATTGCTATTTAGCAATACAATTTTCGCGGTAATAACCACTGTAACCAATATGTTATGTTAGACCACAATCTGCAATATTTCCATTGTCACACTCAGAAAATTCATAGGTAGCGCAACCAAAGTTCAAGCTTAAGTACATTTCGTAAACAGTTAAATGCCAGTCAACGCATGTCGCAAAGGTCTAATGAACTGAATTATGCCTATCCCATGTTTGTGAATAGGTATATGAAAATTTTCTATCATCTGTTTGAATAAAATATCTTTGAACATTCTAACTGGATAGGACCCATCACTGGATATGCCTGAACCCTAGTTGACTTCAGGTGTTGTTTTTTTTTTTCAATGGCGAATTTAGCAAAAATCTATGAAGATAACGTGGCTGAGAGACTCGACGCCTCTGTCACTCGCCACTTCTGTTAACCACTCCTCAACTCAACTGTAAAACAACACCAAAGATACTATTAGATAATAATTAGTAGGTACCTATTCTTTGCAAGTTAGAAATTATAATACTTCAAAAAAAGGTTAATATTTTCCGCGTTTGTTCATTTTATTTACTAATATTTTGTAGTTTACATTAAATAATATCATTTAGACAGATGGGACTACTTTCTACGCAGGTATTTTGGGCACTTGGGGAATATGGCTTCCTTGTGCTTTATAACCGCCGAGTCCAGCGCTGTACTTGGTAAGATAGGTCTTGCCGTCGTCTCCGACATACGAGACTTCTCCTTCGGTGACAAGAACATAGTCGGTTCCATCTTTATTCGGTATTAGGCGTCCCCGCTGCCGTACTTCAATGCCTTCTGCTGTAACGTAGTGTAGGAAGTACTGGCCGAACTCATCGTGAACTTCTTCGTGTATAAGAGCCGGTTGCTCTCTTAGAGAATCAATTGCGGATTTTCTATCTTCTTGGATTGAGGCGCATAGAGTCACCGCGACACAGAGTGATAGGACCACGAACTGTAATAGAAGATTGACCGTAATTAGAGAATAGCTAACCTACCCCAGCTTCACGGGGCGCAATTTCTGAAAATTCTCAATTCTTCAAATTCTCTGGAAATCTACGTAGAGAAAGACTTCATTTTAAATCTCCAGTTTTTAGACCACTGAATTAGACATAGGTATACAAGTATAGACTGGAAGAGGTGTGCCAAACAAGATAACAGCTTTTTTTGTACCGGGAATTGAAATTGTCATTTTGTGTCAAATAGTGGATTTATAGGTTGTCTTAACATTTAGCTCGGTGTATCTAGGCTATCAGCGCTGAATTAATGATGAAAATCAAGTCTGTTTAAAAACATGTCGGAAATCGCAAGTCCAGCGTGTATTAAAAAAGACCCATTGAAATATTATTTACTTACTAGATGAATGAAACCTGACACTTCGTCTTTTAAAAATAGCAAGGAAACTCTTTGATTTACGGGGATAAAAAGTAGCCATGTGCATCCCCGGGATGTAAAGTATCCATCAAAATCGGTTTAAGTGCATGGACTGTGAAATATGATATCTCAATGTCTAGACACAATGAATTGATCTGTCATCATACGCCGGCTCACTACAGAGCACGAGTCTCCTCTCAGAGTGAGAAGCATTAGATTAAGGCTGTACGTTGATAATATTATGTCAGTAAGTGTCTCCAGTGTCTCCACAACAAACACACCAGATAGTTATTTAGCAGTCAAAATCTCTCAAAAATAAAGAATGTTATCTGAGAGTTAAGAAAATTCGGAAAGTAAGTATAAAAAAAGAAATATGTAGAGTTTAAGTAGGTACTTACGATCTTCATGGTGATGTAAGCCGCTGTGTAGTACTTGATCTTGACCTTGATATTGCCAGAAAGATAATAATGCAGGAATACATAAAACTTAATATTTTATAGAATTTTTGACAATCTAATTATTATTTACATAATATTACATCAATAACAACTTTCCACAAAAATTTTAATTAACTACCAATTGTGGCACATAATATAATCTATACTTATAAAATAATTAATAAATATGATCTTAATGTACCTCATTTTGTTAATGATAATATTTATTAGGCGTGTTACTCGATGGATTCATAAGTTTTTTTTCCGTAGCGCAGGGAGCACGTTACTGTAATATATTTAATGACTGATATAAAAAATCATTTGCTCTGGGTAATTCAAAATCTACAAAGGCTTTCTTACGAGTAGGTAGGTATAAGTAGGTAGGTACGTACCTACTGCATTTAATTTGTGAATATAAATATAAACCTTAGAAAGCCTGCTACAAGAAGCCATACTAGAAAACTGTTCCAAGAAGGGTGTGAAAGGCGTATTTTAACGTTTTTCTTTTAGTAAGCAATAGATTTTGTGTAAACCTACTGATTTGATGTACCTAGTTACTATCATATTATTGCTTCGCAAGTTCGCATTGTTTGTAGGAGCGCCTATACCTATTCAATTAGTTATTTTACTGATCATAGAATGAAATATTATAACAAGAAGTCTGAGCTGTGATCCTTAGTTTGGCCTATATCTGTATCAATAGGGAGTGGTGAACGGTGTGATTTGCTATTTCCATATCATTTAGCAGATTAACGTAACCCCAGCCAGAGTCACGTGTAACTTGGAATCTTATATTAACTATTAAGAGCTACTCTTATAATAAAGTGTTACACTTTGGCACTTTAAAATTCAATTGATGAATGTATTGTAGACTAGCCGATGCCCTCGACTTCACCCGCGTGGATTTAGGTTTTTCAAAATCCCGTGGGAACTCTTTGATTTTCCGGGATAAAAAGTAGCCTATGTGCTAATCCAGGATATTATTTACCTCCATTCCAAATTTCAGCCAAATCCGTCCAGTAGTTTTTGCGTGAAGGAGTAACAAACATACACACACACACACACACACACACACACACACACACACACACACACACACATACAAACTTTCTCCTTTATAATATTATAGTGTGATACATTCAGTAAGGTAAAGTCATAAATATCTATCAACGGTATATTACCAGTAGTCTACATAATCTTCAATCGACACTTAGTACTATGATATGATGATGATAGCAAAATCCATGAAAGAAGTTTTATCTCAGAAATAATGGTAGCCACATTTATTTATTGAAACCTGAGCATAACGTCAGCAGAAACTATTGGGATTTAACTTGAAAAAGGACTTTTAAACATAATACATTCCTTACTTAACTCCTTTATGGGTGGAAATTCCAAAAGACTTTTGTTAGTGTGCACTTATTTCGTAAAAGGGACCGACTCTCATAATTCCAAGTTTTAAACACAGTGGCTTAGACCGTGCGTTGATAGATCAGTCAGTCAGGATTTTGTATTTTTATTTTTGTAGGCTTCTTAGTTATTATTCAAATCGTGATGTCATCAGCCATGTTCGTGAGTGCATTCAGTTCCTCAACTGGATATGTATGCACAAAATACATATTATAAACAAATAGATAAAATACATCAATCATCCATAGCACAATAGTATTAACATGGTGAGCTAATCATCACTTGTCTCACAAGTCACAATCATTTTTTCATTTAAATATTCATTCCAAGACGTAAGCAAAATATAGGAAAATGAATAATTGAAATAAAAGAATTACAATATTTTTAAGTTTGCTCTCCGCATTAGCTAGCACCTTCTCAAAATTTCTCTCGTGGATTTGACCTATTTGCTGCAGATCTCTCATCTCAACACCACGAGAACCAGAAGCGTTAATTTCATCTTCCAGGGAATCAACCGTGACCTTTACTATAATATTAATTAGTAAAACGATTGTAATAGGAAGCGTTTAATGTCGTTGTACTATGAGCTTGCATCATAAATCCTTAATCGTAAATAACAGTACCATAACTACTAGACATGTTTTACTGTGATTTATAAACAATATAATATAGCAACAGGTAGTTTATTTATTATTAATATTACAATACAAAGATTAAAAACTCAATTGTTAAAACGAGAAGGAACCCAAAAGCATAAAGCTTAGCAAAAGATGTAAAAACGTACCGTAGATAAAATTGGGAACCATTCAATAAAAAAAACTTACAATAACAACCTACTTACAATTTTTATAGCATTTAATAACTATTTGATAATGGAAAGATATGCCTGAGTATCTAGAAAACCCTTGATCAAAGTCCATGCTAAGTTTTCATAAGTCACTTCACTTAAAATAGTTTCATTTACAATATTAATTTAACCTTCTTAGATTACTATAGGAACTGAATGCGTTTATAAATACACTCAATTTTGGTGCCATCAATAATTCGTAACCTTGATTGTTGCGGTAATTGTAAAATAAACATCGAACACTTAAACACTGACCTTTATACATTAGTTGAAATATAAGATTCGGTGGAATAGATGAAGATCATATAGATATTTAGCCTATTAGATATTTATTCATGATAATGATACTCGGTTCTTAAATTAGGTCATAATTTTTTTTTTTTTAATAAAGAATATTAGCCATGCTAATCATGACTAATACGGGGAGTATTCCCCTCCAATTAAGCGTAAAGCTTGTGCCAGGGGTGGGTACGACAATAGTGCAACGGGCGGGGTTTAAACCGCCGACCTTTCGGAATTCAGTCCATCCCTCAACCGTTGAGCTATCGAGGCTCTCGATAATGATGGTCGTTTCTATGAAACTACTTATTTCAGCAGTCTTGTGATGTCAAGGCGGAAGTTCTTATCCAAATAACACAACAGCTTGGAATCTAAATAATTTAAAATGACGCGATCTACCTAGATGATACTCGTGACAAATCTACCCTACGTAATCTGTACAGGGATGAATAAAAAAAAAGTTGAAAAAACTATAACCCGACTACGGAAAAAATGAGACAACTTGAACCCGACTTGGTACAACTAAAATAAACTAAACAGAAAGAAACAAGATTGTGCTTAGTGCTATCACGCCTTGAGTGAGATTCAATACAAAGGCCGTGGTCGTGCGTTGTCGACAGCGTATTTCTTATCCTTGATTGACGGCATTCCCAATGATTTTATTTGTCTACCAAATTAGAATACTTTCTTTTTGCTGTCGACAACGCACGACCGGACAACGGATTTTTGCGTGGGTAAAAAGACCTGCGGGGTGATTCGTTAACTCAGTGTATAACACTGAAAAATAGCCACCGAGCCCATTTGACATTTATATTGAATGAATCTTTTGAAGGTGTATTATAAAAAAAAAAGCAGCAAACTTCGGACCGTGAATTTGACTCAGTATTTGAGGCTTCAGCTCGCAACTAGATTGCGCCGACATTAGTAGGTAAGACCTACCTCATTTATTAATGTTACCTTGTAAGTAATGACAAAGTTAAGTGTTTAGCATGTACTTAATTCATTGACACTAAAATGTACTTGTTACAAGTTATGAATTATGATAAAGCAATAAACAGAAACTATAATAACAAAAAAATACGTAAAATGAAATGATTAGAATTATATACTTACAACCTTTCGGAAAAGAAAAAAATAAATATTACCTATAACACTTTATTAAAATATTGTAACAGTACTTTTACATTATTTAGCTAATGACCTAAGCTCTAGTCGAATAATACCAACAAGCCTTCATGTTAAGCTTATGAATGGATTTAGCCTTTATTAATTTAAACTAATATATTTATTGACCAATTATATCAATAAATAAATTTTCTAAATACTACGAAACAAAGTTCGAAAATTATACAAGTGTAAAAAATTAAGTTAAGTTAACGCAAAGTAGAAATCTACTTAAACGTGCAAATGATACGAGTACTTACATATTAAGGTACATTTCGCACATCATTTGAGACGGATTTAGTCAATCCAAACTTTGCTGAACTTGTCAAAAACCCATATATCCTTCTAATAGCAAGATCAAATAAATTCGCATATAAATAAGTAGACATAAAATAACCGCTAATCGAAAATAAAGAACTGTGTGCGTGCTTCATGTATTCTATGTGAACGTATTAATAAGTTACGTTGTACAAAGAATCGACAGTCTCGTGAGACCTGTTGCGCAAGGAACCGCGTGGTTAAAGCCCAAATGTGTGGCCATAGAAAAAAGTAAGTAAACGTGCAAACAGATTAATATCTTACAGTAACATAGTTTAGTAATTCGGCCGAAAATTGTTAGTTAGTTAACCCAAACTCATTTAATTTTACCATCTCGCACGGTAATCAATTTTACTATCTCGGGCACCAAATTTTACCACGGTACGGTTTTGAAAATAGTGACATAATTGTATAAAAGTAGATCTTTATTTTGAAATATGAAATCATGCATACAAGTGTAAAATAATATAGCGTAAACTTAGTGTAAGTACGCTGTATTTTATTTGGGATTATTTTTTACTAATAATTAATATCTAATCATAATTTTAGGACATTTTGAGGCAGCCCTGTATTTAAAAAATGTCCGAAACGAACAACTTTACCAATTTTTTTTTTTGTAAACTAATCGTAAACGAATGGAATATAATAACTTGTGACTAGGTGTATTAATCAAACCCGTTGATTGCTTTTATTCAAACTTTATAAATCCGCTTGATTAGTTCAAAAGCGACATCATCAGCGATGATTTTAATTAGCTTTGTAGCTTTAATAATAATTACATCTGTGCTACATGCACAATTAAAAATATACTAGTATAATAGTTAGAGTATAGTAATTGTAGGTATTGAATAGGACTTCGTCTGTGTTGGTGTTAGCTGGCGGGTGTGCTCTGCCTTTTCCGAGTGTTCTTTTGTTAAAACTGACTGGAAAGTGCTCTGAGGGGGTGCCGTGCGTGTGTCGGCGAGCACCGGCTCAGACGGGGTCCATATTTGTATAGTTTCCCTAACTTGTTACAAATAACTACAAACTTGACATTGGCTAATCTTTGTAAAGCCAGACGAGAGAGCAAAAAAAAAAGTATTGAGTACTTTTTAGAGTGTTTGGCAACATTAACTGAGTTAGGTATCGTAACGTGTACCTATATACATATTAAGAAGGAGTTGCTCGATAAAAGCGAAAGTTTGCAAGGTATGCTTCCCGATCGGCTGAAACGTCAAAATGGATTTTCGATTTTCATTTTTCAACATATTAAAAACGCCATTAATACGAATAATTTGACAAAATATTTAAACGAACTCCCTGTACCGCCACCGTTCAAAAATTCAAATATCTTTAAGTATTACTATAATATGCAATGCCCAGTTAAAACCCTACTGTTTACTAAGCTATTACACTGATCGCGAGCAATTTGCTCTTATCCATTGAGGAGTTCTGTTCTGCATCTCCGAAGATATTCATCAGATCTTCACCAAATTTATATGGGACCACCTGCACAGTATACCCTTTCAAACAAATATTTCCAAATCGGTCCAGGGGTCTTTGAGTAATCGGTGAACATACATTAAAAAAAAAAAAAAGATTCCGACGAATTGAGAACCTCCTCCTTTTTTGGAAGTCGGTTAAAAACAGAAGTTGGGAGGGGAGTTATTGTAAAATCCGGCTTGTTTTGTTCACTGTGTACGTACACAGTCTAAAAACCTACCTGTATGATATTTGTTCAATAACATAAAATTCGCATTAGTGGTTAAATATTTGTTTTTACACAGCTTTAAAAATTATGTGATTATCACACATAGTAATCTGACACCTATTTTTAAAAACAAAAAATAATCGCATTTTAGTTGATCACCTAACCCAGCTTTGTTATACAAGTATTATACAAGTAGGTACGAGTATTTACACCTTCCAAAGAGTTTGTGTCGTATTCTCACTTTTATATTCGCCCCTCGCATAAATCATTGAAATAAATATTCCAAAAAAAAAAAGAGTAACATGCTCGTCATTTATCGTAAAAGATGCGACATTTATACATTGACTGAATAACACTAAAGTAGGTTACTTCATGGCATTTGTAGTAACAAATGCCATGAAGTAACACAGCGAATGAGTTTGCCTCAACTTTACATTTTAGCAGGAGTTGAATTTAGGATAACAAAATAACAATTTTTGCCCAGTTATCATAAAAAATTGACAAACAGTTTCTTATCTAATAGGTACTAAATTCAACAATATTATTGATTTTTAGGATTTCGTACATCAAAAGGAAAAACGCAAGCCTTATAGGATCACTTTGTTGTCTATCTATCTGTCTGTCCGTCCGTCCGTCTGTCCGTCTGTCGTGTCTGTCAAGAAAACCTATAGGGTACTTCCCGTTGACCTAGAATCATGAAATTTGGCTGGTAGGTAGGTCTTATAGCAAAAGTAAAGTAAAAAAATCCGAAAACCGCGAATTTGTGGTTACAACTTTAAAAAAAAAATTAAATGTATTTTAATATTCAAAGTAAGATAACTTTATCTAATATACATCATAAAAGAATAATTAAAATGTGTTTCATTTTTCAAAGTAAGATAACTATACCAAGTAGAATATCATATGAAAGGGATTTACCTTTACATTCTAAAACAGATTCTTATTTATTTTTATACATAATAGTTTTTGATTTATCGTGCAAAATGTCGGAACATACCCGAGTAAGGAACCCTCGATATGCGAGTCTGGCTCGCACTTGGCCGGTTTATTATTTCTACTGTAAGCCAGCGGGCGTCGTAAATTTGACAGTTTAATATTTTCATACGGAAACAATTTTCAATAAAAATCTCTTATTAACGCATTTTATTACCAAATTTACATTAAGTATCTACTAATTCTTATTACAAGAACTACTTTTCTCACTCATGAATATTTTATATTGTTGTAGCGAATAAAATACTCGTTATTGAAAACATTAACAGACACCGTGGTTCAAAATCATATTTCTATGTTAAGCTAATGGTTTTTCGTTTAATTTTATGACGATATAGAAATAAAGACAAAATAATATATTATATGAACATAAAAAAGGAAAAGATGAAATTAGAAAATAACAATGGTAATGCAAAAAGTAATAAATAAAAACTATTTTTATTGTTTATTTTTGATAAAGAATTGTCTTTTTCAAATAAATACAAACGTGACTGTATAATATATACCTATAGTTTTAGTTTGTTTACCATGTGGGATCACGATATTTTAACATTGTAATGTTACAAAAATATAAAATATCTGTCTCTACCCTTCATTTAATTGTTATTATCTATGCATCTCGCCGATTCGTTTTGTTAAAAAAAATGCCTTGAACTTAAAATATTTGTATAATAACTATGTCACTCACATAATATTTGAACAAAAATATTCACACATGTAGCTACTGATACCTATAATAAAAAATAATTTAAAAAAAAAACTAGTAGATATTCCTTTTAAATTGATTTTTGATTTTTAAGTTAGAAACACCCTTAGAAACGTTTGAAAGGCCTTTTTCAAAAATCAAGAAGCCGCTTTGCGGCTTATTCCTATAAAAAATCATTTCTTAATGAAACATAAATCCAATTAAAAATGCCTATCTGAATATCTATTTACGTCAACGTTGACCAAATAACCCATTTTTTTCAGAGAAATAATATTCTTTTTTGTTATGTTTTTCAGATGATTCGACTAAAAATAGTATACTTAACGCTCTATGTTGTGCTTTGCTATTTCCAAGCACAAGGAGCCGATAAATACACCGATGGAAACCGGCCCTATGAGTTCGGGTTCACGATTGATGGAGAGCAGCATAGACATGAAAAGAAAGGTAGGTTTACAGTTTTATAAAAACCTACTGGTTTTTATTTATAATTATAATTTTCTAAATTGATAAGCTTACCTACTGGTAAGCTTATCAATTTAGAAAATTCCTAAAGTTACCTCAAGAGTTCCCTATATCTACTTACTTACCACGAAAACAAGATAGCTTGTAGGTACAATACATATAAACAAAAAGATTGATCATACAAACGTTTTGAAAATAGATATTTGTAAACTAATAACATAAATAAATAAACAATATTTGTAAATAATAGCGCTAACTTGCTAACAAACTGCGATGCAGTTTGGCGAGATATATTTTATAAGGTTTTTTTTTGTGTCTGTAAATTATTAAAGCAAAAAAAAACGATCAGCTCATACTCTTAAAATAAAAGAAGAAGAAAATCAACAAACCCAACAAAGTAGCTGACAGTCAGTTATCAATTACAAATATATAAAATCATCTAATAGCTTTTTGAATACAAACAAACAAATAAACATAATCCTATTTAAACTTTAGTGAGGCTTTCTTATTTATTAATAACAACAAGATAATGCTTGCTTATAATAAAGCTAGGAAGGTACCTACAACAATTTGCACATGTTATTTAATTAAAAATAATTAATTGTTCTACTGGAGCCAATCTGTGAAAATCATCGATACATCGATGATGAAAATACATTCCATATTTTATGAATCGATAGAGATTAATATCAACGATGAGCTTTTGGGAATCACTTCGATTAATTATTCTTAATGGCAGTCAATTAATAATCCTAAATATTATCCAATTTTATATTTTTATTGCTTTAGTTAAATAACGCTCTAGCAGTTAATTTTATGATTTATTAATGAGTCAATGCAAAAATAAAATACCTAACTATGGGGATCCGTATCCCGAAGGGTGCCAACTAAGCCCTATTATACTAAGCCTCCGCTGTCCATCCGTCTATCAGCGAGCTGTATCAATTTCATGAACCGTAGGTAGAGGACTGAAAATTGAAGAGTATATTTCTATTGCCGCTGCAACAACAAATAATAAAAACCTAGATGGCGAATTTAAAAATGGCTGCCATGCAAATTATAAAATACATAATATACATATATCTTGTACGATGATAAGGAACCCTTCGCGTTTGAATCCGACTCGCACTTGACCGGGTTATAGTTATAAGTTATAACATTGCCTCGAAAATAATAATTACTGATCGAACGTTTACCTATTTATTTTATTTTTGAGCATATAGCATAACATAACTTTACGATAATACAACATTTTATTACTAACGTAGGTAGATAGATTACTCTAGACTACATATTTCACTTTAGGTAATTATGACATCTAAGATTTAAAGAGATCATTAATTATGTAGAGTACATGATACCAGCTTCCAACATGCGGCACAAAAACAGTGCTCTCTGGAGATCACTAAAAAAGATCTATGCCAGGTCTATTCAAATTCAAATTCAAATTCAAAATATTTTTATTCAATTAGACTTTTCAAGACACGCGACAGCGTGTCTCGCCAAGTTCTGTATGCTAGCCTCGGTTTTGCTCGGCTTTGCACGGGCATGTAGTTATGATATTAGGTCCTTACATATGAAATTGGCTTTTTGTAAGGGAAGACCAAAAAGTCGATTTTTTTAAATATAATATATTTATTTAATCAAAGTATATACCATTGCTGTCTATGCACTTTTGCCATGTCACAAAACCATTCGGAAGGGAATCAATAAAATCTTTGAAGGCGCTTTGGACTGCCCCATCGGAGTTGATTTTTTTCCATATATAAGAAGTTATCAAAATTTCTAAAAAAAATGGTAATCTATTGGAGCAAGGTCCGGGGAGTAGGTACGGTGGATATCTTAGACATTCCAATTGAAGCTCCTCTAATTGGGTAGCCGTCTGTTGTGTGGTCTAGCGTTGTCCTGAAGCAGCAGTGGCCTAGAGCGATTGACCAGCCTCAGTTGGGTGGCAGCTAGCTTTTCCATCATGGTTTGCAGTTGCTGACAATAGACCTCCACCGTAATCGTCTGGTCAGTTTAAGAAAGCTGTGGTAATCTATTGGAGCAAGGTCCGGGGAGTAGGTACGGTGGATATCTTAGACATTCCAATTGAAGCTCCTCTAATTGGGTAGCCGTCTGTTGTGTGGTCTAGCGTTGTCCTGAAGCAGCAGTGGCCTAGAGCGATTGACCAGCCTCAGTTGTGTGGCAGCTAGCTTTTCCATCATGGTTTGCAGTTGCTGACAATAGTCCTCCACCGTAATCGTCTGGCCAGTTTAAGAAAGCTGTAGTAAACGACACCGGTACTAGTCCACCAAACCCTTCAATTCTTCATTATCAACTTTGGTCTCCGGTCGTCACCGGGGCTTATTCTGCAGGTCAAAATTTCCAGATCAAAAACGTTGGAATCAAAAACGCACTATGTTTTCCTTTGCGAAACCACCGCCATACACATCATTAATCCTTCGAGCCGTTTCAGCAGCACTGGTGCCACGAAGCAACTCGTACTCGTAAATAACGTGATATTTCAAGTTTTCCACTTGTTGTTAGTGACCTTTTTATAAATCACATGGTTTGTTGATGGACAGCGAAACGTTAAAAATTAAAAACAGGTATAGTCGTACCGGCCGGTTAAGAGCTAATAGCAATAAAACTTTTTAACAATAGTGTTTTATATTATGAACGGTCATAAGCCCTAATGCGGTCGAGTAAAACTCAACCTAACGACTACTTGTTAAAGCTAAAAATTTATTACCTTTCCCGCAAACAAAGAAGTTCTACGACTGCATAGGGTTGTTAAATAGATGTATTTTTCAAATTGCCACTATCATAACTGCACATAAGGCACATTACTTATAATAATAATGAAACAGATAACAAGATAAACATAATAATTTTTAATTGAAGTTTAGGTAGGTGTAAAAAGGTGGTTATTTTATCACTTCTAAAGAAGGACTGATCGGGATTTCCGGACTTTGGAGTTCCGTCACTTCTTGCAACCCTGTTGTAAAATATTAAGTAAATCTGTTGTAATTATTCATGACGGCATTTGAATTTAAACCTTAGCGTAAACAGTTAAGTCAGCGTTTGGAATGGGTACATACCGACTTATGATCTTTTGGAATAATTTACCTAATTAGTTAACTTTTATGGCTTTTAACTCCGAACCGGCCGGTACTACTATACCCGTGACTATACCTAGTTTTGAAACAATATCGCACCACTTCTCGTTCAGAAATTACAAATTAGGCACCATTATTCTGTATCGAAAACAAAGATCTTCAATGGGGCAAAACGATGAAAAAAAGCAGGTAGCTTAGAAACAATAGTGCACATGGGCCACCCTCTTGCAGCATGGTGGTATGTCAGCTGACTCGACACCAAAATATTTGCAATATTATATTGTTTTAATAATAAAAATTGTATCCCATGAACTTCAAAAACATTTACTGATTAGTACTTAGGTAGGTACTGTACACATTATTGTTTTAATTTTAATAAATAAATATTAACTAACTTTACAAAGTGGTAGTAGTGGTTGAGATGTCGGCCTGCTCTTTAGGCCTGGGGTCCAGGGTTTGTTCCCGGACACGCACCTCTAACTTTCCGAAGTTATGCGTATTTTAAGCAATTAATATCGCTCTCTTTAACGGTGAAGAGAATCAACTTCTAATGTATAACTAGTAAGTGGACACATGTGTTGAAAAACAGTTTATGTAAACTACTTTCATGTAATTTTACATTCTAAGTGGTCAAAAAGTTTTACCTGATATGCAAAGTTGTACGTGTTTAGGTTTAAGTATTTCTGTGTTATCAGGGGGTTGAAAATAGCTTTAAATAATTCGTATAGTGATATATTAAGTATACACATTACGCATTACCATGCCAATACATCGCCTTATTAGAATTTGGCTGAATAGTGAATACTAATATGTATTACTCGGATAGTAGATATTAACCGGTTTTATTATTCTAATAAGAAAACTAGAAAAGAGTCGCTAATCTTCAAACGGCTGAACACATTTTCTTAGATTATAGCTATGAACACTCTTGAGAATTGACTAAGCGAAGTTGCATAGCTGCAAGCTTTTTCAATCACGCAAAAATTTACAGGTATAGGATAATCCTAATAAATGAAGAGAAATTAACTTAACAAAAATTGATGATATCCCATCAAAAACATAAATGTGAAAAAGTGCCAAGTTCGATAGAGAAAATGAGAGATTGTAAGCTTCGCCGATAAAAGGTAAGCTTCGCCGACAAAAGCATTGATATCTAAATAGGTGCCAAGTTCTTATAGGTCTTTATATCATTCCTACAAGAATGTACAAGAAACTTTGATCGTTTTAAAATATTATTTTATGTTATTGAGTACATATAACTTGGCAAGTTTTAATAGTCGGTTAATTACATTTAATGTTTAATATAAAATATAGTACACTTAGCAAGTTTTGATATTTGCCAATACATTCCTAAACTTAAACTAAATTTTATGTTAAACGTAAAATGTGATTTACTGACTTTTAAAACTTGCCAAGTTATATGTACTCAATAACATAAAATAATATTTTAAAACGATCAAAGTTTCTTGTACATTCTTGTAGGAATGATATAAAGACCTATAAGAACTTGGCACCTATTTAGATATTAATGCTTTTGTCGGCGAAGCTTACCTTTTATCGGCGAAGCTTACAATCTCTCATTTTCTCTATCGAACTTGGCACTTTTTCACATTTATGTTTTTGATGGGATACAAGTTCTTTTGAATCGTCAAAAGCATCTACCACTGGTTCGGAATGCCTTTCCTACCGAGAAGAACCAGCAAGAAACTCGGCTCGTCTATTGGTTGAACTGAAGACGACGATATTCTGTAAATGTTTAATCTCGTAAACGTGTTTTTTTTTTTTCAGATGAAAATGGCATAATTATGGGAGAGTTCGGTTTCATTACCGCTGACGGTGTCTATCACGTAACTGTGTACGCGACAGACGAAAACGGAAACTTCAAAATAATATCTATGAAGAATATTCGAGTTAAACCTTGTAAGTAAAAACTAAACTTTTTTCACAAATCCGTCCAAGTTTTAAATATTTAGTAAAACCGAAATTTAAATTTTACCGAAATAAAAAAGAGACTAGGATCCATCCTTGCAGCCTCAGCCTGACTCTGAAGTGGGACAATCCTAATCGTACATTTAGCAGGTACAAATAGACAAAATCTGAATTGATTTTGACCGTCCCTTATTCTTTACAAAGATTATACTATCAGGTTGATACCATGTAAATTTGATGAAGATTTGATGAACAGTTTCGGAAATAGAAGACCGAATTCCTCAACGGGCAACAGCGAATCAATCCCGATCAGTTACTGTAATTTAAGTTAACTCTTAACCATAATACATACATAACATACAATATATTTTGATTTCTTCCCTATAACATTAGTAACAGGTTTGATTTCGGTAAAAAAAAATTGTACCTACGCTCCTAAATTTTTCAGTGTAATACAATACGGGTTTCATTGTATTCAGAACTGTTTATAAGTCGGTAGATTCTAATAGGTACAATCTTTTAATACCCATATTTTGTCTATGGAAAAGGTAGACTCCTCATCCAAAGTCGGGGCGGGTCAACTATTAATTAATACTAGCTTAATTAAAACAAGCTGTGTATTTTAATCTCTAAGTCAGAAACATTCAATTTTATTTAGGTTTTTGTAAAACTGTAAATACTTTATAAATCGTATAAGATAAAAATTCAAATTTAGTTAAATTCCGCTGTTTGGCCCTGAAAATGAAAAATAAAAATGAGCTTTTTGTAACAAGATTTGTTTATTACTTTTCAGATCCTACTGCCCCCGATACTCGGAGCTCTGCGGAGAGAAAAGGACACTCGCTTGCCCTCCCGCCGTCGCAAAAATTGTCGATACCAGACACTTCTACTAAAACTCAGCCAACCAATCGAGAACTTAGTTCATCTTTACAAGCGTGCTCTCATTGCAAATTGCTCACAACTACTACTACAACAACTCCCCGACCAAAATTAACCAGTTCAGCAGTTTCACTTACAAATAATAACTATGTCAAACAGTTGCAAACAGGGGGAAACCCGCAATTCGCTAGTAACTCTCAGGAAAATTCACAAAAATACAACAATCAACAAGTTAATTCACAATATGGAAATTCACTTGCACGTCAACAATCACAACAACCAAATTTTGAACAAAACTATCAACAGGGGGCTATTTCAAATCAACCTGAGCAGAATATTCCTAATCCTGGTCTAAGTTATCCGAATCAAGCAGTCAACGTTATTAATCAAGATCAATTTTCACAGAATGGACCTAGTCAGCAAAATTATCAAGACGATTTTAATGTAGGACGAAAATATTTGCAAAAGGCACAAGGTCGACAACAATCTAGCGTAGGTCCAAATTCTTTATTACAAACTAATGCAGGACTAAATCATCAACAAGAATTTAATGCAGAACAACAACAACAGCAAGGAATAATCGACGGGCAATATAATTTACAACCTCCTTACCACAATAATCAGCAATTTTCAAGTTCTCCTCAAAGTTATCCACAGCAAGCAGACACAAAAGTTCAAGATTCTGGCACGCCTAAATTAGAACATAACTATCCAAGTTTCGACACAGAACACAAAAATGGTCAAGGGTCATTTACAAAAGACAATCAATATATTCAAAAGGAAAGTTACCAAAATAAACCCAGAATTCTTGGTCAGACAATTGATGCTCCAATTCAAGGAATAATTCCAGGAGATAGAGCGCCGAAAACCTTTACAGATATTTTACAAGCGGTTAATCCAGAACAATATTATAAATCTACTCCATCTAATTCGTATGCATCATCCCAACAAAACATTGGAAAACCAGTTCTCGTGGCTGCCCAAATGCAAGTAGTGGACAAAAATACAAACATTTATCAGAAAAATCCAGGAGAGAACGAAGGCTTGCCAAAAGGCTTAACAAAAACTGATATGACCGAACTTTTATATACCTTCAATTATACAATAGGATTTCACAGTCACCACGAAGAAGGATACAAGAGTGGAGCGAAAATTGGATACTATTATGTAACAGGAAGAAATGGTATTAGAACAAGAGTGGACTATACAGCAGATGAAACGGGATTCCATCCACGAATTTCTCAGGAAGTTCTAGATATACAATCTGATGAAGTTCCAAAGCCTGAGACGGAAAAAGATGATAAATATGGTCTTAAAGGCTATGAATTTAAATGGCTTTACTATCCAATTGACTCAAAATAACATCAAAGTAGGTAGGTATACAGAGACTTTTTAAAATCTATAATATAGGTAGGTATGCAAATATTATTTTTATTAAACACTGCCATGTCAACTTTTAATTTTAAAATTATATTTATAATAAATGAAATACAAAATTTTATTCTAGTAAGTAAATAAAGCGTAAATTTTGAGAAACGACTTGCAATATTTTCTTCAAGCGGCGACAGTCATGTCAGAAGTACGATTAGTATCATTGATTTTGGAAGGGCCACTTTTCTGTGATTAGTAGTACATCTACGGTAAACCGTGCTTTTGCCATGACAATAGTTGATTATAGATCAAATTATCGCTAGTCTTTTCTCAAAATTTTAGCATTTATGTGTCCTACAAAATGTGATAGGTACGTATTTTAATTTAGGTTCTGAATTGAAAAATAAAAATACACAACGCCACCTGTGTTATTTTCTGTGTACTTCGTAGTGTAGTCGTGTTCAATTCAAATAACATACTTGCATAGATCGAAGAGCTTAGTAAATTAATTTCTTGTACTGTGTACAGTAAGTACATTTTACTTGAGAGAGTGTAGGTATACATAGATGGTATTTACCTACCTCAATAAAATAATTGTGTACATATAAATCAACATGCCTTCTTTTAGAAAAAAAAAACGACCAAGGGTGAGTCAGACTCGCGCACCGAGGGTTCCGTACTCAAGTAATTTTTCGACATTTTGTACGATAAATCAAAAACTATTATGCATAAAAATAAGTGAAAGTTATCTAACTTTGAAATAGTTATCTAACCACTATCCACCAATAGTTAACTATCCACTTGGTATAGTTATCTAACTTTGAAAATTGAAACACACTTTAATTTTTTTAAATAGTGTAACCATAAATTTACGGTTTTCAGATTATTACTTCACTTGTGCTATAAGACCTACCTACCTGCCAAATTTCATGATTTTAGGTAAACGGAAAGTACCCTATAGGTTTTCTTGACAGACACGACGGACGGACGGACAGACAGTCAGACAGACAGACAACAAAGTGATCTTATAAGGGTTCCGTTTTTCCTTTTGAGGTACGGAACCCTAAAAACAGTAAAAAACGTGAATCTGAAACCTGTCGTCATCTGAAATTTCCAGCTAGATTTTTTTGGTCTCCCATTATCTCTTTTGCGACCTGTTATGATATTATCCCGATCAACCCATCACCGACTCAATACTCACTATTGAGCACGGGTCTCCTCTCAGAATAAGAAGGGTTTGACCATAGTTCAGTTCCTGAATATTATTATGGCGAACTTCCAGGCACGCAAGTTTTATTACGATGTTTTTCTTCGCCGCTAAAGCAAGTGATGCTTAAAATGCACTTAGTTCCGTAATGTTAGAGGTGCGAACCCGGGATCGAACTCCTGACCCCCCAAACCGCCGACGCCCTATCCACTAGGTTATCACCGACTGATTGCGCAAATCATCAGATTTTAGTTTTCCAAGAAACTTTTTTGTTTCAACTTTTTCAAAATACCTTTTTGTTGACGGGGGGGAAATCTATCTCTTTGGGGAGAGATCGAGAATAGAATAGAATAGAATAGAATAGATTTTTATTCAAATAAACTTTTACAAGTGCTTTTGAATCGTCAAATAATTTACCACTGGTTCGGAATGCCGTTCCTACCGAGAAGAACCAGCAAGAAACTCGGCGGTTGCTCTTTTCAATTGTGCAATTTACAATAATATTCTATACTATACAAGCAATTGCAGACCCGCGCATTGCTGGAGCGAGTCAAATCCATGCTTTTTTATCATTTACATAATCTTCGATTGTGTAATATGCTTTTGCCAGGAGCATACTTTTAATGGATTTTTTAAACTTTGGTAAAGGCAAGTCTAATATTGACTGTGGAATTTTATTATAAAATATTACACTCATTCCCACAAATGACTTTCCCACTTTTCTGAGGCGGAGCGTAGGAGTTGCGAGCTTATTACGATTTCTAGTTGGCCTGTCATGGAAATCACCGATTTTTTTGTAGCTGAGGATGTTTTGTCGTACAAAAATTATATTATTGTAAATGTATTGAGAAGCTACTGTAAGAATACCTATTTCCTTAAATTTCTCTCGTAGGGAATCGCGCGGTTTTAAATTATAAATTGCGCGTATTGCCCTTTTTTGTAAAACGAAAATTTTTCCAATATCTGCCGCTTTACCCCATAGCAAGATTCCGTAAGACATAATACTGTGAAAATAGGCAAAATATACAATTTTTGCAGTTTCCACGTCAGTTATCTGTCGAATCTTTCTAACAGCGTAAGCAGCAGAGCTGAGTTTGCCAGCAAGTGTTGATATATGGGCGTTCCATTGAAGCTTTGCATCTAAAGTTATCCCCAGGAACACGGTGGTCTCCTCTACTTTCAACATATCATTATTTATCATTAATTTTATGTTATTTGTCGTCTTGGTATTGGGCAGTGCGAATTCGACACACTTGGTTTTCTTTGCATTTAAAAGCAAATTGTTAACAGTAAACCAGTGAGTGACCTGCGATATGGCTCTATTTACATCGTCATAATTATTCTCATTTCTATCTAATTTAAAAATCAAAGACGTATCATCAGCAAATAGTACAATATCGCAAGTATTTTGGACAAAATATGGTAGATCGTTTATATATACCAAGAACATGAAGGGACCTAGGATAGAGCCTTGAGGAACACCCATTAATGAGGCTGATCCGGATGACTTCACATCATTTACACATACTGTTTGTATACGATCACTGAGATAAGACGCAATAAGACTAAGCGCAGTGTCTTTGACTCCATAATAGCTCAATTTAGCTAAGAGAGTCTCGTGCTCAACGCAGTCGAATGCTTTAGACAAATCACAGAAAATTCCAACGGCATTCTGTGAGTTCTCCCACGCATCGAATATATGCTTTAAAAGCATTGCGCCCGCATCGATTGTTGATCGTCCTTTAGTAAAACCATACTGCTCCGAGTGAAGTAATTTATTCAAGTTAAAGTGCAAGAGCAGTTGGTTGAGCATAATTTTTTCAAATATCTTGCTAAAAGTCGGCAAAATCGAAATTGGCCTGTAATTATTTGGGTCACTTTTACTGCCCGATTTGAAAAGAGGAATCAATTTACTGTATTTCATAAGATCTGGAAAGGATCCTGACTCTACGGACTTATTAAAAATTAGAGCAAGATATGGAGCAACAATATCAATAATATTGCTGATTACTTTTACTGATATCCCCCATAAGTCTCCTGTTTTTTTGTACTGTAAAGATTTGAATACCTTAATAATATCATGTGGGGTAATTTGTTCAAACTTAAATAGTACACTGCACTCAGAAACATTGCCCCTAAGAAGATTATAGGCTTCTGTTGGCGACGAGTTAAGGGAACTAGTAGTGGTAACTGGGATGTTTCGGAAAAAGTCCTCAAATGTCTTTGCAATTTCTATGTCAGAGTCAGTAATGTGATTGTTAATTTTAAGTTCCAATTTATTATTATTTTCCATTTTATGTTTCCCAGTTTCATCTGTGATGATTTCCCAAGCTGCTTTTATTTTATTATCTGAATTAATAATTTTTCGTTTTATGTGAATTGACTTAGCTTGTATGCAAACATTTCTAAATAATTTTGAATAATTTCTTACATATTGAACAAAGGCTGGAGTAAAATTATATTGCTTTTCTGCATACAAGTCAAACAGCTTATTCCTACTTTTATAAATGCCAACAGTAGCCCATTCACTAAATTTAAGATTTTTAAACAATCTTTTTTCTATGATTTTAAAAATAGAATTAAATTGGGAATTTATTAAGTTAAAAAAAGCATTATACAGTTCATCCGGACCACCCTGTGTAAGGTCAAGTGAAGGTAAGGTGAATAAAATATTATGTTTGAATTGCTTTACTTTTTTAGTAGTGACTGGCCTATACTTTACTACTTTTATTGTATTTAGTTGACAGCTGGGAACAGATATCATTTGTCCACAGTGGTCGGATCTAAGATTGGTGATAATGGATTTTTTAATAATTTTACAATCACCAAAAATGTTATCAATACAAGTAGCTGAAGTTGCAGTTACACGTGTGGGCTCAACAAAAATGTTTTCTAAATTAAAACTTTTAAATAAGTTAAGTAATCTATCTGTAAAGGAGGTGTGAAGTAAAATATCAATATTAAAGTCTCCACAAATCAATAATTTTTTTGATGACCTACATATCCGCCTCAGTGCCTCCTCCATGACGTCCTCAAACAGAGAAAAGTCACCTGAAGGAGGTCGGTATGCGCAAACTATAATATATCGCTCCAGCTCAACACAGGACAGCTCAATAGTGCGTTCGACCGAAAGATTAAGAATGTCTTTTCGTTCCTTGTAATTAATGTTGTTGCGGGTTATTATCATAGATCCTCCGCGAATAGCCTTCTTTCTTGTGAACGCACTTGACAATGAATAATTTCCAAGATTGACAATTAATTGATAACTATTGAGCCAATGCTCAGTAAGGCATAGAATATCAATATCTAATTTTTTTATAAAAAGTTCAATTTCATATTCTTTTCCAGACAAGCCCTGTATATTTTGGTGTACAAGATTAATAATACAGTGCTTGTCTGTTGTATCACTACTTAGTTTTAAATTTTGGCTATCTTTGCCGGTGAGGCTCTGTATGTTTTGATGTACAGTATTCATTTTACAGAGCTCCTCCGTTGTCTTACTATCTAGTTTAAACAAGCAATAGGGTCCCTAATAGTACATAAACTATTGCTTGAGTCAATAATAGAAATATTAGTACTAGAAGTACTCGAGTCAATACAAAGAATATTAGTACTAGAAGTACAGTTTGTAAAAGTGTCAAAAGACTTAGTTACAACACTTGTAACTGGCTCCTTTAAATTATATGCTAATAGTGACGCTATCCTTGTCTTACATTTTCTCGGAAGATACATACTATCACCGATCAATTGAAACTTAGAAGTAAACTTATTTGTATCAAAGTAAAATAAAGTGTCACTATGACAGTTTGTCAAGTTATACAGTTTTAAGTTCAATCTGTATATATAATTGTTTTGTTTTTTACTTAGTGTGCTAGAGTAAGGAAAAGCACACATAATAAATTTACAGTTCGTCTTGGAATGTAATTCCAGTAATTTTCCAAAACATTTTGATATGTCATAATTTTTGACCCTTAAACCGTCCCCAAACAATATAATAATGTTTGTGTTGCTGTCCAAATTTTCTTCCTTTAAACTATCAATTAAGTAGTCCAAACTAGCCCCCGGTGAACATCTATTAATCACTGAGTGTTGAACATGGTAGCTCAAAAGGGATCCAAACTCACTACCTAACTTATCCGATATGATTATAGTTTGTCTCTTAGGTTTCAAAGAAAGATTTGCATCCAAAGATGAAGGCATTTCTACATTACTTGGTGTACATTGCCCCGGACTAGTATCCAAATTGTCCGTAAGCAATATACTATTACTATGATTGTCAACCATAGCCACACCTTGAGTACATTGACATTTACTTGTTAATGACTCAAAACGAGCCATGTTGTGTGCACCTAGGGCCAACAACTCGTCAGCCACCAGTATTTGATCATGGATCTGTTTTTGTGACTGCTCATACTTATCAGAAATATATTTTAAAGAATCATTCAAATTTGAAATTTTCTCATTTAGGCATTGAACATTCAAGTCATATGTTTCTTGAATGTCTCTTATAGTTGAACAATAAGATTTAAGTTTGTTTATCCTTACGCAATGCTATGTTTTTAGTATGGGCGTTTTGCAATTTTATCAAATTTTTGGTTTTTTTAATTATTCTGCTAATTTTAATATATTTTTTCAATTTTTTATGGCTATATAGATTTAAATTAGAATTTTTAAGTGGCTTATTACTGCTTGGGGAAGGGCTGTCACAAGTCAAATCAATAGTCAACACCGGTGGTGTAGAGGATGAAGCAAGCAGTTCATCATACAAACTGTAGGTAGCTCGAGTTTCATAAGTTTGTATTTGAGACTGAAGGTCCTCAATTGTTATTTGAGCTCTGCTCAATTCATCCTCCAATGTAGAAATCTTTTTAAGAGCGTCCTCATATGTTTGAATGCACTCATTGAAAGAGCCAACAGCATTCTGAAGTTGGTCCCGTTCGTCGAGTACTAGAGAGTAAACTTTGTTCAAGTCAGCTAGTTCAGCCTTTAATTGAGTGTTCTTGGCAATAATGGCTCTTAACTCAACTTCACTGTCATCTTGTTCCTTCAACAACTGTTCATTTAGCTGTTTGAGTGACTTTAGTTCCCGGAGGGCATTTCTTAGTTTCTCTTGCTCCTCTATTACTGCGGCTCTCCTGGTTGTGGGTGCCATTGTGTATGTAAATTCCTGAAACACACCAAATAATATGTGTGAGTGAAGGAAAACAGAAATAAAAGTTTACAGATATGAGACAAAAAGGTCTTAGAAAACAGAGAAAAAAGGACAAAGATTCACAGACTTAGAGAGATAACATTATATGAATAATTTGGTGTGTCTATACCAACACTAGCTGCACCAAAAGATTATACCATAATAAGGTGTGCACTTTGTACCTATTTATTTTTAAAGGTTATTATTTAGCTATGGACTTAGTATTTATTATGTGTTGTGTAATGTTAGTATTGTCTGAGGCAGTATTCGTTATTCTCCAACTATACTTCCACTGTTTGTCAAGTAAGTGGAGAAAGGTTGTTGCCTAGTGTGAGGAGGGACGAGACTCGATATTATCGAGAAAATGAAGAGTTGCGTGTAAGTATTGTGTAATGTTAGTGTTGTCTGAGGCAGTATTCGTTATTCTCTCACTATACTTCCACTATTTGTCAAGTAAGTGGAGAAGGTTTTGCCTAATGTGAGAAGGGGTGTAGCTCGATGTTGTCGAGTAAATGAGAGAGTTGTGAGTGTAGTACCTAACCTAATTATGTAAAACAACATTCAAATACATAAAACATAGAATAAATTAGGCACTAAAAGCAATACTCCCCGGGTTAAAGAAGTTAGTTTTCAAACACTCCGCAGCCGCCCTCCGTTCTCGAGTCCTTGTTCTGGTTGTATCGCTTATTTACAGTGACATGTCACGATTTATTACAATATTTAATTATTAATAACAGTTTCACACTAGTTTTTCACATGTTTCACATGTTTGCATTACAATCTATTGGCGCAGAGACTATGCTTATTTATGATAGATTAGCAACCTGTTTGAAGTTTGAACATGTATCGAGTTATGTGTAGTGTCTGCTCACTAAAACTCTGTCGGTGGCCATCCTCAGGGCATACTAGGTAAGAAACTCCGGGAATTCTAGAGAAAGAGCGCATGCCCTGCCTCTCATGCGCAACGCCATTGGCCTCATCCTGGAGAACGCACTCCCCTGGCTTATGCACCTTTAGTAGGTACGACAGCTTGAAGAAGGTTGAACAAAGGATACCTACCGTTTTTTTGGTGGGCATGAATGTGTGGGATAGCTATCCACAATAACTACAACGATTGCCACCTCCAGTACATAATGAAAAGTGCATAATACTCGTATGTGCTCCGGGAACTGTTAGCAACGGCGGGTGCAGCTTACCTACGTACTTTGGAAAACCTATTACATCAGTTAGTATTCTAAATATCTTGTTTAAGTATATCTACAACCTTATAGTTTTTTCACAAATAACTTTTATTTTAAATACTTAGGCCTACTTTTCATGCTCTTGTGAAATGCCAGGTCTGTCTGTTTGTCGCGTTCTACCACAAGTTTGGAATGCAGATTTTACTAAGAAAAATCCGGCGAACTGAGTTTATGCAATGCTATAAGGATATTTAATTTATTATTATAACACTATCTTATGAATACATAGGTACATCCACGTCTTACGTCTTTCACTTTTACAAAAATATTTTCAGGTGCTCTACAATCATTGCCGGGTCACCTGCGAAATTTAACCCGGTCGCGATAAATATTATATCTTATAAGTAGTGCATTGCATAATATCGTGAATGAATTCGATTTGGCAGATACTATCTCCGCGTGGTTTTGGCGGCAAACAACGGGTTAGTAGTCAAAAGCCAGTCGCGTGCGCAACACGCGCTTTTCAAACTCCGAACCCGATGCGATCGCGGCCGCGACGTTTCGTCTCCTAATCTTTTTGTTCTACCAATTTGCTTAAATGGAAGTATTGAGGACACACCTCATTTCCTTTTGTTGCGATTCTCTTTAACATGCTGTGAATATTCTTTGTTGGTTTACAATTGCAGTGTTAGTTCTACTTTCCTAAAATTTGAATATAACGAACTCCTTGTGAATATAAATATATCGCTACATTGCATCTATAAGATACTAATCTAAAAACGTGAAAAGGTTGGTATAGAACTTAATATTATAATAATCAATTAATTAATACTAATATATATACGTAGTAGGTGGAAATAATATTCTGGAGTTCGCAGTTACTTTCAGGTAAACATCTCTAACAATTATTCTCTACTAAAAATACCTAGATTTACGAAATAAAACATTTTACAGGTTGAATTTTTATCCGACTACTGCAAAGGCAAAAGGAAGGGTTGTAATGTAGTTCCATTCATCCTCTATTTCGAAAAACCGGCCAAGTGCGAGTCAGACTCGCGCACCAAGGGTTCCGCGTACTCGGGTAATTTCTCCGACATTTTGCACGATAAATCAAAAACTATTACCCATAAAAGTAAATAAAAATCTGTTTTAGAATATATAGGTAAAGCCCTTTCATATGACGCCACAATTGGTATAGTTATCTTACTTTGAAAATTGAAACACATTTTTTTTAAAATGTAACCATAAATTCACGGTTTTCGGATTTATTCCTTTACTTGTGCTATAAGACCTACCTACCTGCCAAATTTCATGATTCTAGGTCAACGGGAAGTACCCTATAGGTTTTCTTGGCAGACACGACGGACGGATGGACGGACGGACGGACAGACAGACAGACAACAAAGTGATCCTATAAGGGTTCCGTTTTTCCTTTTGAGGTACGGAACCCTAAAAATGAGTAGGTTTCTATTTATAATTACGAATATGTGCGATGTCCGTTCCAACATTTTCCGGCGACCGATTTGTTACTTTTATTACACAAATATTAAGCCGTGATAGCCTAGTGGTTAAATCTCGGGAGCGCACCTCTAACTTTTCAAAGCTATGTGTGTTTTAAGCAATTAATATCCCTTGCTTTAACGGGGAAGAGAAACACCGTCAAGAAATCTACATGAGAGCTAGGAGTTCGCTTGTTCTCAAATTCTCAAAGGAGTGTCAAGTCTGCAAATCCGCACTTGGCCAGCGAGGCGGGCTATACGTCCTTAACCATTCTCGTTTTTAGAAGAGACCCGTGCACAAAAGTGGGCCAGCTTTGGGTTAGTCATGATAATGATTAGAAAACGGTCATTTTACAATATCAAAACCATAAACGGAATTGGGCTTACATATTATATTCCATGACATCTAATTTAGCATGTTAGCAAGGTATGAGGTCATTTCGGAACGAAACCTCTTGTTAATTAATCCTTGGGTTTTGTAATTAAAAGTGCACCAAAACTTGAATCAATCCTGGATAGCTGCTACTTGACAGCTTATTTATTTAGTCCAAAATCCCTTGAAAAAATACAGGACCATAGTAACACAATTCCTATCAAAACACTTTATTATAATTATTCTATCTTCTTCTCTGTCAAACTAATTTAGACATGATATTATAAGAGGATACTTGTCAACGAGCCCCCGTCGATTTCCTACGTATGATATTATTGTTCTTATCTCTATTTGCCCTGGTTCGTGCATTCTCGGTTCCTAGATCGGTACTTTTGTGATAACCAATTCAAATTGCTGTGATTGGCTGAATTTACCATGTTCTTGCTGCGACAGTGAGTTTGAGCCACTAGCGGAACAATGTTAGCCGGTCAGAAATGATTGCAATTAGTCAACCTGTTTGACGTCCGTGTTCTGTTTTAGATTACAAAAAAGCAAAAATTGTTGTTGCAATCATCAATTTTAGCAAATAGTGAAAGAGAGTCGGCCAATCAGAGGTCACAACTACCGCCACACTTTCTGTCAAACTTTGGCAGTAGGCCTGCCGAGTAATGAAAACAAATTTTTCATTCTGTCTAGGTGTAGGGTAGGTGTAGGGTTGCCACCTGCCTCTTTTAGATTTACAGGCTACCACCATCAAAAATACGGGGCTTAGATTTGTTTACGGGAGACATTGTTTCTTATATATTGTTGTATTATTGTATTGTTTATTATTGTATTTGAAGAAATAGGCGGTGGTTCTCTCTGAAAGCTTATTTAGGTATTTCAGTTTATTTGTATGTTTTGTATTTTTTCTCTGTATGTTGCCGGGTCTTGATCGGTGAACTGTGTTTACAATGTGGTTTTAAATAAAAGATTATTTATTTATTTCAATAGTTTTTAAAAACTCTTCATTTTGTAAAATAAAATGTTATACATTTCATGCATACAATCTTTGCATGTTAACTTAAAATTACATTTAACTTGTAATTCCACCTTCAAAGTATCAATACCATGGCCGTAGCCAGGAATTGATTTCGGGAGAGGTTTTATCAGGGCCGGAACTGAATCCTGTCATGAGGAAAAATACGTTCGCTCAACTTTATGGGCTAATTACCTGGTTAGTTGAATTTCGCCTTTCAATTTGATAGTGGAATAAAATACAACAATGAAAAAGCGCAGCGCAGTGAGCGTAAGTGTTTTTGGTTCAATACAGAAAAAAATAAGTGAAAGGGAAACGAGTTTAGCCATAGCAAGATACTTCTTTACCAAAATTTTGATACTTACTATTCAGAGGTAACTTGCACCCCAGAAACGAACATAAGCTTTTATCCCGGAAAATCTCCCACGGAATTTTTAAAAACCTAAATTCATGCAGACGAAATTGCGGGGCATACACCAAGTAATACAAATTCAAAACGCGAGTGAAGCGAGCGCGAAATGTTTGATATATTTCCAAAAAAAATTGGTAAGCAAATGCAAGAAATAGTGTAAGTATTATTTTAGGTTGAGGTTTTTGACGGTCTCCCAGACGCAGTGGCCATTTCTAAATTTCTGGTCTGGTGGGAGGCTTGGGTCATGGCTAGTTATATGGTTAGTATGGCCCTACCGGCCAAGAAATTAGACTGCACTATTACCACTAGGAGGGATTAAAGTCAAGGGCTAACTTGTATAAAAAAAGGCTTAGATCCTAAAACCAACCTCCGCCTCTTTGGCTACGGCCATGATCAAAATCGAGTGGGTTTCGGCTACGCAGGTATTATTCTACGCATTGTCGCACAAGGAAAATATGTATTCTTTCTACTGGACATAACGTCAGCGTTTGGTTTCGCAAGCCAGCCCGGCTGAATTTGTAAAAAACCGGCCAAGTGCGAGTCAGACTCACGCACCGAGGGTTCCGTATTCGGGTATTTTTTTTCGACATTTTACACAAGATAAATAAAAATCTGTCTTATAATGTACTGGTAAAGTCCTTTCATATAATAACCTACTTGATTTAATATTTATAGTTACTTTGAAAATTGAAAATACTAATATTTGTTCATGAACACATGACAGACGAAGAGACGGACAGACGGACAGATGGACAGACAGACAGACGGACAGACGGAAAGACAGACAGACGGACAGACAGACAGACAGCGAATTGATCCTATTTCCTTTTTGCTTTTGAGGTACGGAACCCTAAAAATATTTAGTTTTATTTGCCCCATATTTTATTTTCATAATTACGGGTTTCTGTATCCTGAAATACCAACCAGTAACCAGTAAAATACGGGGCCTCTGGCAACCCTACTCGGAAATCACTGTCACATTCAAGTTAATGTCAAATATTTTGTTTTCGATTACAGAAAGCTGCATCAATCATTATTAAAATATTTTATTTGTTGTGATTGGCTGAATTTTTGAGTTTCAGCCAATAAACAGACTGTTTGCCAATTAAACGTCATAACAATATAAATGCCAGAAAGTTTAACCAAATAAAACAAACTTAATGAGAACTTAGTGAGAATGCAAACGGCACACAATTTATAATACATATTATGTTAGTCGTATATAATAGATATTATAGTAGTCGTTCACTTTGGTAATAGTCAGATTGTCATCAGTAAAATTGATATTGGTTGATGTATCGTAAATTATTGTTTCGGTGACAAATATTTTTATAATCTATTTATCTTTGAACAGAATGGAATAGAATGAAATGGAATGGAGTACAATGATAAATTTTTATTCCTGTAAACTTTTAGGTAAACTTCAAAGTGTTTTTTGGTCAGAAAAATTTACCACTGGTTCGGAATGCCGTTCCTACGTTTCTAGGGTTTCGTACCTCAAAACGAAAAACAGAACTCTTATAGGATCACTTTGTTGTCTATCTCTCTGTCTGTCGAGTGTGTCAAGAAAACCTCTAGGGTACTTCCCGTTGACTCAAAACCATGAAATTTGGCAGGTAACCTAACTGCGTAATTTTGGCTAGTTTTTTTAATCGATAAAGAAAGTTTGCGACATTGTTCAATAAAAAATTTGGATTCCAACTCCTCAATCCTGATGTTGCAGGGGACCTGACTACTAAAGCTAATGGGATTTAAAAAGTGTCGCTTATTAATTGATATTGAAGGTATCTATACCAAGTAAATACTTTGTCGTTGACCTCAACCCTGATGCTGTAAGAAATTGCATTCCTAAATCCTGGTGATCCCTCGGGATTTGAAAAGGATCATCCGTTTAAATGTTCTTACGTGATACAGAAACAAGTTGCATCCCGGGGACGGGCTATTACGGAGAGGCAACTTTTGTTCTGGGAAATGAAAGGATCGGGATTTTCAAAAACCTAAATCCACGCGAGCAAAGCTGTGGGCATTAGCTAGTTGTAAATATATTTAAAAGCTACTATAAGATAATAAATAAGGTACTTATTTCCTTATATTTTTATTGTATGGCAGCGCGCGGTTTTAAATTATAAATTGCACGTCCTGTCCTTTTCTGTAATACATTTTTTTCTCAATATCTATCGCTTTATCTCATAGCAAGAGTCCGTAAGACATAATACAGTGAATATAGGCAAAATATACAATTTTTGCAGTTTCCACGTCAGTACCTGTCAAATTTTTCTAACAGTGTAAGCAGCAGAGTTGAGTTTACCATCAAGTGTTGATATGTGGGTGTTCCATAGAAGCTTTGCATCTAACGTTATACCGAGAAACACGGGGTTCTCCTTTATTTTCAACATATGATTATTAATCAATGAATTTATGTCATTTAAGGTCCTGGTATTGGGCAGTGTGAATTGAACACACTTAGATTTCTTTGCATTTGGAATTGATTTGGAAGTAAATTGTTAGCAATAAATCAGAGAGTGACCTGTGATATGGCATTACATATAGTATACATTGTCAAAAATTATAATATTAAAGCTGTGCGTATTGCGTGAGGAATTGCGTATTGCGTGAGGAATAGGTGCAACTTGCAGGGTTTGATGCATGCGCTATTGCCAGCAAACATGAGACATATTTTTATCTACAGGCAACGTCTGAGTAGGTAACGCATACGTCTAACGCAAGTTGAAATGTACCAGTGTATTTAGTTAGACCTATCGACAAGTTTAGAGTCGGGTGTAGTTTAAATGTGGCCCGTGTGTTTAGACCAGTTTAGATTGTCAGTTTCCGCCCCCCGTCACCGTCGGGGGTTGGTCGTCCCCCGCACCTCACCACCCCTCTTGCAGAAATCGAGACAGCACGAAATTTTCAAGATTTCTGGGTGTAATTTCTGGTTTTCGTAGTTCCAACATAATTATAACAATATAAAATATATAACGATAATTTTTTTACTGCATGATATTCATTAAATTTTCTAGGTCTGTGGTTTTTCCAAATTTCATTAAATTGCTTCGTTGTCTAGAAAAACGAGCACAAAGTTGGGCCTTTTTTTAAAGAAAAATACAAATCTTTGAACCCCTGTAATTTTAAAACTACATATTTTTAGAAAAATCTAAAACACCACAGACACAGATATTAGTTTCTAGACTATGTCTGCAAAATTTCATGGACTTTGGTTGCTTAATATTCAAATGAAATGGGAACTACGATTGTATGGAGTAAGTGACGGAGAGAGCTCTGTTAATTAATTAAAGTAGGATTTTACCTCTTAACAGCAGCTGTACGTAAGCTTTTACGTATCTTGGAATATTGATAAAGTTTAAAAAGCGCCGAGACTTGCAAGAAATATTTCACATTTATTTACAAACAGATTAGCTTACGTAATAACTATATTATGACTAATTTGTAAATCTAAATTGTTAAATATGTAAAGCTATTGACTTTGTGCAATAAATATAAAACAGTTTTTCAAGGCCATTGTACAAACATTTGGAATGTCTACTATCTATTTTAATTGTATTTTAATCCATAATGAGGAATAAAACAATCAAATCATACCTTCTAAGACAAAATAGAATTTTTCCTCTCAGTGATCTGAATTTATACATGACGGAAATATCTACTATCATAGTCCATACTGTCCATACGCTATTTTGTTACTTTGTGATAATAAAATAATTGTCTATATAGTTATTATGATATTAAAAGGGCAAATTTAATTAGGCATTATGTATAAACTATGATTTATAAGCTTATAATATCATAAAATGAGAAGAACGGAGCCGACATAATAGGCAAAATCTAATTAAAGACTAAAATATAGGATGTTCACACAAGTTAAATAAAAAAAAAAAAAACAATTAACGCAATCGTTAGACGATGACGATTTTTTATACTCACAGAAATTTAAGGAAGGACATACTGTACAAAAAATGTCGTTTTTTATAATAATTAATACTCGTAGCAACATTGAATATTTAAACTCTTAAGGCTGTTGCAAATGAATGAATCCGAAATAACAAAAAATATAAGCACGTATAAAAAGAGCAAGAAATTAATAATTGCTATACTTAATGTAAAAGGAAGACGAAAATCTTTGTAAAAAGATATAAAAAAATATTATCAAACTATTTGAGCTTTCTTTTAAAGTAACTAACCTCTACTAACTAAAGGTAAGTCAGTGAGAACTCTTTATATTGATAAAATTACAATCAATAAACCTAAAGAGCAAAGAAGAGCTTTTCTAAGATACTAATCTCGTCATTTATCTACCAATTTGATGTCATTAGTAGGTCACTGTATCCATTATCTCGTACTAATTCCTTCCTATACACAGTTGATTACGTGACACACGCTTTACCGTTTTGCTTCGCTGCGCATCTTTAGAAAAAGCTAATGAGCTAATTAACAACATCACTAGGTGCGCCATGATTAGAAAAGCACAAAACGAGACACGAAAAGGCTATGTAATTATAGTTCAATGTAAAAAGTCTCAGGCGTAGTTTTTTATGTGATGACAGTTAACCCTTGACTCAATCTCACCTGGTAAGTGACGATGCATTCTAATATGAGCAGGCTAACTTGATACCCCTTGTATGGCAGTTAAATCCCGATTATTGTGTGGCATTGTACCTGAACGCCAAATCACTTTTCGACAGGTTTTTATATCTACGGCCTAAGCCACTCACCAGAGCAGACCAGGGACAATTAAGAAATTATGAGCTCTCGAAATGTCTCTACCGGGAATCAAACCCGGAGACTTCCACACCATAACACACTTACCACTGCACCAAGGAAGTTGTCCAAATAAACAATACTTCAAAAAGTAAATTTGAATATTTAACAAATCCAGTTTTACAGATTGATAATAATTTATTGATAATTCTTGTATGTACGAGTATACAACTGCATGTGTAGCAATTGTAGCGGCTGTAGCCACTTAAATTAAATTAAGTACCAAGGTAAAAAGTGTGACTGATTTAGAGTAATAATTAAATATTCTCAAAAATTCAAAAGAGAATTACAGCTAAAACTGTATTGATTCAATCAAATAACAGCCCCAGAAATCTGACTTGCAAGATCAGGACAATCCTTCAAAAATCGAATCGCTTGGTATACGAATCATGCCACATAATAATATTCTAATTACCGCACAAAAATAGCTATACAATTGTTACTATTGTATGTCAAAATATGTGAATTCTATACGGTACCTACCTACCTACAGTAAATTTGACCTTTGAAATTGCACGTATTTTTAAGCTGAAAAATACGTGCAATTTTTTCAAAAATTACATTCTGCCCTAGGATTTACTCTAAAAAAATTTGCTCTGTCAGAGCAAAATTTTTTAACAGTAATTTAAAGATTGCCTAAACCGTACTATTTTACGTAGGAGTGCCATTACGTAAGTGTAAAAAATATAGAAAAGAGTCCACAAAATATTGAATTTTACACTCTTCGCAAACCGAATAATTCCTTGAACTAAATATTTTTTTCTTTATCACAGTAAAATATATCATACTATTTATATTGGTAACTGACTTTATATCCATTGAATTTCACACGACAATTATAGCAAACCCGTGAGGCTAATTATATCTGTGGTATTTATATCTACACAATAACACCATGTATTACCGACTTTATATCCGTTCGGAAGTCAATAGACTCTGTTGTATGATTGATTATTTAACCAAGTAGATACGTAATATAAGGAAATATTTACATAAGTAATAATATAAAATTCGCTCTACATAGCAAGTTCTGTAATAAGTAATTTGGATTAGGGTACTTCCAGCTCTGAAATGTGCTTTTCTTTTTGAACGGCTCAGACAATCTAGAACTACATTAACATAATTTTTATTATTTTTATAATAGCTTTATTTACACTGAACAAAAAAGTATATCTTAATTAAGTTTTCACATAAAAACTAAAACATTTTTGTTTTGTAATTTTTATATTTAAGTTCAAAAATTCAGTCGGTGATAACCTACCTAGTAAAAATATGAAATAATAAATTAATAGAACAAAACTAAAACTATATTCGGAGTAAAGAATATAGTTTGTTAATCAAAAACTGAAACTCAAAAGTCTCTTGAATTGAAAATATCTGCACAAAGAATATAAAAAAGTCAATAAATTAAATCTTAATTCTATCAATAAACAGGAAATCTTACACTAGTCACACTAGTGACTCTGACTAGTTACTAATCCAGAATTAGTAAGTAGTTCTAGATAAAAACTTGAAAATGTTGAGGAAAATTACATCAACCGCATCACTCATGGAATGATTCACAGTACCTACTCGCTTATGTATATCGTATATTCCTTAAACGATTTGGAACTATTTTAGGAAAACTATAAAAAGTCAACGAACACATTTCGTTGTAAAAGGCAAAACCAGATCATCCTATTTACTTATAAAAAACAGTTCATTGCCCTGAAGACTTCCTAAATCATAGAAATCATAAAATGTGTCAAGCTGCCTACTTAAAAGCCTTGAATTGCGTTGCCCACTTTCATATCACTAAATATTATAAAACTAAATTTGTATGTGCATTCGTTATTAATATGGTTTTTACTATCACTGAGACCATTTAAAGGAGGAATTCCATATTTTGTATTTTTGTGTTTGAAATATAGAAAACAGAAATATTTCATAGGTATGGGGTACCCACTTCACAAACCGTAACCAACAATACCAACCGCAATAAAAGTTTAGAACAACTAGAACTAGATCTACGTAGAACACAACGGTTATTTTATACAAATACATAATTAAATTAAAATACAGCAGAATGGTATTTTTACATTCCTGTTTTAATAACACATTGATACATAGTAATATAGAACTCATGCGCCTGCATATGTAGATAATAATAATTATATCTATTACACTAGACGATGCCCGCGGCTTCATCCGCGTTGATTTAGGGTTTTTTTAAATCTCGTGCGAAGTCTTTGATTTGCCGAGAAAAAGCTACGTGTATGTCCGTCCCTACAATGCAAGCTGACCCAGTACCAAACATCAAAATAGGTTATATGGATGGGCCGTGAAAAGGTAGCAGATAGACAGACAGAAACGTTTTCGCATTTATAATATTAATACCTATGGTTTTAGAAAAACTAATACTAGTTTTTCTAAAATGTAACATAGGTATTTGTATAAAATATTATGCAATGTGGGGAATGAAGAATGAGCGTGGCATATTAATCGCCAATATTATACAATAATAAGTCAACACAAACAAGTTCGACGCCAATAAATCTCATCAGTATGCACAGGACGGCTGCATTTTCACTATCGTTCAATGTCCCATTATGCGACACTTTCTATAAATTACGCTTTACTGTAATACATTTTGATACAACTACTCATTTGGAAATTGGAATAGGTACGCGTCAAAATACAAAACGCTTCCTTTTTTTTTTAAATCGGCTTATATAAGTACTTGTCTACCTACAAGTCCTACCTGTAAGTCCTACTTGCATTTATTTTACTTTTTTCGTACGAAAAATATAAATATTTACATTCTTACTCTGAAGTAAGTTTTGTCTAATTTGGTTTGGTGCAAAATTGTTTTAATCCTAAAGCTTAGTCTCGGAAGCCTAAACAAAGCTTTTCCTTCAAGTCAGTCGTCAATTATGTCAATCAACTATTTCTATGCAATGCGCGCAGACGTTTAAGTTACTGAGGCTTCAATTAAAACTATTTAAACATAGTATAATAATAACTATAAAACTGCAGTAAATAGGAACTCTAGTTAATGAGTTGCTATTTTGCAATTGCTACAGTACGGTCTTAACACGGTGGCCGTCATACTCACCTACATTTTCAATGTCACATAATATATTTCATACGATGACGATATCCATGTCGCATTGTTATGTCCAGTGCCTTCATACAACCTTGCCAAAACTAGAGCGTAAGTATTCGACTTAAAATTGTAACAAAAGCAGCATTATTGGGCTACATATTATCCTATTACAATATCAATTTCCTAATAATGTATTTGAAGGAATTATACGGAAAATACTACGTAACAGAAATCGAGGATCGTTCTATATTCGTAACGCAAAACAGACATAGTTTCGTTTTCATTTGAATACACTCACAAGCATTTACATACGAAGTATGTACTAACCAATTTTTAAAGTTTCACGGGCTTTTTCTTGTCATCAAATTTTGTAACTGCGAAACTTCATATTTTTACGAAAATCTGGAAAACCACTGACACAGATATTTTGTTTGTAGAACGTGTCGTACACTGTATGAAAAGCGCTGTAGAGCACGCTAGGAAAACTCGTAGTGCTGGGCGTTCTCGTATTATACCTATGTGAGAGGTTCCGGATTCGATACCCTGCAGGGGCTCTTCGAAAATTTTCATTTTCTAGTCTCTGGTTTGGCCATCTGTTCAAGTAGGTACTATGTCGCGTAGAAAGCAATTATTAGAAATAGATATGGGTTAATTGAACTACGAGTATCATACCTCTACCGAGTTAGCTCGCTTCCATTTTAGTCTGCATCTCAGTTACTATCAGGTGAGATCAGTTTCAAGGGCTAACTTGTCATCAAAAAATAAAAAGGTACTAATGGATGTACTCACGAGTCACGGTATGACCAAAGTATAAAAACTGGGCGTAAGGCCGACAGAAATGTAAGTATTGTAAGTAATGTTAGTTTGCCAAATTCAGTGCTAGAAATGTATAATATTACATAATACTAGTGATTAACTTGAAAATATGTGTAAGAATGAAATAAAACTCGGAGATTTACGCCCATTTAGATTTTTGATCCTACCTAATTTATTTATCATATTTCGGGATGGTAGAGTTATATAGATTATATGACGTCTACCTACACGCAACCTTATAAAAACTTGAGCAAAAGCACTCAGGCAGAGTGAACTGTGACTCAGTCAAGGAGATTAAGAAGTTCGTTAATTTAGTGCAATGAGTAATTTACACTTTTATTTATTTTTTATTTGAATTAATGTCATTGGAGTAGGTCAGAATCCATAGATGGAAAATCCTCCTTTTAGGTATACTTAATTACGTAAGTTTCATGATCGTTATACCTACTGTGTGCAACATCGAGCAACGTCTACGTAATAAGCGAAACTAAAGCTAAAGATTCCGAGCTATGGGACCACTGGGACCTACGTTTCTCGACGCTAGAGTCCTACTCTGAGCTTTACGCTGAATTGGAGGGGAAAGGGGAATATAAGTCATGGTTAACATGGCTAATAATATTCATTAAAAAATGGACAGATATTTTTGATAAAGAATTAATTAGTATACAGATATTATAGGTATTACCTACTCAGCTATTCCGTGCCCGTTATATACCTTTGATTTGTATGAAAACTGATCAATGGGAATGGCTGCCCGCGATATACAATGCAATGAACAAGTCAATTCATACAGATTTTAAAAAATGGGACCGGCACGGATTGTGGAATTGTTGGTAGGTTTTTAAAAATAAAACCTTTATGATTTAATTATTTGTCCTGACTTTAGTTCAGAAATCATCACTACCCATTGTGAATGCAAAAGTTGTTCTTGATTTTTGGCATGAACTGTTGGTTAAAGATCAGGAGAGTGGCATAAGCTACTTTTATCCCGGAAAATCAAAGAAGGAACAAAGTCGCGGGTATTACTTAGCTAATCTGATATAAAGATGCACATGATACAGCAGATGTAACGTAGAATAAGTGGGTAACTTTTCAATGTCACAAATACTTCTTGTGAAAAGGTACATAGACAGTACAGACATTCAATATATAAGTACCTACTCAATCTTTGTACGCCCACCTACAACCTTGTAGAATCTAGAGCAGATTAAGCTCAGCTCTAATAATATTGTTACATCTGCAGTAGGTATATATATATTTTTTAGTTTCATTTTCAAATAATGATGGTAGGTACCTGTCTACTAAGTTATAGATATAGCATACAAAAATCATTGCAGAATGTAATATATTTTTCGTGATGGTTTAGAATTATTTTCATTGTTATGATATTCATAGAAGTTACTTTTAACAAAAATACTTAGTAATAAGAATGTCCCTGAATCTTATAACAATAGTCTCGTAATAACCGTGGACCGTGGTGTACATATAATCAAACAGTGACACTCTATGATTATATTCCCTATTGCCGTAGTTATGTTATCGTAGCTAACCTATCTTTATCCAACTCATAGTCATACCTCAGAATACATAATAGTACAGGCCATACCTACTTCATAAAAGCTATTCCTAGACCAGCTTTTGCTCGTCTCAGCCTGCAATTATTATATAGATATAACTAGGTTTCTTGAAAACGGGACTAACGATTTAGATGCAATTGTATTTCGACCATCAAAAGGAGTACAATTGTACCTACTTTGAATAAATGATTTTGACTTTTGTATTTAGCTAATGTTTTACTTTCCAAGTTCATCTAAATAGATATCATCGCTAAGAAAATTTGCTTTTACACACATAAAAAACTCGAAAGATGCTAAGCGAAGCTCGGTCGCCTAAGTAATAATAAAATAAAATAAAAATAAGTTGTACTTAAATAAACAAGTGAAATTTTTGTTATATCTTTTCAGAGTCAACTTCAGAAAACGTGGCTGTGATGAACAATGTATAAACAGGAAATACTTCTTCTGGTGAGTTTGTAGAAATATATCTAGATTCATAACTTCTCATGTACTTAAGTAATTTTTCGCTGATCACAATAATTTAGATCATTATTTTATATATACCAAGCACGATATTACCAAGCAATTTTCAACACTGAATAATCATAGCGTAGATATCAATCAATCAATCAGCCTGTTTGCGTCCACAGCTGGACATAGGCCCAAGAGCGGTCCACCACACACGATCCTCCACCTTGCTCATCCACCCACTGTCTGCTACCTTTTTTAGGTCGTTAGTCCAGAGGCTCAGAGATATAAATCCTTAAAACCATAAATAATCGTCCATCCGATCGAGTTATCAGGGCAGCAATTCGTAGTAGCACACTAAAAAATTTTTTCACATCGTACGTCCATGCTTACCGTTGACAACATGATTGTCGTCGCAGTGATGACCACAATTTATTAGTCATATTATTATCGGATCACTGATCACGTCATCTAAGACCCTAGCCTAGAGGGAGTTTTCAAATTGTGCGTAAAAGCCTTCAGGCTTTGAAAATGTTGAATTCTCATAATGTCGCATTGCAAAAGTAGGTAGGTACCTAAGGGCAGAAAACTTTTCGGTCCCTTTTCCGTTTACATTAAACTAGCTGATGCCCGCGACTTCGTCCACGTGGATTTACGTTTTTCAAAATCCCGCGGGAACTCTTTGATTTTCCGGGATAAAAAGTAGCCTATGTGTTAATCAAGGGTATAATCTATCTCCATTCCAAATTTCAGCCAAATCCGTCAAGTAGTTTTTGCGTAATTGAGTAACAAACATCCAAACATCCACACTTTCACATTTAGCACATTAGTAGGATTAGGATTACAGCGTTAGAATAGGACCACGGAGTATCAAAAATTTTGCATCCAAACTACCGATCACGGCCGCTGCGTAACTTCGCGTTCGGGATCCTGATTAACGAAAAGATCACACTACACTTCTTTTAGCTTACTTGCTTTTATTTATTCTTAGTCAATGGCATGTTATAGTTAGATACCTAAGAGCTGGGGTACGAGTAAACCCGGCAGATTTTTCTTATAAGTGTCTTGGATATGTATTTCGTTGGATAAACCACATATCTATGGATAAACCCAATACCTTATTAGAATCATGTGACATAATAATACCTACTTCTTTCCAATTTACTACCAATGACTTTGCAATGAAGCGATCAATAGTTAAAATTTTATACTTTTCGTTTTCCAATAGGTAATTATTTTGTACGCATGATGTAATTGTTGTCGAAATGATTTTCCCTTTTTTATGTTTAGTCATCTGTCAGTGCGTTTTATTGTTAGAAGTTAAAGCGGTAAGGTGGTTATTTTATTATTATAGAAGGTACCTACTTTAAAATCGCTATGTACGAGTTAAAGAGGAAAGAATTTTCAAAGAAGAAGAAATAAAAAATAAATAAAAAAGCTACCGTATCTAGTGCCATTTCATGAGTAGGTAATTTTTTGGTCTTATGTTTTTAATGAAGGATATGACTTAGGTATGCGAGTTGACAAAGCGAACTAAATAGATTTGGCTTATTTCGTGGTTTAACGAGATATTATAGTGAATAATCACGGCATCTACCACGATAAATAATATACTGATTTTTTCAGAGTTATAAGTCAGATGTAGTGTGCGTCATCGAAAAGGTAAATTATACATATATCCATGCATCATTTTTAACCCCCGACCCAAAAAGAGGGGTGTTATAAGTTTGACGTGTGTATCTGTGTATCTGTCTGTGGCATCGTAGCTCCTAAACTAATGAACCGATTTTAATTTACTTTTTTTTGTTTGAAAGGTGGCTTGATCGAGAGTGTTCTTAGCTATAATTCAAGAAAATCGGTTCAGCCGTTTGAAATTTATCAGCTCTTTTCTAGTTACTGTAACCTTCACTTGTCGGGGTGTTATAAATTAATTTAAATTAACACTTGTATATTCCTTAATTACTTACATACGTAAATGTGTATATGTATGTATAACATTGAACTTATTTTTATTAATTGGTTTATTATTTAATTGCTCTACGATTAATGTATTCAAAATGTTAAATTTTTTTATATATGACAAATATACCTACATGCATCCATAAAACGAGTTTATGATTTAGCGTAACAGATTTCTATGCAAATTGGTTGAATGTTTGATATAAACAATAATGCGTAAATCACGAATACTAAAATGAAAACTTTTACAAAAAACACGTGGGCCTCGAAGTGTAGGCAGAAAACGTATTTATTATGTAACTGATTAATTACCGTGATATTTTATATGTATGCGTACTTATTTGAATAATCCAAAAGGAACTATTCTATATGATTTCTAATAATTAGTCTACATTAATTTCTTTGAATTATGTAACCGTTGGGCTAAATCTATTTCAAAATAGTTGTACTTGTGTGGGGATATTATAGGTAGGTATAATATTCTGATGAATTTTACAGAAGAATTTGATATATTGCAAAAAGGTCATCACTCCCAGCCGTAGAAGTCATGTTAACGACAAGATTCCATCTCACGAACCATATTTGCCGACAGCAAAAAATGGAGTATTTTACAACTGTTCATCGGATGAATGTAGAGACGTTAAAATATACTCCATCACTCAATTAGCGTTTCCTCGATCGACTCTTAAATACTGCTTTCTACAGATGTCTGAAACGTATCATTGTGAATCTATCAAATATTATTATTATAAAAATATTGACAAGTTGTTATTCTTGTCTAACAACATTCCGAATAAAATATTCTATTTGATCGATTGCTTAGCGTACTCAGACGGTGGGCGAGTATGTCATAAGAAGGACGATGTTGATTCACACACCAAATTGGTAGACATTGGGAACGCAGCGAGGCCGAACGAATCCAACATATTATCACAGGAGGAATTTATATGCGAACAGAGTGAAGACAATACGATCAATTGCGATCTCGATATCTATGTACCGTATCCTGAGGGATTAAAAGAGAAAGAGTTGGTTAAAACTGATACTAAAATTCTCTTAAAAACAAATGCTGATGTAGTGACGTTAAATTACCACTGTATAGAGTCTTGGTGCGGTTATAGCGGTCAAACTCAGTCCACACGAAGAGCATCTAGATATGAACCACCCGGTGGCAAAGTATATAGGTGTTATTATGCCAATAAACAACAAATATGCAAGGAAATAATATATGGGGGTTCTATGAATGTTTACAATGAACGTGATTGGTTAAGCTCTTAATAAATATTGAATAAACAATTAAATAGTACCTAGGTATGTATTTAATTATCCCTTGACCCAAAAAATTTGATTGTATTCCATACTTGGATTCTGGGTGAAACAAAAGAATAAGTAGGTACCTACGAGATGCATTTATATTTGCAAAAGAATACAATGTTGTTATAAAATTATATTCACTCATTGTGCTATTTTCGGAAAGTGAATCCATTTTGTTTTTCAACTCAGTCACATAATTGGACGTAGGTCGTATGTTGGCATTGACAGAGTGAACTAGAGTGAGGAAACTCTCCGTTAGATCCTGAATCAACGATATGTCAACAGTCAAAATTAGGCTATAGTTATACCTACTGCCTTTTATATATATAGACCAGTTGACCCGCCCCGGCTTCGCTACCGATTCCATGGACAAAGTATGGGTATGAATGTGGTATAATACTAAATGTGTTGTATTATCACTAAGAGACTACTTTCTACCAAGCTATTATTACTGATCGCGATCGTTTTGCTGTTACCCGTTGAAGAGTTCCATCCTCTATTTCCGAAACCGTTCATCAAATCTTCACCAAAAATACATGGTACCAACCCGACAGTACAACCTTCGTAAAAAAAAGGAATTGTCAAAATCGGTTCTTTGACGGAGTTATGGAGTAAAATCGATAAAAAGTTCGATACCGTATCCCGAAGAATCCCTAATTTTTTTCGGGATAAAAACTACTCTATATATTTACCCGGAGTATCAGCTACCACTGTACCAAATTTCATTTTATTCCTTTTAGTAGTTTTTGCGTGATGCGCGTACAGACAGACAGAAAAAAATTAAAAAAAAATCTCTATATCAACAATAATACTTTCTCTGATCAAAATTTTCAAAACATATTAAATATACAGAAATCGTCTGGTAAGTAGGTATAGATTTAAATTCAGTAACAACGAGTTTAAATATAATACACCACGACAAACATACGATAAGTAGTAGTAAGTAGAAGTATTTGAGACACTCATGTTTTTTTAATAAGTTTATCAAAACCATCTCTAAACAAAACAATCTATAGTAGACCCCATACAAGTGTTTTGTAATAAACTCCGACATCGTTAAACGCCTTTAAACGATTTCCGTCACGATTTTTCGAATCATCGCCGCATCCAGATATACACTTTACTTTCAATCGTCTTTATACCACAGTGAAAGTGGATGTACCTCCACCGCACACTCACCTACATACAAACCAGATTGCAATATTTAATTAATTATTGTTCAAGTATGATATAATATATAAATTGCGTGATAATAAGAAACTTTTATATATACAATACACATAATATGTAGTTAATAAAATACACACGATCAAAATTATGAAAATACAAGTTGATGCCCGCGTTTCACCTGCGTCGAATTAGGTTTTACAAATCTTGTAGGAATTCTTTAATAATCCGGGATAAAAGTAAGAAACTTTCGCATTTATAATAATTATGGGTAGTGATATAAATACACAGCTAATTTTGTAAAACAAGGAACTTCTAGAGTGGGGAAAAATACGAAAGCTCAAACTGATAACAAACATACAACAATGGCAATTTAGCAATAATTGGATTCTGTTGGACACTATTCATATTGATTACAACAATTCGTAGAACATGAAACTTGCAATAATATTCTGAATATCATGTTTTCTGTAAATATACGTATCATAAACTATACTGGAGTTCAAAAAGGAAAAAACATGAAAAAGCAGTAAAACTGCGTAAGTAATTCAAAGCTTTTCGAAGCTTAGTTTTTTAAAACATCCTGCTAATGCAACCTATTACAGAAATCTATAATATTTAGTAATGGTTCTATGTATATTGCTTCATGAATGATTAGTGAATGTCAAGCTTGCACGATATAGAAATTAAGCGCTGCAGATATTTCTAACTTTTAGGAAATCCGGCTGACGGTTGCATGTTTTAAGACCATTCATTTCCCCAGAACAATTTGTAACATATACTATTAAATTATGATTTGCAACATGAAGCGTGAAAAATTACTTCCTGCAAAATCATTAATAAATAATAATAAAGTCCTTGAAATATTTTTATTACTCTGTTTGACGGTACTCGCAAAATCCTGAATATACTGAATTCATGTAACTTGGCATAAGTACTTAATACTTATAGCTAATACTATGGGTTAACATTTGGAATAGTTTTTTATACTGAAAAACAATAGGTTCTTTCAGTAGAAGGAATGAAAAATTATGTCGAGTTACATTATGCATCATTGATTTTGAAAGAGCCACTATATAGACTACAGGCCCATGTTTAAAAATGGGTGGGTCATATGAACCACCAGGTGACGTATACAGGACGATATAAGAGCATAAAATAATAAGATTCAGCACTATGCCGTCACTTGTAAGCTGTCCAACAGAGTGCTGGTGAGAATTGAAAAGTGCAGGTAGAGTGAGTACATTTTGGTCATATATTTTTGTACGGCATTTTTACCATCGATAGATCCATGAAAAATAATAAGAAAGCGCGTAGTGCCGTAAAAAAATGGTGCGCCACAAAGTCAGTAAATGTTTTGATTTTCTGACAATTTCCGGGGTAAATTTGGTCATTTAATTCTGTACGGCACTAGTTTCATACTGTTTCAATACAGCCTCTAATCCATTATTCCGCAACGCCGTACAAAAATCATGCGACAAGGGGAAAAAATTGAGGGTAGCAACCCCCTCTCTTTCCGTGGTCCGGGGGGTGATTTGAAACAACATAAAATTAATTTATTTTGAAAGTGTTTTATGCATAGATAATATTTTTTTACATGCCGTACATTTTCGTTGGTCCAAAGGTTTGTAGGGGATGTGGATATTATATACACACCCGTTCACTTCAGTTAGACGGCATAGTGATATTATCATATTATCAATTGTTCTCTTCAAAAATATGTTAATGCCGTACAGTATCAGATGGCCATAAAGTACTACCCTTAAAATGGTAGCGTCATTTTCATCAGCCTAAAAGATATGGTCTGCATTAAAATGTACGGCATAATTTTTTCCTAATTTATTTATCTTAATACTATTTAAAACAAGGGAAAAGCATAGAAAATTGCTATATTTTATTAATCTATGAATATTTAAACTTTTGCAATAATTTGAAAAATTTCAGTTTTTGTATTTATCTATAATTTTTTTTAGAACAGTTTCTTTTGAACGGCAATACTATATAACAATAGTATTTTACACTATCATGTTAAAAAAAAAGTTGCCGTACAGAGTCAAATGATTTTACAGCTTTAAAAATTAAGTATACCATGAAATTAAGATAATTATTGATACACATTCAAATGAACACTAATTTTTTTACGGCATTATTTTTAATAGTACTTTTGAGTGCTAGATAATGTTTTGGAACCAAAGCCGTACTTTCTCAAATCACCCCCCGGACCACGGAAAGAGAGGGGGTTGCTACCCTCAATTTTTTCCCCTTGTCGCATGATTTTTGTACGGCGTTGCGGAATAATGGATTAGAGGCTGTATTGAAACAGTATGAAACTAGTGCCGTACAGAATTAAATGACCAAATTTACCCCGGAAATTGTCAGAAAATCAAAACATTTACTGACTTTGTGGCGCACCATTTTTTTACGGCACTGCGCGCTTTCTTATTATTTTTCATGGATCTATCGATGGTAAAAATGCCGTACAAAAATATATGACCAAAATGTACTCACTCTACCTGCACTTTTCAATTCTCACCAGCACTCTGTTGGACAGCTTACAAGTGACGGCATAGTGCTGAAACTTATTATTTTATGCTCTTATATCGTCCTGTATACGTCACCTGGTGGTTCGTATGACCCACCCATTTTTAAACATGGGCCTGTAGTCTAATATCTCCATCGAATTTGAACCGATTTTGACAGTTCTTTTTTTACAAAGGTTGAAATGTCGGGTTGGTCTCATATAAAAATAAAGATCTGATGCTTGTGGATAGTGACGGTGATTGAGAACGGAATCCTCAACAGGTAACGGAGATTGAGGACGGAATTTTCAACGGGTAGGTAACAGAGATTGAGGACAGAATTCTCAACGGGTAACGGAGATTGAGGACGGAATTTTGAACGGATAGGTAACAGAGATTGAGGACAGAATTCTCTACAGGGAACGGAGATTGAGGACGGAATTTTCAACGGGTAGGTAACAAATCAATAGAAAATCCTAGAAAACATAAACTTTTAATCATAATATATACCTACAGAACATATAAGTATTTTCAGTTTTTCCCCGTTAGTATAATAGCTTCAATTTCGGTTAAAAAATCGTTAAAATAAATTCCATAATGCTTCTTTCTTTCGTTATCATTCAGAACATTTCACGGTTTATTATATACCTATTGTTTCTATATACATATTTGTCTATAGAATAGATGCGCCCACTCGTGCGAAGCCGGGGAGGATCAACTAGTTCAATGTATAAAGTTCTGATTAGGACAAGGAAAAACAGAGTTGTTTGTTAGATACTTGCTGTTAATTCTAAAATAGTTAGTAATATGTTGCATACTTCAGTTACATACACCTCGTAGAAGCCTCGAACAGATAACGCAAACAATGGCTTTGAAACGATCAGTAACAAAAAATCGCACGTCATACAATGAACATGAAATATGAACGTAGAACTACCAGTTCCTTTGCTAACAATCGATCGATGCTAAACTAACCTTCGTCATTGAATCTTCTATGGTTAGTACTTAGCTATTATCGTGGAACGGGCTTAAACAATAGCGTGACAGGAACCTTGCACCGAATGCTCTCAGCAATGCGAACGTTCGGAAGTCGAAACTCCGCACACAATGCGTATTTTTCTGAGATTGTTAACATAACGAATATGAAATAATGGAACCTGATGTTATTGTTAAATGATGAAAATAATTTGCAAAACCGACTTCCAAAGCAACTACAAAGTAAAAAAATATTTTTTGTTTGTACGCGTAAGTATGTATGTTGAAGTCGGACGAACATAACGCTTTGATTTCAGTTTCTTTCTGCATAGTCAAGTCTAAGCATAAAGTCGTTGCTCACAACATTACGTCTACAATATTACTTCACTATGAGCACTTCCTGAATGTTGATAACTTAGGCAGCCTGCAGCATCAGGATTGAGGAGTTAGATCCAAAAATGTGTATGAGACCACCGCGGAAACTTCTGCTATTGATTAAAAAAAATTAAAAAAAAAAACAGGCTGAATTGAGAACTACCTCCTTTTTGGAAGTAGGTTAAAAATACTATTGCACTTAAAGAGTGGCTACAATATATTTCTGTAGTAGATTTTTAATGGAACATTTGATATACAGAAAACAATAATTGTTTAATGAGTTAAAAAATCAATTTTCTATGAGTATACCAAAGTTTTCATTTAAATCTATCATTGCTACTAATTACTCTTTTTTATTTTGTATTTTTTTATTTTGTAACGTCAAAATTAGTCGTTTTACTTGAAAAGTGTAAAATGCGATATCATTGTTCTATTCACATACTTATTTCCCCTGTTGTAAATTGTAATCATGTTCTGAGTATATAATAATATAACTTCAGATAGTTCCTTGCAGAATTCCTCCCTAAGAAATATTATTATTGATGTCGAATAAATGGCAATATAACCTACTTACTGGAATTCGTACATTCAGAACTTGAATATGAAATATTCAAGACTTGTTATGGGATAATAAAACCAGTAAAGTGGCCAGTTGCAAGCGGACTGCAGCAAGACAAAACGAATGTAGAGCAAGTTATCGAGCCACTAACCCGCGAATTGCGTAACGCACGACCGTTTTACGTAGGGCTATCAACACTGACTACTTTTACATACGGCTATCAAGTAGCGCTCGAATTACCAAAGATCATAATTATAGGGGTTAAAGTAATTAGTGACTTAAGCCACTAAATAAACTCTCTATTTTGATAATATCCGTAGTAATTTGAAAACATTCCGAGCAATGATTACCTATCCAGTATCTATAAATATGGAAGAATGTAGGCTACTTCTTGTCCTGGAAAATCAAAAGTTCTCACAAGATTTTTAAACACCAAAATATCGATAAATATAAAATTAGTACATTTAAAATTTCATCAATTAATTTTCATCGTTTTCATGAATTAGTATTTTTATCAGTTAATTTTAATTAGGTTTTATAACCTTAACTTATAGTCCGGAGTTGGCTAACTCCCGACTTATGCCTTTCGGTGCGACGTATATACCGTCTTCTAATATAAAGTTTGTCTAAGTAATCTAACTTATAATACGCAGCAGAGATTAGCAACCCTATGCCCAACCTAGACATGTAAGCTGGCGCCTCCAGCCACCGCCACCGCTCTCACGGCTGACCATTAGGATACACCTACTAATTTTATAAGAAACCTGAATCTATGGTAGGTAGTAGCTACAAAATATGACCCGCTTTCGAAAACACAAATTTATGTAATGGCTATTACTAATACTTACACAGGAAAGAAGGCTCGATACAAAGCAGAGGGCTTTTGTAATTCATTATTACATGGGTAGGTATATAAATATTTGTTGTTTTATATATTTCATTACATTAACAATCAGGTTAAGTAACTTATTACACACCGGAGGACGTACACCATTTATTGGTGGAATGTGTTCGGAACGAGGCGGAGAGATGGGAGATATTCTCTAGATTTCCCATTCTTCGCCAGGTCGGCAGCTGTAACAGTGCCCTATCCTAACCTCTGTCGGATGAGGCTAGGGCTCTGTTACAGTTATACAAAAAGCCCTTACGTAAAATAGATGTTCTCATAAATTCAGATATGACTGAGTGCATCAATGTATAACTGAGTGTCATATTCCTCAAAGAAAAAACTCCTCAAATAAAGAATATAAAAAAAAACTTATTACACATAAACTAATAAGTTTTTAGAACATATCTACTTGCCTATAACTTTTTATGATTTCGTAAAACGTTTTGAAATAGTAAAATACTTATTATGAATGTATATTTATTCTTCTTACAATTTCACGGTTTATAGTTTTAACGCTGTCTTTATTTTAATTCATATAAGTGAAGATTTTAATTAGTGCGAATTATTTATATAATAATGGGGATGATGCCTATGTCAAAAATAAATTATTTCTTAGTAATTATTAAATTAGAGTGGTCTTCCAAAATTCGTAAAATCCGCATTGGATGCTATAATTATAAGTTTGCTAACCATTTTAAACTATCGATTTAAGTAAAACAGAACGTTAAATTACGTCAAATGTTATGACGTCACATCTGTGAATTTCAAACAAGCTCCCTTACTAAGCGAGCGTTACTGACGTTTGATAAAAAGTCGCTGATAAGACTATCAGTCCAGTCATCATCTCTATTATTACGATATTATAAAAAAAACAGTAGTCATTTTTAATGGTTAAAAAAAAACTCTTTTTATGCGAAATTATTCAAGACTAGCCGATGCCCGCGACTTCGCCCGCGTGGATTTAGGTTTTTCGAAATCCCGTGGGAACTCTTTGATTTTCTGGGATAAAAAGTAGCCTATGTGCTAATCCAGGATATTATCTATCTTCATTCCAAATTTCAGCCAAATCCGTCCAGTAGTTTTTGCGTGAAGGAGTAACAAACATAAACACACACACACACACATACAAACTTTCGCCTTTATAATATTAGTGTGATGAAAGTAAGTTTTGGTGATCATAAAGTACGTGATCCGATAAACGATAAAATGGGTATCATCCAAATGAGATTTGGATGATATTTTTGTTTTATAATTTTTATATTTAAGTATTTTTAACGTTTGTGAAAATCTGTATTATTACTTAAATTAAATATATAAATAAAATGGGTAACTATAAAATTAAGTTACTTCCTTTTCAGTTCTTACTTTCTTACTATAAATCAAAACTATTTCGCCGTTCCTATTTTTATTTCAATGTAACTAGGTAAGCTTTTTATATTGCACTTAAACCTAAGCATTACAAAAGTCTTATTTTTAAGTTATAGATTGCCATCTTGCAACTTCGAATTCGGATTAAATTACCTATTACAAAATGTGTGTGACGATTTAGCATGTCTGTTCCGAAATCTATCTTGACCTCTATAATATGTGTGATAGACGCCTACATATATATACGACTAGCTGATGCCCGCGACTTCGTTCGCGTGGATGTAGTTTTTTAAAAATCCCGTGGGAACTCTTTAATTTTCCGGGATAAAAAGTAGTCTATGTGCTAATCCAGAGTATAATCTATCTCCATTCTCCCAATCCGTCCAGTAGTTTTTGCGTGAAGGAATAACAAACATAAACACACACACACACACACACACACACACACACACACACACACACACACACACACACACACACACACACACACACACACACACACATACAAACTTTCGCCTTTATAATATCAGTGTGATTAATGTTCATAATTTAGGATATGTGATATTAACCTTTGCAAGTGAAGTTTGCACTGGTATGCATTATGCCTTCGACTTTGCAAAGCGAAATCAAATGTTGATGTAATTGGGCCTGTGCCCGTGCTGCAGCCGTGCAATTGTCAATAGGTAGGTCCATTTTTGCGTCTAGAAGAGGCACTTGCGTGGCACAGGTGCTGGATAATGTCCATACTCCGTAGCATCCCGGCAAGCTGAGGTTAAGACCTATCTGTACCAAAGAATGTACCAAAAAATAATGGGCCTCGGAGATATGAGGACATGAAGAATTTATTTAAAACTCCAATGTAACAACCCTGTAAACCGACCGCGAAAATGAATTCAAAAACACTTCTGTGAACTCGAAGAACTGTTTGATCGAGGTTTGAACGTTTGTCAAGAAGCAGCAACAAAGAAATAACGTATGGCACTAACTATTTGGTACTAGGTAGTTAGGTACATACCTAGTATATTTTGTCAAGCAATATACATATTCTTCTTCTCGTGTCTCTCCACTATTGGAGGTCGGGCATCATCTTGTCAAATAATTTCCTATCTTTCGCCAAATGGATAAGTTGGGCTACGTTGGCTATCCAGATTCAGATTCGGATGTTCCTAAGCTATATGACTTTCTTCTTCTACTAACGCTTTTCCTAGCAATATAGGCCCGTCTAAACTCAATCGCATCTTACGATAACGATCGACAAATTCGATAATAGATAAAGGTAAATTAAGGTCAAGGTTGCAAGTTTGGTGAGTCATTGACACTATAATATCAACGTTTTAAGGTTCCGTAGTAAAAAAAGGAACTCTTATAATTTAGTCCAGTCTATCTGACCGTGTGTTCGTGTAACAGCTATTTTAAAATAAAATGTAAGAACTCTAAAGTAGAAGTAAAAAGTAAAACCTGTTACCGCTACACAGTGCGGAGGTATACAAAAATTTTGAAAAAGAAATTTTACAGGGTGGATACATCCTAAACATGACAAGTGAGAATCAAAAAAATAGGTACCTATATCCCCTTGAGTGGATACTTGGGTAAATAGGTACAACGTCATTTATAGGTTTCCTAGACAGTTTTTGGAAAAAAAACTAAGTACCATTTAAGAAATAATCGCCGTCAAACTTTCTAGCAAATAGATAGCTACGGAACTCTGCCTTATGCGTATTCTGGCACGCACGGTACCTACCAGTTTTTTAAATTATTCACGTCATAAACAAGAAGATGACTTCCATTAATTAACATTAATCAATTCAAATATCTTTCACGTGCCTATCACTATTTAAGTTGCTTTCAAACTACGGAAATATATAATATAAGGGTCTAAGTGTGAACAGTGACATTTAAAAGTAGGGTGAGTGATATTTATATATTATAATTCCGTAGTTTGAAATCAACTTAATAATTCACACCATCACTTACCGTCATACATTTTTGTGTAGCTCCTCGTAATATCTTACACAAATTGAAGATAGATTTCCTAATGCAAACGTGCTTAATTTGTAATGCTCCAATTATTACAGGCATGTTGTCATCGGAAACACTTTTTACATCTTGTTTACTATTTCTATTTACTAAGGAAATGTAAATCTTTTTTATGGTACTTATGAGCTACGTTAATAAGTATTATGTAAATGGTCGATTGAAGTGTGATCTTATTAGCAACTGGTTCTTAATAGGTATTAATAATAGGTACTTTATTTGCATGATATAACCGATCTACATCCGTGAAATAATGCAACATTTAGCTAAATGGGTATTTAGGACGTAGTAATTTACTTACAAATGAAACGGAGGAGTTATGTATGAGGTGTTAGTAAATACGTCAAAGTAGGATATTAGGTCATTATAGACAAGTGTAAATTAAAAATTTATAACACCCCGACAAGTGAAGGTCAGTAACTAGAAAAGAGCTGATAACTTTCAAACGGCTGAACCGATTTTCTTGGATTATAGCTAAGAACACTCTCGATCAAAGTTTTAAAACGTTTTTCTGTGGGGATGAAAGTAATTTAAAAAAAAAAAAATTATATTCAAAATTCAAAATATTTTTATTCAATTAGACTTTTACAAGTTCTTTTGAATAGTCAAAAGCATCTACCACTGGTTCGGAATGACTTTCCTACCGAGAAGAACCAGCAAGAAACTCGGCGGTTGCTCTTTTCAAAGATTTAATATACAATATTATGCCATGTATAAAACGCTCTTTTATCATTTACATAATCTTCGATAGTATAATATGCTTTTCTCAGGAGCATATTTTTAATAGACATTGCAGTCTATAACCGACTTCTAAAAAAAGGAGGAGGTTCTCCATTCAGTGAACTTTTTTCATTTGGTGAAAAGCTTTATCAGAATTTAAATTCATTGTTCGTTGCCCTTGAGTTAACAATGTTTCAGTAGAATCCTACTAACTACCATTCACACAATGAATTACCTGCTGTTAATAATAGAAGGTCTTTGCCAAAATTACCCACGTAACCGTCGGTACAAACAACACAATTGCAATTTAGATGCGCCCACAGCTCCCAATAAATCAACATACATACAACAATAAGATGACGCCCGCGTCTTAGTCCGCGTGTATATTCAAAATCACGCTAGAACTCTCAGATTGCTCGCAATAAAACGTAGGTAACCTATGTGTTAATTTAGTGCACAAGCTATTTTTTAACCCCCGACCCAAAAAGAGGGGTGTTATAAGTTTGACGTGTGTATCTGTGTATCTGTCTGTGGCATCGTAGCTCCTAAACTAATGAACCGATTTTAATTTAGTTTTTTTTGTTTGAAAGGTGGCTTGATCGAGAGTGTTCTTAGCTACAATCCAAGAAAATCGGTCAGCCTTTTGGAAGTTAACAGCTCTTTTCTAGTTACTGTAACCTTCACCCTTTGTCGGGGGTGTTATAAATTTTTAATTTACACTTGTTATTCCAATTTTCAGCCAAATCATATGTCATTATTTCGCAATCATCCAAACTTTCGCATTTATAATAAGTATTACCTACTAGTAACATTGCACCTATTAAGCACATATTTATTTTATTACGAAACCTTACTTCTAATTGACATAATATTTTGTAGTGTAGTCACAAGTATGTTGTGTATTTTACACTCGTAATATCTATCCATTGGATGAAAATTGCAGCCATTATGCATTTTTTCTAATATTTATTAGTTAGGTATAGAATGTACAGGGCATTTTTCTTATATTCAATACCACAAAAACCACAGTCGGTTTTATTGGCCACTCTTGTTTTTATACTGTTTGGACCTCTGGAGTCTGGATGAAAGAAGCCCTATGCCTTATTTCATTCAAGCTATGATGTTAAGGGTCTATAGCCAATAAGTATCATAACGTGGTTATAATACTGGATGGCACAGTTAATAACAAGTACTCGTAATTAATGTAATCGGAAACTCTACCAGATGTTGTATTGTTCTGATTAATAAATAATTATTATAAACATAAAAATATAGATATAAACACAATCATAATTCCATTATATTATCATAGATTGGTATTAAATTACAGTAGTTATGATAAAAGTAGAGAAATATATGGATAAAACTAAAATTATTTATCATCTACCCATCGTGAGTTAAAACAATGCTATCTTTATTTGACGTAGACTAAGTGCTTGTTGAGTTATGGCAATTCAACGTTTCATTGATTTAGTGCAAACTTTACAATCATCTATTAGTAGTGACAAGAAGACAGTAGAGACAGTTAAAGTAGATAAAGTTTTGCTGACCAAAAATCTCATGAAAATTCTGTTGTTTAAACTAACTCTAGACAATGCCATCGATACTGCGACACCTTCAGAGATTAAAATAATAGGCCTAACTTAAAAATATTCACACGACTAAGCAATTCAAGGCTTTTCTTGCAGTATTAATCTTATCTTAACGTTATTCAAAAACCCGGCCAAGTGCGAGTCGGACTCGCGCTCCGAGGGTTCCATACTCGGGTATTTTGCGATATTTTGCACGATATATCAAAAACTATTTTGCATAAAAATAAATAAAATTCTGTTTTAGAATGTACAAGTGTAATGTAAAGCCCTTTTATATGATACTCCACTTGGTATAGTTATCTTACTTTGGAAATTGAAACTTTTTTTTTAATGAGATAACAAATTCACGGTTTTCGGATTTATTCCTTTATTTGTGCTATAAGATCTACTCTACCTACCTACCAAATTTCATGATTCTAAGTCAACGGGAAGTACCCTATGGGGTTTCTTGACAGACACGACGGACGGACGGACGGATAAAGAGACAGCAAAGTGATCCTGTAAGGGTTCCGTTTTTCCTTTTGAGGTACGGAACCCTAAAAAGCATTTTACAGCAAAATTTAAATATGGCTAAGCAAAAAGACTAATTTAATTTTAAAATAATTTTATTTAAAAATACAATTTTACTTATTTAGAGATTTTATGTCAGATTGACTACGAAGTTACAAAACTACTAAGCGTAGGTTGCGCACGTATCTACCTACTATGCGTATCATAATAATCAGGCAACTTTACATTTATTATTCAAAGGCACAACATATTATAAAGGAGCAATAGTTATATTTGCCTTAGATAAATAAAACATAGACAATAATTGCTGCTTCATACATAATTATAACATAAGACGCCTTAAGATTTTATATCAACCTTACCTACAAATGCCTCTGACTTATCTAAAAGTTCAAATTAAGCCCCAATTTTGATATAAAATGAATGTTTAGTAAACAAAAGTAACACCTACAGTAAGACACCGTGTATTTCCAAATACCAACACTTATATTATAGGTATTCGTACTTACGAGCCATCAATGCCTCTCGAACACAATAATTCATAACCCATGTTAACCCAAAAAGGGAACACTCTCAGACTTCAGTTGTAACTGAAGTGGTTCAGGTGGAACAGTTCAATGGCTGTGAATGTGGTAATCTGAAGATTATGAAGCATAACTTAAAAATCTTTTGGTAAGCAAATACTCAACACCACAAAAATTATTTCTGTACTTTACAAAGACGACATAACTGTCTTATCTATTTATAGTTTATTTTCTTTTTAACTTCGGGAAGACTTAGTACAAGTATAGTATATTACTAAGTATCAATTTTATATATTCTGTTTCAATCTTACATAATTCGTATTTAAGGTAAACGTGCATACAAAACTCGCTATCACGTAGGTACCAACTCAACTTGTGCAGTTAACGCTTACAATTTATTTTAGTTACGCCCAAATCTATACCAATCTAAGCGGGTCACGAAGTTTACGTAAACCGGCGACAAGGTTTGACTCACCTTAGCATTAAGTATCGTCAAACTCCGTGGGTGAAAGCGACCAGTTAGTATCCTTCTCGATGTGGCCTGGTAGGTATGTACATTTCCGCAAAACATCATGGGATGCAAGATTTCACATTCTTAAATCATTTAATTGCTAATCCAAGCGTCTGAGTAGAAACAAGTAAGGAACGCGGCACAGGTGACGGGAAGTTTACCTACTTGTAATTGACCATAAAAGCATTTTATTCGTAGACTCGTCCTCCTCCACCAATATTTAATGCGCAAATGGAATGCACTTGACTTCGCTATATTTGAAACGGTTACGTTTATTAAGTAAATAAATAGTGTCATCATCATCATCGACACATCGCTGGCTCACTACTGAGCACTTGTCTCCTGTCTGAATGGGAATGGTTTGGCCATAGTCGACCACGCTGGCTAAGTTCTCATTTGCAGACCACACCTTTGAGAACATTTTGGAGAACTCTCAGGCATGCAGGTTTCTCACGATGTTTTCCTCCACAGATAAAGCAAGTGATATTTAATTACTTAAAACACACATAGCTTCGAAAAGTTAGAGGCGCGTGCCCGAGATCGAACCCCGACCTCCTGAAAAGGAGGCGGAAATCTTAACCAATAGCTTACATTACTAATGGTTTATTATAAATCCGACAAACCTGCCTTATACCACTAACTACGTAGGTATTTTTACCCATACCGCATTCATCATAACTTATAATTTCATCGTCAAACGCAAACTTTGCTCAACAAAGAATATCTCTGACTTCCGCCTAATTAATTCTTGTGCTAATGTTTATGTAGGATCTAATCGACAATCATACTCCATTTTCCAATTAGTTTTAACATCGACGTGTGAAATAATATTAATATTAGGTATGCCCTAGTAGGTCTACGCAAAACAATACGCAGTTTGCTTTCATAGTTGTAGGTATCTTACATGAAATAATAAACCTACCGAAGTTAGATTAAGTAAACTTAAGTTACTTAAGGTATTATAATATTAAAAGATCATACTCGTAGATAAGGGGTATTAAAAATCCCGTGGGAATTTTTTGGTTTTCCAGGATAAAAAGTATGTCTAATGTCCGTCTTTAGTTACTCGTATATAAGCTATCTGTGTATTTAGTAGACGAGGCTCGCAACTCTATTCATGTTGTTTTTCAAAAATCCCGAAGGAACTGTTTCATTTTTTAGTACCAAAATTAGCCTAAGCCCTTAATAATAATAAACCCGGGACGGAAAATAACTCTGTACCTTTCGTCAGAATCGATTGAACGGATGGACCATGAAAAGCGAGTGGACAGACAGACATACTTTTTCATTTATAATATTTTGGTATGGATTAGCCAAGTTCTATAATAGTTGTGTGCCTGTTACATGGACAATTATTACGTAATGATGTTAATGACAAGAAAAGATAATGTAACAACAAAGACTTAATCATTGTTATGTCCACTTAGACTTCAGATAGAAAGTGCATTCCTTACAAATGGGTTGTGCAAAAAAAATGTGTTACAATAGGTACATAAAATATACATACATTGTTTTTAGTGTTCCGTAACTCAAAAGGAAAAACGGAACCCTTATAGGATCACTTCGTTGTCTGTCTATCTGTCTGTCTATCCGTCCGTCCATCGTGTCTGTCAAGAAAACCTACAGGTTTACCTACTACCTAATAGGGTACTTCCTGTTGACCTAGAATCATGGGCAGGTAGGTAGGTCTTAAAGCACCGGTAAATCCGAAAACTGTGAATTTGTGATTACATAATTAAAAAATAATCAAAATGTGTTCAAAATAAGATTACTATACAAAATGGGGTATCATATGAAAAGGCTTTACTTGTACATTCTAAAACAGATTTTTATTTATTTTTATTCATAATATTTTTTGATTTATCGTGCAAAATGTCAGAAAAAAACCCGAGTACGGAACCTTTGGTGCGCGAGTCTGACTCGCACTTGGCACTTTTATTGGGTTTCCGATTGGACATGTAGGGCTTGTTTTAAACAATGCGTGCGCGCATATTTTCTCATGTGACCGTTCACGTGATTTGTATCTCAAACACAATGTTCTTAAATATCACGAAACGTTATCCGCTCTAACATTCCTCGGTGACCATTTAAAAGTCTATCTTAAGTCTAAATCTGTAAATAATTCATTAAATGCAGTTATATTTTATATGTTGCAAGAAATTAGCAATTGGGAACAAAATGGAGTAGGTTGACGATAAAAACTATTCCTTTCAAAAGTCACGCTTTTAAACCAGACAGATCGTTGATTTGCGACCTAAAAACGCAAGACTTCAATAAATAATAATAACCAGTATGGAAGAAAAAGTATTTGGTTGGTAGAAACTAATATCTACGCCTGTGGTCTTTTAGATTTTTCTAAAAATATGTAGTTTTAAAATTAAAGGGGCTCAAAGACTTGTATGTGAATTTTTAAGAACGCGTAACTTTGAAACTGAATCTTTTAACATAAATCTGGAAAACCACAGGTATAGATATTAGTTTCTAGAATATGTCTGCAAAATTTCATGTACTTTGGTTGCTTTTAATATTCAAATGAAATTGGAACTACGTTTGTATGGAGCGAGTGACGGAGAGACCCCTCTTAAGGAGATATGGATCTCACGTGGGCACACAATCAGTACCGTGACATTTAAGTAGATAGATAGATAGAGAGTCACGTAATTTATGTAAGATGTAAATGACCTAAAAGTTAGTTTAAAAAAAATTATTGTAAACAATCAGTACCCATTATAAATCCAAAATTGTGTTCATTTGTTGGGTCTTCAATCACATCGCTATGGATTGACGTGATTTGGCTATAGGTAAAGACCCGAAAGTGGCATAGATTAATTTTTATACTGGAAAAACAAAAAGTTCCTTACGGGATTTTAGAAAAAACCGCGGGCATCATCAGTAGTTAATTTTTTTTTTATGTATAGGTAGATACTTATTTTTTAAAGATATTGCTAAAAAGTTCGTAAATAATTTGATGAAATGTAAGTTTGTGTTAATTGGTCATCTGGAAAGTCGTACTCATTAAAATCATGTAGGTATCATGCAATTAAATAAGTGCATTTAAAATACAATAAAAAAATTGAAAGCCTACGTTTTGTTACAAGCCGTTTCCAAACTAACAAAAGACAAGCAAAATGCTTACATAATTCATAACAATATCTTTAAAGAAAATCACGTACGCTATTTCATTTAGGTTACGCATAATCTGTAATGTTGGCAGCGTTGCATTCAGTTACTTATTACTTACGTCAGATGCTTTCATCGCGTGAGAACCTTCGCCTTTGTGAGCATTCATTCGCGCATCACTTTCGTTGTTTCCGGAAAAGTTTTTAACTGGAGCAATTACAAATATTTTCATAAATATTTTATTCGAATATACGTAATGATATCGATCTAGTTCTTCTTAAGCCATTGAATGAATAGTGAATACTCATGTGTAACCGATTGATATATTTGCAATTTATTCAGATTAGTTGATTTTATCTGATTTCAATCGCTCAAGAACCAAAAACATTTAGGTAAGTAAACCTACTTATTTGTAATAACGAGTAGTCATTATTCAAAGGACTTGGAAAGTAGCGTAGTCGTAACTAAGCGTATGAACGAACTTGCAAACAAACAAACACTTTTGATAATAAAACTTGTAAAGATAATGATAGTTTTATTTGCTTTAATATGGGTAGGTACAAGAAAAAGTACAGTACAGACTTCCAACATATTCTATTATTTCAACATGCACATATAAATTAAAATTAAACATCATTTACAATTATTTTTATAAGTAGTACTTATTTTAAAGCCTTCATGTATAATACTCAATCTCTACTTCCGTCGTTACATAATAATATTTTACTTTACTAACAATAATAGTGTACCGAAGGTTCCGGTCATAGGTCATCTGCACTATGACAACAAGTTTATGCACCTATTGGTGAAAGTTTCGCATCCAATACACACAAGAAAAAGACGAGTTTTTAAACATATATTATTTTTAAGCTCACTGATATTAGTATTTGATACTGAGCTAAATAAATTTATTTTTACTAGGTTTTGAAGCAAATAAGAACAACGTATAGATTGATCCGTACGTGTTTATATTCAGCACTGAAAATCGTCACAGAAACGGAGACGCCATTTTTGCAAGATCTACCATAGCCACTCACTATCCCATAGTCTGATAGTGTACTCGATAAACATTACTTACAAGGTTAGTACATTAGTGCGTGCAATGCGGATTTGCGCATTTTGAGCCCACACAGATACGTGGGCAGCGCCCACAACACGAAGGACATGGTCCAATGAAACTGGAGACATAGCACCTACCTGCAGAATAATGTACAAACGAACTTCGAAATATTTCAACTACCTGAATGATTACACGCCTACCTATATAGCCGGTAATCTCATATCTTAATGTCCCCATCATGGTCTTAGTAATTAGTCATGAGAACTAAATTTTAGGACTGAATAATTGGGACATTATAAGAAGGTATGTGTGGGTACGGAGAAAAAACACCCAAAAAACCGACACAAACACCAACGCGGAAGCGTAAAATTATGCTTGCAGATGTCCGCAATTTTGTCTTCGTAATTTTACATACTTCTGATTTAGTTAAAACGTTATTTCTATAATTCATATACATAATAAATATCTACCTTAGGTATGTCCATCAAACCAGTGAAAATAGAAAACTATTGTTAAAAAATCCTGGGAACTGATGAGCCTAGCTACTGTAATACGGATAACTGTATTCCTATCAGATGCTCGTGCTTCTTGTACAAGATAAGTAGGACATCACTATTTGCATTATAGTTCGTGCATCGGCGGAATGCAGTAAAGGAAGACAACCTATGTGAACTGTGTGACGTAAATTGCATAGAAACCCATTACGTCGCCCATATCGGCTACAGTCGCCGGTCTATTTCATATCCATTTACGGTTATCGCTGTACCGCTGTATGCTGTATCCATGAATCACGGGACATTGCCAACATCGTCATAGATCGTGACTTTTGTGAATGGTCAAAAAAGACTAGTTACCTAGTGTTGAAATACTCGGAAAGTTCCGTTTGAGTATTTCATTGCGTAACACTAAGTGCAAAAAAACAGGAACTAAGTGCAAATTAAATACAACATAGCATTTTTACGTTCCTGAATTCCGAGATCAACGTTTTTTTTTTTGCTGCTCAGTAGTTAAACGGCGATGGGTTGGAATGATAATGAATAAAACATGTTTTAGTAAATTATGGTTATATTTCAAGGGTTCGCAGAAACTTCAACAGGTACAGGCTTAGGAACGACGGGAAGGTGGGCTCCCTCCATTTTAGCACCACCTAACCCAGCGCTGTACTTTGTGACATAAGTCTTGCCGTCGTCACCGACGTATGATACTTCTCCTTCAGTGACTAACACATGCCCACTGCCATCAAGAGAAGGTACGAGACGTCCGCGTTCCGTAACAATGGTTCCTTCCGCTGTTACATACCGCAGCTCATACTGCCCGAATTCATCGTGCACCTCCATGTGCTCAAGCGCCGGTAGAGCACGAACAGCAGCTAACTTATCACTGTTTTCAGATGGGGCGGCTGATGCCACGGCGATTAGGCAAAGGCTTACCAAAAGCTGAAATTAAAAACAACATTAGATACTCATAATTATCATTGTTTTGCTTGATAGAAAGGCGAAGTTTGTGTGTATGTATGTATATGTTTGTTACTCCTTCACGCCAAAACTGCTGGACGGATTTGGCTGAAATTTGAAATGGAGATAGATAATTAGCACATAGGCTACTTTTATCTCGGAAAATGAACGAGTTCCCACGGGATTTCGAAAAACCTAAATCCACACGGACGAAGTAGCGGGCATCAGCTAGTTTATAGAATCCATCAAAGTTACGAATCAGTTAGTTAACATAACCTACGTTGTAGGAAATACGGATAGAAAAAGTTTTTGCAAATAGGTTAGATACTGTTTAATGGACATAGTTGACTTTATATGTAGTACTCATAATACTTATAATATACATAATTAGAATTAATAAGAATAAATCAGTTGTTCAAAAAAAAAAAAAAAAAATTAGACAGTAAAATCATACTCACCAGCTTCATTTTTGCAGGGCAGGGCAGGGCTAGTGCAAGGGTGAAGATGTGTTTAGAATAATTGCAGTTTACAAACTGATATCGAATCAATGGAACGTATTGCTTTTAAAGGTCCTAATGAAATTAGTGTAATTGAGTTGCTTATAAGATTGAGAAACTAAATATTAAAATGCAATTTGCGTAATGATTACCTAGTTGTCAAATTAATGCAGTCGAATAGACCGCATTTTTTTAATATTGCACTATTACGAGTATCTACATGTTTTTGTAGATCAACAAAACTTGTTAAATATTTCATTAAAAACTTCTAAGTAACCCTTGAAAAAATTGCGAGCTCCTAATTCTGATATTTATATTTTAAGCTTCTTAAAAATAAAAAAATGATAGGCACAGCATGTTATTTTGCGAGCAATATGAAAATTAAAAACTGTTATAGGGCTTAGAGTCTAAGGAACCATAGTGTCGATTTAAAAGAAAATTTAAATATATATTTTTTTGTTAAATATCATAGGGATATAGGTTAGTACCTATTTTTCAACTCGAATTCGCCCTTATTTATTGTATTTCCATCTTGACATAATGGAGAAAACTTTACTTTTCGCATAGTAATTACCAAATATTTTAAAGCCCTGTTCAAAACATACCTATACACATTTGGTTACAAGTTTAGAAGCCGTTTTTCTTTTTATTTCATTGAACCGAAACGCCTAAAAACTTCGCAGTTCCTAAGTTGTTACCATTCGTTAGTTAGTTCTAAGGCGCCAATATAACTAAGAGAAAAACAAAGACTTTTTAACTTTTTATGTGAAACAGTTTTATGTAAAAATGTAGGTAATTACAGTTAAAATAATACCTAATAAAGGGTTGTACCTAAGTATACCTACCCTAGGCTTAAGTTGGTATGGTACTTAAGGTCACTTATAGTTATCATAGTTTACAATAAAATCAATCACTCTTAAAGATTTTCAATTAAAAAATATTTTGCCGACAGATTAAAAGTCGCTAATTTGTATTCACAGATATATGCATGGTCCCTACGTAACAATAGCACGTCCATACCAATATGTATTTTTATTCTTGACCATGGAAAAGTTATGGAGAACAGTGGTCACGGTTAAAAATAAAACAAACACTGTACAAGGGTTAACATTAGATGAACTTAACGCGTAGTTTTTATTTAAAAAAAAAATTTAAAAGATGTTCTATGTGACTCATTATACAGGGACAATAATAATGTTAATTCCGTCGCTGAGTAATTATAATTTCAGCTCTAGTATAAACTAAGGCAAGTATTACGCAGTAAAACAGGTACAAGGTCCTTAAAAGGAAGACTAATTGACAGATACAAAGTTCGTGTCCATTTCATTAGTTTCGAAACAAAATAACTTTTGTAATCGAGTGCCGTAATACCTGATCATAATACGATTTCCGGATAGAATTTCTCTGCTAATTATTCCACGGATACTTACTATTATGAAATTATTATAAACTGACAACACCAAATATGCTCACAATTATTATACATGCACAAGAAGTATTAATTAACCTAATACACAATACGATACGAGTTACTTTTGTACATACCTATCATCATCACTAGCCTATTTGTGTCCACTGCTGGATATTTCAGCGACCTATACAGATTATACCTACTATCCAATTATCCATACTTACAGAAAGTTAATTTCTCCTTTTCGCGCCTGCTCCTTGATGGTGGTCATAATCCCCTATCTTCCAGCAAACAGACAAATATACTAAGTTGGCTGTATCAGTCCATTTCCATGCTTTTTAGGCCACGATTGACTTAGGTGCTTCTTCTTCACGCAGCTCTATTCCTATTTTATAGGACTAGAAAAGTTTGTTGTTATACCTACTTATTACCACTCTCTGGCTCACTTAAAAATTCCTTAGCCATTCAACCTAACCTAGGCATGAAGCCTTAAGGCATAGGTAGTTTAGGCTATACAGCGAACGTTAGGTAGTAATAATTCTTTGCATTGGTAGGTATATCACTACCCATATTATAAATGCGACAGTGTGTTTGTTTGTTGGTTTGTCCTTCAATCACGCCTCAACGTAACAACGGATTGACTTGATGTTTTACCTAAATATTGTTGAAGACCTAGAAAGTGACATGACCTACTTTTTATCCAGGAAAATCAAAGAGTTCCCATGGGTTTTTTGAAAATTTAAATCCACGGGAATGAAGTCGCGGGCATTAGCTAGTCTATAATAATGATGACGATTTCAGATCTGAAAAGCTTTGAGAACAATGTACGATGGTGTCTATGAGCCAATAAAATAAACAAAAGCGTAGATAAACCAATTAATTTATACGTGATCTCATTCTGAGTTGTTACGATTAAAATATTTGCATGGTAGGTACATAATCTATCATTGCGTATGTTAATCAACAATTTTATAAAAGCAAACTTTATAAGATTACGTATTTGTCCATGTCGGCCAAAACCGATGCCATACAGGAACCAACAAAAGCTGTGTTTGGTTTATACCACACCTATTTAGATTTACCCAGCTGCCAAGGTTCCTTAAGCCAGTTTACGTTCCTTTAGAATCAGATTATAACAATAAATTAAGCATGTTGATGATAATAATCACCTTTCTATCAGGTCGTAGTCAAGTGATAATTTATGAGTGTGTTCACGGCACATCCGTTTAATCGATTTTGACGTTTGGTACAGATATAGCTTGCACTCCAGCCCGGCTAGCATGGGCAGTAGATAAAAATTATATCCCCGATTATATCCACTGATTTCTATGACATCAGTGGATATAATCGGGGGATACAATTTTTATCTACTGCCCATGCTAGCCGGGCTGGGATGGGCATAGGCTACTTTTTTGTCCCAGACAATCGAAGAGTTCGGATTCTTAAAAAGCCTAAATCTACGCAGTGCGTAGATTTAGTACGCAGGTACGAAGTCACGGGCTTCATCTAGTATCTAAATATTTGTACATTCGTTCACGCATTGTAGTGTCAGCTAATCTGACATGCGCTGGTGTTTCCGCGTAGGTCCTTAGTTATCGGCCCACGTTTTGTTCCCGAGGTTGCACCATTACCTCGTATGCTGATGTACCTACCTATTATTATTCTAGGAGACAAGTCATGTGTAGGGCTATAGTATGTGCATTTATCAACATTAATCTTCAAGTCTTCCTAGTACAATAGTTAAAACTAGGTCAAGTAGGCCAATTTGCAAAAGTCTACAATCTAACAATGGTAATGGTGAATTTTATGATTTTTTTTTAATTCATTTAGATCAACAGTACCTAACTTTTATGCTACGTCTATGACTACCACCACCGGTTCAGAATTATACTGAGAAGAGCCGGTAAGAAACTCAGTATCATAAAATTACAATATTATTATCAATGTAAAAGGTAAAACCAACTGTAGTTTTTGTGGCGCTGAATGTAACAAAAACTCTCTGTATTTTTTAATGTCAATAATAATAAATAAAATAAAATAAATATGGCAAAAAAAAAAATGTACTACACCATCTCGTGTAAGAAGTAGGTATGAGAGTTAGAAAAAGAGACAACGCACTGCTGTGATAACTAATATTTCAAAGCTAGGAGGTTGTAGCTATACTTATCAGATAACCCTACATCTCAATATTCCAGCAATCTATCAACATAAATTTTCCTCTCGAAGTGATTAATTCGTCCAAGTTTCCTCGTGATATGCAAGTCGAATTAAAAGACCTTCAAGAAACCCCTGTTACTTATTAAATAAGTACAAAGTTCTGAAACAAATAAAAAATCTCATTAACAGACCATGTGTCAGTGTGCACTGTACCGGTCTGAAATTAAAAACTGTTTCATTACTTCATCGTGACCTTCGAGGCCTACTTAACATCTAGCTATTGTTCGACAAAGTGTTGGTTCCGTGCGTCACTGATTCGTGACTTTACCATTGTTTTTTCACATACCTAATGCCCTATTTTACGGGTAGTGCACAACGCGAGAAGACTGCACCCACAAAAACACCGTAATGGGCATAAGAACAAAAATTGCGTGCGTGTTTTTAGGGTTCCGTACCTTTAAAGGAAAAACGGAACCCTTATAGGATCACTTTGTTGTCTGTCTGTCTGTCTGTCTGTCAAGAAACCGATAGGGTACTTCCCGTTGACCTAGAATCATGAAATTTGGCGGGTAGGTAGGTCTTATAACACAAGTACAGTAATAAACCAAAAACCCCGAATTTGTGGTTACCTACATCATTTAAAATAATTAAAATGTGTTTTAATTTTCAAAGTAAGATAACTATACCAAGTGGGATATCATATGAAAGGGCTTTACCTGTGCGTTCTAAAACAGATTTTTATTTATTTTTATTTGTTGATTTATCGTGCAAAATGTTGGAAAAAATACCCGAGTAAGGAACCCTCAGTGGACGAGTCTGACTCGCACTTGGCCGGTTTTTTTTATATTAGAACCTCCTTACATCCTTAATCGTAAATGTTTTAGCTCGTTCGTCAATTTTATCAAAGCTACCAGAATTTGTTATCCTTGACACAATGAGTTAAGTAATTTTGTTAAACAATCCCCAATCCCACGTTCGTCAGACATGAGATTCGTGAAACTGAGATCACATGATATCCTGCAATACTAATTTATTTAAAGCATTGGTATTATAAGAAAACTAAGTTAGATACTTTAAATAAAATATCAAGTATTACTTTTAGTTTTTTCAACAGCCATAGATCGTCACCACGTTGTAGATTTCAGAGCGGTCTCTCCGTCACTCGCTCCATACAAACGTAGTTCGTATCTTATTGGAATACTAACCAATCATACTCAATGGAATTTTGTAGAAACGTTCCGGGAACTAATATCTATGTCGGTGGTTTTCTAGATTTCCGTTTCAAAGTTACGCGTTCTTAAAAATTCACATACAAATCTTTGAGCCCTAATTTTAAAACTACATATTTTTAGAAAAATCTAAAACACCATAGGCACAGATATCTAGACAGGTTTTTTGAATATTCTGCAAAATTTCATGGACTTTGGTTGCTTAATATTCAAATGAAATTGGGACTACGATTGTATGGAGTAAGTGACGGAGAGAGCCCTGATCTTTCGCCAAACGCCACATTGCAAAGTTCAAAATCACAAACAATATTTTAAATAATGCCAGCGACCTACCACGCGTTGGCTTTTAATTAATAATAATTTTATTTATTTTCATGCGAACAAGTGAAACCTAAAACACATACATTAGTTTTGGTCGAAAATTATAATGAGAATTTCATCATCGCTAACCATAAGTTTTATTCAACAGATGTGCGCTTACAGCGCGTTAGCAGCGTTGGACAGCTACAGTGCCCAGCAGGACCCAGACCAATTCCACATACAGACCGACGAGGATGACGAAAGATACTTCCTCTACCAAACACACAACGGACAGTATCGCAAAGAAAGACGTCTGAAAGATGGATCAGTTGTTGGTAATTACATTTTTCCTCTAAATATCGCAAAAATTCACAATTCGCATTTCTTCATGCACTGACTTAATTTTATCGCTGAACATCAGAGTGGATTTCTGTGTGATTTTCACTATCATTGCAAACCTTGACGAAAAAGTTTTGTGCAAAATCAGGCAAAATCATGGACGACCTATTATCCAATATCAGTCTCAAGTTTATATATATTTCTTGAGGAAATTATGCTCAGTTATCTTTTCTACCTTGTGCATTGTCTATGAAAACAATAAAGCAAATCTGTGTGCTTATAACACAAGTATCAGAAATATGGTAGGTGCTTACGATACCCGAGCAAAATAGAACGGTCGTAAAAAATGACGATCGTATCTGTTAATCTCACACCCACGTCCCAAGGAACTTACTCAAATCATACAAATGAAGTTGAAATCAGTGAATCATTGTAATACGAAGTGATACATATTCTTTTTCCAGGAACCACGGGTTGGGTGGGCGCCGATGGATTTTTAAGGCTTCAAGACTACATAGCTGATGACCAAGGATACAGAATCTATAAGTCCAAAACGGTCTACGTGGGAGAAAATCGACCTATAGGGGTATGTATCAACTTCTACAACTTTGATATTAGTAAAATATTATACGGCTTTGGCATGTATGTACGTATGTAGGTAATGTTTATTGCTGCTAATCTTCGCTGATTGTCTTATTAAATTATTTGCTTTTAGGAATCTCTAAGAATTGCAAAAACGGCACCAACAGATTCTGGATACAATATCACACCAGCACCAGCACAACATCCACCAAGAGGAACACCACGGTTCACTACTACAACCCACGCTCCATTGCCATCTTCAAGTACGAATCCACTGAATCCCTACCCATCGGTCGTGGCCATAACGCCCCCACCACCATATTCTAGCTCATCGTCTACACCGAGAGTTGAAGTGTCACCCAACTCGATTGATTCATCTCCTACATATGACCCTAGACCAACAGTTCCACCCATTACAGCAGATGAAGCTACTCCTCGACCAAATCCTTATGATTACGACTCATCAAATACTAATAGCATAGACGGCTACTATGCCAGTGATAGCACGCCTCAAGGACGTTTTGACTTATTCAACCCGAACTCTTATAGACATGCCAATGACTGGACAAGAAGACAACCTGGCATACGCGTTGGTGACGGCTATACGCCCCAGTTCCCAGGTTACGATGGCGTTGCATTTAGACGAAACGGATTCCGATACTACCTTCCTAAACAATACCACGAGGAAGAAACGCGAGATGCTGACGAACGAACTGGCAGTTTTGGATATATAGATCCATTCGGAATTCGGAGAGTAATTTATTATAATACGGCGCCGGGCCAAGGTTTTCAAATTCGGAAAAACAACCGATACGTCGGTCACGACGCCACTCCTTATGATCCGAGGCCTGTAAATTAAGCTAAGTCATTATTTTCGTATGTGTATTGAAGTTACCACCTGTAAATCAGTATTTCTAGTTAAAATAATAATTCTTTCAAATTGATTGGTAGAGACAAAACGATTGATCCTCGAACGAAAATTCTTAGCCATATGTATCTACATAGATAGGTATAATGCAATATTATATTTTATTGATCTAAATGATCTAACTTATAAATTAACTTAAAAATATAAATAATAATTTATTAACAGATTTTATGTTCTTTACTTCGATATTTACTAAATAAATTGTAATTATGCTTGGTTAAAATAAGTGAAGTCATGAAATAAACCTGTGCATGTGTATAGGTAGGTACTTAAATAATAGTCTCATAATATTCAAAATTGATCCAGTGATACTTTCGAAGAAATTGAGATTGAGACTAATAGTAATTATCGCTTTTAATAAATTAAATTTTGAGTAAGTAAATAGGCATAAATACATGAAAGTTTAGTCAAACTTGTAAAATACTTAGTAGGACCAATGTATCTAAATATTTATATTACCCAGATGTACCTAGACCCTAGATACCGTCAGCACAATCGTTTTATTTTTTTAGACAAAGGGGAGCATTGAACTTGACTTGATTTGTCACAAAGCCATTTTCTTGCTAATGAGTCTGCGTAGGCGTCTCATGTTCATGTTTATGTGCCCTTTTTAGGAATGTTATACAAATATAGGATAAAATATGTATCACATAATATACCTAGAGTTTTTTTCGAAGTATATCCATTATCTATTTAAAAAATGTTAAGTAAATGCTTTTTATCATAATATAACAATAGTTTATTTCTGCACCAGATAGGTAGTACCTACCTACTGTTTTTAAAACCATATTTTATAATATTTTCTACCTTTAATGTACACTATAGGTACGTTAACAGGGCTCTCTCCGTCACTCGCTTCATACAATCGTAGTTCCAATTTCATTTGAATATTAAGCAACCAAAGTTCATGAAATTTTGCAGACACATTCTAGAAACTAATATCTGTGTCTGTGGTGTTTTAGATTTTTCTAAAAATATGTAGTTTTAAAATTACAAGGGCTCAAAGATTTGTATGTAAAATAAGACCGCGTAACTTTGAAACCGAATATTTTAACAGAAATCTGGAAACCACAGACATAGATATTAGTTTCTAGAATATGTCTGCAAAATTTCATGGACTTTGGTTGCTTAATATTCAAATGAAATTGGAACTACGTTTGTATGAAGCGAGTGACGGAGACACCCCTCTTAATGTAGCTTAATAGATTAAATTCATATTGATGTAAATAATTTAATTATTTCGAATATTTTAAGCTTGGTGAAAGAGCAAAGCTGGTTATAGCGAATGATTTGTCATTATTTAAATGTTTGTTGGAGAAAAATGACACCTCGTTCCTATAACTATTCAGTGGGATTATATTATTATTTACGACTTGATTCACGTTATTTTATTGTTACATTATTTATATTAAATTATTATATAGGACCAAAATAATTATAAGATATCCAGTGTGCACTTACCTACTAATAGTACTAATAAGTGTAATTATTTCTTAGCTTATTCTTTGTGTGCTATGTATATTTTAAGAAATTAATTAATTGTTCTGTTCAATTTCAAATAAATAATTAAAGTATTTTTTATGTTTTTGTTTTGTGAAGTAAGTACTCTGAACACAAAAAGGTTTTTATAATTTTTCGTTCGTTAGATTTTTAAATAATCTCTGGTATACATTGGGCATATATCTATACTAATAATAGGTATAAAGATTTTGTAAGCTTGTTTGTAGGAAGTAGTCTCTGGAACTTGGAAATTCTACCACTAAGGGGGTTAAATAGATAATGAAAATTTAAAGGAAACTTCGTCATTTTCAATTTTATGAAAATTGATATACTTATTAGACTTTCGGTTATAAATGAAGAAGTACATAATTAAGTACCGACTTATTTTTGGAAATCCTACCCTATACCGATTTTGTTTTCTACTGGAGTTACTTTTCTGCTAGTTTCCCATACAAAAAAATCGGTCAAGTGCGAGACACGAAGGGTGCCGTACCTACCATCGTACAAGATTATGCACTTTTTATTTTTTAATTAACATGGCGGTCATTTTGAACTTTTTATTGTGTTGTTATAGGGAATACACAATACACATTACATACTATGTGAAAATTTCAACTCTCCACCTATTACGGTTCATGAGTTACAGCCCGCTGACAGACAGACAGACGGACGGACAGCGGAGGCTTATTAATAGGGTCCCTTCGGATATGGAACCCTAAAACCTGGCAAAAAAAAGTCAAAATTCAAAATAAAGGCGAAAGTTTGTATGTGTGTGTGTGTGTGTGTGTGTGTGTGTGTGTGTGTGTGTGTGTGTGTGTGTGTGTGTGTGTGTGTGTGTGTGTGTGTGTGTGTGTGTGTGTGTGTGTGTGTGTGTGTGTGTGTGTGTGTGTGTGTGTGTGTGTGTGTGTGTGTGTGTTTGTTACTCCTTCACGCAAAAATCACTGGACGGATTTGGCTGAAATTCAGAATGGAGATAGATAATATCCTGGATTAGCACATAGGCTACTTTTTATCCTGGAAAATCAAAGAGTTCCCACGGGATTTCGAAAAACTTAAATCCACGCGGACGAAGTCGCGGGCGTCAGCTAGTAGGTTATAAATACAATTTTCATTCTTCGTACAATAAGCAGGGACCTACCTACACAATTTCTGGAAAAATTGATAGCGATTAGTAAATTGATGTTACCCAATCTAGGCAATTATATATAGGTAATTGCATCTTTCACTAGTAGGTACTTATTAAAAACTAGATTTGTTTTAAGTAATGAGGTACGACTGTATAAAAAGTGGAATATGACATCAGTTCATCAGATGGAGCACACACTTTGAATGTAAGTAAGCATACCTAGACATAATATTATTTATTTAATCCTAATATTCTGTTCATTTTATAGCTGTTATAATCAGTTATAGTCAACAACAGTATCTATTAAGTTAATGGTCCAATATTTTTAATGATGATACAATTGACAATTTGATAATATAACATACTCTTGCCCTTCTTTTACCTACCAGTAAGCCTAGCTTCTTGATTTTATATAGATACCTAATAAAAAGTGAACCTCATGAACTTTTCGACGGGTAGGTTTGAAGTATTTCTAGTGTACCTAAATACAAGTAAACATGTCATCTTTTGTTCCCTAACCGTATAAAATCTTAGTTAAATGTTGACTTTCTAATGTTTTTTTTTTAATATTTTCTTACAGAAAGATGCGCTCTATACGAATTTTCTTACTTTTCGTGGCGTCAGTTCTAGCAACGGACAATAAAAATTATAATGGGCAGCCAGTGGATTACTTTGATGATGACTTTCAGTCGAATTTAAAAGTTGGTCCCGATTCAACGTTCTCTTTCAATTTTGAGCAAATAAGGCATGACCAACCCCCTCAAGTAGAAATGAGAGAAGAAAATGTTGGCAGGTATTTCCACACCAGACCACAAACTACGACGACTGCTTCAATATTCTCGATGAAAGCCGAAAAGGAATCACAGCACGTATACCCAACAATGACGTTGGCCAACAACTACCATCATCAACAAGATCATCTGAATGAGCCGCATGTAGCATCGGTGCCACTGAAATTTGCCTTTTCAAGACCACAGATCAATCAACAAAACCTTGAGAAGAGTTCAATACTGACCTGGAATAATCCTACAGTTCAACGGAATGCTCATCCAGGAAATTCCCTTAATAACTTTACTCCTCAAGTACCAAGTGCTCCAACACCTGCATCACACACCGCACAGTGGACAGAACTACCAAAAAGTCAAAGCACTCCATCTCCTTATGTCGCACCTAGTCATTCAATAGACATCGAAGGTATTCAGTTCGCGCCATCTGCCTCTTACGTCTCGGATTCAATTACCAATAATGTTCCTCGCCAGCCGCCCTCTCTTGCTAATAGGGGAAAACATAAGTTCAGCTGGGATGATATCAAGAAGGAAAAACCAATCGTGAACCCCCAATACCCTGAGACGTCTAGCACACCACAATCCATTCATAACAAATCGCCGCCACCGGTGCCTACTTTGTCACCTTGGTACGACAATTTTGGCAAATAAAGACGGAAAAAGTGTAGATATTGTAGACCCTGTATTGAAATAATAAAATATGTTATTAAAGTTTACATGTTGTCGTTTTGTTATTAATAAATCCGAATGAAAACTTCAATAGGTAGTTATTAATTTAATGAGACTAGATGTTTTAATCTATGAAAAATACTTATTACGCTTACGACTCATAAGGTTTCCAATTTGCCTTCCCATCGAACTATGAAAGTAAAGGTCTTAAGAGTGCACCTCTGTTAGCGCACACACCAAATTGTGCACCATACTAATGCACATAATAATAGAGAATATTATAATTATAGTACACTGCGTAGTTGACTAATCCCACATAATATTTGTACTAAATTAAAAGAGCCTTTTCACTATCACTACCCACTTTTTATCTTAAATTTAATAAAATCATTTTCTTTTGGCTTTGTCGCAGTCGGGTAAAAAAGGAAAAGCTGACTGACTGACTAATCTATCAATGCACAGGTCAAACTACTTACTAGACGGATTGGGCTGAAAAGCACGCATGATCATGGCGTAGACATCTACTACGAAAGGGTTTTTGAAAATTCATCCCCTAAGGGGGTAAAATAGAGATTTGAAAGTGTAGTCGATGCGTATAAAGTCGCTAAGATAGTGTCAAAATATGCAGAATGCACGCCTTATCTTTTAATTGCTTGAATTTGATTTTTTTGCAGCTCCCAGGATTTTTCAACTTGATACTTCCACGGGTTTCTGAGAAAATGGGTATTGACAGACAGACGAACAACGAAGTGATGCTATATGAGTTCCATTTTTCATTTGAGGTTACGGAACCCTAAAAAGGGAAAAGTGACGAAATTTTTATAATATAACTGTGGGTGGTAGCTTAGCATACGTACTCACAGACGGTTAAATTACCGGCTAACTGGTCAATTAACCGCCTTAATTAAATCAACTCTTATAATATATTATAACCACTGACATAACGTGATGTGTGGCGCAATTTAAAAAATAAACGTTTTTCTTACTTATTAGGGTTCTCTACCTCAAAAGGAAAAACGGAACCCTTATAGGATCACTTTGTTGTCTGTCTGTCCGTCTGTCCGTCCGTCAGTCCGTCCGTCGTGTCTGTCAAGAAAACCTATAGGGTACTTCCCGTTGATTCAAATTTGGCTGGTAGGTCTTATAGCACAAGTAAATAATAAATAAATCCGAAAATCGTGAATTTGTGATTACATCACAGAAAAAAAATTGAAATGTGTTTCAATTTTCAAAGTAAGATAACTATACCAAGTGGGGTATCATATGAAAGGGGTTTACCTGTACATTCTAAAACAGATTTTTATTTATTTTTATGCGTAATAGTTTTTGATTTATCGTCCAAAATGTCGAAAAAATACCCGAGTAAGGAACCCTCAGTGCGCGAGTCCGACTCGCACTTGGCCGGTTTTTTTTTCTATCCTATAGTGACCTGTAGTCGCAAAAGGACCTACTCATGATAGGCTTCCTGTCCTCTATTTTATTTGGTAGGATAATATGTACTTGCTAGGATAATTTGGCGAAAAATTAACCCATTATCATCTCAACATTGAATGAAAGAATAAAAAAACTAATTCGAATTTATCATTTTTATTAGAAACAACAATCTTTTCTATTTAACCTCTAAAACATAACCAGGGTAAATAATTCTATGGGAACGGCTGAAAATGGATGGCCATTTGATATTTGGAATAGAAAAGGGCCATTTGATATCTGAAATAGAAGTGGGCCATTTGATATTGCTAAATGTGGAAATAATGTTACTTATGACAGGGATTGTAGGAATATTCTGTTTATTAACTTTTTTATCATCATCGATCTTGGAATCCTCTTCATTTTTAGAGTCTTTATCGCCTTCCGATTCCTCTTTTTCCTCGTGCTTTATCAACTCTACATAAATAGATCCATCAAGTGGAGGCAACATTGGAGGCTCTGGCATACTCAAATAAACAATTTCCTTAGGTGGTTCAGCTTCATTCTCGTCCTTTTTTTCTTCATGTTCACCTTTTTGTGCATCTTCCCGGACTGGTAAGTTGGTATGAAGAACGGAATCGTGGACTGTAACATCACCTGGCAATGAAGGTGGTTCAGGAATGACGGGTAAAGCTGTGGTAAATGCCACTAAACACAGCACGCCCAGAAGATACATCTGTAACAATATGTTATTTATTTTACAACTATCAATATTACTTAAGATTGTAAGTATCATCATCATCAACATCAACTCATTGGCGGCTCACTACTGAGAACAGGTCTCCTCTCAAAATGAGAGGGGTAATCTACCACGCTGGCCAAGTGTGGGTTGGCAGAGTTCACATCCTGTGAGAGCATTATGGAGAACCTCTCATGCAAATGTCCTCACGATGTTTTCCTTTACCGTTAAAGCCGAAAGTTGGAAGTGGCGGCATATAATAATATTCGCGTACTCGATATCGAATTCCGACTAGGAGGCCGAAATCTTAACAACTACGATATCAGATTATAAGTTGGTATAATGGACCTTGAATGTGAAAGATTGACTATAAGAAATAAAAGTTTTTGGGATTTGACACTTAGGAACAGAATATAGGCACTAGCGCCTTCTATATATTTTATAAAAAGTGAGAATTGGATTTTTTTGATTTTTACAAAGAGTCTACAAGGTACAAGTAATATGCGAATTCAAAAAAAAATGACAAAATCATAACTACGTTGGAAAATTAAAAGATAGACACCTTACCTTGGTTCTGCTTGTCTTACAATAATGCACCAGTGGAAATCTTCCCTTTTATATAATCTTATGAAAGTACATAAAATGTTAATTGAAAACCCCATTTGAGAGGTCCAAATCGTTAATTAACTATTAATTTATTTGTGATCACTGATCTATAATTGCTATAGGTACTTACGTACATAATTAATATTTTTTGTCCCAATTCATACAGTAATAAAATATTCGAATAATTTAATAAATTGACTAGAAATATTTTTTCTTCAAATAAACTTTTACAAGTGCTTTTGAATCGTCAAAAGAATATACCTGCACTAGTTCAAAATATCCCTCTTACCGAGAACCAGCAAGAAACTGCGGTTGCTCTTTTCAAATATCCAATTTTATGCCATAGGTAGGTGGGTACTTAATTTACATACCTACTAAGTATGTACCTACGTTAAGTACCACAAGTACATATATTACATCCCACATAGGCACTATTGCCAGAGTGAACTCTTACTAAGGCGAGTCAAATCCACGCTTTTATATCATTCAAACACTTCATTTTTAACATGCTTTTATGTAACTTAATAGATTTTTTAAACTTGGATAAAGGCAAATCTAAAAAAACACCTACCTATTACTTACAAAATGTTACACTCATTCCAGGTGCTCGTTCCCACAAATGACGTAAATAGGCAAGTAAGTTAGCCATATCCCTCACGTATTATTTATTTCTTAGCATTATAAATCCCGTCAATCGCTACAAGGATTCTGTGTTTTCTTTTAGATACCCCTGACCCCACACCAAACCGACGAGTCTTCCACAATTTAGGCACATCAGATAGAATAAATTGCTATTTTTTAGATATTATCGCCTTATCTTGAATTTTTCGTGCACTCTATTAAAAGCATAAGTTAATATTTATACTAATATACCAAAACGGGAACGAAATACTTTTAAAAAGAAATTACTTTTAAATGGCTGGCTATAATGGTTTATCGCCACTAGGGAGATTACAGATTATTACAGAAGAAAACAAAGTAATGAGAAAGATATTAAAGTTGTAAAAAGATTTAGAAGTATTTTTGATTGTGCTTTGAACATTAAAACATAATATGTATTATCGTAGTATCCTACTACAGTTTTCCACAGTTGTGTTCGAGTCAGTCAGAAGAATACAAGTTTTTGAGTTAAAACAGTTGTAATCTAGGGGCGTGTGACATAAAAATACAAAATGTACAAAGTTAAGATTTTATTAAGTTATAGTACAATCCATTACATACATACATTTTTGTTAAAGTTTCACTGGAACTTCGACCGTAACGGGTTCGGGAGCAACGGGTAGATGAGTTCCTTCAACATTAGTGCCATCGAGTCCCGCGCTGTATTTGGTAACATAGGTTTTGCCGTCATCACCGATGTACGAGACTTCGCCTTCCACGACGAGAACATGGCCAGACCCGTCGGGCGAGGGAACAAGGCGGCCGCGCTCCGTGACGATGGTGCCTTCGGCTGTCACGTAGCGTAGACTATACTGCCCGAACTCACGTGTATTTACTCGTGTTCAAGCGCCGGCAACGCTCGACGGGCACCTCTGGATCCACGCTAGGAACTGCCGCTGCCACAGCCAACGAAGCGAACAAAGCCACGAACTAAAATTCAAAAGACAGTCATTTTATGATATAGGAACATTGCAATAAAGGTTATGGCATCTTAAATTAAAAAAAACCGGCCAAGTGCGGTCGGACTCGCGCACCGGGGGTTCCGTACTCAGGTTTTTTTTTCGACATTTTACACGATAAATCAAAAACTATTATGCATAAAAATAAATAAAAATCTGTTTTAGAATATACAGGTAAAGCCCTTTCATATGATACCCCACTTAGTATAGTTATCTTACTTTAAAAATTGAAGCACATTTTAATTTTTTTTTTGTGATGTAATCACAAATTCACGATTTTCGGATTTATTCCTTTACTTGTGCTATAAGTCTTACCTACCTGCCAAATTTTATGATTCTAGGTCAACGAGAAATATATAGGGTACTTCCCGTTGACCTAGAATCATGAAATTGATTGAATACGGTTTTCGGATTATTTCCTTTACTCGTGCTATGAGACCTACCTACCTGCCAACTTTCATCATTCTAGGTCAATTAGGAAGTACCCTATAAGTTTCTTGACAGACACGACAGACATGACAGACAGATAGACAACGAAGTGATCCAATAAGGGTTCCTTTTTTCCTTTTGAGGTACGGAACCCTAAAAATGAACGAGACAGCAGGGCTTTATGCCTGTAAATATATATAATAATTAATTTTATGTTAACTTACCATCTTCATGATGATACGGTGTTTCTCTAGAAGCTTATCTCTGGATAGGTTTGCGATGGCTATTGATGTTAAATAACGCGTTGGTATGATTTTTATTCAAATATTATTATTATGTTGCAAGGGGCATTTTAATGAGTAGATACCTACCTAGTTTAGAAAGTTTAATAATTTTTAGGGTTCCGTACCGCAAAAGGAAAAACGGAACCCTTATAGGACCACTTTATTGTCTGTCCGTCTGTCAGTCTGTCTGTCTATCCGTCCGTCCGTCCGTCCGTCCGTCGTGTCTGTCAAGAAACCTTATAGGGTACTTCCCGTTGACCTAGAATCATGAAATTTGGCAGGTAGGTAGGTCTTATAGCACAAGTAAAGGAATAAATCCGAAAACCGTAAATTTGTGGTTTCATCAGAGAAAAAAAATTTAAATGTGTTTCAATTTTCAAAGTAAGAAAACTGTACCAAGTGGGGTATCATATGAAAGGGCTGTACCTTTATATTCTAAAACAGATTTTCATTTATTTTTATATATGATCGTTTTTGATTTATCGTGCAAATTGTCGGAAAAATTACCCGAGTACGGAACGCCGAGTCTGATTCGCACTTGGCCGGTTTTTTATTCCATTCTAAATAAGTATCATCATTAAAATACAATTGGCAATAAGCTTATTGATATTTACCTAATTATAACAAGGTAAGTATGCATTAACAGGGCTCTCTCCGTCACTCGTTTCATACAATCGTAGTTTCAATTTCATTTGAATATTAAGCAACCAAAGTCCATGAAATTTTGCAGACATATTCTAGAAACTAATATCTGTGTCTGTGGTGTTTTAGATTTTTCTAAAAATATGTAGTTTTAAAATTACAGAGGCTCAAAGATTTGTATGAAAATTTTTAAGACCGCGTAACTTTGAAAGCGAATATTTTAACAGAAATCTGGAAAACCACAGACGATATTAGTTTCTAGAATGTCTGCAAAATTTCATGGACTTTGGTTACTTAATATTCAAATGAAATTGGAACTACGATTGTATGAAGCGAGTGACGGAGAGAGCCCTCTTAATGCATTTAAAATGCCATAAATGTGCCGTATCAGGATTATTAAGAGGCAAGTTTTTGTAATATACATACCGCCTAGAAGTCTTGAATTAGAGAGTTTATATAAAGTAACGAAACCATTAAAATTCGATTGCAATTTTAGTTGAAGCCACAAAGAAGCAAGATGGTAAGTGTTTAATTATTTATTATTATAGCTGTGTGTTTACTTATTGTTAGGGTTCCATACCTCAAAAGGAAAAACGGAACCCTTATAGAATCAGGTTGTTCACTGTCTGTCTATCTGTCCGTCGTGTCTGTCAAGAAACCTATAGGGTACCTACTTCCCGTTGACCTAGAATTATGAAATTGGGCAGGTAGGTAGGTTTTATATCACAAATACAGGAATAAATCTGAAAACTGCGAATTTGTGGTTACATCATTTTAAAAAAACGTGTTTCAATTTTCAAAGTAAGATAACTATACCAAGTGGGGTATCATTAGAAAGGGCTTTACCTGTTCATTCTAAAACAGATTTTATTTATTTTTATGTATGTTTTTGATTTATCGTGCAAAATGTTGGAAAAATACCCGAGTACGGAACCCTCAGTGCGCGAGTCTGACTCACGCTTGGCCGGTTTTTATTATCACACTAATATTATAAAGGAAAAAGTTTGTATGTGTGTGTGTGTGTGTGTGTGTGTGTGTGTGTGTGTGTGTGTGTGTGTGTGTGTGTGTGTGTGTGTGTGTGTGTATGTTTGTTACTCCTTCACGCAAAAACTACTGGACGGATTGGGCTGAGAATGGAGATAGATTATACCCTGAATTAGCACATAGACTACTTTTATCCCGTAAAATCAAAGAGTTCCCACGGGAATTTTAAAAAACCTACATCCACGCGAACGAAGTCGCGGGCATCAGTTAGTTTAAAAAAACAATTTACTTTTCAGAAAACAAAAATATTTGTGGTTTTGGCAATCACAACTTTTACACAATCCAGTTCATCACCCGATGCAGTAGATGACTTCAATAGAATATCATCGAGTTTGTCTCAAAAGAGTTCTGAAATAAAGATCACTGAAGAGAAACGAACGAACAAAGATTCAGAGGCATCGGCGTTTTCGTCACAATTCGCACATCAAGGACATAACCTTTTTTTTCAGCCACAGATCTTAATAGGACCTGGTATTAATACTCCGTTTCTTTCGCGTAAAATAGAAGATAAAAATGAACGTAAGGAAGAAGTTGACATACTTAATAATAAAATTGAATCAAAGAACAATAAAAAATTCAGCAAAAATGTGACAAACGTACTGCTAGACATCCCTGAACCGCCTGTTTTGCCACCACTAATAATGCCAGCCCTTCCGACAGCAGTCATTGTTCAAGAATCAGTCGTTATTCCGCCACACAAAGAACCAGCACCTATCAAAGAAATTATAATTGAACAAGATACTATGGTGATACCTGAACCATCAGCATTTATACCTCTGGAGCCACCAAGCGTTCCCGTAGAAGTCCTATTGCCGAAGCCACTTCCTCATGTACCAACTTGTTTGATTGATAGTATAAAGTACGGTATAACTGTTCCATGTCCACCTACTATAGCAGTCTCGCCGCCAATCATTGAAAAAGTAATGCTAGAAGAAACTTCAATAGTCCCTGAACGTTCTCCAATATTGAAGTTACGTCTGCCAAAAATACCGCTTGGAATAGTATACAATAAACCCGTTAAAACGATAATGCCATATCCAGAAGGTTTTATTAGTACGACTCGATTTCTGCCTTCGCTTAAAGTATCGAAAATCCCATTAGAAAAGTATTATCACCAAAAGCTACTGATCCCTAGGAGACCTTTATCAGAGGTAGCTGTTGAAAAAATACGTAGAAAAAAGGTTAGAGTAATGGAGAAAGTGGAAGAGTTTCCTTCCTTTTCAGCATTTTGTGCTCATAACATTGCCTTAGAACGCGTATTACCAAATATTGTAGTAGGCGAAGAAACTATTCATGTAGAACCTCTGCCGCGTATACTGGAAATTCCAATAAGATCAGTTTATTAAACTTCATTAGGTATTATTTATAAGATAAAAATAAATGATTATAACACTCTTTGGTGGTTAATTTTATTTATTTATAAAAATCTAGGAGTAAAAGATAAGGAAATCGGTTGATCAGGTTTGTTAATTAACAGAGTCTTTACACCGAGTTCACCTCCCATCCATGTAATTTTATATTTTCGAATCAACTGAAACAAAAGTAACAAAAGTGAAATAGGATAGCTATATTATGTATAAGAATAACGTTAATGGGTTGTGTAATACAAGATGAAGGATAAATACATAAAAACCGCACCCGTATTAAAGTGATGCACATATTTTGTTCAGCCAAACGTCTCGCTATGCACGAACGGGGGCCAAATCCAAAAGGCAAGCTTAAAAATGGATGAATGTTTTCAAAATTTTCTGAATCACGAATCCATCTCTCAGGCTTGAAGCGTAATGGATCCTTAAAATATTGTGGCAATCGAGACGCCACCATGTTTTGAGCCACTATCACCGTCTAAAATCAACATTTAATTTAATTATTATTTATCTTACGTACTATGTAGCCATATTATTTAAGACTCAGGTTCAAGAAGACTGTTGTATCGTAGTTAGGTTCCGAAATTACCATAAAAATGCTAGACATGTTATTAAGAATATTAATTACTAGAGGATGCCCGCGACTTCGTCCGCGTGGATTTAGATTTTTATAGATCCCGTGTGAACTGTTTGTCCGGGATAAAAAGTTGCCTATTTTGATTACAGGGACGCAAGCTCCTTCGGTACCAAATTTCATACAAATCGATTAAGTGGATGGGTCTTTAGGAACCCCGCGGGAACTCTTTAATTTTCCGGGATAAAAAGTAGCCTATGTCCGTCCTCGGGATATAAGCTAACCCTGTACCAAATTTTGTCAAAATGGGTTAGGTACACTGTTGGGCCGTGAAAAGGTAGCAGACAGACAGACGGACAGATAGACAGACAGTCAGTCACACTTTCGCATTTATAATAGTATATGGATTATAATTGACATACCCCCTTAGGTATCATAAATCCCTTCAATACCATTTCATTCTGTAAAACTCTCCCTACCCCTATAGAGACGGGATTCAGACGTAGACTTTCTTTAAGGCAGCTTCTAACATACACCGCTTTCGATAAAAGATCAGCAGTCACTTCAGTCTCTTCTGTAGGGAGAAGCTTTGACACTTCTTCGAAAAATAAGTTTTGGCATTCTTGGTTTTGTGCCATATGGTATAAAGCAAAACTCGTAGAATAAGAGGTCTGAAAAATAAAAAAACCAGAATATTATGATTATTGAGGTCTATCGATTTCTTATGCAGTAGGTACCTACCGTGTCTATTGCTGCCATTAAAATATCCACCATGACACCAATTAAATCTTTCATATCTATATTAGGCAACCTAATAAATGCATCCAGCAATGATTTTTCAGCATCATCATTTTCTTTCTCGTAAAAATTTATTCTGTTTAGTAGTATATCCATGCATATTCTGGAAAAAACAAATCATGTACGTACTTTATGTAAAAAGTACCAACCAGGGTAGGCATATCGCCAGATAATCTATACTAATAAATAAAATTGGAGTGTCTGTCTGTAATTTCGAAATAACTACCGCATATTAAGGTCATATGGTTATTTGAACGATACCTACTATAACTGAATCACACGTTTTTATTGTCTGACTGTTTGAAAAGGCTAATCTTCGGAATGGCTGAACCGATTTTGACGGGATTTTCACAGACAAGTAGAGAATTGATCAGGGAGTAACATAGGCTACTTTTTTAACCGACTTTCAAAAAGGGAGTTGTGTTTTTCTGCCTATGTACACCGAAATCTCCGAGATTTCTGAACCGATTTGCGTCATTTCTTTTTTAATCGATAGAGGAACTTTGCGACATTGTTTCATAAAAAATTTGGAGTCCAACTCCTCAATCCTGATGCTGCAGGGGATCTGACCAATCCACGCGGGCGAAGCTGCGGGCATCAGCTAGTCCACACTAATATTATAAATGCGAAAAAGTGTCTGTCTTGCTGTCTGCTAGTTTTCACGGCCCATCAGTTTGACCGATTTTAACGAAAAGTGCCTACCTAAACAGATATGCATCCCAGGGATGCGAACCATCTGTTGTTATGTTAAACTTATGCTAGGTTCTTTTTATCCCGGTAAATCAAAGAGTTCCCACGGAGTTTTAAAAATAGCTAAATCCACGCCGAAGAAGTCGCGGGTAGCATCCACATTTTGATACAGAGATAGCTTACATTCCAGAGATGGATATAGGCTAATTTTATCCCGAAAAATCACAAATTTCCACGGTTTTTTTAAAAACCGAAACTTAGCGGACGAAATCGCAGGCATCATCTAGTTAGCTATAATGAAACATTTACTTTTCTAAATATTCCTGAGATTTGACAAGTTTTCTGTACAGAGGCGTTTTAAAGAACCTCCACATGATCCCGTTATCGAGTTTCATAATGCCACTGTTGGAACCGAAAGCGGCAGCAATAACTTTACTACTCCGAGATTTTGGATCCTGCTCTTGTGGTGAAAAACTTTGAAAATCTTCGTTGAAAGCAATTTTTCCTATGACTGGAACAAGACAATAAAGCAGTTGATCACACACACTATCACATCTCACTAATAATAATATTATGAAGGTGAAAGTATTTGTCTGTGTGTGCATATGTGTGTGTGTGTTTGTGTGTGTGTGTGCGTGTGAGTGTGTCTTTCACGCAAAACTACTGAACGGATATGGCTGAGGTTTGGAATGGATATAGATTATACCCCGGATTAACACTGGGATTTTTAAAAAGAAAGTCACGGGAATCAGCTAGTTTAAAATAATAATATACATCTATAATCACAGACCATAACCTTTAGTTTAGTCCTTGGTATCTATAATAATTATAGAATGATTATTCTAAGGCTGCAAGGCAGAGGGTTGTAAACATCGTCGGATGAAAAAGCTTTATCTACTGTACGAATGCATAGGCTTGCATATTGATTGCCATAGCTCCAAAATTGCAAGTTACGACAATACCTAGTCGTACCCTCGCCTCAGACCTACTTAGGTAAGTATAAAAATTAGATTACCTTCCAGAAACAATTGATTCAAACGTCGTAAAAAATCTTCATGATGAGATATTCTATCATGCTGGATCCATTCAATGAATCTTTTAACAATATTGTCAACTTCTTGAACGTATTGTTTAGCGTTTTGTGGGCTAGAGAATTTTTTTTGAAAAGCACTTCTTATCCTCCACCAATCAGGACCATTTCTGAATTAACCAAAACAATTTGTTAATAATAGGTAAAAGGTTATCATCTAGAAAAAAAAAGAAATATTTTTGCATGCTCATCGCTCTACCAAGAACGACCATGCACCACCACCCACCGAATCAAGAAAAAGCTTTTAATCTGTCAATCCTTCCGATGAGATATGACCCCTGGTGGTATGTGGTGTCCTGCCGTCAATTCCTTTATAGAATTATTTTCCGTCAATTTATATATAGGTAGTATTGTTTTATTAGCTGACAAGTTAGTATTTAGTATTGGCCTACCTACTCGACTGCTAGTGATTAGCTATATTGCAATGAAGAAGCGCTAGCCTGAAAGTGAAATGGCATTTTATGATACCAATGCTTCCAGTCGGCTTATAGCGTCACTGCCCGAACTCTAAAACGCTTGGTAATCGACTTTATCGATAAGGTGATAACAAGCCACGGCCGAAGCCTCCCGATAGGTAGACTTGAGTAAAAATTGAGAGCTTGCCAGGCGTGGAAATCGAATAATAAGTATACCAAAGACTTATACCATAGGTTACTGAAAACTAAGAAGTCATTACGTTGAAAGAAGACCACCATTGTTATAAACATGTGGTTTGCCAACACGATAATATTGCATGGCGACATGACTCCTCCTTGCTGGGTACCGTTCTTTCTGGCGAAACACGCTTTCAATCAAATCTGGCTCAAAGAGGTGAAGCAATTTCACACCAGGCTCCTCTCTGACAAGACCGCCGTACTTCCGCCAGTTGAGCCATGCAGCTTTATCTATTGCCTCTATATTGTATTCACCTGCAAATAGGATGTACTAGTTATATCTATTATGTATGAGAAAAAAGCAGTGAAAACGCAGTGGTTAAGGCTTCGGTTTCCTATATAAGGGTCCGGGGTTTGATCCCGGGCACGCATCTCTAACTTTTCGGAGTTATGTGCGTTGTATTAAATACGTAGATACCTATCCACTTATCACTCGTTTTAACTATGAAGCCAAATATCGCGAGGAAACTTGCATGCCTGACAGTATTCCATAATGATCTCAACCGTGTGTAAAGACTGCCAATCCGCACTTGGCCAGCTTAGTGGACTATGGCCTGTTTGCTTTGGAAGGTTAGGGGTTCGATTCCAGGCACGCACCTATTCGGAGCTATGTGTGTTTTAAGCAATTAAGATTCACTTGTTTAAAGGTGAAGGAAAACATCGTGAGGAAACCTGCATGCCTGAGAGTTTTCCACAATAATCTCAAAGGTGTGCCGGCGATGGATTGATGATATACAAGTATTATCGTTCGCTGGCGTTAGAGTCGCACTCCGATTTTCCAAACTTTGTGGCTTTAGACTGTTCATTCCAGTATTCAATATTTTTAAAATATTAATAGGTAGGTAAGTATCTAAGATCAAGCCCTACACACAGAACTCAGGCATGTATAGGTATGCTGATGAGCAATTAAAAATTAATTTAATTAGGTATATAACATAGTATCCTAGGTACCTACCTAGTTTTTAGACATGCTAAGGTATTTATCGAGTTTCAAGTTGGAAAATAAGCAGAGAGTCACGATTTTTGTAAGTACATAAAGTGAAGCAGGAGTTGAATGTTCATTTTGGTATCTCCAACTTACCAATGCACGGCCAATATTTGTACAATGTCCCAACTGCAGGATAACTTTTAGGGCCCGGAATATTCTCAAAATTTAAGACACTTGGATTACTGGTTTTATTTTCCAAACTACCATTTTCTTTTACGGAAGAACTTAGCCTACATTTCGAAAAAAACACTGCTTTTTTTAAGGAGAATGCTTTCTTAAGCATTTGAAGCATATCTGTAAGGTAAACAAGACGAGTAGAATGTAGATTCGTAATGTTCCCACTACGGCTCTGGACTGAGCTCGGATTACAAATATGGTCATAGTAAAATGAGATGCGCATACACAATAAAAGCAAAAAGTTGACTAAAATAACCGGTCAAGTGAGAGTCAGACTCGCACAAAAAGGATTCCGTACTATCATACAAGAAATAATACGTTTTTATGTAAGTTGTAACTAACCACAACGGTTTTCGGATTTTTCCTCTAAATGTGCTATAAGACATTGCTACCTGATAAATTTCATAATTCTAGTTCAACGAGAAATACCCTTATAGGTTTGGATTCCCTTGATGGGTCTTGACAGACAGGACAGAAAGGCAGAGACAGGCATACAGATAAACAAACAGACAGACAGACCGACAACCATCCGACAGCGAAGTGATCGTATAAGGGTTCCTTTTTTTCTCTGGTGATACGGAACCCCAAAAACGTGAGCACGAAGGAATTCTAGGAATAAATTGCATATTTATGGGGATTTACTAATGTCGGAACCGGTACTTACCTATTCAATACGGTATTTGCCTAGGTAGGTATGTCAAAAATACGTCCTGTTTTTCCAAAAAAACGTTAAATCCACGTCTTTTGGTATATTTAAGGGGCATGAGACAGGTCTGCCTGCGAAATTCAAAAATTTGGTTTTTCGCAATTTGTAAACTAATACGACAAAGTAAGCTTATGGCACTTTAATTGCGCCAATGGCAGTATCATCCTCACAGGTTTATATAAAAATCTTTACTTGATTCCAGTCCAGTTTAAGAAATTAGCTCTAGTATCAACTAATTTGTGAGTTATAGTCGATATTATTTTCAGTTTTTCAGTCAGTTTTTGTTCAGTTCAGTCAGGTAATTGAAAAATGTATTTTAGGGTCATTAGACGGGCCTGCCCGCGAAATTCAAATTTAATTTGGTTTTTCGCATTTTTTAAACTAATACGACAACGTAGGCTTATGGCATTTTCAATTGCGACAATGGCAGTATCATCCTCACAGGTTTATATAAAAATCTTTACTTGAAAGCGTCCAGTTTAAGAAATTAATTCAAAAAAATCAAATTAAATTTGAATTTCGCGGGCAGGCCCATCTCATGCCCCTTAACCATTTTATATATTTTGGGTATAGAAGTAGAATAGCTTGCATCCCTGATATTGACATAGGCAACTTTTTATCCTAATAAAGCAGAGTCCCACAGGATTCTAGAAAACATCTAAATTCCAGGGGATAAAGTTGTGGGCATCATTTAGTGACCTATATTTATTTTGCTATTGTGTAGGGCATTTTGTTTTAATAAAACAAATTCATTATCATAATTTAACTTTTATTTTTAGTAATTTTGTTGGTAATCTAGCTTCTTTAACTCTAGATATTAGACTTTCACCTAAAGGGCTAACAGATTTTATATCTAAGCTATTCACATTTGTAACAATATCTATGTTTCTTTGCCATTTCTCTAAACCATTCCATGCTATCATGATACCATTGTCTGTACATAATTTTGGTTGAGGTCTATAAATTTGATATTCAAACTCATAACATAGCTCTGTTAATGTATTATAAATGTAGTTGTTGCATGCCACACCACCGGAGACAACTAGTTGTTTTTTATCACCAGGTATTAATTTGTTTCTATGGCAAAACTCCATAGCCCTTTGCGTCCGATGCACTAAGTGCCTAGATGTAGTCATCAATAATGCAGCACATAAGTCATTAGCTTCTGGTATTAACTTGTCAGCTTCGATTGAGTGTTCCTTTTCCTTTCTATAAAGTTGATACATCACAGATGTTTTCAGGCCATTAAAACTAAAATTACAATCTTTGTAATCACCTAAAGGGAGTGGCAATTGAAATAAGTGAGGATTAGTTGCTTTTGAAGCAGCCAGTTCCACAGCTCTTCCTCCACAGAGTTGTGAATACTCTGGTATATTGCGCAACTTCATTCTTCTTGCTACTTTGTCAAATACTTCTCCTGGTGCACAATCAATGCTTTCACCGAGAAGTTGAAATTTATTAACATCTTGCACTACAGCTAGTAAACAATGTCCTCCTGATATGAGAAGGGTTAGAAATGGGAAGGATATTTCATTTTGCATTCTGGCAACTAAAGCGTGTGCTTCCATGTGGTGAATGGGTATAAGAGGTTTTTTATATTGCCTTGACAAGTGCTTTGCATACTTCATCCCTATGGCAAGACTCAGGGGAAGACCTGGTTCTAACGTAACTGCTATAGCTGAAATATCTAACCAGTGTAATTGAGCCGCCTCTAGTGTTTCATGTACAGTAGGTTCGATATACTTTCTATGCAAGTCTTGAGCAACGTCTGGAATAATGCCTCCATTACGCAAATGTATCAAATTCTGCGAATGCAAAGTTTCTGCTAATACTTCACCATTTTCATTGATAATGGCACATCCCGTATCGTCGCAGGATGTTTCTATTCCAAGAATGTTAGCGTAATTTTTAGAGGTTTGCTGATAAGAATTGAGAAGACGACAAGTTTGTGCATAACTTCTTGATAACGCGTAATGTCTTAACCACGAAAATAGCATGTTTTGTGAAATTGTTCACAATTCACATAATACTAGAGCCGAAAGCCCGAAACTCGACACTAATAGGTATTAATTTTTTGATAGATCCAATCCAAATCGGCCCAACGATCCAAACACAGAGTACATTGGTATTCTACACTATATTATATGTAAGCACAGACCACGAACTATAAGATCCAAATCACAGACCAATAACATATAGAAATGGTCCAAAGTCCAAACCCAAAGAGTATAACAAACACCAACACCGACCAGAAAATCTGCACTAGACTTATGTTGACACCATAGACTATTATGGAACCATGTAGGGAACCATGATATGGTAGTGATGTGGTAGTGTCACAAAATGGTGTCACAGTTTTACGATAAATCTGTGGTAGTGTTGTACTTTTATATGCTGCGTTGTAGTCCCACAGAGTAAGCACCATGCAATAATTTTTCTGTAATGGGTAGAAGACCAATTAAATTTCTATTTACTTTTGTTGATATATGAAGCTGTAATATGCACATTTATGTAATATAAATTAAATAGTGTTAGCGTCATTAATCGTACCTTTGCCAAATAATGTTTAACTACGTAACAATACCACCTCGAGTCTAAAAATTATTGGCCCTGCGAATCTACTTGTGCAAAATGGAAATTTTAGAAAGAATTTACCATAACTTAAGAAGTCAATTTAACACATTACCGGCAACCGTCAATAAAACAGTGGATACAGTTAATAAATCCATAAACCAAGTGAAAATACCACCATTAACAAGAGATAATGTGCTGTATTACTATTTGCCTATACAAGGGCTTGTAAGTTACACAACTTTGTCGGTGGGTGTGATGAACCCCCATTTGATGATCAGGTAGGTGTAAAACTAGGTACATATTTTCCTATCATGCTCTGTATCTACAACAAACTATGATCTTAATATTATTAAGTACTTACCTATCTACCTGCCTAATGAATTTTTTATTACTATATACTGAAGTTCTGCAAATCCTTATAAATATGTAAAACAACAATACTACTCTGACCTACTTATTTTGTCATACCATTAAATCTAGAAAAATATTACTTTATAATTAATATAACTCTTTCTTATTTTCTTATAAAAGCACAATATTTTCCAGACTATTTCCTCATCGGGACATAACAGACGTGTTATTTCTCTCAGCTGGAGGTGGTGCTGGCTTGTGGTTGTGGGCAAGACCACACCTAGCGGCTGCAGCTCCTGCAAGACGATTTTCATGGGCGTTCCTAGGAGGCTGCCTATGGCCCCTTGGTTCTATATTTCTTTGGGCAATATTAAGAAGCTCAATTGGTCAAAGACCTGTTCTAGGTACAATCCTTGGTGTTTCCACTGGTGTAATGCTTACAAATATTGCTTTAGATTATTTTAACTATGTTGAAATGATGTTCTGTGGAGAAGTCCGCTTACCGGATGACGCATACAGCCCAAACAGTGATGATGAGAAGTATGATATTGATATATAAGCATATTCCAAAATAAAGCTTACTAACCACTTTTTCACAGTAAAATTCACAAAATTTTCACTATCCTTAGTGGCAGAAATATTTACCACTTATTATTATTGATGGTGTACAAAAATTACATAGCATGTAGGTAAAATTGTTGTATCAACTTGACTTTTACTTTTTACAAAGTGACTATGTGTGATTGTGATATTTAAGTATGTACTGATATTTATATTTGTGTGACAACTGCTTAAATTAAATTATTTCCCTGTATATTTACTGTTTTATTTATTTTTACCCTGAAGGTTGCAACTTCGAATCCAGAATAAACTATTCAAAATAATGAAACAATGGTATAGTAGTTTATTGAAATTTATTTATAAATTTGTAAGTTGTAACATCTGACATAATAATATATTAATTGCTCTGAGGTGGTTTGGACCACTCTACATTCAATATAAGATGGTCATAACCATAGCCATTCAAAGTTTGAATAGCTTTAGCAGCATCAGCTCTGAATTTGAAATGCACATAAGCAAATCCTTTGCATTGACCAGTACTCTGAAAAATAAATTGGTATGTTAAAATAAAGTTCTTTGCATTATAATCCTCAGTAAAGGTCATGACCCCTTTCACATTAATCTAATAATGGTAAGGGGTTTTCTTGGAATAGTAATAATCTAGTGACTAAGTTAAAGACTTCATAATAATAAATAATATTATTTTCCGTATAAAGTTCACATAAATCTCTATAAATTAATTATTTTAAAAAATCCAAACTTCAGAAATGTGGAGTGCTGTACTTTTTGTTGTTTCTCAATAAAAATATCAATCGCAGCTGCAACAGTTTCAGTAAGTATTTGAAACTTATATGACGTCTTAACTACAGGAGAATAAAATATAAGGGCTTGGGCTTGCGCAAGCAATAGTGGAGGAGAAAAATTGATCATTGAAGAACTGTATCACATAACACACCTGACGGAATATTATTAGTACAGCAAAAAACCGTAGTAAAAGTCATTGGACTTTCGTCTTTCGTATATGATTGTCCTTCATCACAAATAACTAAAAATAATAATTAATACCTTTTCCTTAGCAAGGTACAACTTGTGTACTGGCCCAAATCCTTTCACCAGGTCATCTAAATCTGCCTCAACTGCAAAGTTGCTCAAGTTGGAGATACGGATGGCTGCTAGGTCGTCTCGTCGAGCACCCGGAGGCTCGCGACCAGTAGTACTGCGAGTTGCGCCCTCACGCATATTGGGTGCTACATACTTGTTAGTGGTGGATGCTTTGGCTTCTGTTTGGATTAATATAAAAAATGTATATAAAAAATCGGTCAAGTGTGAATCGACTTCCACATGAAGGGCTTTACCACACTTTTACGGTACCATTGTATATTTTTTTTCAATACTTTTATGAGCAACACTGCAAGTTAATGACAACAGCACCATCTATATGTGATTTAGTAAACTAATTAGGTTTATGAACATATTTTAATTTGGTACAGAGATAGCTTGCATCTCAGACACTAGATATACATATAGGCTACTTTTTATCCTAAAAATCAATGAGTTCCAACAGGATTTTCAAAATTCTTAATGCACTTGGCAGAGATCGCTTCAAAGCGATAAGGCCGCCAAATTGTATGCATATTTTTTGTGTTTCTTTTCATGATAGCGTACAATTAAAGCATAATATTTTAATTCCACCTGGATGAAGTTGAGGGCATCCGTTTGCTTTGTACAGATATAGCTTGCATCCCAGGGATACTTTTATTATTGAAAACAAAGAGTTCCCATGGGACTTCAAAATGTAAATTCGTCAAAATCACAAGCTCATTTAGTTAATTATAATGTATCCTGCACTATACATTAAAGTAAAATATTTTGAGGTAACCTTCATAATACTTCATGTCGGGAGTTGTGTGATATAATATCATTCCAAGCTCTCTATCCATTTGTCCCAGCCATAAAAATCTAAGTAAGTCAATATGAATACAGGGACTGACTTACCAGCAGCTTTAGCAGCTTCACTCGCCTTAGCCTGAGCTACTTGGGTGTGCTGGAATGGACAACTTGAAGTCCAATGTTCTCCTTGACATGTACGACATTTGAACAACACTTTAGTAGGTCTGGCCTGTAACAGAAAGGAAGGATTTATTGCTATTCTATTTTTCTATTCACAAAACAATACTTCGATAAAGTTATTTCTCTAACTACTGTCTGACAGCGCAAAAGATCGATTTCTGGCCAAGGCTGAAGCTGATTTACTGGTTATCACGGCTATTCACGGTTAAATCATGGGTTTCATGGGGAAGGTTTAACAGAACACACAACAGCTGTGCCCAATGCTCAGATTATATTGGAACATAATATATGTAATCTCATTACATCAAGAAAAACTTAAGACAAAAATAATGTTCTATTTTTGTAGGATGTTTTTCTGTCATTCGATATTCGAGATTCGATGTTTCGTTCCACATGATCGTCGTAAAAAGTATGTCTTCTTGTAAATTAATATAATAAAGATTGAGTTTGTGGGCGGAACAAGATTTTATTATTACCATTTGGTTATGGTCCCCTTGCATGCAAAACTGGGAACCCTGAAACTCAATCTAAAGTGAAAAGTTCAGTATTATCGGGTCAAATTTTTTGTTCGTATGACGATGGAAGAAAGACATCAGTCTGATTCTGGTTTGTGCGGCCACATCGAGAAGTTGAAAGGCACAGAAAACTTTGCCAATTGGAAATTTAAGGTAAAGAACTATCTTGAATTGAAAGGCTGGTGGTGGGTCGTAGCAAATGAAGGTCAAACGAGTAAACAAAAAGAAAACCTGGTAGAAGTGGACACAAAAGTAAAAGCAACGCTTTGCCTTTTACTTGAACCCGATTGCTTCACGCATGTGTATAGAGCAAGGACTGCAAAAGAGGTCTGGGATTGTTTATGCACAGCTTACGAAGACAAGGGGTGGGGAAGACGAATTACGTTACAACGAAAACTCTGGCAATGTAAACTTGAAAACTTCGAGTCTATGGAGAAGTACATCTCCGAAATAATGTTTTTGTGTAATCAGTTGCATGACATCGATGCTCCAATTGATGATGACTGGATAGTGTCTATTATGCTGAGCGGGTTGAGTGAAGTATATAATCCCCTTATAATGGCTGTAGACAACAGTGGACAAAAACTGAGCCTTGAGCAAATTAAAACCAAATTGATACAAGAGGCGAATAGACAACGAGATGAGTCAAGTAGGATTACATCGTCGAATGTTTTGATGGCAAATAAATCGAATATGATTTCCCAAAAATCGAAATCAAATAGTTATTCAAAGGTAAATAAGTCGAAAGTCTTTAAATGCTTTAGGTGTCATGAACCAGGTCACAAAGCATCAGAATGCAAAGAAAAGAAGCAGATTAGAACAGTAAATAATTTTGCGTCGATTTGCATGAATACTGTAGACAAGAAGCCAGTTAAAACGAAGAGTTGGTATATTGACAGTGGATGTTCGCACCATATGACCCACGATGTACATAATTTATCCAAATATCAAAAACAGGCGGATAAGAAAATAAGAGTGGCAAATGGGGAAGAATTGTCGATCCAAGGTAAAGGGAGTGCTAATGTGAAGATCAATGCAAATACAGAACTTGTATTGGATAATGTTTTGCACGTTCCCGAATTGTCCATGAATTTAATTTCTGTGAGTAAGCTAGCTGAAAAAGATTACGTTGTGAATTTTAACAAAAAAGGTTGTATCATAACGAAAGAGGATAAAGAAATTGTCAAATGTCAGGATGTTGGTGGAATTTTCGAATTAAAAGAAAATCATAACATGTCATTGAACGTGACATTGTCAAGTCAAACTTTATCAAATCTTTGGCATAGAAGGTTAGCACATTTGAGTAGAAAATATATGGATAATTTGAAAAATCTTGTGAATGGAATGGAATTTAAACAAAATGATTTGATTGAACCATGTATACCATGCATTGAAGGGAAGACGTGTAGGAGTCCTTTTAAGAACAAAGGTACTAGAGCACGGGATATCTTGGAAATAGTGCATAGCGATATTTGCGGTCCGATGGAAGAGCCATCGTTTAGTGGTTCAAGATACATGTTACTGTTTATCGATGACTTTACTCGGAAAACACATGTATATTTTCTGCAAAATAAAAGTCAAACTTTCGAGAAATTTCGTGAGTATAAGGCGGAAGTAGAGAAAGAGATGAACAAATCAATTAAATGTTTAAGGTCTGACAATGGGTCGGAGTACTGTAATCGATTGTTTAATAAATTTTTTAGCTCTGAAGGTATTAAGCATCAGACGACGGTCCCGTACACACCTGAACAAAATGGTGTTGCTGAGAGGGCAAATAGATCGATTATAGAAAAAGCAAGAGCATTGTTATGTGAAGCTAATTTAAATAAGAAGTATTGGGCAGAAGCTGTAAATACTGTTGTATATTTAAAAAATAGAAGTCCTACTAAGGCCGTAAAAGATGGTGTTCCGGAGGAATTATGGACAGGGAAGAGAGTTGATCTAAGTCATCTTAAGGTGTTTGGCTGTTTAGCATATGGATTAAAACCGAAACAAAAGAGACAAAAATTGGATAGCAAAACAGTACCAATGATTTTTGTTGGATATCCTAGTAACACTAAGGGTTATCGGTTGATGGATCCAAAGACAAGTACCGTTCATGTATATAGAGATGTTAAATTTTTAGAGAATACTTTTCCTGGTGTTAATGACATAGAAACGAAGAACACAGTTGTTCCTATATATCTGGATGAGGGACAAAATGAGTGTGCCAAATGACAATCTTAAAGAGATTGAAAATAAGGACGTAAACAAAATAAGGAATAAAGTTGAAACTATTGTTGAGACAGTTGATAATAACAATGAAACTGAAAACAATGTAGAAATGGTTAATAATCAAGACGAGACCAAAAACGTTGTGGAAAGGGTTGAACCACGTTATAATCTTAGATCACGTAAGCAACCAGATGTAAATAATTGCATATGTAATGCCATTGCAGATATTAACGGCGATCCTTTAACCATTGAGGAGGCTTTAGCGAGACCAGATGGGGATTTATGGCAAAAAGCTATAGATGAAGAGATTCGGTCACTAAAGGAAAACGAAACATGGAAGTTAGTTCAATTACCAAAGGACAAAAAGCCGATTCATTGCAAGTGGGTTTTTAGGATTAAAAAAGATAGCGATGGAAATATTGTAAAATATAAGGCTAGGCTAGTAGCGAAAGGCTTTACACAGGTACGTGGTGTAGATTATAACGAAACGTATTCACCTGTAGTTCGAAGCTCTACTTTGCGGCTATTGTTCTCACTAGCTGCTGAATACGATTGGTTTATTGATCAATGGGATATAAATACTGCGTTTTTGTATGGTAAGTTAAAGGAAGATATTTACATGCTACAGCCAAAAGGTGCAGTTGTCAAAGGTCAAGAAACCATGGTATGTAAATTGCAAAGGTCCTTGTATGGCCTGAAGCAAGCTTCGAATGCGTGGTTTAACGAATTAGATAGGACAATGTTAGATTTAGGTTTTGTACAGTCGAAAATAGAGCCATGTATGTATAACAAAAGCTCGGGTAACAATAAGAGAATTATTGTTGTAATATATGGAGATGATATATTTGTTTTCGGAAATAGTAAAGAGGAGAAGCATAATTTAAAAATAGGTCTTCTCGATAGATTTAAATTAAAAGATTTAGGTCCGGCTAGGCATGTTTTAGGAATGCGACTGAGAAGGGAAAATGGTGCAATATTTCTCGATCAGGAACAGTACATTCTGAATGTTTTGGATGAATTTGGGTTATCAGATTGTAAGCCAGCATCAACTCCAATGGAGGTTGGGCTTAAGTTAGAACAGGCGTCAGAATCAGATACGAGTCATTTGCCGTACCAAAACTTGATAGGGTGTCTAAATTATTTAGCAGTTAATACAAGACCTGATATTGCACATGTTTTGAGTGTTTTGTCGCAATTCAATTCTGCTCATAATGAATTACACTACAAAGCTGCCCAAAGAGTACTGCGTTACTTGAAAGGAACGTCTAAACTATGTTTAAAGTTTGTAAAATCTGATAAAGTTATTTTACGTGGTTATGTAGATGCAGACTGGGGCGGTGCATACGACAGGAAGTCATTCACTGGTTTAATTTTTAAACTAGGTCTTAATTTAATAACATGGGAAAGTAGAAAACAGCAATGTGTTTCGTTGTCTTCTACAGAATCAGAGTATGTAGGTCTATGTCAAGCGTCTAAGGAGGCGGTATACCTACGTAATTTGCTAGGTGAGTTTCTCTTAGTAAATGATGATTGTTTAATTAGTCCAGTTGTGGTGTATAATGACAATCAATCTTGTCATAAAATAGCAAACAATAAGATGAATCACAACAGAACTAAGCATATTGATATTAAGTATCATTATATAAGAGAGGCTATAGCAAATAATTTAGTTAAAATTGAATATATGCCAACTGAAAAAATGGTGGCAGATATTTTAACAAAATGTTTACATGGTCCTAAAATGAAACATTTTTTATCAGAGTTATGTCTGAAGATATTTGATTAAGGGGGCATAGGGCATAATATTGTAATTGGAATATTATGAGCTTGCCGTAGAACTGGTTTATAGTTTAATTTATTTTGTAATCAAATATTTTCGACAGTTTTATTTCTTTAATCTGATTGACAGAAAATTGTAAAGGCGTGTTTATATTACAATGTAATAGATTGAGGGCGCGATGTAAGGGCGTGTTTATATTACACTGTAATAAGTTGAGGGCATACTATGTCAGTTGCGATGTAATGGATTAAGGGCGCGTATTGGAACATAATATATGTAATCTCATTACATCAAGAAAAACTTAAGACAAAAATAATGTTCTATTTTTGTAGGATGTTTTTCTGTCATTCGATATTCGAGATTCGATGTTTCGTTCCACATGATCGTCGTAAAAAGTATGTCTTCTTGTAAACATTAAATTATAATTATTAATATAATAAAGATTGAGTTTGTGGGCGGAACAAGATTTTATTATTACCATTTGATTAATCACTTTTATTTCATCATCATCTCAATCTATCCATTACTGAGAACATGTCTTCTATCAGAACAAGAAAGATCATAGTTCATAACGCTGCCAAAGTGAGGATTGGCAGACTTCACAACTTGTTGTTAAACATTAAAGGTTTGACTTCACAACCTTTGAAAACATTATAAAAAACTGAGATATGTAGGTTTTTTCAATGTTTTCCTTCACCATTAAAGAAAGTGATATTTAATTGCTTAAAACATGCATAACTCCAATATAACTTTACTTACCTTACTTTATTACTAAGAAAAGTTTGGAAAAACATTAATTTCTTTACCTTGAGGGCTTCTAGATCTCCTTCATCAGGACGCTGTGCCTCTTCTTTGCTTGTTATAAACTGCATGTACACATCTTCACATACATTGGTGGTGGCAGGGTTTGGACCAGGTTTGTCACCAGCTGAATCTCCAAATTTATTCCACATCTTACGTTTTGCAATACTCTAAAATGATTTAAAAAATTAGTCTATACCCTTCCACTCATTGGATAAGACAAATTACCAAATGATATGCTGACAGTGATATACAGTGACATACATATAAGAGTGACAGTGATAGATAGGGGCTGTTTAAGTATTATGTAAGCACTATAGAGGGACGGGGATCCCCCTTCTTTGACTTGCTTATTTTTGATGACATGGGGGGTGGGGGGATCTAGATAGTGATTACGACAGCAGTAATTATTTACTTTTTTACACATATCGCAACCCACACATTGTCTATAAAGAAAATCAAATACATTTTCGGGGATTCCTACAAATAATGAATATGTTTAGGTACTCGCTTTGAACTGAGTAGGGGAATTACCGCGTGCTATTCACTTGTCTAAATTTTAAAACTTACTCTATGTTGAATACTGTGTCAATAAAGTTTATTTAAATGAATATTATGTGCATTACAGTCTCTATTCCAAACCTATTCATTACTTCTCTGCTCATAAATCAATCAATTATACCAATGTTTACGTACGCGAAGGGGGGAAGGGGTATGAGCTTTGCTTACTTTTGCTGATGAAGGGGAGGGGTGGGTTAATAATTGCAAAAAATCTGCTTGCATAATACTTGAACGGCCCCTTACAAGGAGTGAAAATACAACCAAAAATGGCTTCTACACCAAACATTTAATAAAGCCTGATAAAATGACCAAATTTAAAAAAAATGCCATGAACAAGAGAGATAGCTGGAAGATGTAAAAAAATCAAACAAAAAGAGACAGCTGGAAGATGCAAGAAAATGGTTTAAAAAGTTCAAAATACATATCTGTATTATCTTTTGGGAAGGCATATGCCCAGCACTGCATGCAAATAGCAAAATTATTATTACTACTAGCAGAGCTCTAGGTATATAGTTAATCGATATAGGTATATTTACAAAGCATCTAAATGTAGCATAAATTAATTTCTTTATAAGTAGCCTAAACACTAATAAAACCACAACCTTTGAGACAACACGCTTTTCGATCTTGTATGTACGGACAATTTTAACTTTTTTGTTGTCATTGTCATATTTATATTCTGTTACAATCTTGAGGCCATTTTCAACAACTTCGGATGGTGGTGGAAGTGCACCTTGATCGATTTCCACTTCATCAGCCCATGAGGACTGGATTTCATCAGCAACTGGCATCTGAATAAGGGTAATTAATATTATGAGGTGCTAAGTTACAGCAATCTAATAAATAATATACTATTCAATTTTGCAAACAGATGTCGACTTGTCAGAAATAACCAAACTTTCGCAAATAAAACACTTTTCTAACTTAGTTGAAGACTATGGCTAAATACTTACGATACAATGTTACGAAAAAAATCGCAAGAGCTTAATATTGCAAATATAATTAATTTTAAATTGTTAAATTGCAATTATTACAAGTTTCTGTTCCAGAAAGCACGCACCAAAGAGCACAGACCACCAAAGAGTATGTAATCACTACGTTTTTTTTGGTTTTTATACATAGACTACAAATCACGTCTCGAAAGTCCACATTTGGTCTGCCATGATTACTTGGCTAGAACCCAGAGCCGTTAAACCAGTTTAAAAACCATGATTAGTTACAATCACAGACGAATAACATAGAATGCTTACAATACATGGACGTACCTACTACCTATATAACTATATACTATGGACAGATTACAGATAGCGCAGAGCGCTGTAAATTAGAATCGCAGACATTAGCTGGACAGATTAGAATTAAAAATTGATATAGGTCTTGAAGCTTTGAGTACCTAGGTCCTAGTGCTTCAAAGCACATTCGTAAAATATATTGCGTTACATAGACTTATATATTAATTTGTTGTTTTGGACTGTGCAGTTTGTGAATATTTCAAAACCTAGAAATTAGTGGTGGTTCTGATTCAAGTTGATACCAGGGTCGTTTACCTATTCGGTAAGTACATACCTACTCACTATTGATACATTAGGTATTTTTATATGGGTATCTATTGAAAAAATTAATGAGAAAATGAAAGTGAAACAAACAGACAAAACATTTATTTTAATTGTAACTACACTGCAAAAGTGACTAGCCATTTCTTGAATACAATTACTAAAGTCAAGGTAATAACCCATGACTTTTATAACAATATCAATAAATCAATATTAATGACTAAAGCTGAAAGTTATTTTGAATAAATATAGATTAAATAGTGTAATCAAACTCCCTTTGTGAGTAAATGAATAAATGGTGTGCTATTAAATTACATACACATGTCACTAGATAAGAAGTCATTAAAAAATTAACCACTAAATCTAAAATGTAAATGGAGCTACATACTATAGCACCTGAAGCTTATTTATTTTCATGTACCTAATTCAATTGGCAGTTCCTATAAAATAATTGCCACTCTAAGATTGTGTTCCAGCAATCCAGCACATTGCTATTATACTTGGCACAAATCTTCGAAAAGAGCAACTGCCAAGGCATTCCAAACTAGTGATAAATGCATTTGGCAATAGGTATAAACATACTTGTAAAAGTTTACTTAAATAATTAAAAATATTTCTATTCTTTTCTATTTGGCTATACTTAATACTCAATTATTTACATTACTTAAATACAACAATCATGCACATCAAATTAATGCTTGAAATAGTAGCAGTTCAGACCTTGTTACCCAAATAATCACCACAAATCTCACTGAGATTTATTTATTTAAAAATAAGATTGTCTGTAATTTATAGTATCAGCCTTATTAGATTGTTGAGGACTTAGTTAACCTATTTTAAAGTAACTAATGGAGAATATATATTGATGTGGAGTATAATAACAGTGTTATGTCATTGTTCTTTGTACTTAGGACATGTCTTGTCTGACTGCCGACATGCAATTAGTGAGAAACAAGTTGAGCTAAAAACTAGAATCGAGTTAACAAACAGTGAGAAGTGTATAATTGGGATAGTTTTGTCGCTGGGCTATGAGCCAGTTTAACAGGTGATTACTTCACCAGTCGTTGAGACATACAATTAATTCCTGCAAACTGTGCATGTGTTTTGGCTGCTAAGAGAGTGCCACTTATTTTGAGAGCCACAGCAAGTTTTTTGCTCTGACAGTCTCAGAGACTAGTTGTTTTCTTGTTGGTGATGAGACAGTTGCCCTTATCATTACATAGATTTCTAATAACTAAAGGCTTAAAAAGTTAACTTGTTTATTATCTTTTCCAGATCGAAGTGAACACAACCATGTTACGATTCCTCAGTAGAAGGGGGCGTTCTTCTAGCCAGACGCGCAACAAACAAAATCAAAAAGCCTCTAGCAACAAAAACCTGATACAATGCAAGGTAATGCTTCTTGATGATACTGATTTATCTATTAATCTCTCTAAAAAAGCTAGTGCGGGCGATCTCTATGAACAAGTATTTTATTCATTAGATTTAATAGAGAAGGATTATTTTGGATTACAATTTACTGATACCAATAATGTCAAACATTGGCTAGATCCAACAAAAACGATTAAAAAACAAGTAAAAATTGGGCCACCTTATACTTTAAGACTTAAGGTGAAGTTTTATTCATCTGAACCTAACAATTTGAGAGAAGAATTGACGAGATATCAATTCTTCTTACAATTAAAGAAAGATATTTTGGAGAGCAAATTAGAATGCCCTCACTCTACAGCTGTGGAATTAGCAGCACTGGCCTTGCAGTCAGAACTTGGTGACTTTGATGAGTCTATACACACACCAGCTACTGTATCAGAATTCCGATTTGTCCCTAATCAAAGTGAAGAAATGGAAATTGAAATATTAGAAGAATATAAAAAATGTAAAGGTCTTTCTCCTGCTCAAGCTGAAGTAAACTATCTCAATAAGGCAAAGTGGCTTGAAATGTATGGTGTTGACATGCACATTGTTCTTGGCAAAGATGGGTGTGAGTATCATTTAGGATTGACACCCACAGGCATTCTCGTATTTGAAGGACCACAAAAAATTGGATTATTTTTTTGGCCTAAAATCAGCAAGTTAGATTTTAAAAAGAAGAAATTGACATTAGTCGTTGTTGAAGACGACGATCAAGGTCGGGAACAAGAACATACATTTGTCTTTAGACTTCATAATGAAAAGGCTTGTAAACATCTTTGGAAATGTGCTGTAGAACATCACACTTTCTTCCGCTTACGAGCGCCAGTGAAAGGGCCCTCTGCAAGACAGAACTTCTTCAGAATGGGATCAAGATTTCAATACTCGGGTAAAACAGAATATCAAACAACTCAGCAAAATCGTGCACGTCGAACCGTCCAATTCGAAAGACGGCCTAGTCAAAGATTTGCGCGACGGCAAAGTCATGTTTTACGAGAACGTGAGAAACAAAGTACATCTTCAAAACCCGATAATTCTTTGCAACCGGAACCAAGCACATCAGCAGAACATTCGGCCCCAGTAACTGAAACTGGCCTTGATACCTTATCGAGAAAGAGTAGCGCAAAATCACAGAAATCTACTTTGGTCGAAAGTGACACAAGGCCTATTGAAGTAGGAGAACCCTCGACAAAGAAACTTCTAAGCGATGAAGCCCCAGAGGAAGTACTTATTTCAAAAGATGATGCCATCAGCAACAAGGTTTTGTTTAAGATGGATAAAGTTAGCATGGAAGAAAAGAAGAGTAACTTGACGCAGTTAGTGGTTAACAAGCCTCCTTGTAACTGTTCACCTGTTGCTGAATTTAACCCACTAAATGATCTTCTTATGAGTTTAGTCAAAGAAAAACTAAACTGTGATGACTCAAAGAATGAAGTCAAAAAAGACCAATTGGATGCAGTTGATAGTGAAGTACCCAACAACCAAACAAAATGCTACATGCCTTCTACTAAAAATCTACCACCTGGTCAGCTCAAATGCAATAATATACTAAAAGCTCAACAAAGTGAAGTCAAAATTATCAATGAATCAACTAACATTAATTTATCTATTCCGTCCACGCCATCCCCGAAGATATTAAATGAGACAAATCCGAACAATTCCCAATATGTGTCTATAGTGGTGGTTGAACCTCCACGCACACAAGCAAAACTGGCGTCTCCAAAACCTGTTGAGAGAAATGAAGATTTGATTCCTAAATCTCAACCGATTTCATCTCTTTCGCCCTGGCTCGTTACTTCGGAACCGAGTTCCCCATCTGGCATAGGAGAAAAAGAAATTACAATAATCCACCGCAAATCAGTTATAACAACACAACTTTAAAGAGATACTTTAGGGTCACATAAATAACGCTGACAATAGTATTTTAGTTGATAATTAATAATTAAAAAAATTATTTATCTACTTACTTCCCTTTAAAAAGAGTTGCCTCTCTGATACAAATGCATACCTACTTTACAAAATTATAATTGATGAAAATAGACAAAGTAGTTATAGCGTGACTTGCTCCGAAATTACGAAGTAATTTCAGGTGTCAGTGATCGAAAAGATACATAAAATTGTGCCTTATATAAAATACAGATTTTTACATTAATACAGACATTTTCCATTTCACTTTTAAGTTTCGAGAGAAACCTAAAGCGAGATGCTTCACTTCCTTTCGAAACCTACCTAAATGTATAACTTTATTTATGTACGAGTATAAAAACATCTAAAGCGCAGAGCTCACCTTAAAACCGAGACGGCACACTCGATGCGCTAGCTACTGTGTTGTTTTACATGCGTATATAACAGTATTCGAAACAAAATGATAGCAGAGTCAACGCCGCCAACCCCTAGCAGTTGGCGCAGGAAACGCGTCCTAAACCAAGTCGCCTCGCTTCTTGGTGAGTGACACGCCTTAGATAATATTGGCAAGTAGGTATTTGTAAAGTTTATTTGACTATCTAATTCTACTCGTTATTATTTTCCATTAATTAATATTATTATACTTACCTACATTCCATAAAACAAGCAATTTTCAGTATTTCTTAGATAGAGATTTTACATCAGTATTTTTACTCTTGATTTGGAGAATGAATATTCATTCCATATTTTTTGTAGATTGTAGTAGGTACTATAATTATTATCAAAACATTAATGATACTCAGTAATTCTATATATCTATTGTCGATAACCGAAAATTTATAACATAGTTAGGTGCTGTTTTATTAATTTAAGAATTAAAAATTATTGAAATATATTTTATTTGTATTTAAATCAAACAGTCGCTATACAGAAAATGATCTGATGTCCTAATAACACGTTACGTATAGTATTCATTATAATATATATACCTGTTTATGTGGTGGTGGTAAATATAAGCTTGACAACATATCATAAGATTTTTTTAACTTAAGATGTATACATATATTATTAAGTCCCCTTTGTACATATTATCTAACTTGAATTGAACTAGGTACTAATTACTAAAGTTATAAAATTACACAATTTATCGATGTGCAGCTATAAAAATACCACAGAACGCCTCTGCGAAAATTGAGCGGAAAAAAGTCACATGTTAAGGGGACTGCCATTGTAGGTACTTAATAAATTAAATTATAATATAGATATAGTATTATTGTAAGCCGTCCATAAATCATATTATCGAATATTTTTTAACAAACTTTACAGTACTCGTATTATTATGGAATAGTAACAGTACAACATAATTAATAAAATAATCAGTATTACAAGAAGCAAATTATACAGATGCCATAAGATAGGTACCTACTTATAAATTTGGATATATTGTTTCAAAAATACACATAGTTACTTCAATTTTCATAGCTACTTTTTGAGGACACTTAAGAACTGAATGACTTGCATTTTAATTTTTAATTTTAACTTTTAAATGATGTAACCACAAATTCACGGTTTTCAGATTTATTCCTTTATTTGTGGTATAAGACCTACCTAACTGCCAAATTTTGTGACTCTACGTCAACGGGAAGTACCCTATAGGTTTTCTTGACAGATACGATGGACGGACGGACGGACCGACGGACAGACAGACAGACAGACAGACAACAAAGTGATCCTATAAGGGTTCCGTTTTTCCTTTTGAGATATGGGACCCTAAAAAAGTCAGTAATTGTACATTTTAATCAATCCAATCCGATTTTTCTTTGTATTAATTAAATCAAATAAAACAGAACTAAACTTATTTTAATAAATTCGGGACTAACGGACGATAAAGGGCTTTGACCACAAAAATAATTAATTTTGCTCATTTTACAGCGTAAGACTGAACACAAACAAGTACCTACCTACCTTGTTATAAAATTAGTAATAATTTATTGATATGAAAATGAACATTCCGTTTTGTCATTTTTTTAGTAAATGCCTGTTTCGTGCCACACGATATTTTCAATGCCATGTTATATCTATGTAGTTTGTAAAAAAATATGTACAAAGTTAAATCTGAAATACGTATATCTGATAATCTGATATATTAGGCCTTAAAAATCAAAAATGGTGCTCTAAAATCGTTTGTAGCTTTACCGAAAAGTCTGCAAATGTTTTGAAATTCCTGCTCAAGTTATGAACCTAAAATAATTATTCATATGTTACATACTAATTTTTGACCGAATGTATATTTGTTTCCTTCGCAATACAGTCACAAAATTAATATAGAAAAGTCATTATTTTAACAGACAATTTAAGCTACTTCCGTTTTTCAGTTTTAATTATTATCAGCAAAGAGTATTTTTCATTTAATCACCTATATTTTTGTGCCTTATTAAGTAACTTACTTAAAACTCTCGAAATTGACCTCTAAACTTTTTACTGTTAACTTAAGCATATTACGTGTTACTATGGATTTCTTGTTTACAGAGATTTTAAGTTATTTAAGGAACTAAGTTTTTAATTTATATTAAGTACTACTTAAGCAGGCAAGTAGAAACTATAACTACTAATAATATTATTACACACATCAAAAGTATGTGGATCAAGTACATTTTTAACTACAAAAAAAAAAATTGACTTTTTTCTTTAATTTTTTGAATTTTGAATCAAAATCACTTAGAGAAATGGTCGCCCACGTTCTTTCGTTACACATTATGGCTTATAAGTTATAACGCTCCCACAGTTTGCAAAAATTGCAATTTTTCTTAATTATTACAAATTATACGGATAAGTTGTTAACTTTAAGAGGGCTCTCTCCGTCACTCGCTTCTACTCGCTTCATACAATCGTAGTTCCAATTTCATTTGAATATTAAGCAACCAAAGTCCATGAAATTTTGCAGACATATTCTAGAAACTAATATCTATGTCTGTGGTTTTCCAGATTTCTGTTAAAATATTCGGTTTCAAAGTTACGCGGTCTTAAAAATTTACATACAAATCTTTGAGCCCCTGTAATTTTAAAACTACATATTTTTAGAAAAATCTAAAACACCACAGACACAGATATTAGTTTCTAAAATATGTCTGCAAAATTTCATGGACTTTGGTTGCTTAATATTCAAATGAAATTGGAACTACGATTGTATGAAGCGAGAGCCCTGTTAACATAGGAATTAAAGTAAGAAGCCAGTCTGGAAGACTAGATTTAGTAAATATGAGTTGGATAATTTTTATAGTTAAATAATATGTACTTGATCCCTAGACACTTGTGTGTGTACTGTAATCATGTATCATTGACTTGTTATGGATAGGTATTGTAATAGAACACTCCGTAATTTCTAAATTTTCATTAAGTGGGTACTTAAATTGTTATTACTTTGTTAAAACGTAATTTAGAAATTACAGCGACGATAAAATTATTCTCAGACATTATAATGCAGACTTTACAGATTTAATAAAGAATATTGTACATCATTCCCAGTTTTTAAAAATCTCTTTAAAAGCAAAGTATTATGTTACTTGTTGTTGTTAGGATTAGTTACTCATACTCTTATTATGGGTTACTATTTTTATTATATATTTCTATTATATTATTATTTCCTACTATTAAAATCAATGAAGTAAATGAAATTCAATTGTATCAGCGTTTTTGGAAAATAATAAAACATACGTCCATATAAAAAAACTTGCTGGCGCAAGACATGGGGATATTTTCAAAAGGTCTTTTTAACACTTATTGCAAAAAGTCGGTTACATTGAATTATAATGTACTAACGATAATGTTTGTCACATTATAGTTAGCACTTAGTAGTTGGAATATGTATAAGTTTTTTATTGCTTTCAAATATTTCTGTTTCCTTTAAATTGGTAACAACTTCTTACCCAATTCTTATCATGTTCTTGGTTGTTGACGACGTGTGACGCGACTATTATCGGGATATAAAATATGTAGTCAGTGTTTTATATAGAACGGTTTCAATAGTAGGGAATTTTGAATCTGAAAATATATCTCGGTCTGTATTCATTACTAGAGTATTTTTACATCTTCAATCAAGCTATAATACCGCAACGATTTGCATTGCCGTGTGCTTTTAATCTTTATAATACTGTCTGATTGTATCAGTAGAACTTAAATCATTGACTATATCTGATCGCATTGTCTACCGACTTGTGTAACATGATGCGGTCTGATAGTGTTTTATTCTAGTTAGCGGGAAATGTATGATACAGACTACTGTATCAAACTGCGTTAGCCATAATGCCTTTGTAGTTTGTACGGTACTTAATTATTTTTAAGCAAATACAGTTATATCAATCTTATTTTTGAATTAAGTATTACTTACTTACTTTTTGAATAAAGCATTATAATATATGAGACTTATCCCAAATATGCTTGTTTTATTTATTTGGAAAATCTTATTTTTCGCCTTCCCAAGTTCATTTACCTGAGTAGGTACTTAGTATTTACCTTCCATTTCGTAAATGGTGTGACTAATATTTCTACAAGTTTTATTATAGAGTGATTTTTGGCACCATTTGCGTCATACAGAGCAGAAACCATCTTTTTGTGCTGCAGCAGACAATAGGTTCACAGCATCACAGAGACACGTTTATGTTACTGACTTCTTCTTCTGAAGAAGAAAAGTTCTTGCTTAAAAAGTATCAAGTGTCATTATTTGACATCATATATTGTGTCAAATATTGTTTTGTTGCTAATCACCTCTCGATAGTATATTCATTGCTACTAATTTGCTAACAATCACTTATGAACTCTTCTAAAAATACATAATATTATTTATTTTAGCTTCGAATATACCTATATCATAAAGAAAGCAATGGATAAAGTATCTTCAGAAAAATCTTCATCGAATTATGATCTCTTATACTCATGTAAACGTTACTTTATTAATAATTTGGACTCATATCATGGAGAGCATTATTTAAAGGAAATTTCCAAAGTGTTGGTGAAAAATGCAACCTTTGAATCTACCAAGCAGTCATCACGGACGGTTATCGGGGAAGACGCGGACCCTGTAACGCCTCCGCCACCAGAACAACCTTATGAAATTATAGGTACTGGAATAGTTCATCATAAGTATCAGCCTGCCCTGGTGAGCGTCACCACACCCTGTCTTCAGCTTTCTTGATCCAGCGGTTTTCCGTCACTCTACATTTTCGTCAATCTTCTTTAGTTTTTCGGCACCAACGACCATCGCATGATTATTGTAATATCCATACTTCCATAGGTACTTAATATTATAAATGCGAAAGTGTGTCTGTCTGTCTGAAAATGTTGCAGACAGACAGCTGTCTCCTACATTTTCATGGTTAAGCCGCTGGACCAATTTTAATGAAATTTGGTAGGTACAGAGTTAGCTTAACATTCCGGGGACGGACATAGGCTACTTTTTATCCCGGAAAATCAGAGTTCCTACGGGACTCTTAAGAATCTATTCGTTAAACCGATTTATATGAAAGGTACAGAGGTAGCTCACGTCCCGAAATTTAACTAAACGGAAAAGCAAATAGGTCCCACGGGATTTTTAAATAAACCTAAATCCACGCGGACGGAGTCGCGGGTATCATTTAGTAAATAATAATTTAAATAAAATGAATCAAAATCAAATGCTAAGAAACATCTTTCACATCTAGGTATTAGTAAGCTCAGAACTCGTATGAGTAGGTATAACCGAGAAGGTATAACCCATATTGATAGGCTTGAAGAATAAGCTTTCCGAAATCCCAAAATTACAATGCGATTTAGGTAGAGTAATCGTTTGACCTCTAAAACTAAAATCTCTAAAAACATACCGAGTCGAATTCGAATTTATGTTAATGTTGCACAAATCAGCCTTGTGCCTAGGTACCGTTGTGGATCCCAAGGTCAAGCCTTTGGATAACGTTGCCCGGATAGTTCCGACAGCCGAATGTTTGCCTCAAATGCTTACATGTGGAACTGTTATCTTCGATATTAGCTATGACAGAGCCGACTTACAAATAGCCATGGATTATCTAAAATGTTAGTAACGCTTCGCTTCCATATTTGATTAAGTACGTAAGCTATGTAGCCTAATAGATATTATTGATAAAATATTATATCTATGTATATTTTAATCCGTACTACATATTATTATTGAAGATTATGCGTGAGTTGTTACGTTGTAGGTATGGCTTCGGATTTACGTTGGTATGGCATTCCGTATTATTATAGGTACTACCTATAGGCATTATAAGGTTAAATATATAGGCACTTAATAATAATAAATTATAAATTAAATGTAAATTATAGCGTTGCTCGTGATTGAAATGACTTAGGTACCTACCTAAACAAAATCAATTTATCAGTCTTATCCATTTCCCGTATTTGATTGGGGCAATTTAAGAGCCTCTACCAACATCACAAGATGTCGGCGACAAGATAGCAACATCATTAGAAGAAATCGGCGCGTATCCTCCACAACAATCATAACAGTTATCCTTGGCTAGTCTGCTTACATAATTATGCACCCAGTTAATGAAAATTTACATTTTAGAGATGAACAAATTAAATTTCGTAAATCTGTTCCAGTATTAAAAGAGCTGTTACAAAAGCAAAAACCAGATCATCCAGACGACGATGGAGCCGGAGGCGACTCTAAAAAACGTTACTTGATTCTGATATCGACCGTAATGACTTGGGCCGTTACTAAACCATTAGACCCGGTAATACTTTTTACAAGCGATTACGCTTTGTTTGAATATCATCAAGGTAGGTTGTTACTTATAACAAAAGGTAGAATACCTTTAAAGGTTTGTCCTTTTAATTCCTTTGGAATTTCTTGGGAATTAGAATGAAAAGCAACGGAGTCATTAACGGAGCTTACGTATGCTGAATCAAAAGAAAACAGAGTATGCTTAGTTGGTGCGTCACCAATATAACTATGAAACTAGTGTGAAAGCTTGCTCACCAAGAGGTTCTAAGATCGATTCGCGTTCGAACAAATTTTATTTAAGCCTACACTTTTAAAGTAGATTAGCTTAACTAGGTCTAGGTAGATTCTGGTCAGTAACCTCCGTAATCATATACAGAGTCCGTATATCAAGTGACTAGGCGTTCTGGTACGCCGCACCTCTAGGTTAGCCAATTTATCTTAATACTACTGATACCTACTTAATTAATCTTAAGAAAAAAAAACCTCAAAATTCTTAAAAACACCTTTAATTCTTCACCACATTACCAAACATTCTTTAAAAACACCTAGAATAGAATAGAATATATTTAGGTTCCACTGAAAAATAATAATTTACCACTGGTTCTACCACCTATTAAAATAGGGTATAAGTACCTATTACCATCCTTTTTTGGATGGAGACGCGACTCTTGACCTATCATAAGCGCCTAACTTAGACCTGAAAGAAATAAAATACTTACAAAATACAAAGAATTTGATCAGATTGAGATGTGTTTGGGAATAGGTATAATATTGAAGTTTCGTTATCTGTTTTATCAAGGATACCCCAGATATGCCTTTCATCGAGACGGATTTTCGTAAAAGAAAGCCACACCCAAACTACAAATTGCATTACGACGCCGAAAACGAGGTTATTGGTATTGCTAGGAACTACAGATCACAAATCGGGTTAGTTGAATATCTACGACACAAAACTACATTTTTTTTAATGTTACCGTTATTTTAAATAACTTATCAAGAACTTTGTGATAATATTGGCAGAGCAATAGTCATCGGGTCAGGGGTCACGTACGGCGGACGCGAAGACGTCTTGTTCTACTGGTTTCAAAAAGCATGGGAATGCGAAAAACTTCTGCCGATTCTTGGTCGCGGTTTGAATGTTATTCCGTTAATCAATGTTTCGGACCTTGCCCAGTATGTACCTATAGTCTATAGATTATGAATCTATTGATTAATAATACAATGCAGTTAGAGTTAGACTGCAGCAGACCTCATAATTACATCAGGCTTCATAAAAATCCATCCACCTAATATTTACAAATACCTACGTAAGTTTGAAAGTAATGAAAAAAATGTGCAGCAGTAAAGAAATCTGGCACGTTTTTACTCGTATGTTAGGATTCTTTGGAATCCGCTTAGCTACCTAACTACATTGAGCGCGGAAATGCATTCTGTACCTAAGCAAATTCTTGGAACCATGATTTAAAGCGGTCATCATTTTTATTAAAATAGGTACAAGAAAGTAACTTGAGTACCTTAACTTAAAAATACGAATTTTAGCTTGTGTTGTTTTCAGGATTGTGTACAACTTGGTGGTTGATTTTCCGAAGAAACTCTACATACTTGCTGTGGAACAAAATACTACCAAACAGAGAGAGGTTTAATAGTTTTCATTATTTTCTATTTTTTCGGCTGAGTAGCTAAGCCTACCTATAATACTCATTTGATTATTATGTTGAGCGTCTCTCAACTTATTACAGATCATAAAACCTTTAGGCCGGCTTGTTGGCTCTGGAATGTTTAAATGTATACCACCTGAAGATGCTTTTCTTATTCCGGAAATCGATGTAAGTTATCAAATAATTATTTCAACGGCCGAAATTAATGATAATCAATCCGTCTATACTGACACTGTAGTACAGTGACTGTACCTACTCTGTCGATAAGTTCTAATAAACATTAGGTAATATTTGCCAGTAAAGATCTTGCGATTTTACTTGTCTTGCGACAATAACAACGTTGTCACAAATAACAATCTGTCGATAAGCTGTTTATTATCGACAGATTACAGATAATGATTAACAATGAATTTATTATTTGCGGCCAAGAGTGTCGTTACCATCGATGGCCGATACATATTCCTGTCATTACCTTCCAAACACGCTGTTCAAAAAAGTTCAAGTATGTACATACCTACTTGAACTTTTTTTTATAGACGACGTTCTAATTTTATAAACATTGTTTTCAGCAAAGAATTTTCGATTTAATGACCCTGAATCTCAACATGGAACCGACTTTTATTGTGGAAACTATGGCTCTCCAATGGGTTTCTGAATTGACCTTTGCAGAAAACGTACCTCATCTTATAAAACAATTTAAAAAAGAAAAGGGGTTAAAAGCATTTAAGGTACTTACGAATTTTACTACGACAAAGATAGTTAAAAGATAGTTAAAATAGTAAATACATAGTTAACTAACCTTAAAAATAAAATTAAATGCAATTACTTAGGATTTTAAATGTATCAATACTCTTGCTTTAAAGGTTATTGTCTACGGCCCTCCAATCGTAGGCAAGACTACGTTATCGAAGCTCATCTGCCAAAGCTATGGTCTCCTTTATGTATCTCCGGAAACAATTGCTGAAGATATATTGGAAGATTTGGTATTGTTTCTAGATTTCAATATTTAGATCTCATAGTGAAATTACATAACCAAGGCGAGTCAAGCACTGAAGCCTTGACTAGGCCAATGTTTTAAGGATTATTATCACTAGGAATGTGGGTAGGTACCTACTCGTAACATGTGAAAGAGTTAGTTAAGTCAAATAATCCACTTTCATAGACTTGGCGCGTAAATCATTGGGAGAGAGGTGAAGCCGCTGATTTGCCCGTGCTGACTGGAGAAGAAGATGAACACGGAGCTACTGACGTCGACGACGATGCCGGCGAAGAGGAAGCCATTCAGGAAACTGCTAAACAAAACCTTGCTTTATTAAAAACTGGACGACCTCTGGGCGAAGATGAAATATTAGGGTATATTATAGTGGTACATAGTTGAAATAAGTCGGCTAGGCAAAGCTGAAACAGTTATTTGTTTGCAAGGAGTTGTAGTGATTCGAAAAATCGAATCACGGAATTGTAATAAACAATTACGAACGACATCTACCGGTCGCATAATACATTACTAGGACAAAGAATTTCTGACATTGACAGACTTCAACGTCAACACTGATTAACATTCAGTGCCATCTGTCGGAGAATAGTTTACATAGACTAATCAAACAATGACAGTTTTTCTAGAACATTCTTTAAAATAAAACTACTCATACAAATTAGCGACCTCTAACGACAGATAGCTTTCCATTTAAAAATAACTGTCAAGACTATTTAATTAATCATATACGCTAGCGACATCTGTCGATCAATAGTCTTTCATTCTGGAAACTTCCCCGACAAACTAATAACATTTCCTGTAGCCAGAACACTCGAGAATACACCTTATTTCCGCTAAATTTAATATAAATAAGCAATCCTCCTAGTTCAGGGACATTCCTGATTTCTATTACCTGCAATCACGACGCAGGAGTGAAGTGAAAGTAATAAATAAGTGTAGTGAATTCTGTGTAACCCTGGATTAAGGTTGGTAACTGTGATGTTATTAAATTATAAGTTTAGGCTAATTGTTTTGTACTCGTTTAACCTAACCCTTGCGATAGGCTATTTACTAACAGAATCTGTAAACTCGTTCCATCACTTTTATATTATACGACCTGCACTTGGCTCAGACGACCCAAGGCTCATCTAAAGTTATGGAACGAGAGTTTGAGCAAATCATTTAAGATTGCCTCTCTCGATTCCAGGGTTCCTTCTACCAGGAAGCTCTAACAGTTACACTGAAGCTCTGCTAGTAACCTGACTGCTACCCCACCGGCGAAGTGTCTACCAACTTCGTACCGTCTACCCAAGCCACACTGCACACTGCTGTCGAGTAGCCTACGCACAAGCACTGAGCCGCCGCACCGCAGCGCCGCCCGAGCATCGTCGATTGTCCGACGCGTCTGCGAGCCTTCTGCGAGCCCGTGTCTGCCCCCGGCGTCTGACCAAGGCCAGTTGTCTTCCTTCGGACGGTCAACGTATCTTCATGCGTATGCGATTCTCAATTAACTACCCTGTGATTGTAGCGCGTTACCTACGGCCGCTCCCGACTGAGTTATCTATTAAGTTTATTTTAGTTCCACAATAAGACACAACCTATTTGTAAGATTGTTTGACTATAATTATAAGTATCAAACCGTCTTCGCGTTTTACTAAATTCCTACCTGTCGCACAAAGCGCGACAGAGTAACATTTTTTGAATGCATTTGGTGGTCCCAAATTTGGATACAGAGTAAAATACCTAATTTTTATAGATATCTACGTCAAAGACTTTTATGTCGAGAAGCTTTAAATAAGGGATGGGTGCTTGACGGCTTCCCTACAAACATGGCACAATGTTCTGCGTGTAAGATTGTTTAAATACCTACTCATAATACCTGTAAATTGTAATGCTTTATAAGAAATTCACATAGTATATTATTGTTTTTCATTATAAAACAAATGTCATTGCATTGTTTAGTATTTGATAAAGGAGATGAACAAGATTCAGATGCAGGCGGAGACAACGATGAGGAACAATTTGATGAAGATGCCGATCTCTACAGCAATGTTCTGAAAAAATTGTTACCAGGTACCGAATTTGATGATGCTTCTTATCAATTCAAATTCAAGATGTTTTTATACAATTAGACTTTTACAAGTACTTTTGAATCGTCAAAAGCATCTACCAATGAAAAGTACTAACTATTGAAAACATAGCCGTGCAAAATATTGAAAATACAAATGATTTATTTTTATTTTTAGATATTGTTGTATCATTGGAAGCTACCGATGATTTTATTTGTGAGAAAGCCATGCGTCAACCAGAGGATGATGCTCGATTAGATGAAGAAGTAGTGTTGAAGAGACTTAGTGAATTTAGAGCTGGAGATTCTCGCGACGTTACTCCTCTTAACTTTTTCGATGAACTGGATATTCACCCATTAGTAGTGCCGGTAAAGGAGCACTTGGATTATGGTATGCAAGGACCTTATGCAGCAGTTTCCTTGAGAATGGGAAGACCGTGCCGTTATGGAAAACTAATTGGTAAGGCACTATACGAATAGAAATAGACTTAAAATTGAGAAGTATGTACTAAATAATAGTAGGTACTATAGTTCAAAGCAATTTTTAACTTACGTGGTAGCTCAAATTGAAGCGGCTGAAAGACAGGAAAAGAAAGAAATAGAAACCCTTCGGGCTAGAGAAGATAAAGCAATGAATGAATTACAACAGAAATTGAAAGAAGAACGTGAAGAAAAAATGGAATACTGGGTAAGATGCACGATAAACAAAGTAAAATTGGAATGTATTATAGAAGCAGGCGTTAGTTTGCAAAAGTCCATGATATACTAAAGTAACCAAAAGCTGTACTTGAAAAGAGCAACCGCCGAGTTTCTTGGTGGTTCTTCTCGGTAGGAACGGCATTCCGAACTAGTGGTAGATTTTTTTGACGATTCAAAAGCACTTGTAAAAGTTTAATTGAATAAAAACATTTTGAATTTCAATTTGAAACTTAATTTGCTATAATCCGAAAATCAACGAAATCTGTATGGTACGCAGCACACAACTTCCAACACCACTCGACGCGCGTTTCACCCCGACACCGGAGCACCCTCAGGAGATGCTTAAATTTTTTTTTAATTCGATTCTGATATCTGTATGTTTTGTTTCCATATCAGTCGGAATTATATTCGCTTATGCGCGATGAAGAGGAAGCGGCTCTAGCGGCTGCAGGGGAACCAATGAGGAACTACTTAGTGAACAATATTTTTCCAACTTTGACCACTGCACTCCTGGAAGTTGCTAAACTGCGCCCAAAAGATCCCATTGATTTTCTAGTAAGCTCGTGTTATTACTTCCTTCCTTAATTTTATTTTTTATTAGATTACAAGCTAGCCCTTTACTGCGATCTCACCATGATGCGGTCTAAAATGGTAGTTGTCTAGTGCTATAGCACTAAACAAGGCGTGCGCGGCGGCCGCCTGCGGGAGCGGGGTGTCTCGCGGTGCGGCGCCGGCGCGCGGCACGATGCATTCGCGGCGCGACCGCCTCCTAATTACCAGCGTTAATATATTGTATTTGATTACATTAAACATTTATAAAACCATAAAAGTGTACAGTCCATTTCAAAGTGCCATGCAACACATCACTATACAGTAGTCGACTAATTTGGATGGGGGTATGGCAACTTCACTAAACACATGACCCTAATCAGTTTGTAGGGGATATCTTTATTTCAGATCAGATAAGATCACAGAAAGTTTAATAAAAAAAATCCTCCACCCTGAAAGGAACCCAGAACTTTCCATTTTTAAGATCATTGCGACGCGCTTACTCAAATTAATATTTTCAATGTATTTTTCTAGGCAGAATACTTGTTCAAATTAAATCCAAGTGGAAAAATGTTAGAACCAGGGTACAATCTCCAAGCTGAAAAACTTTTAGGCAAAATCAAGATACTGGATGATGCACTAAAAGACTTGGACATCAAAATAGATCCATTATTACCAAGTGATGCCGAATTTGGCGATTTTCCTTCGAAAAAGAAAATCAATTCAATGAGTGCTTTGTAAACCTTGGAATCGCAATCGACAGAATGAATCTTGTTTAAATTAAAACTATGTATTATTATTTTTAACTACTTAAATAAATTTTAATAAAAACTAACACGTTTTGACTCCTCGTAAGCTTACCCAAGCGAAACCGGGGCGGTTCAATTAATTGACAATAAATAAATAATTATTGTTATTATACGATCGATTGCAATTAGTATAGCGATGTTATCTACGTTGCGTGATCCATGGATATCGACCATAATAATTGTTGTAAGGCGTCTTTTCAATACGGCAGTAGGTGTATTGTCCGAGCAGCAATGATGTAGTCTATGCTATACTTTTTCAATATAAATAAAAATATATAATGAAGGTGCATCCTCAAGGCACGTCGAAGTATGGCCCAGGTTTTAGGAGTCGGAAGAGTTGGATTGCAGAAAAATCGAGTCCAAAAGTTGAAGCAATCGAGGATGGACCGATATCACTTTTTGCGACTAGTTTGCGCCATCAAACAACTGAGTTTTTTAATAACTCTACTTTGCATGGTGTTCGATATATTGCAGAGAAAGAACGGCCGTTCTGTGAGAAGTGTGTTAATTTACCTACTTAATACTTACTTCCGATAATAATGTTTTTACTCAATAGAATGTCTAATAACAAATGATTATGAATTTGTTTATTTTTTTCGATCGCAGGTTTATGTGGTTCAGTTTTGTTGCCATAGGTGCCGTGGCTACTTGTATCATTATTGTTAGTTTATGGGAGAAATTTCAGACCAACCCAACAATTACGGGCAAGTATTGATAGAATTCCGTCCTTTTCTTTTTTATGGAGATACCAAATTTTCACCAAAGCCAAAATGTTTCCTCAAAAATAAATACATAATTTGATCGTTGTTTTTGTAGGCTTAGATACAGACTTTCACAATTGGGACGTCCCTTTTCCTGCGGTCACATTGTGCGATCAAAATCCAGTGGACGAAGAGTTGCTGCAAGAATACATTGCCAAGTAGGTAAAGTTTCGGGGGAGCAAAGATTCCGTACCTACCTAGTATCAATTGTAATTTCAAATGTGTTAATTTGCTAAAGAATATTAATTAACTAGCTGATGCCCGCGACTTCATTCGCGTGGATGTAGGTTTTTTAAAATTCCCGTGGGAACTCTTTGATTTTCCGGGATAAAAGTAGCCTATGTGCTAATCCAGGGTATAATCTATCTCCATTCTAAATGTCAGCCCAATCCGTCCAGTAGTTTTTGCGTGAAGGAGTAACAAACATACACACACACACATACACACACACACACACACACACACATACATACATACAAACTTTCTCCTTTATAATATTAGTGTGATTTATAAGAAATTAACGTACAGATCTGCCTAATACCAAACATCGTTGATTGGCGTTGTTCACCCATCACGCATCTCGTTCTTGAGTATGTCCCGCCCGTTTAATGTTGATTGCAATAGCATGCTCTCAGGCTTGACTTTTAGCAACCATGGAGAGCATTCTTAAAATATAACATCTTTAATTTATTGTTAAGGATATGGGAATCAGACCCGCCGTCGAAAGCTCCAGATATGCTGCGGTGGCTAGCGACACTCAGCTATGAATCAATTGCTAGTCGAACTTCGGAATTTGTAAGTGATCACGATTTAATAGAAAACGATCTGACTGAGCCTTTTCTACAGCCCAAGGATGCCGTCTTCAGCGTAAGTATTATTATTTTAAATCCATAAAAAATCAGTGACCGCATAGCTTTTTGCATTCATATACCTATACAAGTGCATGCTACCAAAAATATTGAGTGCAAATAATTTTCGGGATAAAATACCAAAAGGATGCAAGCTATCTCTGAATAGTACCAAATTTCGGCTAACAAGATGGGCCCTGAAAAGGAGTTGAAATATAAAAAATTCGCGCTAGCTTCGCTTGCGCTTTTGTTGCATGTTGCTTGATACCCGATACTTGGTTAACTTTAAGTTTTTGAAAATCCCCTGGTAACTCTTTGTTTTTCCGGGATAAAAAAACATGAGAAAAGTAGAGTGAGATGCTTTAAACATATAATTTTGTTATGACTATGATGTTCTTCGCTTTTTTTCTGTATTAGTCAAAAAAAATCGCGCTCGCTGCGCTCGTGCTCTTATTTCTTATTGTGTTCTACCAACCAACCAGGTATTCACCCTGTCAAGTCGAGTAAAAGTTTTCTTCTTCCACTCGCTTCTGTCAGCTGTCAACATAGTAATCCCTTTTACACATATATTCTCTTTCACGCAGTCCATCCATCTTTTCTATTGTCTTCCTCACCTCTTTTTTCCTTTCACATGCATATTAACTAATTTCTCATCTTAGTTACATCTTTAATCGCTAATATCAATTTTAATTTCATTTATACCTTGCTCTTCTTTCATTGCCGTAAATTTTCTAGATTGTGATTTTCTAGATTGTAAGGCATTGCGAAACATTATTCTACGATTGCGAATGGAAAGGAGATCCCGAGGAATGCTGCGCCTTACTTGTGCCGGTTTTTACGGAGATGGGATTTTGTTATGCTTTCAACTCGCGACACGCCGAACGGTCATGGCCTTGGTAAGATGTGAAAGAAACGTGATTTTTACTGTCAGATAAAGTTATTAAAGTGCAAACGACCGGTACCGTGTCGTGTCGCAACACGCAGCATATTCCGGTGTGACAATTGATTACTCGTCACGATAACCTAATTATATGCTATTACTTTGCACATCTCCTTCATATATAAGTGTAAATTAAAAATTTTATATAACACCCCTGACAAGTGAAGGATACAGTAACTAGAAAAGAGCTAACTTTCAAACGGTTGAACCGATTTTCTTGGATTATCTCGATCAAGTCATCTTTCAAACAAAAAAAAAACTAACTTAAAATCGGTTCATTAGTTTAGGAGCTACGATGTCACAGACAGATACATAGATACACACGTCAAACTTATAACACCCCTCTTTTTGGGTCGGGGGTTAAAAATGAATTAGTCCGTTCGCAATACGTCGTCGTGTACCGACAGCATAGTACTTAACTACTTTATTGTTTTTTTCTGTTTCTTCGTTTTGCCTTGATTATTTCATGTTTTGTGTGCAATAAAGTTTTTATCTATCTATCTATCTAGATTGCACCTAGATTTCTTAATACTAAAACTATTAAAACTTTTCTAGGCAAGCACAAACGGACCTCTTTACAGAAGCATTTATACACGAAACCGATGCTAAGTGGTCCTTCATGTTCAATTCGTTTCGTAACGACACCACTATCGATGTACGTTTTTGAATAATTTATTAATATCTTTAAAATGTTAATAGTAACAATTCAGTTGGACACAAATCTCTAAAATGAATGAAATTGATAGGTCTAAATGCTTTGCTTCTCACCATGTTCCCTAAGGAATAGAATATCATCATCATCATCATCATCAGCCTGTGGACGTCCACTGCTGGACATAGGCCTTCCCTAAAGAGCGCCACCATACCCGCCTCAGCCTTCCTCATCCAGCCAGTTCCCGCCAGCCGCTTAATATCATCGGTCCATCGTGCTGGAGGGCGTCCCACACTACGTTTGCTTAAACGCGGTCTCCACTCAAGGACTTTCCGGCTCCAACGGCCATCGCCTCTACGACAAGCACGGCCTGCCCACTGCCACTTCGGCTTGCTAATAGTTTGGGCTATGTCAGTAACCTTGGTTCTCCTGCGGATTTCCTCATTTCGGATATTATCCCTCAAGGAAACTCCTAACATAGCCCTATCCATAGCTCACTGAGCAACTTTAAATTTAAAAAAAAAGGAATAGAGTATATTGATTTTAATTGCATATTGCTTTTAGGTATACATACATTCTACAGAAGAAATGGCTGGTTTGGAACAGAATTCTCAGCACTCGTGGGACAGCCGCGTGGAGAAGGTGTCCTTCTCTGTCAAACACACATACACCACAGAGGACGCTCGCCAGCTCTCAATCCGTCAACGTCGTTGCATATTCGCCGATGAAAAGTCTTTGGAAACGTCTAACATTTACACGTACACGGCGTGCATGCGGCAGTGTCGAATGCAGCGGTGTCGTTCTTTATGCAAATGCGTTCCACATTTTTATCCTCTCATAAGTACGTTACTTTCTTTGCTTAAGGTGGAAGTGAAGCGAAATTCAAAATTATTTGGTTTTTCGCAATTTGTAAACTAATACGACAATGTAGGCTTATGGTATTTTAATTGCGACAATGGCAGTATCATCCTCACAGGTTTATATAATAATCTTTAATTGAAAGGGTCCAGTTTAAGAAATTAATTCTATAGTATCGACTATTCTCACAAATTAGCCCGTCGCTTCCACCTTTATCTACAAATCATCTTTAATTGGCTTGAAGACAATTTTTTTTTGTCAATTTGCAGAAGGCTATAAACATTGTACAGTAAAGGAACTTGAGTGTATAGCTAAACACGTTGCGGCCATAACTGATGTCACTCGATGTGCTTGTGAGCTAGGATGTTCCCATACAGTTCATGAGGTTGAAAAATTAACAGACATAGAGTAAGTTGAAACTTCTGTATAACTTCGAACACATTCTGTCGAAAACGTTTTGTACTTAGTTAAACAAATTAGGTAAATATTGAAAGATGTGGCGCTATTTTCATTTTCATTTTCATCTGCCTGCGGAGGATGCTCGAGAAATTCGGTCTCATTATTGAACATTTCATACAATCACATCACATCACACTTCATACTAATATTATAAAGGCGAAAGTTTGTATGTGTGTGTGTATGTTTGTTACTCCTTCACGAAAAACTACTGAACGGATTTGGCTGAAATTTGGAATGGAGGTAGATATTATTCTGGATTAGCACATAGGCTACTTTTTATCCCGGAAAATCAACGAGTTTTCACGGAATTTTTGAAAACTTAAATCCACCCGGACGAAGTCGCGGGCATAAGCTAGTATTGAATAAAATAAAAACGAATGAGAACGTCAATGAAGTTTTATCTTGAGGAACTTCAAAGCTGTTTTTTATTTAACTAAAATATCTTTTTTTGCAGCACAAACAAGGGTCCATCACAAACTAATTCTCTGGAAACTGAATTCGTTTCTTGGCCTATGGTGAGGTACAAACGTGAAGTGCTATTTGGTTGGGTTGACCTTTTAGGTTTGTATTTTTTTTAATCATCAAATAGGGGTTTAGCAAGTCTGCTTTTGACACAACGAAAAAACCACTAAGATTTACTTAATGTGTGTCATTCCGTCATCAATAGGGTATGTATGATTCATAATAATAATTGTACCTACCCATAGCTTTTATAGTTTATGCCCTGCATGCGTTGCCATACTTCTTTGTATGAACGACTCGCGCCCCAAAGGAAGAAACAATAGGAAAATCCTTCATTGAAATGAGTTGCTCTTGGTACCTAGTAGGTACGAAGAGAACAACCTGGCTCTCTGCCAGCGCGCGTCAGACCTTCGTTATTAATAATAACTACTCCAATAAAACTCCTTTGAAATAATAATAATATTATGATGTTATCTCAAAAGATACCTATAATAGCTACCTATAGGTCAAAACCGTAATGATTAAAAACAAAGTTATATAATTATTAATTTTACAGTATCCTTCGGCGGCATAGCAGGACTTTTCCTGGGTTTCTCGCTTCTCTCGGGCGTGGAACTGATCTACTACTTCACTCTGCGTGCGTGTTGCGCGGTCGTGCGCGACACGGACACGCTGCGCCGAGAACGCGCTGAGCGGCTCGCCCGCCCCAAACCGCCGCACGACTTGAGCCTTGTGCCTTGGTGAGTCTTCCGAGTTATAGTGCCCGGCAAACAGCTTAATACGTTTAGCTTTAAAACCAGGCAGTTAAGCTTCATTTTGCTTAAACGCTAGTGTTTCGACGCTTGAATTCTATTGTCCGCGGAGGTTAATGGTAGTATTTTTAGCTATGGTTTTTGGCCGTACTATTAGACCATCGTGTACGTTATGAGATGCAGATCTGATAATTTTTAGGGTTTCGTACCTCAAAAGGAAAAACGGAACCCTTATAGGATCACTTTGTTGACTGTCTGTCTGTCCGCCCGTCCTGTCTGTCAAGAAAACCTATAAGTTACTTCCCGTTGACCTACAAACATGAAATTAGGCAGGTAGGTAGGTTTTATAGCACAAGTAAAGGAATAAATCTGAAAACCGTGAATTTGTGGTTAGGTACATCACAGAAAAAAAATTAGTGTGTTTTAATTTTCAAAGTAAGATATCATATGAAAGGGCTTTACATTCTAAAACAGATTTTCATTTATTTTTAAGTATAATAGTTTTTGATTTATCGAGCAAAATGTCGGAAAAATACCCGAGTACGGAACCCTCGGTGCGCGAGTCTGACTCGCACTTAGCCGTTTTGTTTTCCTCCGCGGACAATAGTCCATCGGCTGCGCAAGTTCTAATACTCCTAAAAGTCGGGGCTATCTTTTTCACCAGGTGGAAGCAGCCTCCGGTTCCAATCGACAAGCGTCCTTTGAAGGTACGGGCCAAAGATGTCCAGCCACCACAATATTCGCCGCCTCCAGGATACACTACATATTTGCCTTGATATAAACGTTTTATTTCAAAAATTACTTCAGAGGCTGTATTATAGTGATTATAGCTTTGTGTTGAATTAATTAATAATGATTAATCAAATAAAATACAAAAGAAATCTTAATTAACTTTTATTTCATATTTTTGGTCACATCCATCTAAAAATGTCGCAATATTTTAAGTAATTTCAAATCGAACTACATTATCATGACAAAACAGTCAACAAGTTCAAAATATTCGAGAAATACATCTAAACATACACAATAACAAGAGTCCAAAACGATCACAATAATGCAGTTCAATAAATAACAAGTTTTTAAAGAGATATATTTCGTCTTAGATATTCTTACACTGGTATTGCATTTCGGTACCTGGTTCTATATTATGAACCACATATGGTACAGGTGACGCCAAACTTTTTGAATAATCTGGTAGTGGTAAAAAGCGTTGCATTAGACACTGTATAGTGCTCGGCAAAAACTTGAACATTGACGTGTAGGCCAGACCGATTGGTTGATCAGTCGGCGCGGGTGCACGCCATAGGTTGATAAGCTGATCCTTTCTTCTTGGGTTCGCCAACTTTCTCCCAAGTCCCATTACACTGCTTCAGATTCAAGTTGTTTGTGGGACACTATTTCCGCCGAAAGACGGTAGGGAGTGGCAGCATACACCGCGTATTCGGTGCAGGGCGGGGTAGGGTTTGGTGTTTATTTTACCAGCACAAACAAGAACTTCAAAGCACTCAAGAAGTTTGACGTCACCTATTTACAACGTGGTCGACGCAATCATTATTTGGTAGTAATTTTTGCTACTTTTAAAGGCCGAAACAAACAAGACGCGCGACGAAACCACGGCTCAGTTGCAATTAGGCTAATTTTGTTGTACGCAATCTCTAAACTAAAATGACAGGTTTAAATTTATTGCTATCGCTTTCATAATGCTATCTACGGAAAGGGATAGCACTTGATAGACCCGGCAATTTAGTTTTAATGTGCGTACAACAGAATATACATGAAAATTTTCACAATACAAAACGCGCGTTGGAGCTCCTTTAATCCAGTCACTTGTTGCAATAAATACAACGTCCCTTATACGCTTTCAATTTGTATAAGCGCGCTGTGTGTGACGTCACAAGTCTTTAGGTTCCGTCATACGTCGTGTGTTTCAAGACTTAAGTTAGTCTTTAATGCCAAAGCCAACAGGCAGATTATCGCATTGATTTCAAGTTTCATGTTTCATTATTTCATATCGAGCAACTGTAAAATTTGACTATTATTATATTATGACAAAATGTAAATTATTATACTTACTTAACAATTAGGAATGAAACCATAGCCTTTAAGATACTAATTAAACTAAGTAATTGCCACTTTAAATATTGCTGATTTGGTGATAACAGCATGTTAGTATAAAATCATATCAATCTACTTAAAATAACAAAATTAAGGCAGTATACATACAGCATAAAAAAGTAAATGTTGCCTTTTTAAAAATATTACGCTGTATTAAAATTTATAATACGTTATGTATTATTTTGTTGGTTCAAAGTTTCATTTAAGTACCTGTTCTTAATAAGTAGGTAATTACTAAGCTTTCTAAGTACGTGACTATAAGTAGTGAATTTTATGTATCGTATTCACGAGGTTGAGCTAAAAAGAGATAAAAGCATATTTAATTGGAAATTACATTATATAGTACGGTCTAAATGTATAAAAAAAAAGTAATGCGCGACAAATTTTGTTAGCCTCTATAATATCTGGACATTTTTGGGCATTTTGTTGTTAAAATGTTAGACCAAAAAAAAAAATTTGATTTCAAAAATACTGGAAATTCAGTGCCTACTTCCTACAATGTACGTCCGAACGTCGATCACTCAACTAATTTTACCCACACTTTGCTATCTCTATTCTCTAACTAAAAACTGAACACTAATTTAAAATAAATTCATTGTAAATCTTATTGGTTACCAATTTCAATGCAAATTTTAATGGTAACTCAGTATACGAAATACTCGTGCCATACAAGAATATTTTTGTCCCGGTATCACTTGTGAAAAATTCAAAACAAATAATATAATATAGTTTTTTTTGAATCTAAGAACGTAAGTTATTTATCACAGAACAGATAACGCTTAGTTAGGGCGAGTAAAACAGTTGATTGACCCACGTACGTGTTAAGGCCTATGCATACACAAAAGTGAATTTACAGTTCTTTCACTGATATGTGTGAATGGGCCTTCATTAAGACTGAAACAAACACGAATTGTTTGTAAAACAAGTGTGAATGCTTTCATAAAGAATCCTTCCTTCCTTCCTCTTTTTTTGCAAATTTTATTAGTTCCGTCACCGTCGTGTGTATTTCAGGCTTATTTGAATTTTTTACTAACTTTTAAATTAAAATAAATACGATGGGCGTAGGTAATTTAATATGATTTAAAAAGCAAAATAGTACCAAATATTTTGCGTTGTGTTTAGGAAAATTGGCGCTAATACTTTTTAAAATATATTATTATATATTATTTAATATAAATCTCTAAACTCTCTTTGCTATATCCATCAACGCATATTTATATTATAAAGTGTGAAAGTGTGTCTGTCTGTTACCTTTTTTACGGCCCATCTGTTTCACCGATTTTGGAGAAATTTGGCACAGAGATAGCTTGCATGCCAAAGACGGACATATAAAATAATATTATATTAAGTATACTTTTTATCCCAGAAAATCAGGGTTCCCAGGGGATTTTAAAATAAAATTTAAACCCACGTGGTCGAAGCCGCGTGCATCATCTAATAATAAATAAATATGTATATAATATATTATCTGTTCAAATATAAATAAGTACAACTTAAGTACCAACAGATGTGTTACAATCGTAAGTAATAAGTATTAAAAGCAAAGTATCCGTAAAATGTTAGCAACTAAGTAAAAAATTAACAAATTCCTGAAGTGAAGGTATTAGGTCAAGTGTCCATTAGGTCGCAAAATTGAATCGCAAGTAAATCACCTCCTTACTATCAAACTGCACCCATTAGCTAAAAAACGTATGAAAAATATTATGGCAGGAAATAGTACGATTTGAGTCGGCGACCTAATCGACCTTATATAAATAAACTATAATATATTTTTCTAACAAAAACAATACATGTAAATTATAAGTATCTTTAAATTAAAATTCACAAATACTTTTAAGGGTAACTGAATTGTTTTCATTTCTGATAGATTGAACTAAACTTATAACATAAATAAAGTAAAATATAAGAAGATAAACAATAATCTGTATAAATCCATACTAATATTATAAATGCGAAAGTGTCTGTCTGACATCTATCACGGCCCATCCATTAAACCGATTTTGACAAAAGGTACAGAGCTACATCCCGGGAGATAGTATGTCCGTCTCCCGGGATGTAAGCTATGTTTTATCCCGGAAAATTAAAGTGTCCACACGGGATTGAATTGTTGTACGTACTTGCGTGAAAGTTTCTCCCATAACTCAGTACCAGTACCATTGACATACAATAAGTGGTGCGCGAATTCAAATAAATTACAAACAAATCGAAAGAGTCATTATTACAAAGCATGTTGGGCATTAGCTAAGAATAAAATAAATAGAAACTCATATATACGTAGGATATTACATACTCTAAACATTACAAGAAATGTTAAAAAAACTTAACCGCCTTGTAGCATCGTGGTTGATATAAAAGCCATCAAATTCCTAAAAAAAGCAATTAAGCATACATATCACCAAATTATGAAATTTCTAAATGGGACGTCGTGGTAAGCAAGAAATAAAAAGCACAGCCTTGGGGATTATCTAAATACTATAAATTAATTTATGTCTCCTAATATAAAAAATGGGCATATTTATTTTATAGATGCCGAATTTTCTTCTTTGTTTAAGTCTTATAGACAATTTAAGTAGATTTATTTTTGATGTTATATTCTGGCTAAAAATTTAACTTCATAGTTAACCAAGTAGGATTTGTCATACAAATATAAAATGACAAAGATATAAAGCAACTAGTCGGTAATACGTGTAAAGCCTGTGATAACATGCCAGTGAATGGCATGCTAGGTGCTCGCAAGCACGCATGCCAGGTACTAGCAAAATGTCAGCGCGTGATACACATGCGAGTAGCTCAATTTTGCTAGTACTAGTTACTGCTTTTATGCTTTTGTGCGAGTAGCTAGCATGTGTATCGACGGCATAAACGATAGCACTAGTCGATTCTGGTTTTTTTTTAATTCTGATACAAGTTAACCCTTAACAGCGATCTCTCCTGATGGTAAGTGATGATACAGTCTAATATGGAAGCAGGGTAACTTGGAAAGGGTATGACATTAGTAGACATGCTCTAGTTGCACTATGTCAGGCTCACCTTCTCACGTAACCCAAGATCCCAATCCCCTCCGACCTCATAAGAGAGAGAAAGATGCACGAGTTTACGCGATAGAAAGAGAGGCATTAGTAAAACTTTAGACCGAACTGCTGTGTGAGCTGAATTGCACTTTATTGCGTCGTAACAAGAGTCGCTATTTAGTTCAATGCGTAGTGAGTCTTATAGGTACTATAAATAACAATACCATAGCCATGATACATACATAATATTACAAAGCGTATAAAATTCATGCTTAGGATGTGTGAAGACTATAGCAACAATGCTTTTAGCATCAGCGATTAGCGATTAGACAAATGCATCGATGCTGTATCGCGTTTTATCGACTTTCTACGTTCGATCGTATGTACCTCAGCGATAAGGCCGCCAAATTGTAGTACCTGCCTGTATTTTTGTTTTGCTTTGTATGTGTTTTTCTGTATTAATTTTGTGGTGTACCTACAACAAAAGTATATTTGCATTGCGCTTTTAGCCATGCTACTCATGACTAATACTCCCCTTTCCACTCCAATTAAGCGTAAAGCTTGTGTCAGGAGTGGGTGCGACAATAGTGCAACGGGTGGGGTTTGAACCGCCGACCTTTCGGAATTCAGTCCGCTTCTCAACCGTTGAGCTATCGAGGCTTTGACCACTGTCTGCGTTCGATAGCTGTATTGATAAATTGATATGAATTAATAAATAAAATCGATTTATTCGCTGCGACTGGAGATCGTTTGTATGCGGAGCAAAGCGTTCAATCGCGGCATTAAGTTTCTGTATAGCAACTAAACACCGATTGCTGATGCTAAAAACTCGTATCGTATCGTATCTGCTATGGCCCTAAGACAGATGATACAAAACGCAAGAAATTAGAAAACAGAGCACTCTACAAATAAGAGTGTCGTAGTTTTATAGATATTAGATACATAATATGTAACGATCACGGTTCAGCACCTAGGCACACAGCACCAGGTCGAAAATGTATGTATTATTACAATATGACATAACGAGCTTAGAGTGAAAACCTCGTAGGTGTAAAAGAAGTAACTTTTCAGGAGGAAGTAAAAACTGCGTGCTGTAACTAACAGAAGCGAGTATTTACGAGTTTCTCATTTAATGTCATAGATGGCGTTACGAGTATCGAATGAACAAATTAGTCAGATCAGGACGTGCGTTGCGAGGTTTTCTTCCTAGAAACGCAATAAAATAAATTTGAGCAAAAATGCATTCCCGAGGTTTTCACTCTGAGACGACGATAAACCACTAAAGTTTTGAACCGACCTGTGCATTGCATATTAATATACTTTAAATGTCATAATTAACTACTGCAAACATCCAAATTCTACCGTGTATGCATCTTTCCTTCCCAACCTAGTGTATCATGTTGATATTTAACAGTTTTGCAATAAATAATAATTAATAATAATTAGTACATACTAACTAGTCAGCCATAGTCGAAATAATGTATGATGATAGCTGAGACGGCTAGGGACAGATAAGGACAGATAGCATATGCCGAAACGAAACGGCCAGTAATCACAAGGCGTCGTCTATGCAGGGTGTGCTCACGAGATGTACAGTTCGTATGATGAAATGTTTCTACCTACAGTAATTTTTTTAATCCCCGAGACCAAAATGACAACTACAAAGTGTCAAACTTAAAAGTTGAAAACTAAAACCCGACTGCGATCGTCTTAATAAACGCTGAAATATTATAATAAAATTGTTTTTCTGTCTCTAAGTATATTTTAATGTTGTAGTACATTTATATTTATCAACTCGGAATTTTCTCCTCTTTCATTTGACACCCCACTCGATACAATAGCAAAAAAAAATTTTGGAAACCCCCGCTTTCATGTAACATCCGTCACCTGGACTTTTACGACCAATCGATTGACACCTCATTCATCAAAATCGGCACAGTAGCTTAGGCGATACGGTGGAACACACAGAATCTGGATACAAACATACACACATACATACATCCATAGACTGCTAAAATCATAACCTTTCCTTTTGGCTTTGCCGCAGTCGGGTAAAAAATGATACCAGCTTAACAAAAATAGTGGTATCCTCATGGTTCAGATAAAAATCGTTAATAAAATAATATTTTGTGCATAGTGAGTAAAATAAACTTACGAAATGTGTAATTACGAGATAAAAAAAGTAGCATAAATCACATATTATTTGAAAGACTTAAAGAATAAAGTAAGTAACAAAAAATAATTCATCTAAAGAATTTTTCAATAGTATGTAAAACTTATAAATTGAGAATCATACCTATTTCATCATACTTATTCATTTGAATCGGAATTATTTTCAACACAGCTATTTTTTACTAAAAAAACATATTTTGTTGTCTCATTCATATACATGATATCAGTATCGGTAAATATTTATCAGTACCTAAATATCGATTGCATCACATCACTATGAAAGAGCCTTAAAAACCAGACTACACACGAAACGTCATTTTGGTCTCCAGAATTAATTTCTGGGTATCAATATACACGCGGTTCTCCGCGTCGAATCGAAAATTTAAGTGACTAATTTAATATAATCTACACTTAAACTTTAAAATTTCCAACAACTCACTGAGTACTTACATGTTTGAAAAATAAATTAAATACTGATTCGGGATACACAAGCCTACAAAATTATCTCTGTTACAGCCATTATCTAATATTATTTCAACTATAGTAACATCAAATTATAAAGAAAGTATTTCTTCATACTAAGACACATCATACTTTTAACTAGGATAAGTACAAATAAACCATTTATATCCAAAATGGTTCAATCATGCCTGTGTTAAAATATGAGAAATAAAAGCCATACTTATCATACATTTTCGAAATGTATTTAACAGATATGTAACACTTACTCTATGCACAACATCCAGTAATTTATTTACATATGGAATTTCAAAATGCTTAAAATCTCTTGAAATGATAAGATCTCACATCTATTGTCACTTGTGCAGTTATTTATTAGTAGTCGCTACCAAAATAATATAAGGAATATTTTGCTTTTCCGCCCATTACATAGCATAGCCGACATTTGCACGGAAGAGAAAAATCGCTGCGTATTTAATTCGCCAAACGTATAGCAAATGGCCTCCTACGTGATAAAGCAATTCAATATTACTTATAATGCGTGCTAAGTAACAAAAGGGTAAAAATTCCACAATTTTGGGACATTTTAGCTAAAAATATAATATTTCGTTCTACAAAACCTGCTACTTACATTTTATTATATCGTTAAACCACGATATAAGCTTGAAATCACTGGGCAGGTCATTCCTGACAAAAAACAATTGTAGGTTGCAACTCATTTTTGCACTTCTAATAGAAGTTAGGTTAATGCGTTTTTAGAAATTAAATATCATTTGCTTTAACGGTGACGCGAGGAAACCTGCATACCTGAGAGTTTTCCATTATGATCTCAAAAGTGTGTGGAGTCTAGCAATCTGCAATAATTGGCCAGCATGGTACTCATTTTAGGAGACCTGTGTTCAGTAGTGAGCCGGCGATGAAGCGAAATAAATTTTGAAGTTTTATGATGTGCAAACAACATTCAATTTAAGGGTATTAAAGCAATTTTATGGTCGATATTAGAATCACCACTCAAATAGTCGTTTATTAAACAGCTTGTAGTGGGTGGAAAATTGAAAAATTCTTAATAATACTACTTACTCACTCACTTATACACTGTCATTTATCACTCACACGATTTTTCACACATCAAGTCCAATTTGGCACATTTTTTTATCTTAAATAATATTATTCTCTAAAGCATCTAATCAATGGATCAGGTTCAAATTTTTTGCCGAATCCTTTCATGGTAAAAGGATGCAAGTTGGAACCAGTCTGTCCTTACCTCGGAAAAAAATCTTGCTAATTATGTATTACTACATACAAGTACATAAATGTGTCAAAAGGGACTAGTAATGTGAAAACGCCATAGTCACTACCGAACCAATACAAACACTATGTAAGGTGCGTATGTTAAGCGTGTGCTCCGTCAGCATATATGCGAGGGCGAGCGTGGCGGCCACAGCGGGCAAGCGGCCTCGCCCGCGGCTTCTTCTTTGTCAGAGCAGCGCCGCTTTAACAGCTGGAACAGGGATGTGAAGCGATCTTGGTCTGACAGAGTTGCCTGTAACAAAACAAAAAGTTTTTTTTAATTCAAATAATAATCCATGCTAATATTATAAATGCGAAAATGTGTCTGTCTGTCCGTCTGTCTGCTAGCTTTTTATGGCCCATCTGTTTAAGGTCCATTAAACGGGTCTAACCGCGAAATTCAAATTTAACTTGGTTTTTCGCAATTTGTAAACTAATACGATAAAGTAGGTTTATGGCATTCTAGTAGCGGTAGTATCATGGCAGTATCATCTCCACAAGTTAATATGAAAATTTCAGGTTCAAAGGGTTCAGTTTTTTTGTTTTTTATAAAGAATATTAGCCATGCTAATCATGACTAATACTCCCCTTTCCCCTCCAATTAAGCGTAAAGCTTGTGCTAGGAGTGGGTACGACAATAGTGCAACGGGTGGGGCTTGAACCGCCGACCTTTCGGAATTCAGTCCGCTCCTCAACCGTTGAGCTATCGAGGCTCGACGTGAGTTACTTACAAATTAGTCGATACTCTCGATACTCGATTTTTTTTTGTGATATAACCACAAATTGACGATTTTCAGATTTCTTCCTATACTTATGCTATAAGACCTACTACCTGCCAAATTTAATGATTCTAGGTCAACGGGAAGTACCCTATAAGTTTTCTTGACAGACATGTCAGACGGACAGACAGACAAAGTGCTCCTATAAGAGTTCCATTTTTCCTTTTTAGGCACGAAACCCAAAAATATGCATGTACCTCAATCGCAATAGCCAGAATGAGGTGCAAGACGGGGATGAGCAGCAAGTAGACCCTGAACATGGTCTGGTCTGAGTCGGTCAGCTTCATGACCTCGATCTCCATCAGGTCAGCCAGCCACTGCCACGGGCTCAGCAGCAGCACCGTCACGAGCACCGACTGCGTCACCAGCGCTATCACCATGCAGTCTGTAACCACAGCGTAAACACATACAGTAAGACCACACTAAGATTGAGATAATATACAGTGCGCACTTTGACTTTGCTTAGACTTAAGACACTGTTAAAACGAGACAGCGCTATACTGCTGACATAGTGCCGTCTCGTTATAACTGAAACTTAAATCTGAGCAAAGTCAAAGTTCACTCTATAGATTTCAACATAAGACTGGAATAGACACCAGGAGGTCCCAAACAACCCATCCTGATATAGTTGTCACATAACATAAATTTTGTATACAGGGTGTGGGACGCCCTTACGAAAACTGGAACCAGACATTCAGTCAGAAAGGGTGGAATTTTAAATTGATCTTTTCATGATTATGTCCATATTTTTTTGGTACTTTACTACTAATTACAATATGGAAACACATCTAAATTTTAAGCAAAACAACAACAATTGACCATATCTAACACAAAACCGCAATGTACCTTCAAGTCTACAAACGCACAGGGTCAGGTGTTAGTTCATGGCTGGTCATCGCAGCCAGTATTCGGCGTACATTGTTCGCGGAGTTTTGGTCATTACAATTACATTGGTAACCCACCAATTCCGAGACAAGTGGCATACTTTCTAATTTCTTTATGGGCATTGATGCATTTTATTAGTTATAAACCTTAACTAATTAATCTCTTCACCAAGTTTTCGTTTGGACTTCCCATACCACTCTGTATCAATACAGCAATAGACTTGGGCGCGTTTGGAACCTTAGTTAGTAGCTATAGTTTTAAGTTTGCGTAATTAATTATCACCACTATATCATCTTTCAAATCTAACAAATCGGACAAACAAAAGGTACCTATTTTTAATATATGATTTAGATTTGAATACTTTGCAACTCTATTAATTAAGTTATACTTACAATTGGCACAAAATGGTTGCCGGAAGGGCCAGCCCTTGGCGTAGACGCAAGCCATTATTAAGTACTGGAATGCTGAGACAATAAATACGACTGTGTTTTCCCAACACACCACCGTCTCCGCTTCTGCACTGCCCTCTGTATGTTCAAACCTTTAACAAAAATGGTATTGTCATATTAATAACTTATTTTTATTTCAAGTAGGCCTACATTCAGGTACTTAAGAAACATCAAGTTGGTCTGCTCGTACTCTGTAGTGACTTTACCAGTAATGAAAGCAGATTCTACTGAAAAGAAGCCAGCAACAGGCTCAAGCAGTATTTTATCAGGTATCACGAGTGGGCTTTGGTTTGTCGGAACAGGTCCACCCGGACTATGGACAAAAGACTTGAAAAGAGCAACCGCCGAGTTTCTTGCTGGTTCTTCTCGGTAAGAACTTCATTCCGAACCAGTGTTGGATTATTTTGAAGATTCAAAAGCACTTGTAAAAGTTTAGTTGAATAAAAAATATATTCTATTCTATTCTATGGGTATGAATGACTCACCATGGCTGAGACTGCAGGAGGTAGATGGAAGCCACCTGCATGGTCAGCACGAGCGCGACCTGCATGACGAGCGGCAGGATGCTGGACGCGGCGACTAGCGACACGGGCGGGCTTTGCTTTGTCAGCACCGGCCCGGGCGACGCGCGGCCCAGCGACAGCGCCAGGATCGTGGTCAGCACCAAGTCGATGTATAGGAACTGATTGTTGCCGAGGATAGAGTAGAACTGCAAAACACATGAACCAATGTAAGATATAATACTTGCCATGTTCGAGTCGAACTGGCACACCAAGGGTTCCGCAACTTGGAAAGATACGGCATAATCGGAGTAAAACCGCTAAAAATATGACAAATGTAAATGTAAGTATTTAATTTTTTTTATGTCTAATAACTACAAATTAAGGATTATCGAATTTTTCCCTCTACTTGTGCTGCAAGATCTTGCTTCTTGCCTTTCATGATTGTAGGTTAACGGGAAGTATCCTAGAGGTTTTGATTTATTTGCGAGTGTCAAAATATGCGGCACAAACACATATTTTTTTATTTGAATGATACCTCTAAGCATTTCTGAGAAAAAGGATCTTGACTTGACTTATATTTTGTTAATCCCTGCATTTACTTAAAACTTATTTATGTTACATTGTAGAAAATTTTCTGTTTTATTAAATTGGAAGACAATATTTTGCAATTTATTGATAGTACCTTAATCCTTAATTAGTAGTTTAATCCTCTTAAACATTGAAAAATAAATTCAAAACTCACATTATAAAGGATGAGAATGGAGAAAAACTGTATCAGCGAATAGAGAGCCATGTACTTGAAGATCGCGAAAGAAGTGCTGAGCGCGCATCGCCCTTCCAGCGCCAGCAGCTTCACGCACCGGATGTTCTGCTCTTGAGACGTGAACGGCGCGGCAACTGATAAAAATAAAGTCTGGTCAAGTTTTTTTTTAATTTACAGACTAGCGCTTCACTGCAATCAGACCTGCTAGTAAGTGATGATGCTGCCTAAGATGGAGTGTGCTTGCCTAGAAGTTGCCTATTCACTTTTGACTTGAAGGTACCCATATTAAAAGTGGAAGAGAAAAAAGTGCGTGCGCGAACATGCATAAGTGCGTGTCCTGAGTGACAGTGCACCGTTCATGGCGGATTGCGGAAAGGACTTACACGTCGTACTTGTCCTTAGTGCACTCCGGGCAAGTTCAAACGTGTCGAACATTTGTTTAATGGGCTGCTCGTTAACTATCCGTCTAAGGTATATTCCATAGTCAAACTAGCTGCTAAAAACTGACGGTCATTATTACTTGAACAGCAGTTTTTATCCAACAATTTCTATGAAATCAACGTATCCCACGAGAAGATTAATCAACTTAAAAGATTAATTAATCAACACTGCATAACAGACAGTCTCCAAGCCGTAAGAGGTATGGCTGGAAGTTCTTGCGCCAACTGACTTCTACTTTTTTCAACAGTCTATGGGATTAAATTGGCAACATTGGCGAATTGAGCGAGGTTTAGGGCAGATTGAGCAAGATATAGAGCAGGATGAACTATAATATAGTGAGTTTACCAGAAGCGTTTAAACTATGGTCAGTGATATTCATTATCAATATATGTATATGTTAATCTGCGACAAAGACCAGCAGGAACCGTCGGGAAATGATTTGGAGCCATCTGCCCACCAACCTCATCAGCGCAACCTGTCATGCGAACAGGCCCATGAGTAAGGTCCCCGAAAGGATTTTAACTAGTTGGCCATAGTCTGTCATAAAACTTGGGTTTTAGCTGTCATTCTATTCTAATTGTTTACCAGAAGCATCCGCCTCGGATAGGGAGATGCCCACGTGCGCGGCCTTCAATGCTCCACAGTCGTTGGCGCCGTCGCCGCACATGCCTACTATCAGTCCTTCGCCTTGCAGTGCGGTCACCAACTGCGTCTTTTGGTCCGGCCCGAATCGCCCGAAGATCATACCTGCACAAATATATGACTTTCTAATGATTCGATCTATTGATTGATTTATTTACTACTAAAAGATGCCCGCGACTTCATCCACGTGGATTAATGAATCCTGTGGGAACTTTGTTGTTAACCGGGATAAAAAGTAGCCTATGTCACTTTTCAGGTATTTGACTACACCCTTGCAAAAAATCACGTCAATCCGTTGCGATGTGATTGAAGAACAAACCAATAAACCAGCAATGGGCTAACCAGTGATGGGCCGATTTTTCAAATGCCAAATCTTTCTGCTACTTTTCACAGTTCATCCCTTAAACCATTTTTAACGAAAGGTACAGAGATAACTGGAATCTCGGGGGCGGGATATTTCGGCCTCTTTCTCTGTCCAAGAAAAACCTAAATCCACGTGGACAAAGTCGCGGGCATCATATGTTTGGTACAGGATAGCTTGCATCACAGACTCAGATATAGCCTACTTTTTCATTCCCTAAAATCGAAGATTTCCCACAGGATTTTTGAAAAAGCTCAATCCATGAGGACGAATTTGCAGGTATCATTTAGCTACTCATATTATCAATGATAGACGGCGATATCATCATGACGATGAATGAGATTAAACTTCGAAACTCACTCAAACCACGAGTTTTCAAGATGTGAATATCAGTGATAAATAAATGCGAAATCACAAGCCTAACAAAACCACTCGCATAACTTATACGCAACGATAGTGAGTAGACATGCTTCAATGTTTGTGTAGTGCAATTTAAATTAAATCTTATTTCGTAAAAAATACGGATGGTTTTAACTCTGACCTTTGGTAACAATAGTGGACACCAGTTCTGGATAGTGCGTGCGAACCACGGCCCACGTCTTGCCTTCCATGGCCAGTACGTACGCGTCTATCGCTAACTTGGGCGGCCCACCTTCACCAACTACCTACAAAAATAAATTTTATGTTGATAAGCAGTTTATAGAATCCCACAGCTTGACCACCAACAAATATTTTACGAAACAGGGGATAAAATAATTCAAGTATCTTCATCGCCAAGAGTCAATCAGTCTTTTTATACCCTTATATAATTATGTCAGTTGTTTTTTTATAACAGAGATGTGCTTAGTATGAGATTTAATTAAATGTTTAATTTCTCACCTCCATACATAACGCTGGGCGTTGATCGGGCGTTTGCTGCTGGCCGACGGTAATGAGCACCAGTCTCTGATGAGGCTGAACCATGCAGCAACCGCGCGCGACCGACATCGCGGTCATTATATTGTCCCCTATACAAATCAAAGATAATATTGTTGTAACCTCCTTAAAAACGGTGATAACCTAGTAGTTACGACGTAGACTTTTTTTCCCCGACGGTCGGGGGTTCGATCCCGGGCACGCACCTGTAACTTTTCGGAGTTTTAAACAAATTAAATACCACTTGTTTAGCGGTGAAGGAAAATATCGTGAGAAAACCTGCATGCCTAAGCGTTCTTCATAACATTCTCAAAAACGTGTGAAGTTTGCCAATCCGCACTGTGCCAGTGTGGCAGACTATGGCCCTTCTCATTTTTGGAGGAGACTGATCAGTAGTGGGCCAGCGATGGGTTGATCGTTATGATGATGGTGAACCTTCTTGAAGGATTTGTATCATAGCGTAGTCATTGCTAAGATATAAAAAAGAATTGGCACTCAGTGGGGACTACCAACAGAAGTGAAAACTTAAACTATGAAATTATAGTAAATTTTCGATTTTAACGAGTTTTCTTTATAGTATAACACCAGAAATGAAAAAACGCGATTTTGTTTGTAAAATCCATTTTTTAAACCAAAATAATTGTTAAGAGGCTTTTATAGGGATCAGCCCCATCATTACACACTAAATTAACATCAAACTATGACTAAATCTAAATCTATAACAATTGAGAGAATCACTAACTTTATACACTTTCATTACCGAAATGCTTATTACAAGTTTGCTAAAGATAGTAAAATCCATTTCAAGGAAACTAAGTATTCTTTACAAACAAGTTTAATAAGTTCAAACTCACCAGTGACCATAATCTGTCTCATATTCGCGTCGTGTAGCTCCTTTATAACTTGCGTGGTTTCCGGTTTCAGGCTATTTTGCATGACTAGAAAGCCCAAAAACGTCATATCGCACTCTATAGACTCCCTCTTGAGCCGCTGTGCGTCCACCCACTTCATTTTGCGGTCCAGCTTCTTGTACGCAAGGCCGATGACTCTGAATCCGTTCGATGTATATTCATTGAGTATCGTACTGAAGTTGTCTGGTAATGAGACTGGATCGCACATACCTGCAACCTTTGATAGATTTAAAGCTTATTTTTATTTATTTTTTATTTAAACAGCTTTGTCTATAGACATAAACTAGCGTTTGCCCGCGACTTCGTCCGCGTGGAATTAGTTTCTTAAAAATCTTGTTTATGTTACTTCTTGTATCCCTTCTACTTGCATATAAAAATCTCTTTTTGCCCTTACAATCCGAAAATTCTGAAATAGCAAGATTTTTAGTTTTAATCGAAACTCCAAATACCAATTTTCATACTTAGCTTGAGATATGCTGGGTTGGAATTTCCGAAAATCATGGAACCGATAGTATTCTTTCATTTCAACCGAAAGCCTTAATACAAATTTTGGATGAAACTATATCCACAGTTATAACTTTAAAACTGGCATACTTTCATACAAATTTTACCTCTAATACCTTTAATATTTAAGGGTAGAATTTTCAAAAACCCTTAGCGGATGCCTACGTAATAATATAAGGATAACAGCTACCTATATCAGTTCGATCCATCCAGTGGTTTGAGCTGTGCGTTGATAGATTAGTCAGTCACTTTTTTTATAACATCTTTAGAAGAAAAAATTGACTATATCAACATACATATACATCTGGGTAGCACAGGGTCTAGAAACTTGAGATTTTGCATGCACTGCCTTTGTTCTTGGCTTAACACCGAATTAAGTTGATTAACATTCGTACCTTTTCAGGCGCTCCTTTCACAAAGTATACCATTTGTGGCTGCCCGAGGACCCTGGCGATAACGCCCATAGATTGTTGGGATGACGAGAAATGAAATCTACGCAGCAAACCAACCTATAACAAAACGAAGGCGAAACTAATTTATTCAGTCTGAACAGTTTCATCGATATCTTCACTATTTTTCCTTTACTTTAATTTATTTGATCCAAAAATTTGTAACAGTAAAAAGAAAAGACAAAAAGTGGACATCAGGGAAACATTTATTTCTATAAGAGTGACCATCTCTACCAGTGACCCTAGGCACTGGATGAGGTTGTAAAGGAAGAAGAATAGGTACAACAATATATAGAAAAAACAAACAAAATATATGTAGGTACCTGGTACATAATGAACTTATGTACATAAATATATTATAATAAAATAATAATTTGCCGAAAATCGTGGCAATTTTTCTCGCAGTAGTCATACTGGCGTAAAAATCTTCAATAGATAGTCTGAATGAGCATTGTTGAGAATTTAAACAAATTATTTACTTAAGTAAGTAGATTCATAAATCTAACCTCATAAGGCATTTCCATGGTGAAAGGGTCATAATTGTCTAAATTTTGCAGGTCTCCATTTGCAGTGGCTGGCTTAACAATAGCTGGGGTCAGGTTATCATATCTCGTATTTTCAGGGCCTGGTTCCTCAAGGACCTACAAATATAATAAGCTTTTGAAATATTAAAGCAGTTCGAAATGTCTGTGACAGTTAAGTGGTTCATACATTTTTTGTATACACAGTACACATCAAATGTACAGCATGCATCTATTTTTACGACTTTATTAGGTGTTATCGTAACTTCGTACACATACTTGGTTTTAGGGGTTTTTAAATATCCCATTGGAATTTCTCAAAATCCCTTTTTCGCGTACTCAAGGAATATTTCCTCCTAATTACAAATATTGAGGGCCACTAGTTGAGTAACAGAGATGACGCTCTACCAAACCAAAGCTGTCAACTGTCCCTTTGTAATCTTTCTTGCCGGGTACTGTACATACAAACGCATCTAAAGTGAAGACTTGAAACTACCACATTTCGGTCACACTTGTAGAGCGCTCGCTATCTCTTCTACACTCGTGCGTTTTGTATCTTTTGTTTAACTTGCCAGCGAGCTCGCATTTAATACGCTATATAAAATGAACGTAAAATATCTATGGCATAATAACACTGTAATTAACTTACCCACTGAGTAAACTCAAACATCTTTAAATCGAGAGGATCTCCTTTTAGTTGTCCTTGTATGCTGGTGAGTGAATGGCAAGAAGCTAAGGCTTGGACTAGGGGACTCTTGGCGGGAAGAGCAGCGATGTCATCGACGCAGCGCCCAAACTTCTCGTCTAGGTTGCAAGGAATAACTGCGTACAGGTCTAACCCGTCCTCAGTTAAAGTTCCAGTCTGTATAAAAATGGAGAAACATGTTTTTTTCAGAGCAACTAAGGTTTGGTAATTCCTAAAGGCCCCAAGCCAAGAAGGAAGTCCTGGACCTCTACAACGAATCAATTGACACCTCATTCATCAAAATCGGCCCAGTAGTTTAGGCGCTACGGTGAAACACACAAAATCTCGATACAAACATACATACATATACATACATACATACAAACATAATATGTTTATTAAATAGACTGCTAAAATCTTAACCCTTCTTTTTGGCTTTGCCGTAGTTGTGTAAAAACTAACCTTATCAAAGCACATGACTTGCAACTTCCCACAGATGATGATGCGCGGCGGCGACACGCAGAAGATCTTGTTGCGCTTGAGCCGCTGCTGGCTGTACACGATGCCGGCCGTCATGGCGGCGGGCAGCGCCGGCGGCACCACGATCGTGATTATATCCAGCGTGCGCAGTACTATTAGGCCTACCTGACTCTGAAAAATTCCATTTACTTTATGCCTGTCTGCAATACTTCTACACTGTGAGGTGAAAAGAACGGTTTGTCTATTCTAGCCTCCTGTGCTACTATGCGCTTCTGGTACTTTTTTTCATGTACACTACAGTCGGTGGCATGTTAAAAGGTCTCCAACTCTGAACTTGCACAGTGGGTGAGTTATCGATTTACATTTCGGTGTCTCGTTAAAATGCCTGCGACCTTATTATACCTGCGCAGTAAGTAATTTAATTTATATGCAATAACCAACTGAGAGGATAGTAAGTAGCGACGATGACAGTGACAGTAACGATATTTTTTTTTTCATTTTATTCCCCGGATGCGCATGACGCATGACGTCCGAGATTTACCGTTTATATACGTCAGATAGCTTGCATTCCGGAGGCAGACATACTTTTCACCCCAGAATATCAAAGAAACCCAGCAGGATTTTTTATAAACCTAAATCACCGTGAACGAAGTCGCAGACCTCATCCAATTGTTACAGGGATAGCTTGCATTCTGGAGGCGAACATTAGTTACTTTTTAGTTCTTACGATATTTTTGTTTATTTTGAGTAAGTACTTACACCTCTAACTACGTAAAGCCATATTGAATATCCCATTCCGATAGCGGCGATGCAGAACATGAATATGACAAACTTGACGGCATCCTTATAGAATTGGAAATCAAACTTTTTCGGGAACAAAATGCTTTTGATCAATTCTCCTTTGGCAGTATAAAAACCAGTGCGCACTACTTTCGCCAACACCTGAAAATAAAGTCACTTTTAAAGATCTTTATAAACTAACAAGCTCCTTAGAATACTATGATACACTTTGTTTGAAAAATACCTGGTTGTTTCCGTAGAATCGCGTTTGAATTACGTGAGTGCCAGCGAAAAGTGTATGCCTTTTGTGAGTCTCAGTTGAATAGACTTCTGGCGAAGAGCACGGAGGCCCTTTCATGACGGGCACACTTTCACCTAAAAATATACACTTTAGTTTATAATATGCAAATAAAAGTCTATGCAGACAATACAGTACGGTAGAATACTAAGATCCCGTTCACACAGCATTAACGCCCCACGCTGTTTTAATAAAAATTTTATGAATACATAATGGCGCATACATTAAGTATAAAACCGTTTACACGTTGTTTTGTACGGCAACAAAACGTAACAGTTTTAACGGATTTAGGTTTTCAAATATCTTGTAGAAACTCGATTTTTCAAGATAAAAAGTAGCCTATGTCACTCTCCAGGTCTTGAACTATAATCATGTGAAAAATCATATCGATCCTTTGCTCCGTTGCGGCATGCTTAAAGGATAAACCAACAAACATACTTTCGCATTTATAATACGAATAGTGATTCCGATTTACATTTTTGCTGCTGATGCGGAAAAAGGACGCGGGTATTGCCCGGCGATCCCTAATTTTATATTCTGATCTCGTGCCATATCGCGCTTGGGTCTTTCGATGAAATGACTATAACGAAAGCCTAGATATACTTAATACAGTAATGGTCCAAGTTATATTGTAACCATTCCCTTACGCTTACAGCACACCCCTAGATCAAAACTGTTTCAACTCAAAAAGCTTGTCTAATGATATAGCCTCAGTTTCTTATCCCTGACTCTGATCTGTGCTTTATTTTTACCTGAAAACTGTAGTTACTATGCTTTTTTAATAATTTTAATATATTCTGTAGATTATTTTAAAAAAACTTTTTTTGTGTATAAAAAAAGTGTTTTTTTCAGTTGAAACAGTTTAACTCATTTCTCTGGCCCCGCTTTGTATTTTACGATTGCACAACATAAAGTTTATGTCGATTGGCTCCACCGACAATGTTATTGATTTTAAGTCCCTTGCGCTGTGGAAGTACATAACAATAAATTGGGTCTAAAATGTATGACACAGTTCACAACCAGTTGATACGAGTTAAATAAATTACTCTAGCTAACGATCAGCAATATCGTTTATTGAATTGTATCTACATACATCGATTTCTTCGGAATACACAATGCGTTTGCGCACTTTTAAAGTGGAAGCGTAAAATGTTTCGTTTTATTTCCCTTTAAATATACAGAATGTTTTTAAGCCAAAGATACAATATCCGATAAATAATAATTATTATACATTGTCATTTCCCTTTGAATTATATTCATTAAAAAACCGGCCTCCTCAGCACAGTGGTGAGCGATTCGGTTTTATAAGCGAGAGCCCCTGAGTTTGATTCCCCGCCGTAGTAGTTTAGAAACCTCTACATCAGCTTTGCTCTGACCTGGTGGGAGGTTAGTTAACAACCTTTCGGGCAAAGACATGCCGCCTAGCGACTTAGCGTTGCGAGACGATTGATGTCTGCACTCTTAGATTTCAAAGTGGAATCATTTTCATACCTCTATCCCAAAAACACTCGCAGTTTCTCAAAAAAAAAACTGACGGCCCTTTTGGATTTCAAAATTAAAATATTAAAGACATTGCATCGGCTCACTGTATATCTTTATACTGTGGTATAGGTACTTCACTCCATATTGACGAATTTCAATTCATTGTCATTCTATTGTAGAGCTCACAATAGATCAACAACGGCCGATGTTATACATGGTCTGCAAGAATTTTGCACAGCCGCCAATCCCGAGGAAGCAGAAGAACTAGTTAGCAGTAGTAACACTGTTTTGATTGTCATAATTAACATTAATTGGGATAAATAATTAATTACGTAAATTTGAAACTAAGGCTAACGAGGGTTTCAAACGCGACCTGGTCTAATAAGAAGCCCACAACACACCCAGCCAGATTTAATATCAACTCACCAGTGAGCATAGATTCGTTGACGATGCAAGTACCAGTTAGCAGCATAGCATCGCACGGCATCACGCAGCCGTCGGGCGGCAGCACCATCACGTCGCCCGGCACCAGCCTGCTGGCGTTCACCACGTACTCCTCGCGCCCAGTCCGCGTGGGGCGCAGCACCGTTACCGTGAATACACTAGTCGAGCCCGCCATTTTGTGAATATTTATGCTCATCTGTGAAGAATAGTCATAATGTTTTAGATATCTAATGTCACAATAGCTATCTGGCATGCCAAATTTCAGCCCAATCCGTCCATTAGTTTGAGCTGTGTATTGATTGATTAGATTAGTTAGTTAGACAACTTTTCCTTTTATATATGCACAAGATTGCCTCAAGACATTGTAAAAGTAGCTGGAAGAGATTGGATACTACCTAAAATAGGAAAAAGGAAAAAGTGGAAAGACATGGAGGAGACTCTCAACCAGACTTTGGGATCCATCAAAGACTAACACACTAATTATAATCTAACACTAACTTATAAATTATAATCTACTTTCTAAAGCGGCTAACGAAAAACTGACCACATGAAGTTTGTAAATATATATTTACTATCAAGGAAATGTAAGGATGGAAATAAAAAGCTTAATTATTACATGCAAGATTTATCAAGATACTTAACAAGAAACTATGTAATCAAGTTTTCCTCAATAGGTGGTAAGCCCATATTCCATATCGTAAGAGATGTATTTACCTGTTTGGTTTGGTACAGTGCCATCATACAAGACCCGGTTGAAAGGAGGAAAACACATGATGCATACTGATAATATTCATCTATTGACCAAAGAATGATAGAGAATACTTGAAAAAGATAAAACGGATTGAACACTTCATTTACAAAAAGTGTCCAGTAACTTTTTACTTCAACTTCCACTGAATTTTTTCCATACAATTTTATTCTGAAACATTAAAGCAAGTTAAATACGACATTCACTAATAATTAAATTAAAACAGTTAAAATCTAAAAAAAATATTGAGATGATCGTAGACAGTTGCACATTAGATTTTAATGCAAAAAGATTAAAGAGGTGCTTCTTGCAACATTCCTTATACTTAATATAATAAATGTGAAAGTGTGTATATCTGTCTCCTAGCTTTTCATGGCCCTCCGTTTATCCGTTTTTGACAAAATTTGGTACAGAGATATCTCTCATCCCGGAGACAGACAGATTTTTAAAAATGAATCCATCACAAATAACACCCAGTAACATATAAATCCAAAAACAACCAACATACAACAAACAATTTATTCCACATTGTGTCTAGTATTTGACAACCTCCCTGATTCAGTGGGTGAGGTTTCTATTCTACCAGCAAAACTAAGCTATTAACTAAGCAATTCTGGTACAATTATAGAAACCAATAAGGGATAGGGGTTTAGAAAAACTACTATGCCCCTTCCAAGTTAGCTAGCTCAGAAGTTGGTTAAATACCTGCAACAAATTGTTGTTTTTTGAAGTTAACTGCTTTTTAAATATAGGACAGCAAAATTATTTTCCTTGCAATATAGATGCCTATACTCACAGTTCATTTTGTTGCCTTTTATTTATGCCAGCCATATTTTCCATCAACAAACTAATGGTTACTTTTTCATTCAGCGCCAGTACGTTAATGAAGGCTCCTTGGTCATTCAGCCAGATGTAGCGGCTGTGTTGGTAAATGAAGTAGCGTAGTCTATTATCCCTATGACTGGAGATGCTAAGATCAATTTCTTGGACACTCTCGATGTTAAAGGAGCCCTCCCCATCAGTCACTAAAAAGAATTTTCTTTTATAATTAACAATATTATGTATATATATTTTTTATCATGCGAGTTAATGGTAGCAGTTGCAGCCTAAAGCACCTAAAGGGGTATGGGTTTAATAAAAAATGCCATACTCCTTCGAGGTTAGCTCGCTTCCAACTTAGACTGCATCATCACTATTCACGACCAGGTGAGATTGCAGCTGTTAAGGGCTAACTCTGAATTTCAAAAAAAGCAAGGGTGAAAGTATGATATTGATTACAAATCTAGACTCTATATATAAATTCAATCTAAACACAAAAAAATTAAGGTCTTTGATTCACATAAATTTTTAGTATGTGAGGGTCATCTTTCTTAGTTGCAACTGCATTAAGGAATGTTGATCTAGGTCCATAACTATTAAAGTGATTGACTTTGAAGGTCTGAATTAAGATGTTTTATTCCCTTTGGGCCTTGGAGAGACATTATCACTAGCCTGTAATTATCCAAATTGAAATATAAAATCATATTTCCTCACCACACACTTCTTCAGCCATTTTCAAGCTGCATTTTAAATACTTGAATCGATTCAATGTAGGATAGTAAGCCAAAGCAAAATATGGTAGTCCACATAGTAGTGCACAAATTGAATGAAAAACTATTGCACGGATTTTTGAATACTTGTAGCCATATATTTTAATAACATGATCTTCGGAAATATTCTCCAGTATTTGCCACTGGGTTTCCCCAATGACTTCATAGTCATCTGAAAATTTTAAGAAAAGGTACACACACAAGAAAAATTAATAAAAAGACTATAATACGTCTATTTATTCATTTCATTACATGTACAAAGATATTTTAAATAAATAATACCAAGTTAATGTACATATAACTTATTTGTTTAAGAATATTTTTATACTTCATTCTATTCAAACAGTAGTAGGGTATTTATTTGAATTTTAGAATTGCTTAAATTGCCACAAGAAAAAAATTAACTAAACAAACTTATTGAGTAAAAATTATTGCACAACTGTGCAATAACCATGTGACATTATTACTATAAGTACAGTACCTGGCAGAAAATATTGCACATCGAACTTCAGGAAGAGATAATGGCTTCATAGAGCACTGTCTCTGTCATTGAGACTGACCAAAAGTCACTACAAAGCAGAAATCTCTTTCTAAAGTTTGATGTGCAATATTTACTGCCGGCACCTGTACCTACCTAGACTGAATACAGTTGTTGAATTTAATAAATACATTACATAAATGCGTAAGCACTGTGACAAAGTCAATGAATACTTATTCTTTTAAAAAATCCATTGATCTTAGAAATATAAAAAAAGTTAACCACACAACACAGTGAAGACCAGATAAGACCAGTGATAGAGTGGGTAATGTTAAATTGATTAATGTAGAATAAGTATATTATAGCAAAAAATAACATTTAGTAACCTTTACAGAAATTATTATGGCTTTCTTTTACAAATAAAAACCTTCTGAATTGAACATACCATTAACATAATTATATTCCAACAAAACTATACCTATCCTTCGTATAGATTTTAAGTAAATAGAAAGTAAAAAATTAAAAGCATGTCTTGATATAAAATGATTCACTAGTTAAATTGCTGATACTTTCGAAGAAATTCTACAAATCTACACTTACCACTGGCGACTGAGGCATTATTCATGTTCAACATCCCCGTAAAACTATTTTCAGCAAAAAGAACTTAGGGCATAATAATTATAATGTGACAAATTATTTCACTATTGCCCTCTGCTACCGCATATTAGCAAAATGTTTAAGCGATCCCAACAAATTAATAAGATCGCGCTTGCACATCACACCTTTTTGTAAATGAATGAAGCCGTAGACACTCGACATTAATTTTAAATGTCAAAATTTTGTAATGTTGGTAGTACTTTCCATTTCTTTCTTTTTTTTCTCTCTCGTCTGGCTTTACAAAGATCAGCCAATGTCAAGTTTGTAGTTATTTGTAACAAGTTAGTTAAACTATACAAGTATGGACCCCGTCTGTGCCAGCGCTCGCCGACATACGCACGGCACCTCTTTAGAGCGTTGTCCAGTCAGTTTTAACAACAAAAAAACACTCCTAAAAGGCACAACACGCCCGCCAGCTAACACCAACACAGACGAAGTCCACTTTCCATTTCATGGTCTACTGACTACTCCGTCTACTCTGTATTTATGGTGCCGCCAGATGCTTGTGACAAACTTACAAATACCATCGGCAAACACCACAGAGTACTTCTATATATACCACAGTTTGGCAAATCGTTTGGCCACAGGTTTGGCTATGGTTTGGCTTGCAGCCAATCTGATCGAACGACAAACTATCCCAAGCGCCTCACACGCTTGTTGTTTGCTGTTCGCCGCAAGCATCTGGCGGCACCATAAGGTTATCGGATCATATCGAGTTAGATGGTAGTTGGAATCTGAGTACTTCTTTTCAGTTTTTTCAATCGACTCATAAACGTAGATTAAGTTTCTAAATTAAATATATACCATACCATAGTCATTCTATCCTACTCTATGGTTTTATGCAACATCCTTCCTACTTGCATGAAATCTGCAAAAGAAAAGCGGAAATACGTCACATTTTAAGTGCCAAACTGATATTGATTTTGGCGCGAATGAAGTGAATGAAGAATAAAATTATGGAAATTTAACCCTGAAAGACTAAATATTAGTTCAACGAAATCTTTTTAAAATGCCCCAAGGAGGATTATCTGATGCTCAGAGTGAATATTTAGAAATTGGCGAGTATAACTTTTCATGGCCCGGTGAAAATGGAACCTTTCACGATTTTGGTTCTATGAACTACACAATGCCATCAGGTATGTATTTATGAAACTGTAAGACATAAAAGGTATACATAAAAGCTTGAATCACATTGGCCTAATCTGTTGGCTTGCTATTTATACTTTTGTAGGACCGTGGTACTGGCCGTGGTGTCCCCTATGGAGAATTCCACAACATCCATTATTTCAGGTTAGTTTATTTAAGTACAAAGTAGTTAATTAAATTACTTACCTAAACACTTGTTATGCCTAGGTAGGTAATAAAAAGAGAACCTATGATAAAAATTATTTTGGGATAGCATTGCATTTCAGTTGAATAAAATTCAACTTATTGAATTTATTTAGCTCTCAAATGTGCTGTTTGTGGCTGCCTATTGCGCTCCAAGTACAAAGAAAGGTCAACTTTGGATGCATACCATTTTAATTTTTGGTGAGTGATCTTTTCAAGCAAGTATAGGTATTATATGTTAGTTTTTAATCCTGTCGCCATGGAGCCATCTGTCCGTCTGTCGTGTCTGTCAAGAAAACCTATATCTAGGGTACTTTCCGTTGACCTAGAATCATGAAGTTTGGCAGGTAGGGACCTAGGTCTTATAGCACAATCACAAACAAAAATTTAAATGAATTTTTTTTTATGCGTAATAGTTTTTGATTGATCGTGCAAAATGTCGCAAAAAATACCCGAGGCCCAAGCGCGAGTCTGACTCGCCCTTGACCGGTTTTTTTTGTGCAAGGATCAGCGGGCTGTCCAGTGCGAAAATGTAGCCAGTATTTTTGGCACCATTACACGCGGGTGTGTGTGTGCGGGTATGTATATAACATCACCTCATTTTGTCGAAAATGTACAACTAAAAAAGTTTTTAACTCAAATATTTTTTTATGTAGCCAATGATACAGCAGATTTTCCGTAATCGACTGACAGGTTTCATGCTTTACTCGGTGTGGGCGTGGCACGTGATATGTTCGCCCGATGCGTTCTCTTGGAACTTTGGCTTCGTGTTCCTGAACCTTGCTCAAGTGGTCTACTTAGTCTACGAGATGAGACCTGTCAAATTTGATCCAGAACTAGAAGAGGTCTATCATACACTGTTTGAACCTTTCAAGGTATTCTGTTTGTGTATTACCTTCAGAATGGACTGTGGTTTAGACATGGATGTAGGAAATAATCCATGTCTTTGGGAAATAATAATTTGGGTTCAGTTGTGAAGTGCTAAAAATCTAGAAAGCCACAGATAGAAAATAATTTTAATGAAGATGTGAAAGTTAAACGTCTTCATTGACTTTGCGCTGCAAGCTTCTTCATCGGGAACCACATACCTATTCAATGTACTCTGCGTCGGGAACTTCGTCTAAGATTTGTTAGCACATGTACACTGTACACGTACCTACTACGTATATATGTATACGTAATCCTGTCCACAAAGAGTTTTGTTGTAGAAGTAAATTCAAATACCTACCTATCTAAAAGTTTAAATTAGTCTAAAGCAGGTTAGGTTTCTCGTTTGGTTCACGTGTTAATCTCGTAAGTTAAATTGAAAAGTTTTAAATTAATTTACATTTATAAAATTCCACTAAAGGAGATTTTTATAATATTTTTCAAAACTACAGTAGGTACCTACAAGTATTAATTAGATGATCTAAATATTATTGGTGCTTTGAACTTAGTAAAAGATCAGTGTGACCTTTTATTGCGAAATGTTTTGCCATATTTCGCACTTATAATTTTTGAACTCTTTTACACGTCCTAGTAGGTACTTACTAAGAGCGTCGTCGTAGTACAGTCGTAGCATCGGGTAAAAAATGTAAAATTAACTTAATTAAGTTTTATGTGTTACGAATAGCTACGAATCTTCACGTAAATTAAGGATTTACTTTATATATTATTTAAAAAGAGTCTTTGTATTCTGGTATACATCCTATGAGTTTTCTATAAATATATTCTTATATTGTTTTATATATTGAAGATCTTAAAATTTATGTTTATGAACAACAGGGTGAAAAAATAACTAAGTATAAGAAACCTGCAGGTTTTACTTTTTTATGTATGTCTACGACTTAATTACTAGGTGGATCTGAGTTCCGTACCTATATCTCATTCTCCTATAAGTGAGGAGCAGCTGTATGCACTAGTATCACAATGTGCTTGTACTAAGTATACCTGCCGTTACGAGTATCTACTTTACATAGGTATCAAGACTTCAGTTCAAAAGGATGGTGTCGCCGGACTTTGCGCACGTAATGTCGCTGCACGCCGGCGAGGCCTACGCCATGCAGAACCTTACCAAGACCGACCGGCTGGGACTTTTGCTCTCTGGGAAGGTATCAAATAGTTTTTTTAGAATACCCACCGTTGTAAAAAGAGCCGTGACAAATAGATAAGAAGAAAAGAGTTATGGAAGAGTGGGGCCGCCTGCCACAAGTACTAGTAGTAGGTAGTATACTAGTCACTTACTGGGATGGTCCCAATTTCTATGTTCTACGTAAAATTGTTCAACCGAAATAAATGTTTTTGATTTTTGAATTTAAATGAGGTCACAGGTTCGGTCCCGGGCACGCCCATCTTGGATGAAATTCATCCAAGAAGCACATCTAACTGTTCGGAGCTTGGATGAATAGTTATGTGCGTTTTAAACAATTGCCTAATATCTCTTGATTTAAACGGTGAAGGAAAACATTGTGAGGAATCCTGCATGCCTGAGAGTTCTCCATACCTAATGTTCTCAAAGGTGTGTGAAGGCTGCCAATCCGCAACCGCACTTGGCCAGCGTGGTGGACTATAGCCAAAACCTTCTCATTCTAACAGGAGACCCGTGCTCAAGAGTGAACAGGCGATAGCTTGATGATGAAGAAACCTTCAGATATAGGTATTTACTATTTAGATAGGACTTGGTATAGCAAAGGTTCATGCACGCACGGGGTGATGCCAGGACAGAATAGCGCGCGGCAGGTACATCGAGCGCCATGTGACGGTGATGGTGGTGGCCAGATGAACTGCAGGCGCACAGTTTAGTCGCACCATAAATTGAACCCTTTTTGTGCTTTTTACCATTTTGCTACGGAACCCTAAAAACAAATCGAATAGGTGGATAGGTACACAATAATTAAATTGTTGCAATTTGTAGCCGTAACTGTATGTTTGAAATTGAAGTGTAAATAAACTAAGTTATATTCAGAATCGCGTGCTTATTCCAATGTTTGGATAAGAAGCAATCTTGAAAACAGATAGGTACATAAAACACTAAGTATTTTGAAAGTTGAAACTAAATTACCTAATTACTTAGCAAACTAGACAGTGTTGGCAAGGTGTTGGCACTTCATACCTGTAAAATAATAATATGAAGTTACTACACTTTTAAAGTAGGGGAATGGTAATCAACAATTCACTACCAAGTGATAAAGAAATAAGACTCAAAATTATAATCCTTCCTTTTGGCTTTGCCGTAGTCGGATAAAAATAAAACAATTTGACTACATAAAATAATGTTTCAGTGTTTATTAAGTCGATCGTTGTCGTTTTTAGTTTTCAACTTTATCTTGTTATAAAATACGAATAAATCATTTATCGATCGAAACTATCGAACTCGATGATAGATTTTTTTACTTTTTTATTTTATGTAAATGTCTGCAAGTCTCCAATCAAGGGGAATCCAAATCTAATATTTTTTTGTGACATAAACTTACAATAGAACACATTATGATAACATGCACAATGCATAGCCTACAAAAAATTCAAATACCCACGCATAATATTATAGAATGCTTAAATCATAATATTCGTGTAATATAATAATATTATAGGTAGGTGGTATGTCTGAACTCTGAAAGGTACGCTACTGTGCAAAAGAAATAAATAAAAAATTGAAGAATAAGGCAAGCTTTGAACTTGTTGATCAGTACGAGCAGGTATTTACGAGAACTGCAATTCCACCATTACCGTATCTCACAGCTTATCTTGCAAGAATCACTTAGGTGGAACTATTATTCTCGGTAGTTACAAATTATGCAAATTGCAGGCTTGTTTCATGGATCGTTAGAGACAGCGGGCAAATTTAAAACAATTTTTGTGGGTGCACGTGCCAAATATTTGCGATGTACCTAGATACGATATGCGACTGCCCAGTGTAAATTTGTTTTTTAACGGTAGCTGTACATAATATGTACCTACATAATTATTTTATAAATACATATCAAAACTCACGAAACTGTTTTACCGCTCCGCGATTTTTATTGTGTTTAAAAATTATTTAGAAATTTTCTTTTACACTAAAGTGCGGATAAAACACTATGATAAAAATTATAAATGGTTAAATAGCTTCTATAATAATTCCAATTCAAATCGCAGGAATTAAGTTCAGGAACTAAACACGACTAAGTTTTACTTTTATCAGTATAAAAATGTTTTGAGGAGGGGTTTTTTAATTCAATAGGTATCTTATAAATTGGAATCTAGACGAGAACCAGTTGAAGTCTAATTTTAATTTTTTTCGTGTAAAGGCGGAGGTTTTCAATTCGGTTCGTTCTTTTTCTATGTAGGTTGGTACTACACGGTTTCTTTGAGGTTTTATGGACCGATTTGTCACTTTTTTAATGAATAAAAGAAGGGCCAATATTTTTTTGGATGTAACTCCTTAATCCTGGCGCTGCATGGTTACTGCCCAAATCAGGATATTAAAGGATAATATTAAACCAAGAATCGCTTTCATAATTAAACTCCAAATTCTAACTCTTGGCGATGCAATGTAGCACTCCCTATTAAATTTGAATTTATATTATACTCGTAGGTACCTTTATAGCATCGATTTTATAATTGAACTCCAAATCCCAATCCTGAACCCTGATAATGGAGAGAGAATACCTACTACCGTTTAACTAAGCCGTGGGAATATAGGGACTATTGATGGTGATTTGATAATATAGGTCATATTCATATTATTCACCATACGATCAGAAATCACTAATAATAAACGATGCCACCCGATGATATTAATATTCTGTCCATTATGCATTTGTGTAGGTAAACGCTTTGACTGGACATCAGTTCCTACATCCAATATTGCCTTGTGAGTTTCTGGATTCACCGGAGTTTGAATCGAGCCGAGCAACTATCGATGAAAAATTTAAGGTAAGACGTAGTCGATATCTTACAAATGATTTTACCTGATAAGTGATACCATAAGTTCAGTAAAACCATAGTAAGATGTAAGTATTCTACTGTCTATGACTTTGACTAGTAACATACCAATTTAATAGTAAAAAAGCATTAAGTAAGCTTGTATATTATGACCCCGACATTAATCGTTGAATTTTTTCACCTTGGGACTCATTTTGTCGCGGCAAAAATCAGTCTACTTTTCATACCGGAAAAATATTTTACTCACACGGGATTGAAACAAGTTACACGTGAACCATACGCGGGCAAAGGCAATCTTTAATAGATGACGATGTCATGTTAAAAATTACATGAGAAGTCTTTGAATTTCCACGATAAAAAGTACTTAGCCCATATAATATATCCGTACTCTCCTTCAGCTTACTCTGTACCAATATATAGATCATATATGTACCTATATACCTGTATATAGATCATAGTAACAGTAATTTTTTTGTACTTAAAATTATTTATTTTTATAATAGTAGTATGTAATATAACCTATTTAGGTCATTCTACTGGGTCATTTTCGATGCGTGGCAGTTGCTACTCGGTTGCGACGTGACATGAATGAGGTGCCTATGGATTTATCAGACACGTCTCATGACTTGATATTTGGGGTCCAAACTTTAGACCTCCAAACGCACATATTGCTGCTTGCTGCGCTAGGCGACACGACGCGGTTCGTCAGATATAGTTTACTATCACTGTATCAAATGTCATTCAAACGGTTCAGTAGTTTTGGCGTGATGTGCGTACAGACAGACAGATAGACAGACAAAAATTCAAAAAAAAATGGGGTCAGTCAGATAATAAATATAACTTATCTGTCCATATAAGCTTTTTAAATTGAGAAAGGAATGAACTTACCGGAAGGGAATTTTGGAAGTAGGTATTTATAAACTTCCAAAATTAGCTTCCAGTAAGTTCCTCATATTATTCATTTACCCTATACAGTCATCATGGCGTAACAAAATAGCCGTTGCGAATTGCGTTTTATGGGCAATTTACATTCGAACATAATATAGGTACGTTATAGTGAGCTTTCGTATCACCTACCCCATTCCTGTGACCTAATTGTTGTCTGATACGGTTGTATAAAAGCTAAAGTGGCTATAAATGCAAGAAACTAGGTTAAATATCGATGAACTCAACACTGAACACTTTCGTCAATGCTCTGACACACGCCGTCCTTTAAAATTGCTTGTTTAGCATGAACTACCTTCTATATAGCACGAGCAATTTGCTGAAAGCATTTGCTTAGTAATTATTAGGCGCGCAAACTACGAATAATTTTCGTGAAATGAACTTCGAAACATGACATTGTCTTGCAGAGTGGAAGTAAACATTTTGTGATTTAAAAATAGTTACATATCTTAGTCTTTGTATTAGCAGAAGTTTCCTTAGGCGTTCCCCAGTGAACGTTATCCATACAAACGTAGTTTGGTTTTCATTTGAACAACCGATCAAATTCTAGAAACTAATATCTGTCTGTGGTTTGCCTGATTCAAAGTTTCAAGGATATAAAGACTTTTCATTGAGTTTGATTGGATTAATATATTATTAAAGCCAAATTACGTTTGTTTGGATCACTCTACGAATAATCTCTTGTAAATACCTATCTAACTAGTGTTGTTTAATGAACCTTTATGAAAGCGAATTTTTTTGCGTAATTTAATTAAAAGTTTTCCTTAGGTTTCTATAGTAGCAGCTTCATCCTGCCGCTATGTATACTGGCAAAGGAGCTCGTTGGAGTACTTATTCGTGAAAGAGCCCTACCTCGCTTGCGTGGTCACGACATTGATCGCTCGTGACATCACCACCAAGCTATACGCCATGAACAATAAGATTGTGACGGAAAGAGGCTCGCATCTAGACATTCGGCTGCCAAGTATATCGCATGCATTAGCTCGCAGCCCAAGGAGACTGCGCTCTGCCAACAAGCCGCCGCCGCCGCCCACTACGGTGCAGCCGGTCCCGCCGGAAAAAAGAACCAGTAGGTTAAAACATATGCTAATTAAATAGTCATAGGTCATCATGTTGCATCATCATTCTTGTAGGTCACTACTCACTATGCAATTTATTTTGTAACAGAATGAAAGGGTGTATATTTTTAGGGTTCCGTACCTCAATCACTTTGCTGTCTGTCTGTCTGTCTGTCCGTCTGTCCGTCGTGTCTGTCAAGAAACCTATAGTGTACTTCCCGTTGACCTAGAATCATGAAATTTGGTAGGTAGGTAGGTCTTATAGCACAAGTACCTACAGGAATGAATCCAAAAACCGCGAATTTGTGGTTACATCATTAAAAAAAAATTAAAATGTGTTTCAATTTTCAAAGTAAGATAACTATACCAAGTGGGGTATCATATGAAAGGGCTTTAAACATTCTAAAACAGATATTTATTTATTTTTATGATTTATTGTGCAAAATGTTGGAAAAAATACCCGAGTACGGAACTCTCAGTGCGCGAGTCGGACTCGCACTTGGCCGGGTTTTTTATTAATATTCTATGACAAGTTAGTCTTTGAGTGGTAAGTAAGTACTTGGTATGTTTTTAGTTTAAATAGTTCCTTTCCTTTGTATTGGTTTTCTTGTTTTGTGTGCAATAGAGTTTTCTATCTATCTATCTATGGTAAGTGCAGTAAGATGGAAGAGGACTAGTTAATTTACAACTATGATGGTACTTCTAATCCATCGGCATCGTAGTACCGATACATACATCTTTGCCTGCCGATGAAAATTACGAAATGTGGAAAATAAATAGGTATTTTTACATTGTCGCTACATATAGGCTACTGTAATAATTAGTACCCTTAATACTACAAAGTGTAACTTTGTCGATCATATCGTCCGCCCTTTATGTACTAATGTCGGCTCGAGGTTGCTAGTCTTATTCTAATGGCTCACCTAAAAAAACTCTTCGATCCTTCTGGAATTGTAAACCTAATGTATAGTCAAAAGGTAGAAATGCTAAACAAATTTTTATTTCTAACTAGTTAATACCAGCAAATTCGTCAACGTAAATTCGGTTTTAATACCTGTGGGAACACGATTTTCCGGGATGAAAAACTGCCATATCCACTCTCGGGAATGATCTGTTTGATAGGTATAGATGATACGCGACTTCTTATGTGTGATTTAGATTTTTTTTAAAATCCCATTAGGAACCGTTTGATTTTCCGTGACTATAAAAATAACTCATGTTCCCTGGGATGCAAGCTATCTGTATCAAATTTAGTGAAAATCAGCTAAACAGATGAGCTGTGAAAAGCTAGCAGACTGACAGATTTTCGCAATTTCGCATTTATAGTAATGTAACTAGGGATGCGTCCCGACTTCGCACGGGTAGCCTATTGTTACAAACGTATTTTCAAAAAATTTGAGATCCCTAATCTCAAATTTTTTGAAAATACAATATTGCCTATGTCACTCAGGAATAATGTAGTTTTCTACTGATGAAAGAATTTTCAAAATCGATTCAGTAGTTCAGAGATTAACCCTGCAAACAAACTTACAAACTTTACCTCTTTATCATAAAATAAGTAGTATGAATATAGATCCATACTATTTACTAATATTATAAACTAGCCGATGACCGCGACTTCGCCCGCGTGGATTTAGGTTTTTCGAAATCCCGTGGGAACTCTTTGATTTTCCGGGATAAAAAGTAGCCTATGTGCTAATCCAGGATATTATCTATCTCCATTCCAAATTTCAGCCAAATCCGTCCAGTCGTTTTTGCGTGAAGGAGTAACAAACATACACACACACACACACACACACACACACACATACAAACTTTCGCTTTTATAATATTAGTGTGATGCGAAAGTGTGTCTGTCTGTCTGCTACATTTTCACGGCCCAACAGTTTAACCGATTCTGACGAAATTTGGTACAGGGTTTGCTTATATCCCGGGGACGGATATAGGCTTCTTTTTATCCCGGAAAATCAAAGAGTTCCCACGGGATTCCTAAAAACCCATCCGCTTAACCGATTTGTATGGAATTTGGTACCGAAGCTAGCTTGCGTCCCTGTAATTGACATATTCATTTTATCCCGGAAAATCAAATAATTCCCACGGAATCTTTAAAAACCTGTCCACGCGTACGAAGTCGCGGGCATCCTCTAGTTTCTTAAAATTGAAAATTGAGTCATCGATTACTTACCATTGAATTGAATCCAACTCATTAGCCTCCTGGCGAAGAGCCATGGCAAAAATATGCGTAAATGGGACTAATTTATGTTCACTCTAACTTCACTGTAGCGAGCCGTTAATTTGAGAAAAGTTAAGACTAAGAGGACATTCACTTGACATACTTTTTGCTTCATAATTGACCTAAATTAGAAAGGTGCGACGAGCTTTTAGATGTTCGTTAAATATAAAGGATAGCAAGTACTTACCTTCCAACAGATGAGCCTCTTTAGGGAATATCATAAACCAAGAAATATGGGAGTAAAATTTGTTCTTATAAACGACTTTTTTCATTTAACCAGTTTCCTTACCATCTAACATTTTATCCTTAGGCCGGGGGGAGGAAATCACGTCGATGCGTTGCTTCGTTGCGTGATTGAAGGACAAACCAACAAACAAGCACACTTTTGCATTTAAAATAGTTCATACCAGCAAATTCGTCAACGTAAATTCGGTTTTAATACCTGTGGGAACACGATTTTCATGTTCCCTGGGATGTGTAGTGTTTTTTCCATAACTTATTTATGCCAAGTCTCATATTATTTATGTTATAACTATATAATAATATCATAATATCATAATATATTAGTAGTGCCAAGTCCTTAGAGACGAAATATTTACCAGGCTATTCTTACGACAATCTATAGTATCAATAAAATACACAGCCATTACAGAAGTTTTATATCAAAATTAATTTAAAATATTCACTTATAGATTATTGGTCGCGAGACACTGAAGCCGCAGCGAATATAGCCAAACGCAATGGCGTTGCAGCAAACTATCCTGAAGAAGACGAAGAACTTGTACCTCTAGCGGCCCACGAGGCCCCCGCGGCCTCTTCTGACGACCTCTCAGTTGCCGACAGTTGTCCTGACACCTCCTCGAAGTACCACAGCTGCGAAGCAGTCGAGACTGACGACGATCTAAGACATTGACAAAGGGACGATGATTTGTCATCACTATCTCTAGACAGTATGGAGGAACAGGAGACGTCGCTTACAGTTTGCAACACTAAAACGGTTTCTTCCGTTAGCCTCTTTGCAATAGAGGATCCGAAAGTGCTGACAGATCAATAGTTTACTAAGTAGCTTGTGAATAAAATAGCGTGAACATTGAAACTTTACAATAGTATTTATTTAAATGTATAATATTTCAGCTTTTATTGTGCCTAATATTCTTTATGATTGAGTGTTGCAAAGATTTCGTGTTGAAAGAGTGCTTTCGCGAACTTCAATTTGGATCAAATTTTATTGATTAAAAAAAAAGAATATTAGTCATTTTAATCATGACTAACATTCCCCTTTCCCCTCCAAATCTTAAAATTTGGAGTGGATACAACAATAGTGCTATGGGGTGCGCGTTTGAACTACCGACCTTTCGGATTTCAGTCTGCTCCTATAACCGTTCAGCTATTGAGGCTTATATTAATGGGCTGATTGTATTTGTAGGATGATAATAATTAACACGAAATCATTTCTTGTCAACCAAATTATATAAGACGCAGATATCTAAGGCTTAAGAAGAATTGTGTTTAGAAACGCTCTCAAGTTATAAGTAGGCTATTTAGAGTCTCATATATGTACGATGTTAATAATAATAATTGATGTTTATTTATTCTCACAGATATTAAAGTTAGTTATAAAAAATATAATATTGTTTACTGCAAAGTGCAATGTTGTCGTTTTATTTGTCCTCGTAGAAAATATACCTATAGAATAGACATATTTTGGAGCAAACTAGTAACTGACTAGAAGTAGGTAAAGAAGTTTGAACAACGATAACTTAACAGAACGGTTATTTTACCTACGACATTGAGGTATTGAAAAATTACAGTAAAAAGTAACTCTTAAGAACGGACCACCATTTTTTGAAGCAAGTTAGGGTCAAAAGGTGCGTAAATGCCAATGCCTATATTATAGTTTATATCGTTACGCGTACCTGTCACACACAAGCGTAAGAATTTGTCTTCATTTTTTTTAAATACAATTTACAGTCTGAGCTTTAGAGTTTATATCTTTGGTAAAAAGTAAAAGCTACAAAAAAATCTAGTTTCTCGATAACGCAATCCATTACCTGCAGTGTTTCCTTTTAAAACATTGCAAACAGCACATACGTCTTTGTCATAGAATGAAGTAGAGATTGTATCACAGTAGGTACAAGTAAAGCTTTAGCCACTCCCAGCTGAACGTAACAGCCAATTAATGGTGGATGGTAGAATTCCGACACCATTTAATGTCAGCTATTTTATTATGCATTGCATAATGAATTTTCTTGACCACTTTGCATGCTGAAGTTGGAACTTTGGATGAACTAAGTAAAATGAATAATCAAAACAAAAATCTGTTGTCTGTCAAAAATGTGTTTGTCGCCAATTTGTCTGTGTACTAGCTTTTCACGGCCCATTTGTTTAATCTTTTTTGAGGAGATAGGTACAGAGTTAGCTTGCATCTCAGCCAACCTACACCCGCGCGGATGTACCTACCTACTTACTACAATATACTAAAATAATAATAGGTATATGATCATCTACTTACTACAATATAGGTACCTAGTTGTTACTTGTACATGATATTAGGTGCTTAATGTAATTACACATTCACCTAATCAAATGCTGGTTTGGGCGGCCATAGCTCGCACTGGGAGCGTGGAACTAATTAATACACTGGAACCGACTCAGTTATAGACTCATTACGAGTAGGTATATCCATTATTACCGATGTAAGCATCGCTTCTAATCAAAGAATTTTATCTGGTGAGTCTTGTAGGTACTTACATACACATAGAATTTGTTTATTATTAAATAAAAATTGGTCAAAAACGAGTCGGACTCGCACACAGAGGGTTCCGTACCATCGTACGGGAAAGAACTAAATAAATAAAATAAGTTTAATTAAGTTTAGTGTGGCCTACCTCAACATCGCTAGGGTCGAATTTCTCAAAACTTGTAAATGGATGGGTGACCGACTTTGGATGTTTGCAGTAGAATTTGGTGTCGGTCAATTCCGGCTAATATCTATATAATCTAACTAAAAACCTACTATTTTGGGCCTTCCGTGCGAGTGAGACTCGCATTTGACCGATTTTTTCTCATCAATATTTTCAAAATAAATAATAATAAGTCAGATATGAATATTTTGATTTACTTAGAATAGAAATGATATTCGATTGCACGCTAACTATAATGGTAACACTTTTAAGTAAATTAAGTATGTTTAGTTATAAGCAAAATTGTGAAAGCAAACACTTCTACAGTTTACACTTTACACATTTTAGGATAAGTCTAAAAGAGTGCGCAAAGGCGATCTTATCGCTAGAAGCAATTTCCTCCAGAAAAGCTTTGCTAAATGAATCTAAGGGAAAAAATAGAAATGTCTAACAAATTAAAAAAATAACTGAATGGTAGTTTTTAGGGTTCCGTACCTCAAAAGGAAAAACGGAACCCTTATAGGATCACTTTGTTGTCTGTCTGTCTGTCTGTCCGTCGTGTCTGTCAAGAAACCTGTAGGGTACTTCCCGTTGACCTAGAATCATGAAATTTGGTAGGTAGGTAGGTCTTATAGCACATAAACAGGAATAAATCTGAAAATCGCAAATTTGTGGTGACATCATTAAAAAAAAAATTAAAATGTGTTTCAATTTTTTCCAAAATAAGATAACTATACCAAGTGGGGTATCATATGAAAGAACTTTACCTGTACATCCTAAAACAGATTTTTATTTATTTTTATATATAATAGTTTTTGATTTATCGTGCAAAATGTTGGAAAAAATACCCGAGTACGGAAGGAACCCTCAGTGCGCGAGTCTGACTCGCACTTGGCCGGTTTTTTTTGAAAAATATGTCACTTAAAACTGAAGGTTACATACCTTTACTACCGTAAAGTAAACCTCGTTAGAAGTAAGGGCAAATTATGTTGTTTTTAACGATCGACGTTAGATTTATAACACAGTGCTGCGGGCTAAACCTAAAGTTTCCCAATCATGAAACAGTACCTACCTACTTACTTCCAAAGTTGTTGTGCTTTTCAGTTACTTTGTAACTAATTGTGTTCGATTGCCTGCTGGTTGAAACTTGGCAGAACTGTTACAGCTATTTACGTTCCATAATATTTTGGTAATTTACTGATAAATAATTTTGAACTTACCTTCTTAATTATAAAAAGCAGTGATAGAATAGTTGTTAACATGCATGCCCGGAATTCCGGATTCGGATTCCGGGCACGCACTTCTAACTTTTCGGAGCCTTGTGCGTTTTTATAACATTTAAATATCATCTGAGATTTCTTAATAATATTTTCAAACGTGTGTAAAACTTGCCATTAATCTGAACTGAACTATGGCCAATTATGCTTCTCATTCTGAAGGGAGACCAGTGCTCAGTAGAGAGCTGGCAATGGGTCGATGATAATGATGATTTAAACAAAAAATGATAATATGATAATATGCCTTAAATAAAGTATGGGAGGAAATTTATTGAAACCTCAATAAAAACGTGATAAAAATCAATAATTAATAATAGATATCATAGCCATAACCATCATATAATATTAATATCTACTCTGAAGTAGTAATTTCATCATCACTATCTTCATCATATAAGTATATTTCGTATGAAACAGCAATTCCAATACTGAATTTCCAAACTTATATAAGCGAATATAAAATAGCTCAATGGCTTGCACGTTCTTATGGGTCGTTGAAGACATTTAGATAAGAATCGGATCAACAAAGTTGGCCAAGGCTGCCTCGTGCTGACCACGACGGCAGCCGCGAGGCTCTCTTATCCACATTCGCTATTCTTGAGCATTGTGTGATTTAACGTTCCACACGTTATCAGATTGCCTTAGCCACAAAAGGGCCTTTAAAATGTTCAAGTAAATCGATAACTGAGCGAGCTACGTTTTACTTAGTTCTACTTAGTTTACCTACCTACTATTGACTTAGTAGGTATAGCAGGTACCTAATAAAGGTGCATTTCTAGATCTAGACACACATAATTGAAGTGGACAGGTCTTTTGACTTTTAGAAGCAAACTTGTTCAGACGTTTGGGATGGGGATCTAAATAGCAAACGATGAAAGCATTTTTTAAACTGGATAGATGCGTCGTTTCAGTCGGGTGTATTGCACGACGCCTCAGAACGGCTCTTTTTGTATCGGTTATACCTGTAACATACTATAATATTATGATGCTCGTGACTTCGACCACGTGGATTTTTTTATCTTGTGGGAACTCTTTGATTTTACACGACAAAAAGTAAGTAGAGTATGTCCTAGGATGCAAGCTATGTCTGTATTAAATTTCGTCATAAAAGGCTTTAAAGTGGAAGGTTTTTTTGTGGAAAGTTATGATAATACGTAATTACAAATAACAATAACGCGAGACCTGTGACGAAAATTCAAGCCTTGTATGACGTAAGTCTAGAAGTCTAGAAGTACGGATCATTGTATCTGAACATATTTTTTAGAAAAGCTTGAAGCCGTGTTATTCAAGCGTATAAATCATGTCTAGTTTTTTCTAAGTTTGAACATAGCATAGTCGTTGGCTATTTAGCTTGAAATGGAAGTAGAATTACAAAAGTTTTACATAGGTACTTCCTATATACTAGGATATTTCCTACATATATACTTACTTAAATAATGTTTTGACATTATCGTGATGAACGATTTAGATGTTTTAGATACTATAAAAACAAAGTAGATATTATAAAAACAAAGAATTCGTATAGAAAAGCAAAGCTCAGTTTTATTGCTACTAACTTGCTCATTTGAATTTTATCAAAGGTGAATCGGATTGCATAAAAATGTAGATAGATTTGTACACGGCAAATTGTTTGCAAGATTATAGGTACCTACCCATCTAAAGAAATAACTCTAGATGATTATTTTAATAAATCAGACTAATGCGAAAAATATTAAACGAAACGCTTCTATAAAACTTAATTAGTTGCAGCGCCATCTAGATTATTTTATTTTTGAGGCGGTTGAATAGTTAAATAATAAACTAAATAAATAATTGCGAATATACGAATCCTTTCAAGGTATGAAACCCTTCGCTGCGCGAGTCTCAATCTGCTCTTGACCGATTTTTATTGATATAATCCCGGAAACATAAAGACCCGCTCCTTCACCTGTGTGGATTTAGGTTTTCTTTAAATCCCGTGGGATCTCTTTGATTTTCTGGGATAAAAACTAACCTATGTCCGTTCACGGGATGTAAGCTACCTAACTCGGTGCCAAATTTCATCAAAATCGGTTAAACTATTGGTCCGTGAAAAGCTAGCAGACAAACAGACTCACTTGCACATTAATAATATTAGTATGGAGTCCTAAACGATTAAACCCCTAAATCCACGCCGGTAAACTCGTGGGTACTAAGTATTTTATGATAGAGATCATCTTATGAATAATTTACCAACAATATTCCATTCAAAACAATCCAAAAAGTACGTTAAGTTAATGGTTTTAGTTTGTTATTTCCGCCACGGTTTAAGATGCTCGGTTATTTCGAAGTTGTAAGTATTACGACTCAATTGAGAATTTCCTAAATACATTTTTAATGAAAACTCTTCTGTTATGAATTTGATTGTATACATTATTTGCTAGTCGGCGTGGAGACGGTAAGGCTGCATCATTGCAAGGTTCCGTTAACAACTGGACCTCTGCCAACCGCTAATCGTCACGCAGTTATACATTCAATCGCGGAGGCCAGCGCTTCAGGCGCTCATAAATAAAATAATTCACGGCAAAGCCTTAAATTCTGTACTAACAATCGTCGGACCGTGTCTCATAAATTACTAGCTAACCTGGACAGAATGCAATAAAAAAGTGCTGTTGACGTACTTTTCTACTAGCCATAAGAACTTGCGAAGTCTTGCCAAATACCGAATGTTCGGTAGGCTAGATTTACAAGTATAGAGCTACCTATAGCATATGATAAACGAAAGAATTCCATCCAGTTATTTTACATGTTCTTTTTGCTAGAGCTGAAGAGTTAATAGATAAGTTAAACTTTTATACCTACCTACTCGTTTATTATGAGTAGGATACCATGAGTATACTTAAACGGAAAAACTCATGCGGACTACGTAACTTCAGCTCGTATGGAACTGGACCACGGAAACAGTAAATATTGACCCTTTATAGGTCAATCTCTGCAATGAAATAAAAGGCTTTACTCCACAGTGTGGCATGTTAGCAAGCAAGATATCTCAGGCTCGATTCTCAGTTAATCGGTTGAGTGAAATTAAAAAATGAAATTATATAAAATGCCTCAATGTAGAACATTTTTGAAGTATATATATATACGTATCCAATTTGAAACCTGAGAATTTCTGGACATGTGCCGAGTTCTATAAATGTGTCAATACTGGTCAGTCACTGATATATCTATGCTGAAAATGGTTCAATTTACATCGCTTTTTAGATTGAATTTCGTATTGTTATCGTCCCTATACGTTTATTGAATCCCGTTTCTCCAAGATAATTCGATTTCGTTGAAAGGCGACTTATCGATGCGTGAAAAGGTTAAGTAAGCGTGACTAAGCAACTGCTTTCAGGGACAGTGCAAAATGTTTACATGGAGATGGCTCGGCAGATTTGACGTGTTGCGGCGAGTGGACGGGTTGATGTTGTACAATAATTTTATTGATAATATCTAAAGTAGGTAGTAGCGAGATGTGAGTAAGGGCGCGAGGGCGAGAGGGCGCGGGCGGAGAAGCGCGCGTGCGTGTCGGCCGCGCCCGTCGGCGGAGCGCCGAGTCGCAAAGGCAGTCTAGTGCCGCGCGGCGCTGCGCCCCCAAGCCGAGCGCTCCGTGCCGCTTCGAGGTCCACTATGACACTCGCGTGTTGCGCTTGCTCGTGTTGTGGTGCTTTATGATGGTACGGCATGAAAGTGCAAGATATGCGGACGTTCCGTGAGCGACGCCCTGCTACTATCACCACCGCCACAAGTGGGCGGAGAGACGGGACGCTTTCTCGGCTGCTCAGGTGAGCGGTCTCTCTTATCTCACGTCGCTGGCTAAAGACGCAGCCATCTCGGGGTCGATAAAAAATACCTTACAAATGGACATGACCTTTTACCGCCGATTTGGTATGTGCTACGTGAGTCGCGTAGACTTCGTAGAGGCGCTACGATCTTTTCATCATATGCGTGTAGAGGTACATTCTGTTGTTGCCTTACATGATGTAATAGCGCCTTATCAGTGGCTAATTTTTAAACAAATTATATCATACTGTGAGTATGACATTTTAAAGTAAATACCATATGCCACTTCTTAAGTGCTCCAACATTAACAGCGTGATGTTTTTACTAGATAAAGTAGTTTTACTACATAAACTTAGATTTTTCCATATTTTGTATATTGTTATCAATTTATTGACATACATGATTGAGGAAAAAATATTTGAGGTCGTACATTTTGTGTACACGTAGCGTAGGCACTAGGCAGTGAGTGGGATGCTTGTAGCTACCTACTTCGATACTAAAAATAAATTTTACTTAATTATAACTGTATTCAAATGAATCTTCATTAGATTTCGAGGCGAACTTTTATCTAATCCCACGTTAATGAGTAAGAATATTCTAAAAAGATTTCACACCAGCTCAGCTCAAGTGACTCTTGAAATAATAGATAACAATATTTTTTCTAGTTTTCACCTTTAATTTAATTACAAATAAACTGTCAAGTAGGTACAGCAAACGGTTATACTGCTATAATATAAACGTTCCTTGTGAACTGTGGTAAATATAAGTAAAAGTTGAAAACTGTATTGAAAATGCTCTAAAAATTTTAAAGTTTTAATTACACAAACCCCAGCTTGTTTGATAGATACTAGTGTTTTCGTTTATTACATCCAAAAATCGCACAAACAAAACAAGAATGTTACTTCATAAATGTCTATGCATAGCAGTATGATTTTCAACAGTGGTCTCGGTCCTAAACACGCTACGTATAATGTTGTTTTTATATCAAAGCTAAGCAAACGTGGTTAAAACTTGAAACAAAAACAACGCGAGATGGTAGCGCGGCGTGGCGGCGATTGTAAACTGAACGCTCATGAATTCGTGTCCGTCGTTTGTAAGGCATCCATTAAAAGATCTGCATCAATGAATTCCTTTTTTAACATGAATGACGAAAACATCAAATTATGCAGATGTTTTTATACATAAGTTCTTGCATATCAGTCTGCAAAGATACCTAGAATACGTTATGTCAATAACAACAGCGACGGTGCTAACACCAACAACAATATCTAACGCCTTATTTATAGAAGTTGTATGAAGTACGCCAAACTACAGCACTGAAGCCAACGGCATCCAGTGAAGCGCGATTAACACGTGCCCTTCGCAGTGTAAACGCGTTTATACAGGTCCCTTATTGATAAGGAAGGCGTATTAGCTAGTGTATTCATAATTGATTATGAATACACTAACTAATTACGCCCGATCTCGCCCGGGAGTTGGATATATTATAAAAATCGTTGAACATACATAGGGGTGATTTGGATACCCCCTGATGTAACTTGTAAGGTATTTAAATTTATCTTTTAGACGTCACATCTCCGACAACCTTGTATATACATAATATATTATAGCCTATGATACTTCTAAATAATATACAAACAAGTAGCTTGCTAATGGTGAAGAAATTCCTACAACTAGTCCAGTAGTTTCAAAGTTTATCGATTATACAAACAAACACATTTTCCCCTTTATAATATTAGTATAGACTAACAGTCCGCCCCAATTTTGCCCGGGTTAAACAACGTTAAATGTCTATTTCGAATAAAGAACCTTTCAAATGGTGAAAGAATTTTTTCAAATAGGTAGGTGCAGTGGTTTCGGAGATCACCATATACATACACAAAGTGACTCACCAAAACGTACTCTTTCTTTATAAGTTTGTTACATTAGTCTGTCTTGACTTCTAGTAGCCTTGGCCCGTGATGAACAAGTTTTCGTTGCGCGGTCTGTTTGTTTCAGCCTTAATTCGTAAATCGTAGCTACGAAATACATCGTGACTCGGTGCGTTTTTACTGGTTGGTTCGTCACGCAATACAATCTTATCTTCCAGTCGATAAGTATATGCTGTCGTCATTAATCTCATGCGAACCTCTATCCATATTGTCATCCAATCCATACTAATATTATAAATGCGAAAATATATTTGACTATCTTCTCTGCTAGCTATTCACGGACAATCCGTCGAACCGACTTAAACGAAGTTAGCTTATAGCCTATATGCAGGACAAATAGGCTACTTTTTATCCCATAAATGAAAGTTCCCATGGGGTATTTAACAACCCCAAATCCACGCGGATCCAACCCCAAGTCGCGGGCCCCATCTAGTAGTGGAAAAATCTGATTTATGGTTTGTTTTGAACATAAAAATGTTATTAGGGTGGTAGGAGTTCTTGTCTTTTACTAAAATATGTAACTTTCAAGATATATTAATAATTATTTGGGATACTTGAGAAGAATACATTAATTATTTATAGTATTTTAAGCGCATTCATATAAACACAGCAATTCTTTCACACATTTTTGGAGGAGCGAATACTGGGTAGAAATGGCTAAACTATGGTTTCTTCTATGGTTGATTCTTTTTACGTGCGAATATATTATGAAAATGAAAAGAAAAGTGTATCATGTCTAAAACTGTAGTGTAAAAACTAAAAACGAATAATAATCTAACAGCTAAATCCAAGCAACATAAAGGTAATAGCTCATCAGACCCACCCGGCACCCGACCAGCACCACCTCGCCTCGAGTGGTTACTGGTTAGTATTCTTTAAATGGAGTACAATAGGTATATTCTCACTACATCAACTGCAGAGCGCCTCGCCCACGGGCTGACCAGCGGCTGAGTGGTTCACGCGCGAGGACGATGCATCGGTGACGCACCGCTTCCCTTCATGCCTAGCCTTTTTTTCTTACGTGTCGGTCGTATCACTTTGTTTTTAAAATGAATAAAGAAAAACTTAAAATAAATAAATAAATAAAGAAAAACTTAAAATAAATAAATAAATAAAGAAAAACTTATAGCATATAACTTAAAGCACAATCGAAAAGCACGCAAGGCCCACTAGTTGACCATGCAACAATTACTCGTTGACCACGCGAAGTTCACTAGTGAAAACGCAGTGCTCATCCGTGGATCAATTGTCGATAGCGAGTAGACGCTGAACGACGAAGTGCTGGTTGGGTGCCGGGTGGCTCTAATGAGCTATGACCTTTATTTCACTCTATGCCCGTGGACCCTCGGTCTAGTAGGTATTGAATGAATCCCCCAACCCTTTTCACTTCCCTCAGCTATACAGTTCGCAAACAGCGCTCTCGATCACGTTGCCTATCTCGGGTTTCACTGGATTTGATAAAAGACTTGGCGGCTAACTCACCCGGAGTTGCCATCAACAAATTTTGTATTTTATAACAACACAGCAACAATTTATACACAGAGAAGTATCTTTCCAAATAGGAATAATGTCTACATCTTATTATTCAGAAAAAAGTAGATTTCCTGGTCATTTAAATATTCTGCTCTTTCTTAATAGGCATGTTCTGTTCTTTCATGGCAGCCCTTATATATAGCGTTGTAAAAAATTGAATCGAACACCTATTAGCGCTAAAATTTTACACATTTTAGGTACTGTACACAGTAAAGCTTGGTAAAGCTTTCCGGGATAAAAGCAGCCTATGTGTTAATCCAGGGAATAATTCGTTTCCGTCCAGTGGTTTTTGCGTGATTGAGTAACAAACATCCAAACATCCACACTTTCACATTTATAATATTAGTAGGATAAATACTATAGGTATATTAAAGAGGTTTTCGTGTGCAAAACTACCAATGTAGATACGTACAGTAGGTAGGTACTTAAATCTTTCCATACAAAATATGTCGTTACATGCAAGTTGGTTTTGTATATGCAAGTTAGTCCTTGGCAAACATTTTTTAAGCATTCCTAAACGGAAATACGAACAACGACCGTTTGCGTCGTTTGCATAATGCTTTGCTTACTAAATAACATTCTGGCCGGTACGAAAAGGAAATATTTTGTAGGTACAGTTTAAAAATGGGTACACAGGTTAGGTATATTCACTCGAAAAAACTTCTTTGTGAAAAAAATTGTTTTGCAAATTTTCGATTAAATAGCTGGCAAATGTTAGTTAACTAAATATAAATATATCTTATATTGTAGGTAGGTACCTATAAATAATATATATTTTCTAATAAATTATATCGATACCAATTTAACGTCTTCTTAATCTTTCTATTATGCTCAATGTTATAGTATGTTCCCATTCTGGAGGGACTGGACTCTACGTCTTAAATCTACATAATCTGCGACTTACCTAGCAGTCATGCTCTATCCTTTCAAATATCTGATACTCCGAAATTCTTGGAGGCAACTCAAACGTTTCTAATGCAGCTCCTAGAATCTATGCTAAATGATAAATATATGTTAAAGAAAGAATAAAAAATATCCAGAATGATTGCACCTATTTGAGAAATTTATTGAACCGACTTCAAAAAAGGAGGAGGTTCTCGTCGGAATCCTTTTATTTTTTATGTATGTTCCCCGATTACTCAATGACGCCTGAACCGATTTGGATTTTTTTTAGTTTAAAAGGGTATATTTTGCAGGTGGTCTGATATAAATTTAGTGAAGATCTGATGAATATCTTCGAAGATGGAGAACAGAACTCCTCAATGGATTAATTGCTCGCGATCAGTGTAATAGCTAAGTAAACAGTAGCTTTTTAACTAGGCATAGCATATTTTAATAAGTGGGGCCACTAAAAATTGTGAAATAAAAAAAATTCAAAAAAAAACAACTTCAATAACCACAAACACTAAAAAGTAAAAAATATTTTTTTTTTCTACACATGTATTCAATGTATGAAGTCGGGCTAGCTTCACGCTTAGGGTGGTTTTCCTTCCAATTTGAAGATGACACCCTTGCGATTATAATATAGCTCTTTCTCTTGAACATATGTATATTATATATATATACTGTTATACAGCTTTGGAAGGTGATTGAGCGCATTATTTTGATATGTAAGGGGATATTGGTGGGTCACAGAGGCGCGGTCGCGACAATCTGTCGCCTCGCGGCAGTGCCAGCTAACTCACCCCTATAATATGACTAAGCTGGAATGAATGTTGAAACCAGCCATGCTATTTCACATAACCTATTACTATTTGAACTTATGAGGAGAGAATGCACAATTCTATCTCGTTGCGACAGTTGTTTTGTTTTGGAAAACGATTGATTTATGAGTGACTAACTGACTCCCTTCGTCTTTGCACGGATAGGTTTACTCACCTATAAACTTAATGTGGATGTATAGATACATCAAACTTCTTCATAGGTAAATTGTTCAAAATAATAAGGAAAATCGTATTGCGATCCATCAAAAAATCTTTGTGCGGATTGCAAAATTATTTTAAAGATTTTGATACAACAGATTGATGTAGCAAATAAATTATATAGAAATTATAGATTTCAATTTGCATAGAGGGCTCTCTCCGTCACTCGTTTCATACAATCGTAGTTCCAATTTCATTTGAATATTAAGCAACCAAAGTCCATGAAATTTTGCAGACATTTTCTAGAAACTAATATCTATGTCTGTGGTTTTCCAGATTTCTGATAAAATATTCGGTTTCAAAGTTACGCGGTCCTTAAAATTTACATACAAATTTTTGAGCCCCTGTAATTTTAAAACTACACATTTTTAGAAAAATGTAAAACACCACAGACACAGATATTAGTTTCTAGAATATGTCTGCAAAATTTCATGGACTTTGGTTGCTTGATATTCAAATGAAATTGGAACTACGATTGTATGAAACGAGTGGAAACGAGTGACGGAGAGAGCCCTGTTAAACTCTTCTTCTTCTTTCATTCGACTCTCCAATGTCATCATCGTTAATATCATTCATATCATTAAACTCTTCAATGGTATTCATTGTCGTTAATATCAACGACACAGGATTCCCATATTGTAGACAATAGATATTATTTCCCTTATTTAAGTTTCTGTGATCTATACATTCGTTTATTTAACAGTAAATAAAACCAATAGTCGAACAATGTGTATGCAGTTGGGTATTGAAAAGCGTACCACACTGAACTGAGTTCGTAAGAACCATAAGAATGTATAAAAATAGTACGTTCTAGAACAAACGTAGGTACCTACATATTGGAAAGTAAATTTAACTGAAAAAGGCAATGAAATAAAAATTTGTTTCAATAGGTAAGTATTTTCATCTGTGAGCGCGTAGCTGGCAGCAGTTTTTAACGTTCCCTCCATGTTTTATTGTTTCCATTTAGAATTATTTATTTATATTTATCAGCTACTGTTGTCCTCTCTATTGTTGAAATAAAAAAGCGATTTATAACCTAAACTGGTTAAGAAGTCACCCTCATTCATGGTTCGCTCCTGAGCACGAACTTCTAGTTTTAGCTTTTCGATGTTACTCGTACCTATATCCGTTATGCAAATAAATACTTTTCGAAGTTATGAGCGTTTTAAGAAAATTAAGTATCACTTGCTAAGTAAAGGAAAGTATCTTGAGAAAACCTGCATGCCTGTAAGTTCTCCGTAATACTATTCCCAAAGGTGTGTGAAGTCTGCCAATAATTCACTCTAGCCCAGCGTGGCAGACTGTGACCTAACCCCTACTCATTCTGATACGAGACCCGTTCTCGGTAGTGGAACGGTGGTTGATTGATCATGGTGATGTTTGCAAAAACGAGAGTATTTTCAAAGTAGCCATTACTTTGATAAAACGTCTCGTTACGGTTTGATATAACACCTCTCGTTGCAAGTTAAACTCAAATATTTGACCGAGCGCAGTGTGGTCTTTAAGTCTACTTGAGTGAAATTGCACTTGTCCGTCCGTCCGTCTGTCAGAGCCTTATAAATTCTGAATTACTGAACATAATGAAGTTTAACTTGAACTATTATTTGGACGGCTATTGTTTAGCTCAAGCGATCTTAGCCGATTTTGGCTGAATGTTGCAGTACATAATATTTATTATATTTCATTCATGTAGCAATATCGGCTACAGGAATAGGCCTTAGTTAAAGCTAACTCCATATAGGGCAGGTCGAAAGTGACATCTTTCCAACACGGAACTTCCTGATTCCTCGAAAATATATTGAGAAAAAATGCAAGATATAGTATCTCTCGTTTTGGCCTTTTAAGCGAACCGAGCTCGTTTCAAAATATCAATTCATAATCATAGACTTACGAATTTTTCGCTACATAATAATCTTTGTCTGTCTCCGAGATGCAAGCTAAGTTCTCTTGGTCTCAAATTTCGTCAAAATCAGTTTGATGGATGGGCTGTGAAAAGGTGACAGGCAGTCAGATAGACTCACATTCGATTAGCATGGATATGTTACCTAACAAAACATTCTTCTCTTTACACTGATACATCCAAAACTCGCTATCTTCTTGCTGTATTAATTTCCTTGTGCACTTTATTTATAGATTTGGCAAGCCTCAGTGACTGAGACAAAATAGGTTACGGCTCTACACACAAAGGGAGGCTACGAAAAAAACGAAATGCCGTCAACCCTCATTACGCCATTACAGTGGAGACAGCAGTGTATTGCTGTGCTGGTTGTATAAAATGGAAATGGAATTAATTTTTTATGCTAGTAGGTGTTTCTTTTTCTGTTCTGAAGTAAAACAAGGAAGCCAAACCCTTATACTTTCGTCTATTGCGTCATTCTTTTTGTCTGTCTGTCCGTCACTGAAATTTAGCACAACCTTACAGTTACCGTTCCCCTACGTACAGGCATATTTAAAAGTAAAAAAGTACAGCAACAGATTTCTGAAAAAAAAAACATTTACTTACGTAATAATGACTGTCAAAGTTTTTAGCAGCTACGACTACGGAACTCTACCTTATGCGTGTTCTGGGGCTCTAACACGCACTTCACCAGTTTTTATGTTAATGTTATGCAATATGCTAATTGCTAATGATTATGAAAACTACCAGATTCTACGAAACAAAACAATAATATCAGATCCCCTTGCAGCTTTCAAGTATTGTTAACTGTATGCTCATATGAAAACATTCCTGCGATTAAGACGAAAGGCTTTTTTCTTCATTCAGAAATACCTTAGACACGTATTTCTGAATGAAGGAAAAAGTGGCGGTCGTTTAAATTCAGACATTCTCCTCATTCAGCGATGCTAGTTGAACGTCCTAATGTGCTTAAGTAGGGCATTAAAGTTCTCCGGAGGTTTTCAATAATTAAGGGGGAAGTGGGGCACATTAATACACCTATGTTAGTAACATTTGAATCGCGATAATGCCATATATGTATTTACGAAGGGTTCCGTACCACCTTACAAGATATAACACTTTTATGTAGAACACTGCAAGTTTATGACTGATTGATATGACTATTGTGCAACCACAAATTCATGATTCTCGGATTTTTTCCTTTACTTGTGCTATAATACCTACATAACTGCCAAATTTCATGATGCTAGGTTAACGGGATCTAGATTTTCTTGACAGACACGACAGACAGACAGACAAATCTGACAGAAAAGTGAACCTACGAGTATAAGGGTTCCTTTTTCCTTTTGTAGTACGGAACAAGTGACTTTAACTACATATAACTGCTTTTCAGCCTTACTTCAATTTTACTTAGTAATTTTTAAAACAATTTTAGTAAGTAGAACGACTGCTCTACCATATTTTTTTTTTTTGAAAATAAATAAAAAAGATTCCGACGAATTTAGAACCTCCTCCTTTTTTGAAGACGGCTAAAAATAACCAGTAAGGATGCTAACGATACCCCATACAGTCATCTAAATCTGTTCAGGCATTTGAAAGTTATGGTGGAACCGAGAAACGTACGTACATCATAGATACATACATACATACATACATAATATGAGTACATACGTATATAATATACATACATTCAGGACCCCGGAAAGTATTACACACCTTTTTGGGCAGTCGTATAGTAAGCGTATGTACATAATTTAGTAGCTTGTAAAAGTTGTGTGCGCAAACAAAAACACAGGTGAACTCTCTCGCTACTCCCTCTCTCTAATCCTATAGGTAAAGGGACGGCACGTTTGGCCAACGGCTTTACCAGCTCTCCTAGGACATTAACGGGGCATTGTGGACTGAACAGATATATTATTATTATGTTCAACCTCAAGCTCCAAGACACGGTTATATGTACGCTCTGCCCCTACACATCATCCACCGATGTCGGGCACTAATGCATTCACCTAGTCTTCACCTAGGGAAACATATAGTAACTGCACCCGAAGGAGGCGAAAAACATCTCGGCCAGGAAGCTGCTATTCCTGGCAGCAATTAGTATTGGAAGAGAACTGTAAAGCAGTGGCGATCACAATAGATCGGCAACGGTCAACGTGACGAGTCTGAAGTGCCATATGCATAGCCGCCAAACCCAGCAAGAAAATTTCCTAGGAACCAACCATATATGTACTCTTGACATGATGATATGCCTAACATGGCCTATACGTACGGTTGTGTAATGGAAAATGTATTGAATTTTCTTCAAACTGGCAAGAAACACTCCATGCAATTATATAACACGTGAAGGCAACGCGAGGCTTATCGCGCCCATATTATTATTATCGACATAAATAACATGTCGCAATTCTGTCGCTCCATACCTATAACAATAATAAAAAAGCTTTATTTATTGGTATCCCTCACTATTTATTTAAATACATTTAAACTTATCATGATCAACCCATCGCCGGCTCACTACTGAACACTAGGTCGCCTCTCCGAATGAGAAGAGTCTGGCCATAGTCTATACCACGTTGGCCAAGTGTGGGTTGGCAGACTTTACATACCTACAAATTCAAATTCAAATCATTTTTATTCAAGTAAACTTTTACAAGTGCTTTCGAATCGTCAAAATAATCTACCACTGAGAAATAATCTACTACATTTGAGAACTATGGTTCTGGTTATGATTTTAGCAATCTATGTATGTATGTATATAATATTTGGAACGAAATAAAAAGACACCTTACTTAGATGCTTTTAAGGGTTCCGTAACACAAAAGGAAAAACGGAACCCTTATAGGATCACTTTGTTGTCTGTCTGCCTGTCTGTCCGTCCGTCCGTCCATCCGTCGTGTCTATCAAGAAACCTATAGGGTAGGTACTACCCGTTGACCTAGAATCATGAAATTTGGCAGGTAGGTAGGTATTATAGCACAAGTACAGGAATAATTCTGAAAACCGCGAATTTGTGGTTACATCATCTTTAATCCTTTTTCTAAAAATTGGTCAAACCTGCATCGGTGCGACAACAACAGCTTTATTTAGATTAGTTTATACTATGTATATCTACATTAAGCTGTATATTATTTTGTGTTTTTTCTTTTTCTTTTTGTTTGTTATGGGTTGTCTTGTGACTTATATTGCCTGAAATAAAAATTTCATCTCTCATTTATTTATTTTTCCCATTTTATCCTATTTTTAAACAACAAATAATAAAATAACAAAAACAACAGAAAAAATAACAGAAACACAGAAAAAATAACAGAAACAACAGAAAAAATAACAGAAACAGAAAAAATAACAGAAACAACAGAAAAAATAACAGAAACACAGAAAAAATAACAGAAACATAGAAAAAATAACAGAAACACAGAAAAAATAACAGAAACAACAAAAAATAAAATAACATCAACAACAAAATCAATAAATAACAGAAACAAAAGAGAAATAAAATAACATAAACAACAAAAAACTAAAGTAACGGAAAAAAAAAAACATTGAATAAAAATATGATAAAATGGATGAATAAAAATTATTATTATTATTATTTAAAAAAATTGAAATTAGTTTTTTTAAATTTTTAATTTAAAAAATATATCAAACCTATTTAGATTATACCCGCGACTTTGCCCGCGCTTTGACAATCCTGCGGGAACTTTTTGATTTCCATAGGTAAAAAATAGCTATTAGTAAAAAGGTATAAGATACATACGTACCTATATACCTATATGATATTAATATCCATTCCAAATTTCAGCCAAAACGGTTCATTCATTGTGGCGTGAAGAAATAGCTCATTGAAAATGTTAAAATGAATGATACTTTTATTGTATACACTATAAAATCATAGGAATACAAAGCAAAACAAAAATATAGGTAGGTGCAATTGTGCGAAAGAGAAGGAAACTTAGAAAACCACATGAACATTTCAGTACAATAAAAGTTTTTATTTCATAAACAATATTATACAGAAATTATTTCAGAACATCTAAAACCTAAATTATAAAAATAATGAACCTAAAACTAAAAACCTTAAAAAATATAATAGGTATTAACCAAAAACAAATTTTATTAAAGGAAGTCCCTGGCAGCGTTCCTTTGAATGACTAGACTAATTTTTAGACTTTCAGTACAATTATAGGACCAAGATGTTGCATGCCACGTAACTCGATGCGCAATTTTTAGCACTTAAAATTATATGAAACTTGAGTCGGCTGCATCGGCGACTTAACGCATGACCTGACCTGTCGCCCGATGTGGCCGATTAGTTCTACCAGTTGGCTGAAACGCGTATCTTGCACCTTTCGTAGTTCAAGTTGATATAAGAAGGTAGATAAATTAATTCAGATGCTAGAATAAAATTCTTGAACGTTTATATTCATCGTTTTCTATAGTTAATGGCTTGCAGGTGTGCCAAGGAAATGCGATTTACTTGCTTCCCGAATGTCAACTTGAAACGGAAACAGAAATAGCGATACTGTTGCTGTCTGCCATCATACGGGGCAAAGTAAGAATTTAAAGATGAATAAGATATGACTGCAGTCCACAAATCTGATATTAATGTTGTATAACATTTAAAGAAACGAATGTCGAGTCTTCTGGCACTCTTGGTCAGTTAATCTAAAACTATATCTATTCTTTTCTATACTATACTACTTACTACTAATAAATAGAATTGGAGAGCCTGTCTGTAATTTCGAAATAACTACCTCATATTAAGCTCATTTGGTTATTTCAAAGATACCATATCTGAATCACACGTTTTTAAAATTTTTGTCTGTTTGTCTGTCTGTCTGTTTGAACGGGCTGATCTTCGTAACGGCTGGACCTAACTTGACGGGATTTTCACAGACAAGTAGAGGATTAGCCAAGGAGTAACTAACATATAGGCTGCTTTTTTAACCGACTTTCAAAAATGGAGGAGTTGTGGTTTTCTACCAGTGTACATCGATATCTCCGAGATTTCTGAACCGATTTGCGTATTTTTTTTTTAAATAATCAGTAGAGGAACTTTGCGACAATGTTTCATAAAAAAGGATTCCAACTCCTCAAACCTAATGCGGCAGGGGACCTGACCACCAACGCTCAAGGATTTGGAAACTGTCGGTTATAAATTTTGATATTAAAGGTATCTATCTATCTATACCAAGTAAAGACTTTGTCGTTGACCTCGAGGACCAACTCCTCAACCCCGATGCTGTAAGGAATTGCATTCTCAACTGGCGATCCCTCGTGACCGGTTATTTGGTGAGTTTTCTTGTATCGTTCCAGCTTGTATAGATAAATGTGTTTTTACATATGTATGGATATTGTTGTTTAGAAATGTTGATTAGAAGGTTGTGATAGTTATATAACGGTTGATTTGGGATCGGTGTAAGGGGAGGATGGAGCCGATCTAGGTAAGGTAGCGTTGTCTAGTTACTTGTTATTATAATAATAGTTCTACAGGTCGGTGATACATACATATTAGATCGTCAAGTACATCGTCACATCGTCAAGATTAGATGAGTAGTATAGAGTTCTTTGAACCCAGTCTTCATCACATTATAAAAATGACATTTAGGTATTAACTTTTTCCAACAATAAAAAACTTTTTGGCCTGGTATTGGATTTAAAGCTGAATGTCATCTCGTATGGTGTCACAAACCTTTATTATTTAAAACGAAAATGCATAGTATGAAAATTGTGCGGTATTCGTGACTTTTAATCGTCATATAATGTGAGTGACTGTTATACCGTCCACTTTGATATACGTTCGCTTGGATAGCGACAGTTTAAATTCAAGGCATTATATGGTTATCTACAATCAATTTAACATCCGAGTAATTTTGATATCTTGAAACTTTTATGACTTAGTTTTAATATTAAGTAGGTATATTTCAGTAAACGTTAGAGCTATAAACTTTTATGCTTAATTTGTAACCAGGATTTAGTTATTTCATCATGTGCATATATTCATTTCGCCTTAATTTATTATAAGTACGTAGGTAAGTACCTACATATTTGAAGTTTTTAAGTAATTTTAAGTTAATATTTTCCAGTCTAGAGCTCGTGAAATTATTTTATTGCACAGACTTTCTTAGCGTTTGTTATGAAGGTAGCCACTTCGACTCGGCGGTATTAAATAAAAATGAATACAATATTCTTAGGACCTACTGTTAGGTACATAACATAGGGGTTGGTTGGGCTTATAATAAAATTATTTACGTTAAAATTATTATTAACTAGCCGATGCCCGCGACTTCGCCCGCGTGGATTTAGGTTTTTCGAAATCCCGTGGGAACTCTTTGATTTTCCGGGATAAAAAGTAGCCTATGTGCTAATCCAGGATAGTATCTATCTCCATTCCGAATTTCAGCCAAATCCGTTCAGCAGTTTTTGCGTGAAGGAGTAACAAACATACACACACACACACACACACACACACACACACACACAAACTTTCGCCTTTATAATATTAGTGTGATATTCATCAGATTTTCATCCTTGAACAAAGCTTACCTGATTGTACAACCTTTCCAACAAAAAGAATTTGATATTTTTTAATGTTACCTACTCCATAACATCGTCAAATCTGTACCGATTTCGACAGTAGGTAAATTTTTACTAGGAAATTGTATCATTAGGTTAGTTTTAAAATAAGGCAATATTTGTGAATTTATTGGAAAGGGTTTCCTTAAATAGATGATTTTGCAAAAGTACTTAGATACCTCTAGAACTTTTAACGTTCTATTGGATTCTACAACCCTTCCACGCATTGTACATTGATCGTTACCCAAACTCGGGATACAAGTACACAGTAATGTTTGTTATTAGGTATAATTAATTTAAGTCAATGTTATGTTGTTATTGTGCCAAATAAACTAACTTATCTTATTCATTACCCAAACTAACTTTAATAGCAAAGAAGGAGGAAAATTCGGTTTGACGGTGTGATTTGACGGGATTGGTGCCCAAAGGGTGTCAACGGGATCCTGCTAAGCCTCCGCTACCTGGCCGACCGGCCGTCCGTCTGTCTGTCTGTCAGCGGATTTCTCATGAACCGTAATAGGTAGAGTCAAAATTTCCATAGAATGTGTTTTCTATTGCCGCTTTATAGCAGCAAATTATAAAAAAATTAAAACGGCCGTAATGAAAATTTGAATAAGAAAAAGTGTTATTTCTGATAAGATGGTATGTGAGTGTAACCCGCACTTGACCGAACTTTTTTCTTTATTGTACGGACGCACGAGTAAGCAAGGTATCATCAATTGTTGCAGCTAGGGTGGAGTCGCAGGTGGCACGTGACGGAGGCGGCAGGAGCAGGGAGTGGTAATGGAGTTGGTAATACTGAAAGCGCGAGCCCAACTGAATCGTCTCGTGTTGGAGCGGCGGAGCAAAGAGCGCTCGGGGCGCGCGGGCGGCGGCGGTGGCGCGCGGGCGGCGGGGCGCGAGCGCGGCATGGCGCCCGCCCGCGCCGCGCCGGCGACCGCCGCGCCCTGGCTCAACGCCACGCTAGCCTTCAACCTCTCCCGCATCAACTCCACCTTCGACACCGACTACGAGCTGCTCAACGCCAGCTCCAGCGACGAGCACGACAACCACTGGTTCTGCGCCAAGTGGACTAGCGCGCAGCAGGATCTCTTTCAGGTACCTCTTGCACCCACCCCAACGTCCTTTTATAGTACCTAATAAAATCTAAATTAGTAAAATAATGAACCTAAAACTAAAAACCTTAAAAAATATAATAAACTTTTATGAATGTTTTCATATATTTTCTTTCTCGACAAACTCAAACAATGTTAACAAGAGTTCACTTAGTTTCTAGGTTTCTTGTTTTTCTTTATAAGAAATTTACGTGTGAGCTATTTTTTCACAATAACAAAATCAGAATAAGTTTTATTGTTATAACGTGTCTGCGTAGCACATTATAATGTAGGTATTGTTGAACTTTTAAAATACGTAGGTAGGTATATACATATCAAAGTTCTAAGTTCAGTTCTCTCAAATTACTTATGTGAGATTACTCATAGTACAATTTGGGTTTTAAATATTTTTTACTAGACGATATCCTGTGATTCAATGGCGTGGATTTAGGTTTTTTAAATCCTGTGGAAACTCTTTAACTTTCCGGGACAAAAAGTAGCCTATGTCCATCCCCGGATTCTGTACCCATCAAAATTTGTTCAACGGATGGGCCGTGAAAAGCTAGCGGACAGGCAGACAGACAGAGTTTATAATATTTAATAAGATGTTTGAATGTGTTTTACAAATCAGGTGATAATAACAGATTAGAATTTGTTGGCCGGCGATAAAAAAATAGCTCTAAGCTCTGAAAGATGTCCTTTACTATAAGCATTAAGTATATTTTTGTATTTTTTTATTGGTTCCTTAGGCTGCAAATCTTTGCTTCGCAATAGCATTTCTGGCACCCAAGAGTTTCAAGCAGAGCATTTTGGTGCTGCGAGCGCTAATCGCGGCGGGCGCCGTACTCATGGGCATGTGGGCGGGCGCCGAGGTCTGCGCGCCCGACGTCCTAGCGTGGAGCCTCGCACTTGTTCTAGTCAACTCTATACACACTGTTTTCTTAATTATAAGGTAAAATACCTGTATCCATTTTTTCTAAATAGATATACATAATTGTACCGTTAGTTTTATTTTAGTTCATCCAGGAGCTCTAGTGAAACTTTTTAGATAACATTAACTGTGTGAGGACCGATTTTTCAATGAAGAAAGAAGAAAGAAAAGAAAATTGTTATTTACAGAAATGCGGCGGAAATAATATCAAGATTTGACTTTGCTATAATTTGATAGATTTACGCACAGTTAACGTTAATTTGAAAAGTATCAATCAGGGCAAAAGTATCATCCTCTAGTTGAAATTAGAGTTTTCGTATAGTTAAATAGATACTAGATTTAGGTCCCATTTTGTTTTTTTTTGTCATTAAAATTTCTCTAGATAATCGTACACGTTTTACTTACCTAATCATGCAACTAGGAGTAAGGATGAATAGATTTTAGGATGTAGTTTCTAGTTTGTAAGCTTCTTTAGTTTCGTGATCTGTTTTAAGCTACATTTCCTCAGGTTTCTTCCACCGGCGTTGTCATTAGAGCTGACAGATTTGTACCTGAAACTATTCAAGCCTCTGAAAGTGAATAAGAAGCACTTTCAGGAGTTAACACGAGAAGCGAGGGTCATCCGACTTGAGCCGGGCGAGGCGTATGCGGTCGAAGAAGTGACGCCAGCGGACGAAAGATTATCCATAATATTAAAGGGAAAGTATGTATTAACCTTCGTTTAGTCAAAACTGTTTATGTTAAAGGTTACATTAAAAAAACCTGAGTTGTATTCACCCATTGGGCACCCATAAAACAGCAACAATACTCGCTGCTTAGCCCATGAGGTTGTATTTCATTGCCGCGTTCGTTAGTTTCACATTTTGAGAGTTAGGTCCCCGTCACAAGCGTCCGCTGAGAAATTTCGCTTCAGAAAGTTTTTTTTAAAAATTGGCAATAAACTTTGAATTTTGGTATTGGTATTGATTTTATTTTCCATTTCCATAAAACAATATTTTATCCAATCAAAAATGTACGTACTTCTTAGATCTTTTACTAGAACGATATAGATACCTATTTACCTTATTCTGTAGGTATTTATATTTTTGCAGTTTTTTTTAGAATAAATAGTTTAGATTTTAGATCGGTGCCATACCTACTAATATTCTAGTTGTTAGATTTGCACAAATTACTCAACTTGAATGGTTCGATCGAACACAAGTATCCTTTTAGATAAGGCCTGTGGGTTCGGTCAATACCTTTAATATACTTACCTAGGTGGGTCCATAGACATCAATTTTCCACCTCGCCGTTAGGGAATACCTACTGTTATAAGTAGGTACACCTACTAAGTGTACGTGGTCATCGTTTCGAATTTATTACACTTAGATAGGTATTATGGATGCACACTTAGGTTCATTATATTTATTATTTATCATTTCTTGTGTTGCAAATAATATGAAGCACGAGGAGTTAGCTTTTATCGATGCCCGACACGGTAAGTATATAATACTTGTATAGTTACATAGATAATAATAGGTATGTATATAGGTAATATTATAGCATTGTCTTATGCGCGTCGCTGGCATTTCGTGCCCCTGGCACTGTGTCCTGGTATGACGAAATTGCATTTCTGATTCCCCTACACCTTTTCTGTACTCATTTTTAAAATAAATAATATGTACACATAATATTTAAACTACTATTGTGTTCAGTCGAATTCTCGTCCAAAACATTTCGAAACCATAAATAAAAATTATGCAACGTTCGCGAAGATGTAGCGAGTAGCAGCATTTTGCTGCACGTTACTTGTATAATAGGCAAAGCAAGCAATTTTCTCTGCCCACGCAAGTCGACTCGCGGTCAAAATCCATTTTGCTATTTAAAGTTCGTTCGACGCTGTCTGGAATTCTGATGGCTTGAGCTTGCGCGCCAACCATTATTGTTTCACAAGTTCCATCCAATATTGTGTGTAAGTGCATGCATGTACCTACAATGTACATGCATGCTAAAGAAAATAAGTACCTATAATAAAACCGGCCACGTGCGAGTCAGACTCGCACACCGAGATAAATCAAAAACTATGTATATTATTATGTACAAAAATAAATAAAAATCTGTTTTAGAATATACAGGTAAAGCCCTTTCATATCTTACTTTGAAAATTGAACACATTTAAATATTTTTTTTGTGATGTAACCATAATTTCACGCTTCTCGGATTTCTCCTTTACTTGTGCTATAAGAAGACTTAGGTACCTACCTGCCAAATTTCATCATTCTAGGTCAATGGGAAGTACCCTATATGTTTTCTTTACAGACACGACATACGGACAGACGGACAGACAAATAGACAGATAGACAACGACGTGATCCTATAAAGGTTCCATTTTTTCCTTTTGAGGTACGGAACCCTAAAAACGCGGATTTGTTTCTGTAAGTCATCAAATTCAAAAAATATGTACATATAATAATAATAATATAGCCAACATTATCTGCTAATTCATTTATCTACTGTATTACTTAATCCATGTCGTACAGTGATTTTGTTTTATGCTGGACATCCCCATATTTCGTTCATAGGTTCGAAGTAAAGGGGATTCGTTTTCTCAACTGAGTTATTTAGGGAGGACATGTACAGGGTTCTTAAAGATGCACTTACCAACTATTGAAAATAAGCCAAACCATATCTATCATACTATTGGTAGTACGTATCAAAATAGTACGTACCAATTTGCCATTTTGACCTCAACCCTTCAATGAGTTGGTGACTTTACCGGCTACTCTGTTTTAAATGCCTTTAAAGCTTTTTAATATGTATAACAATATGGTTTATCAAATAAATATTTTCTCTTTCGGTAGGATGCGAGTGAGTTGTGATGAAACGCTTCTTCATTATATACAGCCTTACCAGTTCGTTGACTCGCCGGAGTGGGAAGCGAACCGCGAACAGTCAGACGACGTCTTCCAGGTAAAAATTTATCCTTTTATATTATATGTATTATTATCAAACTAGACTAAGCACGTTGTTCTAATACTTTAAATAGGCATATTGATCTAAGATCTCGCTATACAACGATTTTCACTCCATACTTTACGGGAGGCATGTTGGTTTATGTACCTACCTACCATGTTTCATATCTTAACAGGTTCTTAACTCGTATCTCATATTAATTCGCCACTGTACTTTCTAAACTTTAAACGGAACGATATGGAACTAATGATAACTTACAAACTAAAAAATTAACTTACTCGTACTTACCTAGATTCACATGTCAGAAATAACAAAGAAACAATATTGCCAACACCAGTTAATTTTTATTCAAAGTACTAGCTGATGCATTACGTTGCAATGCAACTTACACGCGACCTTGTACATGGATGGTTCCACATCAAAAACTGGACATGTAATTCCTGACAATAACTGTACGAAGTTTCAACTCAATTGGATAAACGATGAATAAGCGATGCGCGCACGAATGTTTTATTTGAAGAATTACTACGATAGTAACCATAAAGGCTGCTTGCTACATGTCACACAATCTTCAAATCCATACTATACTAAAATTATTATTGCGAAAGATTTTGACGAATTTGGTAGAAAAATTAGCCCGTATTTCGGGGAAGGACAGTACCTACAAAGATAGATAGACCGATATCTACTTTTACTCCCGGGTAAACTGAACGGTGAGCTTCCAGAATTAAATATCAAAGTCATTGAAAAGTGTAAGACAGTACCTCACATAACACGTCATAACAAATAAAAAAACCGGCCAAGTGCGAGTCAGACTCGCGCACTGAGGGTTCCGTACTCGAGTATATTTACCGACACTTTGCACCGATAGTTACCGATAGTTTGATAGCTTGGGTGAATCATCTGTGACCTTTCAGTATTTTATATAAGTAAAAGTCGATAAAAAAGCAATATGCGTTACAGCCGGGTAATGACAAACCTCATTGAGATTCTGTACGCGATTAACTTAAATAATTCCGGACCGCGATATGAATAATGCATTTTCTCGGTGACGGACGATTTATCAAAGGAAATAATTGAGACAACATTATACAATTAGGTAAAGATCTCAAATTATAAACTGAATTGAAGAACCCCACACAACAGATGTTATATTGAAGACATAATATTATCGACTTCTTTATTACATTGTACAGCTATTGTTGTTTTCTTTTCATCAATATCAAAATTTTCCGTATGATCTCGATTTAAGGTCTTTAGAATAATTGGGTGTTGTCCGTTCTAATTAAATAATAATAATAAATAAATAATAATAAGTAAATCATGATAATTGCTTGTGTAAAGTAATCTATTAAAAACGTACCATTTTTTTTAAATAAAATTGCTGATGCTGTGTCTGTGTGTGTGTGTGTGTCTGGGATGGATAGACAGACAGACAGACCCGAGGTTAAGAGCGTTCCGTTTTTTATTGCGTAAAACTTAATATAATTAGTTTACATATTTTTCAAATTTTATACAATAATAGTAACGAAGACTCCATTGGCGATCGTAAACACAAGAAATTATTTGGTTTCAGGTGACAGTGATCGCGGAGGAGGTGTGCACGTGCGTCTGCTGGCCGCGCATGCGCCTCGAGCGCGTGCTGCGACACCGCCCTGCGCTCAAGGTCGTGCTCGACTGTCTCATAGGTCAGTCCCCTCAGCTTTTTGAAGCTAAGGTCGGAGACATACTTATAACCACTGAAAAATGCCCTTTGCTGGGTCAAGCTGCTCGACGAGCGCGTCGTCTACTTACTTGAGCGCGAGCTGCTTGATCAAGCAAAACTAAACTACGTGCTTGACGTCAAGCCGCTTGACAGTCTCGGAAGCCATACTGCTTAGTACTGAAACTTACCTTAATGTTAAATTTGCGTCCAACTCCTAAACGAATGTCAAAAACAAAGACTCTTTTTTTGACATTTTTTTATGGACAAAATATCAAAAATTAGACACTTACCTGCGTCTGTATAGGTAAAGTGTTTCATTTTGCTGCTGTATTTGACCGCTAAAGATGCGTCAGTATATTTATAGCCTCAACGGTCAAATAGCGAACCGAAATCCAAAGGTCGACACCCATTGGACCCATACTGTGCTACTAATCAGTTTCCACTTTTGGGAGTTCGGCTTATTTTAAAGCGGAAGGACTAATAATAATAAACGTTTTTATGATGACATGGTTTTACGGTTATTTGGGGTGAAATTGACTTTCATGTGGTTTTACACCATCCTGAAGGTACTACCTATCTACAACCCTATTTTTTATACTCAGTAACCACCCAATATAAATTTTTTTTTTTATTGATCACTAGAGGATGCCCGCGGCTTCGCCCGCGTGGAGTTTGGTTTTTTTTAAATCCCGTAGGAACTCTTCAATTTTCCGGGATGAAAAGTAGCCTATGTCCTTTCCCAGGATGTATCCCAAGTCTGTACCAAATTTCATTAAAATCGGTCCAGTGGTTGGGCCGTGAAAGCGTAGCAGACAGACAGACAGACAGACAGACAGACAGACAGACAGACAGACAGACACACTTTCGCATTTATAATATTAGTATGGATAGGGGATAGATAGGCTCAACTCAAACGGGCTAAAAAGGGCGGATTTTTTATTTTGATTATGATATGAATTCTATTATATGCTTCTACACATTTCAAAATAACCAATACGACGTAGAAAAATGAAAATATTCCACCAAACTTCGGGCGTACTCAAATTTCTATATTGATTTTTCCATACATAGCAATATTGAGTGTGGGCTTACTGTAGTGATATTACCCTTTGCACATTAGTCACTTTACCTTTCAACCATACTCTCAATATATGGTCTCTTTTTGGAACCAGCCCAAGTCTACACAAAAGTTTTGCTATTGCGTAACTTGTGCCTATAAAGAACTCACACAACCCTTTGAACTGGCGATTACTCTCTTGCAAAATCTCGGTACAAATAGTAAACTGCATCGGCAACAAAAGGCTGAAAGTATTGAGTAGGTATGTAAGTACTCGAATCTATACTTACTAATAAATAAAATTGAAGTGTCTGTCATATTAAGCTCATAATATGGTTATTTGCACGGTACCATAACTGAATCACACGTTTTTAAAATTTTTGTCTGTGTGTCTGTCTGTTTGAACGGGCTAATCTTCGGAACGGCTTAACCGATTTTGACGAGACTTTCACAGACGAGTAAAGGATTGACCAGGGAGTAACATAGGCTACTTTTTAACCGACTTTCAAAAAGGGAGTTGTGTTTTTCTACCAATGTACACCTGAATGTCCGAGATTTCTGAACCGATTTGCATAATTATTTTTTTTAATCGCTAAAGGAACTTTGCGACATTGTTTCATAAAAAATTTGGATTCTAACTCCTCAATCCTGATGCTGCAGGGGACCTGACGATCAAAACTGATGGGATTTAGAAACTGTCGGTTATAAATTGATTGATTTTGAAGGTATACGAAGTAAAGACTTTACCTTAACCTCGAGGACCCAACTCCTCAATCCTGATGCTGTAAAGAATTGCATTCTTAAATCCTGGTGATCCCTCGGGATTTTTAAAGGATCATCCGTTTAAATATTTTTGCATGGTACAGCTAAACACGTTGCATCCCGGGGACGGGCTATTACGGATAGGCTATTTTTGTCCTGGAAAATCAAAAGTTCCGTCTTAGCCCGTAGCGTTGCTGAAGGTTGTGATTGTAATCCCTAACATACCTACACATAATGGTTGAAATTTTCTTGAGATAATAATGCGGTGGATAATCCGTTTTTCTGGATAAAATAATATAGTTACAATTTTCTCGATTAGTCTGACAGAGCACAAGATATACGAACAATTTTGATCGATTTATCTAATTACATACTGTCCATAAGTTTCGCAATTTATTTTTTATTATTATTTTATATTATTTTTATAATTAACTGCTGGTCGATTCCGTAAAACGCAATTATTGTGATTGACAGAATTTATGGTATTTTTGTTGCAACAATGCAGTATATATGCATGCATATGCAGTATGCTCCATTAGCGAGCAAAATATGTCGGCCAACCGGAGGTAATTGTAATCGTTACACTGTGCCTAGCTGTCTTTTTACCGTGATCGAGGGCCTGGGTTCATGTTATTTCTGCCACTGTGAGCATACTTGAACTTCAATATTCCAGGTAAAGATATAACGCATAAGCTGTATGCAGTTAGTGAAGGACTGGGCGCGGGCGTCAGCGGCGAGAACGAAGGTCCGCCGGCGCACCTCACGCGCTCTGCGAGCGTCGACGCAGTGCACGAAGGCGCGCGCGGCCGTCTGCGCAGCGCAGCGTGGCGTGCTAAGTCTTCTACTTCTGGCCGAGGTAATTACTTGCTACTACAAGTAGTTGTCAAAATAATTAAATCCATCTGCCTGTATGAATCAATAGCTGCACATAGACCTTTCGAGAGCGCGCAACCAAACAGGGTCCATCCATTTCCCGCCACTTTTAAAGCCCATCGGGCCAGTGGGCTGGAGGTATTCTAAGTCCAATAATAATAATTTGACTGTCATGTCGTAGCTTTTAAAAAAGATATATTGGTTACAGGTAGTTCGTACTGGCAACCAATGGTGGCACGGCAGTTCCTCAGACAGTCGCCGTTCGGGCGCGGCGTGGTGCCGCCGCCGCGGCTGCTGACGCAGACGTCGTCGGCGAGCCTGCAGCCGCCGGCGCCGCGCCGCAGCCCGCCGCGCCGCGCGACGTCGTGCCGCCGCAGCCGCGAGGTGAAGTTCGCGGAGGTGGCCACCGCGGCGGAGCCGGCCGTGTGACGCGGGCCGCGGCCCCAGCCCGAGCTGGTGCCGCTGGTCGCGCCCTTCTGCGTCCCCGCCGCCGCGCCGCACATCCCCTGACCGGACACTGAGCGAACGATGACGCCCCACACAACTGACTTTTAGTGTACGCATAGTTTAACCGTTTTGATTTCTTATGAAACAAGGTGCATATAGTACGATCTGCAAAAAGTATCGATACTTGAGCCTCGATCAAGTGTCATCAGTTTCGTCACGATAACGATGCATTCTTTTACTCGATGTTTTTGAGTTGTAAACATTCATGGATTTTTCTCTTAAAATCGTTAAGAGCTTTTTTTACAGACATGTTTAATAGGAATAGAATAAGTTCTTAATTACATACCTACGTAGAAAATAATTATGGTATAGACACTGTTGTTTTATGCGGATCCCAAACTAGCTATCCGGAATCAATCAAATACCTAATTATTTTACTACCGAAATTAATTTCGCAAGTATTAAGTTAAAAGTGCTATCTATATTTTATAGAAAAAAACGAGCTTCCCATATTAAGTGTATGCGTTCAGTGAATAGTTTCGTTCGCTCGAAAGAAAATGTGTTAAACACTAAAGTGCTCACAGCTGAGATGTGACAAAAATGACAAGTGAAAAATAGTGATAGTTACCTACAAGTGGACTGTTAAATGACAGTGTTAAATTAATTACTGTGTGAGAAGTAGACTTATCTAGTTAGAACTACTTAAATGTATTTTTAATATAGTATTTTATTTTGCAACAATATCGCTCAACGCTTTTATTTTGTTACACTGTATAATGTATATGGATACTTATTCGCTGTAGAAAGTGACTGATGACGATTCGCAAAGTAGACCAATTTAGTTTGCAAAGAAATAGAAGAGAATCTATAGGCAACAGAGAGGGGAATGGAAGAGGTTTTATTTTGTTTCTGATTACCACAGTTTATTGACAATGGTCTTTTTCTTTCGATGAATTGAAATATCAGTAATTCTGATCTTAACTTATCTAGAGCAAAACGTATAGTTATGCTTAAGTTCGTCTGATATCAGATTTTTTACTGCATTTTCAATAAATGTAATCAAACCCACATTACATTATTACGAGTACATCAAGGTTGGTTCAGGAGCACAAATATGCTCACACAAGCCAAGACAAATCTTTAAAAATTATAAATCTTTATTTGATATTGCAAAAAATATATCCGTAGATGTTGAAACCTGCAATGCTTTTTCTGTGTAAAATCTCGACGTACTGCTTACAACGAAAAACGTCTAATATTAAAAACTTTTCAATTCTATATACCTAATGGTAGGAAAATAATAATAAAATCAGACTGAACTGTTTTGTAAGTATCTAAGAAATAAAAAACAGTCATTAAATAGTAAGTACATAAATGTTGATAATGGGCATGTACCTAATAATATTTTTCTGGATGTTATATTAGATAGCCCTTTTTCATAAAGATCATCATATTTAAGATATTAATTACTATCCATAATCGACAGAATCGATCTTTATGAAACAATTTAAAAGTGCATACTAGTTAAGTATCCTGAAATTTAAGAAACATAAAATATAGTTAAGTTACCCAAAATGATACGGGTTTCAAAGATATAACGAGAGAAGCATTACTGTTTACAAATTTTAACCTATTATCAGAAATGCACATTTTAAGAAATATTTCACATTCATATTACAACTATCTGCTTTTAATGTTCACCCTACACATTATCATAAACGAGAATCAGGCAGTTTACTTTTAAGGGCATCATTTCGAACCAATGGTTAATTATTTTGACGGTTCAAATACACTTTTGAAAGTTTATTGGAATCAAAATATATTCTATTCTAAATGCGTATTAACCTATTTTGGTTAAATAAAAGTAATATTCATTTTGAATGAAACATAATATTATTAAACATTAAATATAGCTTGGGAATAGATATTTCGAAAATCAATCGATCTCCACTTCGATAATTAAGTGTGATATTATGTTAACATGGAGCGAATAGTTTCCTTTCATAATTTCTTTTTATAGGACAACGTTTATCACGCCCCTTCGACTCTTGCTGAGAATGGGAAACTAATGGGAAAATTATCATCACTCAGAGTAAACTGTCTGACTCCAATATTAACGTAACATTGTTCACGTTCACGTTGTTTTTCTTCTCAATAGATGTTTTAGTCGTTACACACCATCATAATGATATAATATCACAATTATTATCACGTCATCATCAGTGTTGAGTTGATGTTGTTTCTTCGCGAATGAAGGGTGTCGAGACTAGAACAATAAGTATAGTGTTCATATATTATTTAGTTGTTGCCGGACATGTCTTCGACATCAAAACGTGAAACATTAACATCAAAACGTAAAACAAGCAACGTGTTATAAGGACATAACGCAACTCACGGTAATGTAATGCGTATGAATTCAAAGTAGTATCTAACTAAGCGCCGGTGCACATATGGCGGAGCGCAGCGCAGAAGCATGCCCGCGAAGTTTTCTACCAGAGAATGCGTGAGCATGCGCGGGACTGCGCGCGGATGCGCGAGTATCCGCACGAATGCACAATTGATTTTAGATATTATTTCAATGAGGACAATGTCGATAATATTTTGACTGTGAAAACCATATGTGCGCCGGCCCTTTCTTAATCATTATTTTGGCGTTGGTAAATTAATTTAAGTAGTTGGAATTGAAATTGAAACGAAAAAAAAACCATATACAGGCACATTTAGTCCTGACTCAAACAAGAAAATATTTTTTTAGGAACTCTAGGTGGATGATAGAATTTAATTTAATTTTGGTGCAACCACACCGCAGCGGATGTGCCAACTTCGCCTCACCGCAGTCCACGGCGTCTGCAGTGAAAGTGACGCGTATTCACTCATGTGGTGGACCGTAGTGCATCGGCCTTGAGCCGTCTATTCATCAATGGGCCAATCGCTCGATGAAATGTGCGCGCGTACCATAGTCGCAGAATATGTTCCGTAGAGTTCAGATCTCTTTGAAACGTTTTAAAAGACTCGTCGTGTCGCTTCTCAGCCGCAGTGTGCTTTGAGCTTTGAGTCTAAGTCCTTATTCCACGGTGTATTTAGCAATAACATATCGATCTATGTCTTCACTTATATCGTTAAAATTTTTAGGGATGTAGCAAAATACTTTACGATGTAATCCGGTACACCAATCCATGTGATGCACCCACACCTCAATAGTTAACATTTTATGTTATCAATTCTATTGACGTCATGGGACAACTAGAGAGAAGTACAGTTTGTGATACTCCTAAATGTTAATTACACATTTATAAACTGTTTGTAAACGATGTTATTGGCTTCTAAATTATATATCTAAGGCTGGAGTCGCACTATTCTCGATGTTATGACTTTTTGTATAACTACATTAATTGTGGGCCTTGCTTTTATTATATAAAAATGACATTGGAAAAGGCTAGTGAAATTTTGATAATTAAAACACCTAGATTTGAAATTAAAATTGATAAGGTAAATATGTGACGTGTTTACTATATGTTCTATACCTTTGTATATGTATGAAAATATATTGATATAAGTTTAATGTAATCATTGCTTTTAAAATGTGGTCGTAATAGTACATAATATAATTATATCTTATGTGTTGTATCTTACTATTATTTCCTGCACAGTGCGCGTATGGTTATGGCGACTTCGACTATGGATTGACATAACATGTAATCATAATATTATGAATTCTTACAATTATTTAAAGGTTAAAATGATTCGCACGAGAATGCAGTATAAAAATGACCGAATGCAACATTTAAACAAATCTAAACAATAGCAATAAATCTATATGTGATGTACAGATTTTAACAGCATTCATAATTTCTTAATATATTTTCGAATTCGCAAAATATAACTAATATTTTCAAAACTAATTCAATATGTAACTACCTATCTATATGACAACGTCTTCCACGTAAAATCGATTGTTTATTGTGGTCTCTCCTTATAAATACTTATTCGAAATGTGTTGTGATTATTCAGTTATTCGACTGTACTTCCACCCAGATAACTTATTTATATTTAGTGTTCAATTAAATTTTATAAAAAGTTAGACATTATTCTAAGTTAAAGAAAATAGACACATTTTATAAAGTAAAGTAAGCAACGAATAAGATATGCTTACATATAATAGAAAAAGCAGCTCGTGTCAATTTTTAACAGGGCTCTCTCCGTCACTTACTCCATACAATCGTAGTTCTAATTTCATTCGAATATTAAGCAACCAAAGTCCATGAAATTTTGCAGACATATTCTAGAAACTAATATCTGTGCCTGTGGTATTTTAGATTTTTCTAAAAATATGTAATTTTAAAATTATAGCGGCTCAAAGATTTGTATGTGAATTTTTAAGACCGCGTAACTTTGAAACCGAATATTTTAACGGAAATCTGGAAAACCACAGGCATAGATATTAGTTTCTAGATATGTCTGCAAAATTTCATGGACTTTGGTTGCTTAATATTCAAATGAAATTGGAACTACGTTTGTATACGAGTGACGGAGAGACCCCTCTTAACGACATTGCATGGTAGGAAAAATCATCGTCACAATTAATTTAAAAAAGTTATATTGTTAACATTATTTTATAAATCTGTACCAGATTATTACAGAAATCGTTTAGTACAAAAAGTTCTAAGTATTCAAAACAGACAATTGTTGATTGTTCAGCTATTACTGAAGTTAGTTTAGATTATATTGAATGTTTATTCTAACTCCATTTTCATTTCATAAAGCTAAAGGCACATTGCGGGAGAGTTAAGGCAACCGATGCGTTTTTTTTTTTTTTTTTTAATTAACCGTACGTAATCTGCACTACAAAATGCACATTATATTTGTGAGGAATAAAGTTAACGAAACCAAAGTAATCGCTCCAAATTAACAATACTCATCCGCGCCAGTTTTAAATTTTATGTCACATTTGGACTTATATTTTGTAGTTGAGATAAAGTTATATGTGACATTTGACAAAATACACGTCGTCTATGCTTTAACTCTACCGTAAACACTAATAATGTAAATTTTGTAAATTCTTAATTATAATTAGATATGTGTTATAGGCAGCTGTTGCGATGTGATAAATATCCGTGTATTCATAGACTTCTGCGTAGCGAAGTTAAAGCAAGTGTTTAGGGTGCGTTTTAGGTGCGTTATTGTTTTACGAGTATTACTGATTTTTTTATTTTTAGATTATATTATTTATTTTATTTAATAGAGTGCTAGAACGACATTTATACTTACCTGCCAAAATAGTGTCCGTGCTTTTACTATTTCATCGTTTGAAAGCAAGCCAACATGAATCTGTTCCCAAACATTCTGCATTATGTTCTTCCATATACTTAATACCTACAGATGAACAATGGGAAATGTAAGTAAAAAATATTGGCAGAGCGCCTCTGTGATACACGTTAGCTATTTAGAATAGAAGTCGTCGGTTTAAATAATGTGTATAATCGCAAAACTGATGTTGTTCTGATAATATATTATTATAGGTTGCCCCCGCGTCTCGTCGTGCATGACATTAACGTTATTAATTATTATATATTATTGTATTTATTCACTTTATTAACATGTTTATTATGTCTTTAATAAAAACAAATGCTTATTACGTTACATTATTTCATAATCCTAATCACACCTTCTCAACCATTAAAAATCTAGCCACTCGGTTCTGTATTCAAATCAATAAGCTGTTAACCAAAGGCTCAAAATACATTGCCACAAAGTCGAAGTGACGTGAAGTGATAAACCTAAAAAAAGTTTTTTTAGTGTTCGTTTATTGAATGGTTTTTTTTTATGCAAAGGATATTCATAAAATAATAAAATGACAAGGTAAACAAAGTTGAATGCCAAAAAGATAAGCATTGATTAACTAACATTATGTAGGTAGGTATTTAAAATGATATATGCGAAATACCTATTAGCAACTCACAGCACTATCACTAAATGGCGCTAGAATTCTAAGATAGGTTTTAATTAAAGGAAGTCCTGTACAACAAATTAGTTTTATAATCAATAACGCCCACGATTACATGATTTGGAATCATTGTATTGTACCTATAAATTACGTAAGTAGGTAAAGGTAGGTACCTAGGTAATTTTAAAATCACTTTCAAACCAGTAGATATAATTTAATTTATGTCTTTGATTTCAAACTCACAAACAATATTTACTATGTGAATATACATACCTATTCAATAAAGATTTAGTAAGTAGATCGATAATATATTATTAAGTATAGTAGGTACTTAGGTATTATTAATTATTATGAAACGTAAGACTTCTTATCAAAGAGACTTACACTTTATCACATTATGATCCCTGACCTCTTCGAATGGTGAATAGCTGACGTAATATGAGCTCACGAAACATTTGCCTTTAAACGTATCACCATTTAATGTTAAATTTTATTTTAAAATGCTAATCAATGCTTCGGTTCACTGATAATGTGGCCTCACAGCGTTCAGTTGTGTTCACACTACAAGAACTGTTACTGATTTATAGTCAAAATGTTTTGTGTTTTAGTTGTTACCTAATGAATGTTATGTGGTGTGGTTAACACAATGGCATTTGCAGCGAGAAAGTGGTTAGTGAATTTAAGGAATATAAATAAATATAGCAAGTTTTGTTACGTAAGTAACCCAAGAGCGTAAGTACCTAACTTATTATTCTTTAGTAGCCGGCTAATTTTGCGACACGTTTGTGATATTCTGTAAATTGTTAGTAGTTTGTCTGCATTAATTGTTCGTGGCAGAAAAAACTTTTTACCCTCGACAGAACGGAGGCGGTAGGTCTACCTACATATTAAATGCGTGTGTTGATGCGTTTTTCTGCCATTACCATTTTCCTTAAAGATTACTGGGCTAATTTTTATGCCACCAGAGAGCACTGCAATTCACCGTGGATTTTCTTTATTTAATTTTATGTACTTACTGTTTAATTATGTCTTAAGCTAGAATATATCGACACGTAATAATATATCAAATCATAAAGATTCCACTATATACCTAATTATTTCGTATATTGAAGCTATCCTAATTTTGCATGAAAAAAGATGGATACGTTTTTATCATTTAAATAAATAGTGTGATTAAAATGTAAAACAGAGACAATTGTTTAGCTTGTACGTACGATAGATAAGGCCCAACTGGGGACCTAATCTTATCAAGCACAAATTACTTATTAAGTACACACAATATACAGGCCCGTTCATATTAAATATGGAAAGCCGGAGGAGAGCCAGGGTAACAGACTTAGCTCAACTCAGAGCTCAACGGGTTGCAAAGCTGAAGTGGCAATGGGCAGGGCATACAAATAGTTCGAAAAACCGATAAACGTTAGGGTCCCAAGCGAAATCGCAGCATTGAAAATTCAGGCGGTGCAAAATCATGGCATTGGTAGTCCTTAGAAGACCTATGCCCAGCGGTGGACGTCTATCGGTGGATAATGATGATGATGAAGCAATCAGGTGTATAGGTATAACAAACAAAAATACGACAAGAAAAAAAATATCTTGAGGTGAATAGATCGGGTTTGGTATCAATCAGTTTAGCTCATTTAGTTTTATTTTTATTTAATATTCATTTGTTCTGTGTAACGAAAGTTCTATCCAAATACAGGCAAATGAGCCTATCTGCCGAATAATCCAAAACCGATTATATTGATGTCAATTTTGATTATGTAATTATAAAATATTAAAATGGTACTTTTCATCGTATTTGATAATAAATAATATCTTATCTCATTATTATCTTTAAATCACATTCAGAACAATGTGTTATCAACTTCATAAATCCATCAATGCAATGCAATAGGTACAGTTTTTTCCTACTTTCTCTTAGTAGGTAGGTACTTATTTAGGTATTATGATTTGGTTTGCATTTTAAATAAATTTGTTTGAAAAATCACAACACTACATAGTATAATTTTAACTAAATAGTGAACTTTCCATAACATTTAGAAAACTTACCATAACTTATTAAAATCTTTTTCCAGACGAGATATGCATGTAACTCATGGAATCATCCGAATTACGTTCCTAGAATAAACAACCAGTTCAAGCCACGATGGCTTCACACTACTAGCACGGTTAACAAAACGGTTGCATTTAAATTATCTGATATCGGAGAGGGTATACGAGAAGTTGTTATAAAAGAATGGTAAGCAATATTACAAGTTATATTTTCATTTGCGAAAAAGCATGAATAAAGATTTGTAAATGAGGGCTAAAGCTAATTTAATGTTGTAGTACATTTATATTTATGAACTCGTCTTTCATTTGACACCCCACTCGATACAATAGCAAAAAAAAATTTTTGGAGACCTCCACCTTTTTTGATGTAACATCCGTTACCTAGGTCAATTTTTTCATATGTAGCCTATGTCACCCGGACTTTTACGACGAATTGATTGACACCTCATTCATCAAAATCGGCCCAGTAGTTTAGGCACTACGGTGGAACACACAGAATCTGGATACAGACATACATACACACATACATAGATACATAGAACATACATAGACTGCTAAAATCATAACCCTTCCTTTTGGCTTTGCCGCAGTCGGGTAATAAAAACCGTCTCTAGTATGTCCTGTGTATAACTAGTAATAACTGTTCCAGGTTCGTTAAAGTAGGTGATAAAGTTCAACAGTTTGAAAACATTTGTGAAGTGCAAAGTGATAAAGCAGCCGTGACCATCACAAGCCGGTATGATGGAGTCGTTACAAAGCTTTATCACGAAGTTGACCAGACTGCGTTAGTTGGACAACCTCTGGTTGATATAGAAGTTGATTCGTCAGGGGACGAAGGTATCGATTGTCCTGAATAACTTGTTAATACTAATAATCTTGGATAGTAATTATAATAAATTCTGTAATGAGGGTTTGATATTGTTGTTGTGTTGAGTTGGAAGAGTATAAACTTTATATTGTACAAGATGATGCCCGTGATTTTGTCCTCGTGGATTTAGGTTTTTTTTAAATCCCGTGGGATCTCTTTGATTTTTCCGGGATAAAAAGTTGCCTTTGTAAATTTCCGGAATGCAAGCTACCTGTATACTCATATAAATCTGTTAAACGGACGGGCCTCTAAGAATCTCGTGGCCTATGTCCTTTCCCGGGATGTAAGCTAAATGTGTATCAAATTTCATTAAAATTGGTTCAACTATTGGCCCGTGAAAAGCTAACAGATAGACAGATAGACACACATTCGCATTCATAATATTAGTATGCATTTGGATTATTAATTAAAACATGGGAACAACTAATATAATTTCTAAGATAATTATTTTGCATCTACAGATACACCGGCATCGGATTCTGCAACTGACGCTGCGAAAGATGTGCCAAAAACAAAAACTGAAAGCATTCAACGCACAAAAGTATTAACAACGCCAGCTGTAAGAAGAATTGCTGCTCAATTTCAGGTAAGATCTAAAAACTTTACAGACTTTGCCTAAAACTATATTCCGTTTTCCCTGCCAGCTTACAATATTGGGATTTTCAAAAGAAGAGTGACTAAGTGTGTAGATTGTATTGCATTCCTCTTTTGGGAGCCGTCCTAGCTTAAGTTCTAAGATGACGAAAATAATTGTATGCCCACCATTATATGATAAAAAAATATTATTTTGAATGTGTTGAACCCAGGTTCCTTATTGAAAGCCTAAATGAATTTTTGACCTTGTCATTATTTTAAGGTGGACCTCAGTAATATCAATGCGACAGGTAGGAATGGCAGAGTACTTAAGGAAGACGTACTATCTCACCTCAACATGACTGCAGATAAATCTAATGATGTACCAGATAACACTTTAGCTGTAGAAGCAATTCCTTTTCCTATGACTGCAGCTATCGCAAGAGAAGTTATTTTGGAAGACAAAGTTGTTCCTGTTACAGGATTTATGAAAGCTATGGTCAAATCTATGACAGAATCAATGGTATGATTAGATATTTATATATTAAAATAGCATTTTAATGTTCAAACGTGAGTTATTTCCATTTTTAAGTTTAGGAATATAGCTGGTAGGTATATCCTAATCTTAAAATACTATTGTTGACTGTAATATTTTTAGTGAAATTATATTATTGTTCTAGAAAATACCACACTTTGTATTTAGTGATGAATATGACGTGACAAAACTGGTAAAATCAAGGCAGGAACTTAACGAACTGGCCCAAAAAAGGGGGGTTAAATTGACTTACATGCCTATTATCATTAAAGCTGCTTCTCAGAGTCTCCTATCTTACCCAGTGCTAAACAGCAGCCTCGATAGTTGTAATGAAAATCTGATTTATAAAGCAAGCCACAATATTGGCGTTGCGATGGACACGCCTAATGGCTTAGTAGTACCCGTGATCAAGGTGAGTTATGTATAGCATAATATGTGATACTATTTCGCCAGCTCTTTGTTTTAATTTTTATATCTTTCATTTTCAACGATGCACTGCCGTGGGTTTATTTACTACTCTATCTTCACAATTTGTAGTATTTCCAAGATCTTCCAACTGTAACCATCTTGACCTATTCTATAAAAAATAATACTTACAGTACTTATGTATTGGATCAGTTTTGATGGATCCGTTTTAATTAAAATACGGAGTACCGAGTACAAGACACGAGTTGTAAACCTACGCATTGAATTAAGATTCTTCCTTCCTTAATTTTTTAACTTCCGCTAAAGTTATCTATTGTAATGAAATACATATTTTGCTTATTACAGAACGTGCAGCATAAGAGTATTTTTGAAATAGCAATTGAACTGAATTCTTTACAAGAAAAAGGATTAAAAAGCCAACTGGGGCTTAACGAATTAACTGGTGGAACTTTTACAATTTCTAATATTGGCATTGTACGTATTGTTGTATTTTTGCTTTTACTTTTATTCTACTTTTTACATTGTTTAATGGCAAAATATGTATATATGATACCAATCATTATTAATATTTCAGGTAGGAGGCACTTACACGAAACCAGTGATATTGCCTCCTCAAGTTTCGATCGGAGCTTTAGGAAAAATACGGGTTGGTAAAAAGAGTAATATTTTTCTAATAAGCTTTCTTTGCGCTCCTCTATTTTTTCAAGAGATAATATGAACTTATTTATGAAAGAAAGTGTAAGGATGAATAAGATAATAGTGCGTACTAATAGGTAATAGTGCGTACTTCATATTGTTTACTTTGATTATATTACGCTGCCATAAAGCCTTTTTTAAATATTTCTATGTATTTTTGTTTAGTCACTTAACATGTTACAGGCAATTTGACATGATTTACCTATAAGCTGATATACTAAGCAGACTTTAATGGGCTCAACTCTCGCCATTTAAAACTTAAACAAGGTTTTCACGCCACTCGCTCGACAATGCCTTATTACAGACCAGTAATAATGTGCGTCATAGCATTCCTATGACTTAGTCGGGTTGTAATGTTCTACTGAATATATGAGGGATGTAATGTAATTTGAATTCAGAACATCCCGCGTCCCTTTCACTCGCTAGAAACACGAGCCATAGAGTAAAGAGTAAAGATAATGGAAAATTCCTCCAGAACTTATCTGCGAAACGTTTCTTGTGGTGTTATTGCACCGCGAGATGAGAAAAGTAGAGTATTAATATGGGGGTAATGCTGTCGTTGTCTGTGGTGCTCCTAAACCCCGTGCTTCACTCAGTATTCTAGATACAACACCCTCGCTACGGTCGGGAGCTACTCTAAAGTCCCTCGTTACGCTTGGGATTTATCCCGGCGCTCGTGACGTAAGACATTACTAATTTACCCCCATCTTGAATAATCTGCTATTAAACTCACCTATCAACACGTGTGTTTGAATGGGCTAAATGGGTTAAGCATTTCTTTAAACCACACTTAAAGCTTGTGTGGTTAAGCCAGTTATAATCTTACTGCAACTTAAAATTTTCATTTACAGGTTTTGCCGAGGTTCGATTCAGAGGGTAATGTGGTCAAAGCTCATATCCTATCAGTAAGCTGGTCAGCTGACCATAGGGTCATCGACGGTGTTACCATGGCCCGCTTCTCAAATCAGTTAAAAGATTATCTAGAAAATCCTCAGAAGCTAATTTTAGATCTGTAAACCTTAGGGATCATGTATTTATATTATAAGAAGCTATTTTTGCAATGTTTTTGTTGAAAAAAATAAAATATTATTTTGTGATTTTTTTATAATTTATCATGCAGGCGTATAAAATTGTTTCATAAAATTGCTATCGTCGCAAAACTTCAAAACGAGTGACTTTGAAATAGGCTATCGTCCACTCCGGTATGCAGTGTGGGGTGTATTCGCGATGGAAGCGCGCAAATATCTCGGTGAATAGCAGGGCATCAATATTGTTTATTGGCGTCCATTTCAAAGCTAGAAAAGCCATATCAACGTCACAGAACTTTTTATCTGCAATATGCAAAGTAAAATCACTTAAGTTCGTAATACTAAAAATAATATCTGTAATGCAATAATATAAGTCAAATATCTATAAAATAATGTTCTAAAATAAGAACTAAGTATGCTGATATAATATGACGTCACTCAACATTATTATGTAGCATCATTGCATAGTTATCATAATAAGCAAGCTTATTAAGTCAATAGAGCGGTATATTTTATCAATCAATTTAATCAAACAAATAATATTTGCTATCTTTGTATTTTAAGGAGATCGCCCACCTCGACTTTTTGCAGCGATACAGTAGCGATGCAGCTGCAAAGGTCGCGGTACTAGCGATGCCTATAGTACCGCCTAGGCCCTTGCCACCTTTGCCTACGATTCTGTATATCAGAAACGCGTTCAAGTTACCGCAGCTGTATCGCTACAAAAAGTCGCCGTCCGATGGCCCTTAAAGATAAACACTTTACAAGTCTTTTTATTTTATACTAGATGATGCCCGCGACTCCGTCCGCGTGGATTAAGGTTTATTTGAAAATCCCGTGGGAACTCTTGCTTCTCCGGGATAAAAAGTTGCCGAAGTTAATTTCCGGGACGTAAGCTACCTCTGTACTAAATTTCATATAAATCGGTTTAACGGATAGATTCTTAAGAGTCCCATTGGAACTCTTTGATTTTCCGGGATAAAAAGTAGCCTATGTCCGTCCCCGGGATGTAAGCTAACCCTGTACTAAATTTCATTAAAATCGGTTCAGCGGTTGAGCCGTGAAAACGTAGCAGACAGACAGACAGACACACTTTCGCATTTATAATATTAGTAGGTATGGATAGTATGGATTGTGTTGTAACTTTTAAAAAGTCTTATCTAAAAAAGTTTTTCAAAAAATTGAAATAATTGATTTCTCGACAACTTCAATGTTTAATAATAAAATCTACTCGTATAAACACAAAACATACCAGCTATTTTTATAAAATAGACTTTTCGTGGCGATGATATTTGTATGTCATCTCGTTTGAGGGCCAGTAACACTCTTTGTTTATCACTCCAGTTTCGATCTATTTCTCGGAGTAGACTTGCTCGAGCTGCTTTTGTAAGTAGACCGTTTAACTCATGGAATTGACCGCCACTAATAACTTCAGTCACTCGAGCTATTGCCTGCAAGATTTGAATGTTACAATTTACAATGGACGTCCCGAGTTCAATAAAATTTTGTATGTACACATACGTACTTATTACGTATACATATTTAGCTTTTCCGCTACAATTTTAAGGGATTCGAAATGGCTAAATAAATGGCTAAAAAACGATAGCTAAATTATCGAACTTTTAAAGCAGACTTCTAGGGTTTTACCTGCTTAGCTCCAAATTTAAATTCTTTTTCTTCAAAGGTAGGATCCCATACATATCTTAGTACAGTGAAATCTATCTTGGTCTTCAACCAAGTTAAAGGATTTTGTACTAATATAAGCTTTGGAATTCGTCTCTTTCGTTTCTGCGGCAAATCACTGTCTCGACGACGGAACATAAAAGTTCTTGAAATTGTGCTAAGGAAATCGAAGTGTTGTTTAGAACCGTGTATATTGGCGTCATCTTTGAAGCTACTCTTTGATTCGAGTGCTCGAAAATTTGAAAAAAACTCTCGTTGGATCGATGATATACTTCGTTTACAAATAATTTGGCATGTTAAAATGTTTGGAGTACTTGGTTGACAGTAACTATTCTGACAATTAGCTGATTCCATGAAAGACGCACATCGCGTTGCAAATGGCCAGCACACTTTGGCAAAATATTTTGTAGTGCCGATCATCTGAAATTCAGAAATTATTTATTGTAAATTGCCGCTGCCGTAGCCACAGTTTTACGAGCCGTAAGTAGCTATGCCCGTAGCCTGTTAGTTTTCATTCTGGACTCTCATTAATTCTGCCAGTTAGGGGCTACAGAAAATGTAAACCTATGTAGTACTTAATTGCCTAAGCTGTAAAATTATCATTTACGGTTTTGCTAAATATTCAAAAGTATCATTCTAGTTTTATTACAGGAAAATAAATATATACTTTACTCGACTGTTAGCTTAAGCCCGTAGACTGTCTCGTTATTTCTTCTTTAATATTTCCTCAACCCGAGGGTTTGCCAAATAAAATTAACATCGCGGAAAGCTAGGAAAATAATGCACGGAATACCTACCTTTATACGCGAAGTATGCGGTGATAGGCAGGCTCATAGGCATAGCATGGTTATAGCTACCTAACTACCCATTTGGATATAATTTTAAAGGACATGGATGATATTTATTTATCAAATTTGTTTACCATATCGCCATTGCAATGTGTTTAGATATTAAACGATAAAGATTTTTTCCCTACATAGGTATTAAGTACACATCCCCCAACTTGCATAATTTCTCATTTTTATAATTAGTTACTAAACCATCCTAAAACAGTCCTAAAAACAAATTATTCAATCAAACATTTTGTCAAATTCAAATGCCATGAAGCATCTATGAAGGCATGAAGCGTCAGATAATTTACATTCAGAAAAAAAAAATTGTAAAGGTCCTAGAAGGCTTTACGATCTACGATACAATAATTTTTAAAACCAAAATGTTTAAATAATATAAAATAAATAAACCAATTATGATGTTTAATTAAATCTAACCTAACTAGGTATTTATTATTGTTTTATGCGTAACCTACCTACTAATTATATCTGATGTCTTAATAATTACTATCTACCTAAAGCGATACCAATCGTCGATCGCTGCAGATACAGCACTATTGCCAGCATTATCGAGCAATGTAAAATTCCAGTCAAGTGCGAGTCAGACGAACGCACCAAGGGTTCCGTAGTTCCGTACCTTGGCAAGAAACTTTGAACTATGTACATTGCACATACTTAATTGGCTTAGTTATTATTCGACCGCTTCAAAAAAAGGATCGATATTATTTCGGGCAGCACAATATGAGAAGGTATAAGTTTAGGATTATTTTTAAAGCCGATTTCAAAAAAATTGCACTGTAGAGACATGACATCAAAACTCTAACAAATCTTTAGCTTTCTAAACTCCGGAGTAGAATTTTTTAACATTTTTCGTGATCACTCAAAAACTAAGTAGGTATATACGGTACCAAAGGATTAAATATGTAACTCTCTTTACCTCACTCGATCTTCGACTTAATCAATATTATTATAAAATTTCAACGCAGTCGCACCATGGGCACACCATGAGGGTTCCTTTTTTACCATTTTGGCACGGATCCCTAAAAATTAAGTACTTTTCAGTTTATCTACAATGTATAAAGTATAAATAAGGGGGCACTTCAGCGATTTTCACATTGTGGCATTATAGACCGGTAAGTTTTAATTTATATACCTAAATCCATTTATTTAGGACCTAGGTCATAAATCATGGTCACGGGTGTTCCCCGAGAAACGTCAACAGGTCATAATATTACTGGAGGCGCACAAGTCTTTACCTACAAAGAGTACATAACTACATAATACATGTAGTTATGTACTCTTTGTAGGTAAAGGCTTGTGATTAGTGATTACAGACGCTTAGCACTAAGGCGTCATCCCCATGGACGAGAGAATAGCGTCGATGCCGATGGTCTCGATACCTTTCTACCCGTTAAAGGACTAGTCCCCCTTGTATAGTCGTCATAATATGCCTTTTTACGGAACATCACTGCTTCGAACATATGACAAATTCTTGGGTTTCCTATTTACTTCTAAATTCTAATGAAAATTCACATCACGTTAGATCAATTAAATAATGTGTCAAATCATTTATTCAAATTGGGTACCAATGACCATTGTACACTTTTTGTCGAAGGTCAATTGTTGAATTTGTAATGATGTAATGGTGATATTATTAGGTGAAAGCTACGAGGGTTCAAACGCACCCAGGTCTGAGAAGAGCCAACAACGAACCAAATCACAAAATCACAAACTAATTAGAATTATCAAAGCTACTAGCAACTCATTCCCAAGCTTTCCACTTCTGAAAATTCGTAAATTTTATTACAGCATAATGTGGTCGACAATCGTGGGTGTGGTGGCGCTTGCCTCCGTGGCTTCAGCTTGCAGGGTAACTGTGACCACAGTTAGTGGCACTCATGCGCCGGCTCGCGTCTGTGGTGGGGACCTGATATTTTCGGATGAATTCAATGAATTCGACCTGGAGAAGTGGCAACATGAGCTCACCTTAGCTGGTGGCGGTGTAAGTTGTATTAAAATAATGTTATCCTAATGTCTTACTTAATGCCTACCGTATTTATGTAGATACATATCTACCTATTTTAAACCCCACCAAAAAGAGGGGTGTTATAAGTTTGACGTGTGTATCTGTGTATCTGTCTGTGGCGTCGTAGCTCCTAAATTAATGAACCGATTTTGATTTAGTTTTTTTTTTTTGTTTGAAAGGTGGCTTCATCGAGAGTGTTCTTAGCTATAATCCAAGAAAATCGGTTCAGCCATTTGAAAGTTATCATCTCTTTTCTACTTAGTTACTGTAACCTTCACTTGTTGGAGGTGTTATAAATTTTTAATTTAAACTTGTATTTTATTACCTGCTACTATTTATACGATACCAATAATATTTTTCTTACAGAATTGGGAATTCCAATACTACGACAACAATCGTACGAACTCTTTCACGGAAGACGGAGTTTTATTCATTCGCCCCTCTCTGACTGCTGATCAGTTCAGCCCTGTGTTCCTCAGGAGTGGTCGCCTCAACATCGAGGGTGGCCAGCCTGCTGACAGGTATGCTATGTTGAATACCTACACATTCGGACTTCGGAGTACAACATCACACACGGAGTAAAACTAATTAAATTTCGTTAAAATTAATTATTTAAGAAATTAATTTAAACGAATTATTGGAATGTCCTCCCAAAACCTACGCAAAGAACACAGATTCAACGCGTAGAAGTAATCCACGTATTAGTCTAAAATTTTATGTAATTTATACTGATGAATTATAATAATTAACGGATAAATATTATACCTAAGTCGATACCCAATACTGCAATCACAATATCTAATCATATTGATACCTAACTTTGTATAAAACAGCTAATTTGATTTTTACAGGTATATAATTTTAGATAAGTACAAACAGATAAACTGACTGACTGACATAATATCAACGTACAGTTTTAACCGCTCAGATAGACTCAGCAAAATGTGAGATTTCACATAATATGTACATTGGTTTTATCTGTAATGCAGAGTAAACCAAGAAAGGATTTTCAGGAATTTGCTCGGAAACAAACGCAACGGGAACCGACAGAATGATTAAAATTATATGAAAGTGGCACTTTATTATATGTACAAACTCCTATATTTACTGCTGCAATAAAAATAGAGATCTACCCAAAACTGTTACTTCAAGAGTCACTACTAATTAGTAGGGCATTTTAGACATTCCACATAGGTAAATACCTAAATAAAGGACAATCTTGGTAAATTCTTATACATCTTTAACGCGTCCCTAATACATAGGTAATCCGCAATCGCCGAATATCAGATATCTGGTCTTTAGTGACAATATAATATGTAACACACCTAAACAACAAATTGCAGATGTACCAACCCCCAGTGGTACGGGTGTGAACGTCAGGGTACTCCCAGTAACATAATCAACCCAATTAAAAGCGCACGCATCCGTACCGTCCAGTCCTTCAACTTCCGGTATGGACGCGTTGAGATACGCGCTAAAATGCCTGCAGGAGATTGGTTATGGCCAGGTATTTTGTCCTTCTTAACTTATATTCAGACTATCCCACCTGTTGAGCATTTTATTTCTAAACATTTTCTTCAGCTTCACTGCCGTTTTTGTTTTAAGTATATCTTGTAGTCTTGTGATGGTACTTTCATTAACTTCTACTCTTTACACACTTTCATTCCCATGACATCATGAGTATGATGTACCTACTTTTGCTATCGGATCTCCGGGTTCCAACTCATCAATCCTAAAGCTGCAGGGGTAATGTCCAAATAAACCGATAGAACGAAGGATCTGTACGGAGAATTGATAAAAAAATGTATACTTAACTTCAAATTATTTTATTAAAACTAGGTACATATTTTGCATGTTTTATAACAATTTATGTTTTCCAGCGCTCTGGTTCATGCCAACCGCCAACGCTTACGGATCATGGCCATCTTCAGGCGAGATCGATCTCACAGAATCCCGCGGAAATCGCAATATGTTGAGTAACGGTGTCCACATTGGCACTCAGGAAGCCGGCTCAACTCTGCATTTTGGTCCCTACCCTGATCTGAACGCCTGGGATAGAGCACATTGGATCCGAAGAAACCCTACTGGCTGGGACCGTAACTTCCACAATTACCAACTCGAATGGACTCCAGGTTAGATATTTTTTAAGCCTAACGTCGCTTTCTCTTCAACCGATAAATGTCCACTACTGGATTTTTCAAGGACGTTCACGGAACACGGTTTTAAACCGATTGTATCCGGTTGTGTCCGGTGTTTAGTATAGAACTCACGCCAGCTCTTATGGACCCCCAACATCGATTGGTTGGATCTTCGAGCTATGGGCCTCGCGCATTGTCACTGCTAATTTCTGATTTGATTACTTTTAGTCTAGTAAGTCCGACCAAAGTTAGATATTGCTCTCCGCGTGACTTCAAGCTCATCATTATGCCCATAATATGCTTTACATACAATTTTTTTTGCAGACTTCTTAAGATTCAGCATCGATAACATTGAATTAGGAAGGATAGCTCCTCCAAGTGGTGGCTTCTGGCAGTTAGGTGATTTTGCCAGAAACCGCAATATTCTTAACCCTTGGCGCTCCGGCAGCAAAATGGCTCCATTCGATCAAAAGGTAGATAAGTACATAGTTAATATTTAGTTAGCTAAATATCTATAGCATTTTCCTGTGTGGTTTACCTTGTTTAAAGTCGTTTGTTTTTCTGGGATAAAAATGACGCACATGGTCTATTTGTGTTTCAATTTTCATTCAAATCCACCGTTTGTAATAAAATATGTAGAAAAACTAATTTTGTAAAAGTTTAAAGAAAGGGATAATTTATGAAACATGATTTAATTTATTAAATTACTAAGTTGCCTATTAGGTAGTTGACTGTATTTAAGTGGTGGCATCCATTATTTTATTAATCCATACATTTTTTTTATATTTTTCAGTTCTTCTTAATTATGAATGTGGCCGTTGGTGGCACTAACGGCTTTTTCCCTGATGGAGTTCAAAATCCACAACCAAAACCTTGGCGCAATACTTCGCCAACGGTATGTACGAGTCTATCATTATACCTAATTTTTATGACACTTGTGTGAAGATTTCTGACAGTAACAACAAGGTAGACTGTACAGTCATATACAGCAGGTACTTACCTAGTGCGCGAGTCGCATTGCAACGTATACCTACCAACTGTTGAGCATAAGCTAATCATAGTGAAACCTGTTTAACTGGGGTTTTAGGGGGCCTAGAATTATTTATTACTTATAACGGTTTTTCATTTACACAGTTTCCCAAATAGGCAGGTTAACATGACAGAGAGGAACTGAGAGGTCGAAAAGTATATTTACCGTATAAAGAGGTTAAAATTTTACTACATATTATATACGTACGTAGATACATATTATGTATGATTTTGTAAAAAAAATATGTAATTGTAAAATAGCTTTATGATATATATATATATATTATAATAATGCTTGGATGGTTTTCAGGCCGCCGCTGATTTCTGGAACGCTCAAAACAGCTGGCTGCCAACCTGGCAGCTGAACCAAAACAACGGAAGAGATGCCTCACTCCAAGTCGACTACGTGCGCATTTGGGCTTTGTAAATGTTCTTTCGTGATTTATTTTTTAAAGATTTCGTGGCAGTAAAATTATAACGAAAGTCTTTGAATTTAATTTAACTCAGAATAGAAAACACCTACCTACCAATATTATAAATGCGAAACTAGCTAGTATGTCTGCTTTTAACGGTCCATCTATTTTTGATGAAAGGTACGGAGACAGGTTGTATCCCAGGGAAAGGCATAGACTATGATTTGTCCCGGAAAACCAAAGAGATCCCATGGGATCCTTAAATAGCTAAATCATGTGGGCAAAGTTGCAAGCATGCTCTATTTGATACAGAGATAGTACCTAGCTTGCATCCTGGAAACGGGCTTTTTATCCTGGCAAATCGAAAAGTTACCACGGGATTTTTGAAAACTAAATTCATGCGAACGAAGTCGCGGGCTTCCATTTACTTACCTAGAAAAGAAGAAACTGACTACTATAATGAGTTATTGTGTTAGTAGAAAGAGAAAAATTGCAAAACTACAAAACGTCAGACAGAATTTTGCACTAGTTCTGGCAGATATGATTATGAATTGGGGAATCACATTGTCAGTCGACTTGCTGACTAAACAGGCAATCCAAACCGCAGTCAAGTAGTCTCGTCATCTAAATCCAACAAATATACCTACTAACTCAGGATACAGAACAAACCAGAAACCTCAGTTCTGCTGAGTCTTAAGAAGGCGGACTACTAGGCTTTCACCGCTACAACTGTACCTAATATGAATATCTACACTCTTCGTCTTATCTGATAGTTTACGGTCTGAACAAGCCAGTTTGCGCAGTTAAGTGCGTTTGTGTCCTAATACTTCGTTGCACAGAGTACATTCATACTCCATACTTATTTGTATTTTAATCCTAATCCTGATATCCTAATCCTAATCCTGATATCCTAATCCTAATCCTTATCCTAATAATCCATACTAATATTATAAATGCGAAAGTGTGTCTGTGTATGCTACGTTTTCACGGCCCAACCGCTGAACCGATTTTAATGAAAGGTACAGACTTGGGGTACATCCCGGGGAAGGACATAGGCTATTTTTATCCCGGAAAATCAAAGAGTTTCTACAGGATTAAAAAAAAAACAAAATCCACGCGGGCGAAGCCGCGGGCATCCTCTAGTAATATTATAAATGAGAAAGTGTGGATGTTTGGATGTTTGTTACTCAATCACGCAAAAACGGCTGAACAGATTTGGATGAAATTTGGAATGGAGATAGATTATACCCTGGATTAACACATAGGCTACTTTTTAACACGGCAAATCAAAGAGTTTCCTCGGGATTCCAAAAAACGTAAACCCACGCTGACGAAGTCGCGGGCATCAGCTCGTAATGCTATAAACGTAAAAGTGTATCTGTTAAGGTGCCCACGCACTCGAACTGAACTGCAGCCGAACTGCGCGTCGCGGCAGCGCGCTGCACAATATTCTCTCCAGCCGCGACGCGCGGCAGCGCCGCTCTAGTGCGATATGCTCCATACAAAATGATAGAAATAATATTTTGCCGCACTGTTTGGCCTGCACGGTTCAGTCTTTTGCGTCTTACCTGTGCAGTTAAAACTGCGCCGGCAAGATGGTCCGTGTAGCCGGAGCCTTAAATCATGTGTAATGACATTGTTTTGTTCCATATTATGAGTGTTAATACTATGTTGCGCACGGAATGACGTTCAGTAGTAGGTATTCCCTTACAAGTGAATACGAGAATAGGCTGGCCTTTTAACTTGAAATAATTCTTACCTACTATACGTAGTGGACATATAATTCAGTTTACTTTAGGTACAACAATTTAGAAACTTGACGTCCAGCATTCGACTTTCTCGCAATGTGCCTTGATCATAACTAGTCAGATGCCCTAGTCGTTTCTTAACCGCATCGCTTGGTTAGCGGTATGGTTACAAAAGTGATCCTTCATTCTTTGTTGCCATTGATCGGAGAGCCTCTGAGTAAGTATGTCATCACAAAATAGATCATTATTTACTTACTTAATAAAAAATTAAAAAATGTAGGCACTTCGAATTTAAACCACAATTTTAATAATTTTAAAGATTTAAAATTTACTTACGTCGCGCGTCGGTACCTAATGCTGTAGATTGGTCGGCAAAATATGCTGCGATTCGTTTTGCTATCCTTATTTTAACTTAATAGGTAACAGATTCAGTTAACTCTTTAATGTAGAATGGAACTAAATGGGTAACATTTTATTTGTTTTCAAATAGATATCATATATTATTATAACTACTCGTAAGTAGTTATTATGTATAATTATTATTGTAAGTATAGTAAATAAGTAATGTTCCATCCATCGATATACCTACGTAGAATGTTTCCATCTAGTCACATAATATCTACAATATTGATAAAATGACCTTCGATTCGACTCACCTTTCATAATTAATTATGTACAGGATACTACCGCCGATGAATGATTTGTTATACTATTTACCTATACTCTATAGGTATGCTGCTTATTGTTTTTATTATTTTAATGTAGTATAATAAACCATAGTTATTTACTTCATCTCAATGAGAGAACAAAGATTAAGTATAGGTATTATTTTCAGTTCTGGGGTGTGAACTGTAACGAGATGTCTAATTTTACAGACATGTGTTCCTCAATTTGGATTGGAGTGATACTGTTGATTTGTGCGGTCCCAAAAAGTGTACAAAGTGTAGGCACAGAATATCTCCACATGGTAGAGCCATGTCTACCTAGCGTGACAACAGTGGGTGGAACTCACGCTCCAGACACTATTTGTTCGGGAGCATTGATATTTGCTGATGAATTTGATGAGTTCAACCTTGAGACATGGCAGCATGAGAACACTCTGGCTGGCGGCGGCGTAAGTTTATCGTTCATCTAACTGAATTCGTAATAAAATTGTTACAGAGTTCCGGTATCTTGTATCTACTAACATAATATTTTATTTCTACAGAATTGGGAGTTTCAATACTACAACAACAACCGTACGAACTCATTTACAGATGATGGAATCCTATTCATTAGACCTTCACTGACGTCAGATCAGTTCGGAGAGTCGTTCCTATCAAGTGGCCGTCTTTACATCGATGGCGGAGCCCCAGCCGATAGGTGAGTTTCTAACATTAATTTTTTCACTGCCTTTTTTTAGTGTGGCATATTGTGTTGTTGTGATTGTGATTTTGTTTGTGTTGATAAATATCTTAGCTTTTTTTTCTGACGTATTTTTCATTGCTGTGGCTCATGACTCCTCCAATTAATCACAGAATGGAGCAATATTATAATGATTAATAAATAAATGAATGGATTAATAAATTAATGGTTTTCTTGGGCATACAACTCGAATTCGACCAATGGCCTAAGAACGATTTCGTCTTTTCGATTTAAAATCTAACAATAATAACCAAAACCGACAACTTATTTGCTCTTTTGAGGCACGTAAATAAGATAATGGCTAAATTCAGGCCTTCGAAGTAGCTCACCCATCCAGTTGTATCCTGACTTCGGTCAGCATTGCAAAAATAAACAAATTGTTACACGAAACCGTTAATCCTGCACTGCCATGTGAAGCAAACTGAAGAAACTTACTTGTCGGTACTGTTTGTAGATAGTAGAGCTGTAGTGAACCGTATGTATTCGTTACTGAGTAACGGGTGCGCCATCTAGTACCGAGTACCGAATCGTTACTCACAAATGCATCTCGTTACTCGCACCTTTCGTCGTATGGCCGTTCCTACACTGTTTCGGTTCACGCAAGTACCGTAGATACGTGTATTGAAATGTTTGCTAACCGTATGTTTTACGCGCAGGCGCGCTCATTTGGTGAATTTAAAAACGTACGTTACAAAAACCGACGTTTGTTTAGTTTATTGTTAAAATTTTAAAAACGTACGATTCTGTTATGGTATCGTTCAAATAACCATATGAGCTTAATAATGAGACAGTTATTTCGAAATTGTAGACAGACACTCTAATTTTTTTTATTAGTATAGATATTTAAGATAAGCTCAAGCTCAAGGTAACTTTTTTAAATATTTTAGTAGATTCTGTCAACAGTTCACTTGTAGTTCCACACTTATTAAATCAAACTAAATTGAGAATAACTTAAACACACGTCTGGTTCAAAATACGGAAAAGTGAGAAAATGCACCTTACGCAGCTTTGTATGTAATGTAGACCTAAGTATGTTTTCTACAAATTACGAATGTTGCGACGCGGACGCCGCGACATCATACTGTCGTACGCAATACGACTCGATTCGTTCATCTTACGTGGTATCAAAAGTAACGAGTAACGATACGAAAGTAACGAATACTAATTGTTATAGTAACGAATGCATACGGGTACGCTCGTTTTCGTTACTTTTACACCTCTAGTAGATAGGCAATGATATTATATGATATGATGTATAATAATAAAAAACCTCCCTTATGCAGGTGCACAGATCCCCAATGGTTTGGTTGCGAGCGCACAGGCACGCCAACAAACATACTGAACCCTATCAAAAGTGCGCGCATCCGCACCGCCAATTCCTTCAGCTTCCGATATGGTAGAGTCGAAGCCCGCGCCAAGTTGCCAGCTGGGGATTGGCTGTGGCCAGGTAGGTACTACGCAATTTCGAGCGTTCCGTACGTCAAAAGGAAAGACGGAACCCTTATAGGATCACATTGTTGTCCGTCTGTCTGTTCGTCCGTCCGTCCGTCCGTCGTGTCTGTCAAGAAACCTATAGGGTACTTCCTGTTGGCCTAGAATCATGAAATTTGGCAGGTAGGTAGGTATTATAGCACTAATACAGGAAAATCTGAAAACCGCGGATTTGTGGTTACATCATTAAAAAAAATTAAAATATGTTTCAATTTTCAAAACTATACCAAGTGAAATATCATATGAAAGGGATTTACTTGTACATTTTTAAACAGATTTTTATTCATTTTTATGAATAATAGTTTTTGATTTATCGTGCAAAATGTTGGAAAAAATACCCGAGTACGGAACCCTGCGCGAGTCTAACTCGCACTTGGTTGGTTTTTTTCCTTTCAGGAGAGGAATAAATCCCACCGACTTCTGTCTGCACAGTAAAATATGATTCCCGCAAGTTTTTGCTTCCATTACAGCCATTTGGCTAATGCCCGCCTTCAACGCCTACGGGACGTGGCCGTCTTCAGGCGAGATTGACATCATGGAGTCTCGTGGCAACCGCGACTTGCTACAGGACGGCGTGAACATTGGCGTTCAAGAGGCCGCCTCTACGTTGCACTATGGGCCATATTCTCAATTGAATGGTTGGGAACGAGCGCACTGGGTCGGCAAAAACGACACTGGCTACAATAGCGCATTCCATCTTTATCAACTAGAATGGACTCCAGGTGAGAGACAATTTACAGCCTCGTCAACACAGGGGCACAAGGGGTACACAAAGTGCGAGGGAAGCAATGGCTGCAGCACCGCGAGGCGTCATATTGACGCGTGTGTTCCCAAGATAATTTATGTGAAATTTGATATTTACCCTTTAAAATTTATTTCATAGTCTGTTTCCTATTTGTGTTTCTCACATAATCGTGCTAAATAAATGCTCGGCTTTGATGATTTAAATCGTCAAAGGTGACCGATTAAGGCTTAGCCTGCACAGAGATTTTTATTCGCGCGATTTATTTTCCACGCACGGAATTTCACCTGCCCGCACTGCGAATCCGGTGAGCGCCATACAACTCCATACTGCACAAAATAATCGCGCGAATTTATAACCGCACCGCGTGGTGTCAAATCAGAGATTATTCTAGATTTGTCGTAGAGCACAATCTTCATCAATTTATCTTTAGATAATTTTAAGGTGGATGCGACGGGCCTGCCCGCGAAATTCAAATTTAATTTGGTTTTTCGCAACTTGTTAACTAATACGACAACGTAGGCTTCAAAGGGTCCAGTTTAAGAAAAAAAAAGTAAAGAAAGAGCTAGTTTCTTAAACTTGACCCTTTTAAGTAAAGATTTTTATATACCTAAAACTGTGAGGATGATACTGTCACTGTCGCAATTAAAATGCCATAAATCTACGTTGTCGTATTAGTCTACAAATTGCGAAAAACCAAATTAAATTTGAATTTCGCGGGCAGACCCGTCTCATGCCCCTTAATACCATAATATGAGACTTGAGACCGTATCATTACAGATTATATCAAATTTAGTATCGACAATGTAGAACTCGGAAAAGTAGATCCAGGCAAAGGTGGCTTCTGGAAATATGGAGATTTCGATAGTAATCGTAACATTGAGAACCCCTGGCGCTACGGAAGCAAAATGGCACCTTTTGATCAAAAGGTAAAGTTCTTTAAAAAAACCACTTTTATCATAATTTAATAATTTAATATTAAATAACTGTATGTACGTTATTTTTATTTTTATTTAATGATATAAATAGGCAAAAAATTACTTTCAGTTCTACATAATAATTAACTTGGCGGTCGGTGGTACTAGTGGATACTTTCCCGATGGAGTTCAAAACCCCACTCCCAAACCATGGTTGAACTCTTCGCCGAAAGTAAGTTCAATAGTAATAATAATTAATTATACCTAGGTCCTAGATGTACATGACAAACATAATTGAAAGACAAATCCTTTTTGAAACAGTAAATTTCAAAATAATTTTGTTTGAAACAATTAATTAAGCAAGAAATTTTTGAAGTTCTTACTAAAACTTGGAAAACGGGATGGTGAACATGATGGTATTTTTTTACATCCAATTTTGATTCTGTTTGCACAGACAAGTTTCTTTTTTACACCCAATTTTGATTCTTTTTTCACAGATAAGTTTCTTTTTAATTGCAAAATCAAAGCACTTTTCATTCACATTCTTATTTCTATTTCTCTTATTCATCCAGGCTGCTACTGACTTTTGGGATGCGAGAGAAGCTTGGTTGCCCACATGGGGACTCGACCAAAACGATGGACGAAACGCTTCCCTTCAGGTGGATTACGTGCGGGTTTGGGCTTTATAGAGCGTCGTGACACGTGCAGAAGTCGACGTTTGCATGATTCAGGGTAAACCACAATTCAAAAATAAATATGAATAGTAAAAAAGAAATACATAGAGAAATTAAACATACCTACCTATTTTTTAAAAAGTTTTTTTAGTGTTTCGTACCTCAAAAGGAAAAACGGAACCCTTGTAGGATCACTTTGTTGTCTGTCTGTCTGTCTGTCTGTCCGTCCGTCCGTCCGTCCGTGTGTGTGTGTCAAGAAAATCTATACCTTCCCGTTGACCTAGAATCATGAAAGGCAAGGTAGGTAGGTCTTATAGCACAATTAAAGGAATAAATTCGAAAATCGTGAATTTGTGGTTACATTATTTAAAAGAAATTAAAATGTGTTTCAATTTTCAAAGTAAGATAACTATACCAAGTGGGGTATCATATGAAAGGGCTTTATCTGTACACCCTAAAACAGATTTTTAGTTATTTTTATGTAGTCTTTGATTTATCGTGCAAAATGACGGAAAAATTACCCGAGTAGGAGAACCCTCGGTGCGCGAGTCTGACTCGTACTTGGCCGGTTTTTTTTATCGCGATATTCCTCATGCTCAACACAAGTACTTATACAAGAAAAAAGGAAAGAAGCGAAATGCGTGAAACTACTAATAGGTAAATAGGCACTTTGCAGATATTTCAATCGGAAGTCAGGCCTACCTACACAGTAACCATAAGATTCGCTTTAAAAAAAAAGACATACCATAAGGTTTATTTTTGTTTATATTTTAGATAATATTTCAACCTTACTCTCTTAATCCATCTTATGTTTTTTTTTATGTTTTTGAAAAATATATACAACGATAACATTTTTACAACATGAACATTGAACAGACAAAATAACTCGCGACGGCATTGGCGTCAGCCGCAACTTGGGAATTGATATGACGTCGAACTGAGAGCATGCATGATACAGGAACCATATGAAGCAAATTAAACACGACTTTAATTTATATTTCTATGCCGTATTGTAAATTCTATAGCAGCTGCGTTAGATACAATACCGTCGCGCGTTGTTTGTCTTCAGGTGGATGCGACGGGTCTGCCCGCGAAATTCTTTAATTTGGATTTTCGCAATTTGTAAACCAATACGACAAAGCACGCTTATGGCACTTTAATTGCGCCAATGGTAGTATCATCCACACAGGTTTATATAAAAATCTTAACTTGAAAGGGTCCAGTTTAAGAAATTAGCTATTATAGTATCGACTAATTGTTTAGTGAATAACTCATGTCAAACCCATTATATGGACTAATTTCTTGAACACTTTCAAGTAAAGATTTTTATGTAATCCTGTGAAGATCATACTGCCATTGTCGGAATTAGAAAGCCATAAGCCTAATTTGTCTTTATTTACAAATTGCGAAAAACCAAATTAAATTTGAATTTCGCGGGCAGACCCGTCACATGCACCTTAAGGCACGGTCCCGACCAATTTATAACCTCCGAGAGCTTGCCCCGCGCATGAGTTTCGATAGTGTTTATGAATACGTTCTTAAAAAATTAATTTATGTTTTTTTGAAAAATTTAAACGAGCAAAACGCTCTTTATTAATAAAATCAACTCGTGTTAATGTTGTTCCTAATTAAAATAATGTATACTTTAAGAGGCAATGGAATCAATCATTATTATTTGTTTCCCATTTTTGTGGTTCTTTTATAACGATTTTAATAAATATTTGCTTCATTAAAAAAATAGAGCAAAAATGTATGTTTTTTATTTAATAGGTATTTTAATTAAAAAAGTATCTAGTGCGCGCAACATAAATAGTCCAATCTCTTTAGATTTGCAACAAGGCGGATTGTGCAAGCCATAGACTAAAGATTAATTGTACAAGCTCCGCTATTTCCCTGTCCCCTCAGTACAAGATTTTACTGCTCACCAATGTTGATAGTATATTTGACAGTCGAAATACTTTAGAGTTAAGGTAAAATAGCCCTTAAAGACCTTGTTTTAATGCTCAAGGTTGTACATATATTTACACCCAGCGCTCCAAGCGGATACGTTGCGAAATTAAAATCAATGGAACAGAATTTTGGTTTTGAATCAAGATTCTTTAGGTACATTTTACTTTGACGTTATGAGTTATGACGTTATATAGTTTCGACTATCGAATACTATCAACGTTGGTGAGAAGTAAAATCTTATACTGAGGGTACTGTTGTACAGTGCGTAGACATACGCCTCGTGTTCTACTAGACCACTGGTTTTGCACGCACTGTTTAGTTACCAAAAGCTGTACTTTATACGTCTAGCGCCGTGTTTTGCTCGGGGACGCACCTTTTAAACTTTATCGAGCTAGTCCATGTGGTAAAACCTCGGGCTCAGGTAATGTGAGGGCTTGTTGGTGGCGATGGGCGTGGAGGCCAGCACGTAGGGCGGGATGAGGCGACGCTTGTCCGAGAACGGACTCACGCGGGAATAGTAGCGGCGCTCTATCACCTGCAAAGTCAAATCATCGAATGATCGCATCACAGAAATCAGAATAAGTGAGTAATATAAAGCGCCCGCAATCGAAGTTTGTCAAAACATTTATTTATTTATATTTATTACTTATAGAATGTACATGTTTGTCAAATTATTGTAAGTATAAATATAGTCTATGCAGCTATGCAGCTTTGTTTAACGTGTTTGTCAAAAGAAATCTTGACTGACGGCGGACGTAGGTACCTACTTGGATGGTTTGCGGGCGTGTTTGATCCTTACCTTATCAAAGAATCTTGTCAATTTCACCGTATTACTGTTCCCTGGGGCAAGTGATCTGAAATAAAAGAGTGTATCATCACTATTGGTTGTTGTTTACGCGCCATGTTTTGTTTGCACAAATAATGAGCGAGATAGCACAAATATGAAGTATCTGTTGTTCTTGTATTTGAAATCGTAACAATACAAAAATAACGTCAAACAATGAAGTCTGTACTTATTTCATTGGTGTACATTCGGTTTTAGTCGGCGTTAGATTGCGCCAACAATTATGCCACTTATAAATGTGGTAGTACTTGTACCTACTAAGCAACGAAAATTTTAGCTGTAATTTAAAACTCTGAACACGCAATTAATCGCCTACATTCGTCGTACTTAAGACAGCAAAGTTTCAAATATACTTAGGTAGTTAGTTTCAAATTCTACGTTATAAAATATGTCATTCCTTGTCCTCAAGTTCAAATAGAAACTGCTTACTACGAGATAGTAAACGAACCTGGCTTGATAACAGTTGACAAATATCTCATCTGCACCGCATTGTTCCGCTATACTGCTGGCGAGTCTTCTGTATTGGTTCTTTTTTTGCGTCTCCTCTGCTAAATCATATTTGGTTCCAATAACGAGAATCGGAATCTAGACGGAATAAAATTACCTCTTATAAATACTCTATGCAAATGGATCTGGGGCATAGGACCTACATTTTCATCGAAGACACAACCTAATCATAATGTCGCATGAGTACAAGGGCAAAGATTAGAAATCATGAAGGGAGTGTAATAGCGGATCCACGTGCTAGCGACAAACAGCAAACAGCAAGCGTGTGGACGGGTGTTTGCGTGTGCTTGCCAACGCTTGGGAGCGCTTGCCGTTACATCCGATTGGCAGACAAGCAAAACACGATGTTTGCCGATGCTTACTGTATGCTTACAGCAACGCCAAGTCGCATACCGAGTTACCGGTTACAATATGCACATACTTACGAGTAGGTAGTTGGTTGAATTCAAAGATAGGTTACCTACTACTAACTTTAAAAACATCTAATTCTTGGTGCTGAGCAATCAGACCGTTAAGCAAGGTAAGTAGTGCAGTAGTAGTAAGTGTGCACGTACATACATACAAACACCCACACCAAGCACGCTAATGTAACCTGAGGCCAAATAAGTTCCAACCTACCTGAGTGGAGCCTAGGAACTGTTCAGGATCCACGTCAACGTGTTGGTAATTTGGGTTTGCATTGTCTTGATTCAGGATTTCGGACAACCATTTTTGTAAATTCACTTGACTCTTTCTATTGGTCAAGTCGTGTACTAATATTATACCTTTAAAAGAATAATTTATTAATTAATATATACATATCCCATACTCAAGTCTGTTCTTCTCGTACCTATACCTACGGATGTTTTATGCACTTTGATTTTAATAGTAATAATATCACCTAATAGAGAGAGAGCCAGCGCGTGCCAGACCTTCGTTAGGTACCTATTTTATAAAAGCTGAAAAACATGAAAAAAATAGACTTTATACTTTGACGTAAGATTTTTTATCTCCTAAAGCCACCATGATTTAAACTTCATAGTCACTGATTAACGCTCGCTTGTTGTTGCTCGCCAACTCATTTCTAGTTTTTAGCTCAACTCTCTCTCTAATCGTCAGCTATGGGACAAGTGCCTTAGTAGCTAATCAATAAAATCAACTGAAGATATTAAATGAATGGTCAGTGCATTTTACCATGTGTGGGTTGATAGAACACGTTTCTAGTATTCCGATGGTTGTTGGATCCTCCAACGTCCCAAAGTTCGACGAAGAATGTGTTCTGTGCCTGGGTTCCTTCCTTGTACCTGTGCAACTTCACCTCCACTGAGCAACCCACCGTCCATCCCGGCGAAACTAATGGCTTGTTATGAGCGATCAGGTAAGTTAACGATGTTTTGCCGACGCCTTAAAAATAAATTGAGATTCATGGTGTTTCCACATATCTAAAAGCACGTAAATCCTACTAACATTATGAACGCGGAAATTTGTATGTAACTATGGATGTTTGATACTCTTTCACGCAAAAACTACTGAACGGATTTGGTTTAAATTTGGAATTGAGATAGATTATTATAAGATAGATAATAGAGAATAGACTAATATCTAATACATAGGCTACTTTTTATCCCGGAAAATCAATGAGTTCCCACGGGATTTTTAAAAACGTAGGTACTGTAGGTAGTTATATCCAAATTCATCCCCTAAGGGGGTAAAATAGGGGTTTGAATTTGTGTAGTCCACGGGGACGAATTTGCGGGAATAAGCTAGTAAGTAACATATAATTATAAAAATTGCCCAAAAATACTGGTTTAGTATTATACTTAATTAATTATTATGAAATATCAATACGATAAGTTTCCAATCTATCAATCAATAGACTATTTCAATAAACAAATCTAGTAATATCATAGAATACAGATAATACTACTACCGAATATAATCCTATAAACCGGGCACTTAGATAGTAATAGTTTTTGTGAGTAAATTAATAATTATTTAATTTTCCCGCTAAAATTTAAACTTAAATGTTGCTCTACCTGCTACATGTTAATGACAGAAGTGGCCATGGCTTTTAAAAACTTTGTTGGCAATGTTAGTTTACAGGTGATAATAGATAAATCAATGAATAATTCGTTTTTAAACAAAAGTGAATACAGTGAACTATTATAATATTAATGACGTGCAACTTACCTGAATCACCAAGGACGACAACCTTTACTTTCTCAATAGCAGCCATTTACAGGTTTTTATTCCAATAATATTATTTCTTGTCTCAACTCTCCAATATTTTGACATATGACATTTCTTCGGCGCCCAAACAGTAAACCAACATTAAAATAATTTATAATGTTGCTACATTAGTAATCATTATAATTATACATTCGTATTTAATGTATAATTAAGAATTACATATGTTTATGGAAGTAATATTTCATAATACAATTACATCTTTGGTGCTTGAAAATTTGTTTTAAATGTATGGCTCACAGGTCAGGCTTTACTGTATTTTGTCACTGGGCTATGTTTGAGTTATTATTTTTAAAGAGTAAACGGCACAGAAGATCTAAGCATTTGGGAAAAGCTGATGAAACAATGAGAAGAGTTGAGAACTGATGATGATAACTATAAAACAACAATTTTTTTTTAAACATCTAGATCTAGAAACCTCACTTTGAAACCAAATTTCTTAACGCGTTTATAGCCTGACCAGAAAAATAAACACTTCGCCATATTCCGAAAACTAGTAAAACTAATTTACCTATACAAAACTATAAACTTAATACCTATTGTAAAATGTTACAATAATTACGTTATAATATTATGACACGGAGCCAATGTGTCAACGCGAGTTGCATCGTTCCCATATTAGCGTCCGTTCCTAGGGAATCAAACAGGTCGCTTGCCATCATCCGACTAATATCTGCTTGCTATACATAAATGTTCTTTATTGTACTATTATATTATTTACTACACCATGATAATCAAAAAACACCTGGAAGGATTTTAAAGAAATATAGTATATGCAAGACAAAAAATTATATAAGTATTCTGTTTATTATACAGTATACTTAAAAAAAATTAAGTGGAATTGGTAAGTGGCAACATTATGCCTAGTAGGAGGTCACAGACAGACTATAGTCTATAGTCTATACGACGGACTATAGTTAGGTATATAGTATACTGTGGTGAACGATAACTTTAGGTGAAAATTTTGCTAAAATCAATAATAAATAATGCTTCCGCCATTGTGTACTGATTATAATATTTTCAGCGTTTTGTAAATAGCTGTAAGGTTTAAATGAAAATGCAACGATTTTATATTTTATACATCGAACCACTATCTCTATTATAACAATGAACGTGTGTTGTAAAGTAATTGTAGTGCTTCTTTCAATTAAATCTGTGCATCTTTATTGTGGTCCATACAATGGACAAATTTGCAAGCACTATTCAACTGGGTTTGTATGGTACAACCATACTGGAGGCCTTGAAAACGAAAAGATCACAACCGGGCTATGGAGGGAAATGATATCCACTTTAAAGGAACCTTGTCGAAGTAAAGCAGAAAAACTGTTGTGTGCTTATGCCTTCCCTAAGTGCATCATTAGAGACGGTGAAGGTTATTTTGCATTGCCACTGTGTTATGAAGACTGTATGGCTGTCAAAATGCAATTCTGTTACAATGATTGGATAGTCATTGAAGAACAGAAACGCCGGGGTGTATTCTTCGAGTCTAGAGGACACTTTAGGTTTCCAGAATGTGAAAACCTTCCTAAATTTTCTGGTAAGGGTTCACAAGTAAGTTGTAACAATGCAGGCATCATAGATATGGACTACAGCCAAGTGACAACTACATGCATTAGAGGAAATGGCCGATATTACCAGGGTACTATAAACGTCACTGAGAGCGGTCTAGCTTGCCAGGCATGGGAATCACAGCATCCTCACCAACATACAAGACCACCTTTAGTATTTCCTGAAGTTCAAAACGCAACTAATTACTGTAGAAATGCTGGTGGGGAGGAGCGGAAGCCCTGGTGCTACACCATGGACCCGAATGTTAGGTGGGAGACTTGTGACATACCAACATGTGCCAATTTTAGTGAAGAAATAGACAATATGAATGGACCAATGATTATGGAAAATTATTTTACTCCTAGTTTTGTCTTGCTGCTTTCCATTGGCGGTCTTGGATGTATTCTAGGTATAGCATCTATAGCTCTTTTATGCCACTATTTTTTGAAAACCCATTACTCTAAATGTAATATGTCGAGCCGTAGAAACTTGCAAAATGTTGATATAGACTTGGACAAGCTACCGAGTAACCTGGCTTATCACACAACCGGTGCGCAACTTAATCCTAAGTTGGAGAAACTGGAGTTTCCCAGAAATAACATTATTTACATCAGGGACTTGGGTCAGGGTGCATTCGGAAGAGTTTTTCAAGCCAAAGCACCAGGCTTGGTTCCTGAAGAAGAATTCACTTTGGTTGCAGTTAAAATGCTCAAGGATGAAGCGTCGCATGATCTACAACTAGACTTTGAAAGGGAAGCTTGTTTATTGGCTGACTTTGATCATCCCAATATTGTCAAATTACTAGGTGTGTGTGCTATAGGACGCCCTATGTGTCTGTTATTTGAATATATGGGAAAAGGTGACTTGAATGAGTACTTGAGAGCATGCAGCACAGCAACTAACTTTCCACCTGGTGTTGAAAATAGAGAGGATTTAAGGCTTCTCGTTGCCCCTTTAACTCATATGGACCTTCTACATGTCGCTAGGCAGATTGCTTCTGGAATGGTATACCTCTCAGACAGAAAATTTGTACACCGTGATTTAGCGACTAGGAACTGTCTTATTAATGATGATATGGTCGTTAAAATTGCCGATTTTGGATTGTCACATAAAATATATTTACAAGATTATTACAAAGGAGATGAACATGATGCTATTCCTGTGCGATGGATGCCTTTAGAGAGCATATTGTACAATAAATACACATTAGAGTCAGATGTATGGGCATATGGTGTATGTCTGTGGGAAATATTTTCGTTTGCCCTACAACCTTACTTTGGTATGACCCATGAAGAAGTAGTAAGGTTTTTAAAAGATGGCAATGTCCTCGCTTGCCCTGACAATACTCCGAGATGTGTTTATGATTTGATGAAACAATGCTGGAATCATCACCCCAGTGATCGTCCAAATTTTAGAATAATATACCAAACACTGGACAATATACAAATGATACTGGAGCGAAGTCATTCAAATTGATTCAGTTTCTTTTACTGAATTACTAAACTTGATTACTAAGATTGGATATGAAAGAAATATTTTATGTATCATTATTCTATTGTATTCAAGATCATGTTTCTTGTCTTGCCCTTAGATGTAAATAAAGAGCCTTAGGTAACCATTCCTTTAATGTTCTGTACATGTAAATGTAATCCTAAGTATTGACTGTGTTGGTTAATTTACAGCAAGTGATTCAATCTCTCAAGTTTGTCTGTGGTGATTAATTATTTTGTTATGACTTTGAATGCTTAAAACATGACACAAATTGCTAGAATTTAGTTCTATAAATATTTTGCACAGTAAACATATGATAAGACTTAATGTTCTAGCACCCCTCAGGGCCATTATAGCTTATCAGTATTGTTTTTAGAATTGTAGCTATTTTAACAATAATCAGCAGTATCAATATAACAAGACTGATTTTCGTTACTATTGTTTCCTTGTAGGTTATGCTAATGTTTGTTTAATTTATGATAATTATTTTAAGATGCAAATGTATAAGTTCTCAAAAAAAAATTTATTTTAGAAATCTGTAAATTTAATTTACTTAAATGTATATTACAAAAAAGCATTACGATAAAAGTTATATCCTTGATTGCCAAAAAATGAGTCACTGTGAAAATGGTGGATTACCTATCAGTGAAATTAAAACTTTGATTTTAGTTTTACAGGTGAAAGTAAGCAACTGCTAATTTGTACTTACCTATTTCCATAAAATCACACATTAATGTAAACATGAAGAAAATATTTATTTTCCTTTTCTAGTTTTTAAACTATGAGACATTTTACCAAAAACTAAGTTTGCTTACAATAGACATCAAAAATGTAGGTGTGTTAACAGTAAGGAATATTATTTAAAAATAATTTTGCAAGAAAGCCATCCAATAGTCCAAGGATAAAACATTGGGTTAATTAATATCACTGCCAAATAGAAATTGTATAAACTTTTATTTCATATTGTAAGTATATTTAATCTGTTTTTTATAATTCTCTTACAATTTGTATTTTTATGAAACAATTATACATATTTTAATTTATTAAGTTGTGTTTGACGTTAAGAATAAATGATTCGATTTTTAATAACCATAGTATTTTTTTTTAATTCAGATGCAAGTTAGCCCTTGACTGCAATCTCACCTGGTGGTAAGTGATGATGCAGTCTAAGATGGAAGCGGGCTGACCTGGAAGGGTAATGGCAGTTTTCAATAAACCCATACTTCTTTGGTTTCTGCACGGCATCGTACCTTATCGCTAAATCACTTAGCGGCACGGCTTTGCCTGTAGGGTGGTAACTAGCCACGGCCAAAACCTCCCGACTAAGAGTAATAAACATACACAATACACATACTTTCCTTACATATACTTTCGCCTTTATAATATTAATGGGATTATTATTTATTTTCTCATAAATTTTTGTAAGTATTTATATGTAGTACTAGATAATCAGATCGATATGAAAATACTTTTACCTTTTATTATAGCGCCAGGGATGTTTAATTGCGGCGTAGTTTTGCAAATTAGAAGAAAACAACTTTCAACTATTTGAATCGTATTATCTCAGATTATAATCTTAGGAGAAAAAGTGTAAAGACAACTTTTATAGATAATTGAATGATCTACAATTTTGTCTCACCTTTTTTTATGAGAAACTTACAGTTTGGCTGAAAAACGCAAAAAAAAAACAATATTTGCGCACTTTGACCTTGAATATTTTTTTTGCAAATAGATCGATGGGGACTTTTCACATTTCATTTATAATGGTGTTCTATGCGAATTAATGTAACCTTACCCCTATCTTTTGAGCTTCAGTGACCGGGCTAATAGATATAGATAAAATTATTAATCAATAGGTACGGTATGAAAATCCTATTATCTATTGAAGTTGTTGCAATTTTCGAACTTCACTTCTCCGTAAACGTAAAACTGCATGCCGGCCCCTATATTTCTAAAAGTCGGTTGATTAGTCATAATATAGGACCCCTTTTTACAAACATCCGTTTTTAAGGTCCCGTACCCGAGGAGTGGTAACGGAACCTATTATAAAGTCTCCGCTGTCCGTCCGTCCGTAAGTCTGTATGTCAGGGGGCTGTATCTCATAAACCGCATAGGTAGAGTGAGTGAGTAGAAACTAGAACTGTAAGTTTCTATTTATCAACAAAATATAATACAAAATGTCCAACATTTTAAAAATAAATTGAAAAGTGTTGCCTTGTATAATGATACGGAACCCTTTGTGTGCGAGTCCGACTCGCAATTGGCCGATTATCACGCTTTAATATTATACAGGCGAAAGTTTGTGTGTATGATTGGTACTCTTTCACGGTAAAACACAGGACGGATTTGTCTGAAATTTGGAACGGAGATAGATTATATCCTAGATTAAAACATAGGCTATTTTTTGATCCGAAAAATCAAAGAGCATTGGATTTTAAAAAACTTAATCCACGCAGACGAAGTCGTGGGCATCAGCTAGACATACTATATTTATCTAAAATTCTCACGTTTTTTGGTGATAACCCAAAACTAGGTACTTTTTGCATTTAACCGCATTTTAGGGTTCCAGACGACGGAATGTGAAAACGGAACCCTAATAGGATAACTCGTGTACCTGTCTGTTCGTTTGTCACAGCCAATTGGTCTGAATCTACTGGACCGATTGGAGTTGTGTACACAAATGAATTTCTGTGACCCAAACACGCACGTGTAGCATCAACCAAGCGAGGAAAAGGAAACTGGGGACACTTGATTCTATTAACTTAAGTACTTACTACCTACCCACCTTCAAGTTTGCTGATGTTGATTTGTGTAACAGTCATTATCACCAGAATGCTGAAATACTTAGATTTTCCTTCAGCGTTGGAAGCGAAAGGTGGACTGCTTAGCAGATACTCCGTAGCACAGACATATCCATTGTCCAGTGGGTAGGACATCGATAAATCACCTAACTGTAGATTCAAAGACTTCAAAGTTAGGGCTCCATTTACCCTATACCGTATAATTATTACTACCTGTACCTACTATATTATTACTAACAGGCATAAACAACTAATTTCATTTCAGGTAGGTATGACCGAAGAACGATTGGTGACTGAAGTGCCAAGCAGCTTGAAACAACTTGCGAGACTGGTCGTTAGAGGCTTCTACACCATCGAGGATGCTTTGATTGTTGACATGTTGGTGAGAAATCCTTGTAAGTCAACAAAAATTTTTACTGGCTTTGAACATCGGTTTTAGAAAATATTTTTTATCACCAAAACTACTCGTATATCGCACCCTGCGCTATTTCGTTGAGATTTTGCAAATCTTCCGTATTCTGTAGGTTAAAAAAAATACGGATATTCATCCTTTTTTTGAAATCAGTTAAAATAGAGCTACCTAACGAAACAAGAAATTGAAATAATTCAAAAAAGTTTACCTACTCATTTATGTTTTAGGCATGAAAGAAGATGATATTTGCGAACTTCTAAAATTTGAACGGAAAATGTTGAGAGCAAGAATAGCTACATTGAAAAATGATAAATTTATTCAAGTACGACTCAAAATGGAGACTGGTAAGCAAAAGATCAACTGAAGTAGTTAGTACCTCCCATACAAGTGTTATGTACCCTTCAATCGTGGGACGTGCGTGGCTAATTGGTATTTAGGTACCATCCTACTGGCAAAGCAGGTTGGTGAAAGCCTAGCGGTTATGTCGTCCGACTCCTAATCGGAGGTCGGGGGTTCGATCCCGGCACGCACCTCTATTTTTTCGGAAATATATGTGCATTTAAGGGAATTAAAAATCACTTGCTTTAACGGTGAAGGAAACATCGTGAGGAAACCTGCATACCTGAGAATTCTCCATCATGTTCTCAAAGAAAAAATACCTGTAGAGTATATTATTAATATTTGCATACTGAAGTTTCAGTAAATATGCAGGGACTATTTTAAATTATAAGACCTTTGTTAACCACGCATATGTATTTAGCAAATAAATAAATTTCATTTCATGTCAAAGGTGTGTGGGGTATGGCTAAAATCCTTCTCACTCTGAGAGGAGACCAGTGCTCGTAGTGCGCTGACGATGTGTTGATCATGATCGTGATTAGGTACCTAAACATTTATGAAATTGCCTTTCCCCTTCCAAGTTAAATTATCTTGCATCTGATGGTCGCATATTACAACTGAGCCACGCACGATGCGCATTTCGCATACCTATACTGTCGTACGGACATCTTCTAGTATCATTAGTTGTAAATTCGAAAGTGTCTATAATTTGTCTCTTACCTTTTCACAACCCTTCCATTTACCCAATTTTAACGTATGGTACAGCGATAGCTTGCATCCCGGAAATGGAAAGAGTCTACTGTTATTCTCGGAAAAAAGAAGAATTTTTAAGAACCTATGCTACCTATCTACGCGGGTACCTAGGTCGCGGGTTTCATCTAATCTTATTAAAAAAAATTAAACTTGCATGACTAGTCTGTATTTGCAACTGTATCGTAACTTAATTCAATAAAACTGCAGTCCAGCGCAAAGCTTTATATACCTAGGTACTTATAAAAAGTGTTTCTATGATTCGTATTTTTTCAAGGTGCGGACGGGAAAGCTCAAAAAGTGAATTACTATTTCATAAACTACAAGACGTTTGTGAACGTGGTTAAGTACAAGTTGGATCTGATGCGCAAGCGCATGGAGACCGAGGAGCGCGATGCCACTAGCCGCGCCAGTTTCAAGTGTCCAGCTTGCGGGAAAACATTCACTGACCTTGAGGTAAACCCTTAGTATTTAAGCTCTAAGTAAGGATATGATATTATATAAAATCATAACCCTTCCTTTCGGCTTTGCCGTAGTCGGGTAAAAAGGCGTAACCAGAACGCTAGCAAAAACTTAGCGTTGTTATTATACTACCTTAACACATTGCCAATAACCCATTTGCCTTATCTTCTAGTTTTAGTGATTTAGTATTTTTCAAATCCGCGTTGTATAGCGTGCACAACTCGGGTCAATGCCCCACATACGACGAGGAATTGACTTCGAGTGACCTATTTACGGATCGTTCGTTGACTTCTAGCGTCAGTCAGGTGTTTTATTTGCAATATGTTATGAACTTGTAAAAATACAGGGTTTAATTAATTTTTTTTTCGTAATTTTTTATGGTACGAGTAGGTATCTTATCAGTACTATCGACTGTCTTCATTTTTGGTAGCGTTCTGGTTACCAATAAAAACGCGTACGGACTTTGCACCATGACGCGCAGCGAAGTACGGTGCGAATGTAATCTGCAATCAGTTTAAATGAACTTTAATTTTTATTTTAGGCTGATCAACTATACGATATGATGACGCAGGAATTCCGATGCACATTCTGTAGCCAAGTTGTTGAAGAGGACCAGTCGGCACTCCCGAAGAAGGACTCGAGGTTGCTGCTGGCCAAGTTCAACGAGCAACTGGAAACACTCTACATACTTCTGAGGGAGGTGGAGGGTATCAAGTTGGCGCCGGAAATATTGGAACCTGAACCTGTGGACATCAATACAATCAGAGGGTAAGTATTTTAATATTAGCCCTTTCCAACAGATAAAATTCAAATCCAATATACCTAACTTATCATATTTCCATTTACCTACATAACTTTAGTTAGCTTAAAATATTGAATAACGATTTTGCACCAAATTTTTTTAGTTACTAAAGTTTTATTTAACTCCTTCGATATCCAAACCAAGAAGCGAAATTATTTTTGAAACAAATTGTTCTTGAATGTTCCAAATTTTTTAATTATTAATTTCCAATAAACATAGTATAAAAAAATCGCACTCGCTGAGCTCGCATTTTTATGAAGTAGGTATGAAGTTTATTCAAACTAAGTATCATCTTATACATAATATTATTTAGGTAGTCGTGTAAAACATGTAAAATGTTTGCAGCTTGACCTCCAAGCAACTGGCGAACAGGCCATCAGGCGAGCAGTGGTCGGGCGAAGCCACGCGCAGCCAGGGCCTGGCCGTGGAGGAGACGCGCGTGGACGTGACCATCGGCGACGCGGACCACGCCGCCGACGCCGCCGCCACGCGCAAGGAGCGCCCCGTGTGGATGGTGGAGAGCACCATCGTCACCAACGACCAGGTTCGCTTTATCTCTTTCATCCCCAAAGAGTACGTACTAAAGGAACCTATTATTGCTAATCCTCCGCTGTTCATCCGTCCGTCAGTACGCCAGTCTGACAGTGGGGTGAGATTTCTTGCTCTCGCTCGGCAATCGAAGGGGGATACCAATAAGTAAGTTTTGCTTCAAATAGGTATTACGAATCCCAATCCATGTATTTCACATTTTTTTCGGAGTTTCAAGCTTACACATGTTTTAACAGTGAATGAAAACATTGTGAGAAAACATGCACTCCCGAGAGTTCTCCATAATGTTCTCAAAGTTGTGTGAAGTCAATCGAATTGGGCAAGCGTGGCAAGCAAACCTTTCTCATTTTAAGAGTCGACTCGTGCTCAGTAGTGGGCCGCTGATAGGTTAATCATGATGATGCCTTGCCCTTACACGAGTTTAAAAAAACTATTAAAACTAAAGAAAAGCATATACAATTGAAAGGTTATGTAAGTGATAAAAGAGCGTGGATTTCCAGCAATGCGCGGGACTTCAATTACTTTTATACATAATATTGTACATCAAATCTTTGAAAAGAGCAACCGCCGAATTTCTTGCTGGTTTTTCTCGCTAGGAAAGGTATTCCGAACCAATAGTAGATGCTTTTGACGATTCAAAAGTACAAAAGTTTAATTGAATAAAAATATTTTGAATTTTAATGATGTTTGCAGGGCGACAGCGCGCAGTCGACGGACGCGGCGCTGGAGAAGGCGGCCAGCAACGCCGCCAGCAGCAAGGCCGCGGGCAAGGAGAAGAACGACGACATCATGTCCGTGCTATTGGCTCATGAGAAACAAAACACTGGTAAGTCCAAAAACGTCGCTGATGGTCAAAGTTCTATAGTAATTATAATAGCTAGCTAAATGTTTGTGATTCGTTTGGCCTCGGCTCTCCGAGCTTAATGGACGTCAGTCTTTGTGTCCTAACGCTAGTGTTTTAAATAGGCTACGTCAAGGCTCGCTTCGTCGCCTCTTCATTCAGCTTCACGTCCAAGACGGCCTATGCGAGTTTAATATGGCTTCGCGCTTTACGAAAGCACACTAGTGGTGGATAGACAAGACTTCGTGGAGTCGGCGTGTTCCGATTTCGTTTTGGGACAGATTCGACTATTATAGCATTTTGTACGAACTTAAGGATGATTTTTCCGGCGAAGAGTTTTGAGCGGAATTTCAGTCAAAACTACCTTAACAAACTCCATAGTCAGAAGCACTTTTGACTGTTTTTGCAGGTAAAAGTAGTTATGTCCGTTAAAAGGAGTTTTATGTTTGAGTGTACCTAAGATACAAATAAAATAATTAAAAAAAAATTGCTCCATCCAAGTTCGTATTCATTGGTCGAAAGAAAACGTAGTCAGGGTGCGAGTTATTTCTAAAACGTATAGGCCTGCTTTTGAGGAACCACTTGTAACCTCAAACTGGACAGTTTTGTATAAAGTGCCTGGTACATTTCGACTACCTGTCGCACCAGATCTTTTTCCCACTAGGTGTTCCCACTAGATTTCAACATGGGGTTATTCAAGGGGCGGACCAACAAATGTTTGAAAAGTGGACAACGCATTGATGATTCCTCTGGCGCTACAAATGTTCTTCCAGGCAACCCAAACTTATAGAACTTTTATTTGCTTGTTTTAGGTAACGCTGCTGCTAATGCTTTGAAGGGAGCTGAACCAGAAAGTTCAGATTCCAGTGACAATGAATCCAAAGATCCGTACAAGCTCAAGGACGAGTTGGCTGCCGTTGGTGAGTTTACACCGTACATTTCCACAGAACTTCTGATAAGACTTTATATTTTAGCGTTTAACTTTAAACCAAGCTTTAAACTATCACACTAATATTATAAAGGCGAAAGTTTGTATGTGTGTGTGTGTGTGTGTGTGTGTGTGTGTGTGTGTGTGTGTGTGTGTGTGTGTGTGTATGTTTGTTACTCCTTCACGCAAAAACCACAGGACGGATTTGGCTGAAATTCAGAATGGAGATAGATAATATCCTGGATTAGCACATAGGCTACTTTTTATCCCGGAAAATCAAAGAGTTCCCACGGGATTTCAAAAAACCTAAATTCACGCGGGTGAAGTCGCGGGCATCGGCTAGTAATGCATATTATACACTCACTTGTTAGTTGGAGTCCTGTCTCTTGGAACACGTCATACTTATAGCTACAGAAATAGTACTGAAAAAATCCCACATCAAAGGTTTATTAAAAACTTATACTGAAATATGTGCTTTAATTTCATCAATTGTATTAGTAATAATAATTTATTTTATTTTATTTTTGCGTTGAGGAACAAATTTTAACAGCTAACAACATTAGCCTGTCTAAAATTTTCACTTCATATAACGATAAAATTAATGTCGAAATTTGTCTCGCAGCGGAAATGGAAAGTGAAGAGTCAGAATCGGAAGACAACGCCCCAACGGTGCTCGTGAACGGCAAGCCGGTGTCGCTGACCAGTGTGGACGATGACGTCATCGCGCGCATGTCCCCCTCCGAGAAGGAGACCTACATACAAGTGTATCAGGAGTACTATAGCCACATGTACGACTAACTGTTGTAGTTGTAAGATTTAACACTAAATGTACTGAGTAATCAATTGGGTGTTTTTTTTGTTGACCCTTAATTTTCTATCTATGCACTCGTACAACAGTAGGGTAGAATCAGACGGTACTTTGCGGGAGCTTACTTCAACATTATTACGCCCACACTGCCCATGATACGGACGGGCCGATTCAGACCGTTGCCGCGCGCAAGACAAGATAAGAGCTATACGATAGAAAGAGAGGCAACTTTTAGGTAAATATAGCGGTAGGTAATAAAGCGCTATACGATCTGATTTGCACTTTATTGTGTTGAGTAATAGTTGCTATTTATTTAACTGATTTTGCGGAGTGAAACTTCTGTATCACTGTACTAATATTATGTATTCTGAGCTTATGTATACGTGATAAGTGGTAGGTACAAAAAAAAAACAAGAATAAATAAAATAATATTTATTTTTAAATAATTTAACAACATAAATCTCTAATCGTAATAAATATGAATAGGTACCTACTAAAAATAGAAACTACTTATAGCTACGCGTGGCGAAATAATAAGGAACAACGCCTCTTAATGTATCGAGAATGTCGTTTAATACTGAGCTATCTATGTGCATACATTTGTACTTTTTTAAATAAATATTGTCCAATAAATTAACCGTACTTAAATAAAAAGTCTAGTCCCTAGAATACAATTAAATCTAAAATAGACAAAGAATAGTATCTCAAATGTAAATATAATAAATATTAATCGACTAGGTAATTCTAATTTGTGCTAAAGACTCCAGTACACATTAGCCCAGTGCTTTCAGTAAAGCCAGGCAATGTTTAAATACTGTTTCCGAACTAGGCCAAAAAATGTGCAAGGCAGCCAACACAACAAATAGCTACCTACGCCAAATGGCCCTGTACAATGTACATCTTCGCAGAATGAATCAGGCCAGTATGAATATGAGTCTTTAGAAATATTAAGGAAATTATTAGTAACACTTGTATTCTGGTTTGAACACACTAATTTAAAACGATTTTATCATTATACATTTAATAAACTGAAAGTAATCTTAAGGTGGATTTCCACTAAAGCGAGAGGAGTGGAGACGTATTTTCGATCAAATGAGACATGATGGGACAAGATTCGAACCTAATTTGTCCATTGAACATTTACACTTCGCTTCAATGGAAATGCACCCTTATATTGGTAAGTAAAGTACAGTAGGTACAGTGATCGTAAAACAAGTAGAACAATCTGAAGTTGCAACATGGCGGTCTGCGCAGGTCATAGACTAGCCCTAATTCACACGAGCGTTATAAAAGCGTTGCGTTCAAACCCGGCGTTGGCGGGTATTAACGTTGTACGCGTTAAAAAAGCGTTGTCGTTTGAACAGATACTTGGGAAGGCATTTATTCTATTTGAACGCTTTTTTAACGGATGTTAAAAAAGCTCTCGTATGAATGAGGCCTAAGGATTACATACAAAGCCCAGCCGAGATCTGTTTTATGTTCATATTGGACTAGGTATTTATTTTGCACTATAATATTATGTCGTTATCGTTTAGTGCAAGGGTATTACAATGTTATTTAAAGAAAAACAATGTATAAAATTTATTTTCATCCAAGATAATTTGTAATACGTAGCTAATGCGAAAAGAAGGCGATAATGGAAAATTCTGAGCAACAATATTTTTTATCTAAGGTGTCTGTCACTTGTGTACTAATTAGACACGTACCTAAATTATTAAAGCAAAATAAATATCCGTACAAAATGACTTCTCACGCGCCATTTTAAATCTATCGGCCACCTGGCATGTCAAAAGAACGGTTCGAATGAGGACTAAAATCGTATTTTTGACATGATATTTAACACATAAAGTTAAAATGGCGCGTGAGAAGCCATTTTTTACGCATTATATACTTTGCTTTTTATGAACAAAACATGAAAAGTTTAAAAAAAAATTACCGTTGCAGTCTCAAAAGTCGATAAAATCTTAGCAGAGTAGGACCAGCCTGAAGAAAAATGTAACCTAAGTCCTACAGCTTTTAGAATAAGAAACTCTTTAAGCTAAATAGAATTATTTAGGACCGAAACGCCCAGTCTGATAAATTAATATCCGGCTGTCAAATAGCCGCCTTTATTTTAAATACAAAATTGTACGCAAAAATTGCTGCTTATGTGCGCATGCATCGAGGCCGCGACATTTGACCGCCTCTAGATCTATCTCAGACCTCCTGCCCGCTGGACCGATGACCTGAAGGTGGCGGGGAGCGGGTGGATGAGGAAGGCGGAGGACCGTGTTTGGTGGCGCGCTCTTGGAAAGGCAGTGGACGCATACAGGCTGATGGATGGATGGATGAGATCTATCTCTTGATTCGCTAACTCAGTGTCTAACACCAAATGACAGCCACCGAGTTCATGACATTTATTTTTAATTTATTGAACGTTTTTTTACCAAAAATTATTTTAATATCACTCAATGAAGCACCAATTTAGAACAAACCAATGTCAATGTCGTGGGTGGTTATAATTCAATGTTATACACTAGTTAGCGAATCACCTCTGCGCTGGCTCGTGCATTACCACTCTAACTTACCAATTCTGTTTTGAAACAAAAGACCAACTCATACCTAAGAAAGAAGAATCAAATTATTATGTAACATTGGCGTAGATTCTAATGGCTTTCTCTTAACTAAATTTAGAGCCTGCATATCTGCATCTTTTTTTATTATTGATATTGCTTAAAAATAACAGAAAACTAATTTTAACTCTTTTTAGAGCTACTCTACAAACACTATGCTCAAGACACCTAAAGTTACAAGGTTTGGCAGTTTTAAAATGTAATAATTTAGTTTGTCTGTTGTGTCAATGTCCTTTTCTTATTTCAATGGTAAGAAAAGTGTGAATGCTCTAAAATTTAGTTGCCATCAGAATCAGTAGGTACCATTGATTTTCTATCTATTAAATTAACTACAGTAGGTATAATATGTACCTATAAATTACACAAAAGTGCACTTAAATATTTTTTATTATATGTACATCTACATATATGATAATAAAAATACTTTTATGCATAACACTCGTAAAGAATACGTGTAATGGCTCTTCGTCCTTTCGAAAAATCTTACACTCAATCGAACACCTCATACACCCATTATGCCGACAGGGAAAAAAAAATACCCTCAGCCCGCCTAGCATGGGCAGTAGATAAAAATTATATCCCCGATTATATCCACTGATTTCTATAACATCGGTGGATATAATCGGGGGATATAATTTTTATCAACTGCCCATGCTAGCCGGGCTGGACTGTCGTAAGGGGGATATGTTTGCCTATAATATGTAGTATACTTTAGCGCGGGTAACAAAATACTGACTGGCGGACCAATAGTACGGCGGCACAGACACCTCCGTCGTCGCGCCTCGCTACGTACCTAAATAAATCGATAACCCATTGCGAAAGTTTAAGATCGGAGTTATTTTTACCTGACGCCGTGTATTGTAAACGCTAAATTTTATGTTTGTGGTAAACATACAATTTAGCGTTTACAAACGATTTGAACACCATAAAATTAACAAAACTAGTTAATATTCTTTATGCGTGTAACTTATGAAGCAAACCTTTTCTAAATAAGTAAGCTACCTACCAATAATGTTGTTCTAAATAAAATAAAACAGAGTTCGATGTATCTTAGACTGGCATAGTGAAATTATTAAAAAAATGTAAAGGAACTTATTTCCTGTAATTAATTAATATTGGGACTAATGAAACTATTATTTGTTTAAGGTGAGTTAACTACATTTTGGTTTCACAAATATGTGCTACTTGATTAAGTTTTGGAAAATTGTACCTACTTAAGTATCATTTTGCAAAGGTTATCGTTTTGCCTATCAATAAAAATTTGTTCAAACTTCTATCTACCTACTCGTAACTATTGCAACAATTTTTCTATCGGTTTAATTAAGGTGCTTTCCCCATTTTTCCCAATATTCATCTGTCTGCATTTCCATAATGCGGGATAGACACCGATCGCAAGCAAACATCTCCTCTTCGCCTGTGAATATAGCTGCTTTTGCGTCTTCCTAAAAACGTTCAAAATTATACATTAATGTTTTATCATACTGATAGATTTTCTTACAAACTACATACACGCACACACACACACACACACACACACACACACACACACACACACACACACACACACACACACACACACACACACACACACACACACACACACACACACACACACACACACACACACACACACACACACACACACACACACACACACACACACACACACACACACACACACACACACACACACACACACACACACACACACACACACATACAAACTTTCGCTTTTATAATATTAGTGGGGTACTATAGGCTAATTTCTTAAAACTGCCAACCCGTCTCATGCCCCTTAATACTGATTTCAGGTGACCAATTTTAATGACCAGATTTAAAAATACATATTGAGATACGTAATATTTAATTGGATATTCACTATGGGAGTTCTGTGGAAATGGTATCTACGAATGACGTACTATGAATGACATATTATTTACTCCGACCACAATTGCATGTTTCGTATGAGGATACATTATAATAATTATAAGAAACACGTAATTTATAGGTAGGTACAGTACGTGACACAGTAGATACAGTATAAAAGAGACCTTGCAAGCAAAGCCAATGGAAGAACCATAGAACTCTAAATAAGGACAGAAATGATATCTGTTGTCATATTTACTCCGGGCGGCCGAACGTACTCCGACGACGCTACAGTCGCTTCAAAAATAACTAAGTACGTACCGAGTCTTTTGTAATGCTTAAGTCGTCCATTAAAGCTCTGTCGGCGTCGCCATATTCATCTTTTACTTCGTCTAAATAGAAAAGTTCCCTTGGATAGCAATCTGCGGCAATGACAGTCTACAACATATTTCAAAAATTAACAATTTTTTTAAAAATTAATTAGATTCTGAATTAGACTATCTAACAGGAACAAAAGTAGTTCCTTGCAGAAGATGATGACTTGGTGGCATGGTTTCAGCTCTATAATTTAGTTTAGTTTAAGTCAAATGCCTGACTTCTTTCCCTCTTCCCACACTTCCCCTTCCACTTTCAAACTTATCTTAGATTTAAGCATTGTCTCTCTAAAAAGAGCCTTGAACCTTATCTTTTTATAATTTTAAAACTATCAGGTCGCTTTCGAATTTGCGCTAATGACACTTGTATAATTTGAAGGCTTTGTTATCTTTGTATTAGAGTAAAGTTAGGTAATACACCATGGCATACCTAAATTAGACACAAGGAAAATTAAAGACTAAACTAAACACTTTATGAAAAAGGTACTTACCCGTACTCTGTTGTCATACAAAGTATCAATAAGAGTAATAAATCTTCTTATTTGAGACCTATGTTTCACGATAGATAACTGTGGCAAGTCTCTTATGAATACAGTGTGAAAAGTTTTAGATATCACGAGGTAATCGCTGGCTCCTAATGGCTGTAAAAAAATAAATAGTAAATTATTTTAAAATAAGGAATGTAGATTTCCTGTCGATAACAAGATAATCCAAACAGGATTATCTTGCATTCATTGTTATTTAAATAGTTGTTTACATGATTTAATAAATCAAAGTTTTATAACATAGCTTGTAAGTTTCATTTAAGTCGAAATTCCTTTATGGAACAATGATTAATTAATGTCTTAAACCAGAAAGTCCAAATTATACGCGGGGCATTCAAAATTGCAAAAAGCGAGCCATTGCACTGTTTCCATTGGTTGGTAGCACAAAAGTGACGTCAATCAGGCTCATCCCATGTGTGACGTCACCATACATGATTATAAAGTGCGTCATAATTACGGTGTTTAAAGCATCTGAATATGATTCAAATTTTAAGTCTAACTTCAGAGTGTTGCTCGATACAAAGTTTGATTCTTGTTTGAATTTGGTTGATATTTTTCCTATCTTATAATAATTTAAATAACATATAAACTAGGTACTCTATTAGCAAAGTTTATTATTTTCTCTCTCGATTTTTGTCGCTTTTGAAAACCCAGAGATTCTGTTTCTCATCTGTTTCAAATCTAGTAGATTGATCCGATTGTGAAAATTCTTTCACTGATAGATAGCCTCATCATCCCCTGGGTGTTATGAATTATATGACGCGGACGAAGTCACGGGCAAAAGCTAATAATCAATATAAAATAAACCAAACTTACTCTATCACATAATTCTTCAAAGGTGGAATCTAAAACACGTCCGCAAGTTTTGGCAAACTTGACATTCCTTCCAAGAATGTTTATTACTCGAACTCTCACTGTGTCAGTCTCCTTTGAAGCAAGGTGCTTAAAACAATTGTCTACAGCATTATTCCCTGGTGTAAGTTCACTGTTTCTAAAATGATAAATATAAAGTTATATTATTATTACCTACTTAGTTATAAAATAAGTATTTGGCATTATTATAAGTATAGATAGGACACAGGCCCATTAGAGACTTAAAACTACTTTCACTCTTCTGGTTACATTCTGCAGTGTACACATTTATTACATCTATATTATCACTTATCAGTGAAGTTCTAACAGTGTGTAAGTCATTTTTGGTGGGTTTCAACATTATAATGCCATTCAAATGAGTTCACCCCCCTTTATTCAACCTATCAGACTTTTCGTTTTAAATCCTTTTTCGATATAATATTATACATCAAGGGTTGCAATAGTAGATTATTCAGCATGGGGGTAATGTAATGTCTTACGTCACGGGCACTGGGATATACCCCAAGCGTAAACAAGGATGTAAGAGTAACTCCCGTACTTTACCTTTAGATAACAAGTCAGTAATAAGGCATTGTCAAGCAAGTGGTGTGAAAATGAATATTTTATACAGTTTTATTACTCTCCTGTAAAGTTGACACTGTTAGAACTTGACTGACGATATGGCATAGAGTCATTGTTCATTATTGTGCTTTTTATATAGGTACTTACATAAAATATTTTCCATATTTGCTACCAGATCCACGTATCCTATAATCAATTCCGGAATCCAGTTGGATGATATTGCAATGAGCTTTAAGAATTGGTATAAAAGGCAAGAAGTTGGACCGCTGCAAGCCATTTTTGTACAAGTCATCTGGCTTCCTATTACTTGTAGCTACTACCACACAACCATTATCAAACAATTGTGTAAACAGCCTCTTTAGAATCATTGCATCCCCAATATCTGTAACCTATTAATAATTTTTCATATCTTATAATAATAGTTCTAGTATAATACAAATAAATAAAGTTAAAATTTTTAAATTTTAAATGCAGCCATTTTGAAATTTTGTTATTTGTAGTTATAGAAACAATAGAAATACATCTTCTCTTAAAATTACAACTCTCCACCTGTTATGGTTCATGAGATACAGTCCTCTGACAGACCGACAGCGAAAGGACAAACATTGGAGGCTATGAGGAATTTGGGTACAAAACCTTTAAAAAATAAGGGTGAATACAGGAACTGTTGATTTTTTACTTTAATTCAAAAACTTATTAAACTTTGGTTTATTTCAAAAATACAGGGATGTAGCAGGAAAATTAAGGATTTTGAGATGAATCCTCAAACAAGCAAGTTTAATAAAAAAAAATTATAACTACATTATATTATACTGTTTTCTTACTTGAAATTCATCAAAGCAAATAAGCCATGATTCCTGAGTTATGTCAGCTGCCACAGGAGGGATGGGGTCAAATGGCTTTGAGCCTTCATCTCTGAAAGAACTTGCGCCTTTTCCTGATTTAATTTTAAGTTCATGTATTCTTGCATGAATATTTAACATGAAGGAGTTGAAATGAACCCTGAGTTTTTCTTTAATCTGGAATGCAAAGAATAACATTGGTTAGATGGCAGTGGGCATATAATTTTAACTTTAACGGTTTATATTAAACTTACAGGGGCTGTTTCATAAAACAAATCCATTAACATTGTTTTCCCACCACCAACACTCCCATAGATATACAAGCCTTTTGGTGCTATTATTTTCTCTGGCTCTTTCCTTCTAAATATGCTGAAAAATGATTCACCAATCCTGGGTTGGATAATAGGTCGTCGGAATAACGAAACTTCTTGGTATAGATCTTGCAAATGTTGTACTACCATCTGTTGGTGAGGATCCTTGCTGAGTAGACCTTCAGACACTCTCTGCGAGTACAAACTCCAAGGACCTTCATTTGCGAGGGGTTTTTCCTTCGCCTGGGATGATAACGACTTAGCACAACGATAACAGCACCGCCAAGATCGCTTCGCCAAAAATAACACTCGAATACAAGAATTCCGCGAAAACATTTTTATTCAAGTTACGTACGTACGTATATTTTTAACATTACATAAGTGAATACTAAAATTTTACTCGCTGGTTTATAAATAACTATGTCTAATTATCATTTTCCGTACTAATAAATAATTTGATGTTGCAAGTAAAAGTTTAAAACCACTAAAAGAACATTTTATTTTAAACACAGCTGTTTTATAAAGTTGTGAAGAACAACTGTCACTGTCAAGACAAACGTCATTGTCAGCTGTCAAGGTGTGGGCTGCCAATTTCGAACTCAAGATCTGCCTACACAGCAATAATAAATCCTTTAAATTGTATCGTCTAGTTACTTAGGTTGGGTTGTACTTAGTACTTACCATCGCGTCGTCTACTTTCTGTCTCCTATTTCATATCATAGAAACCATTTTTTTTAAACCAAAAATTTGGATTACACCACTTGAATACTTATAAAAGGTATCTAGTCGATTCAGCATATATCCAGCGACCCTAATACAGCCCAAGTTTCCGCTGAATTGAAGACTTTCTCACAGTCCACATACGATACTACGAAGTTGATAGCAAAAACCAATAATATAATATTAGCTCTTTAAAATATGAACTAATAAAAATGCCTAAGTATTGGGAGTTACTTAAAGCCTGGCAACGCTCCAGATGCACATGTAGGGCACAAAAACTGGGACTCGCATTGGGCTTGCAGTGTAGACTGTAGTGAACTCCGCAGACCTCACGTAGACAGGGTAGCCTACGGTGCATTCGGCACGTAGTCAAGAATCAACAAGTTCTGTTTAACTTTGACATACTTAATAAGTGACATGGAAAACATTGCTGTCTCTTTTTGACGAATCAGTAATGTCTAAGCATGAAGAGCACCGAAAGTTTTAGAACCTCTGTTTTCTTAATAACTATGACGTCACCATAGAGCTTTATAAAAATAATTAATTTTTGTTTAGCTACACGTGTAATGTACCTACCTAGGTATGAAGTCGGGCGAGCTTCACTCTTGGATTTCTAATTTTGTTTTAATATGCTCGCTCGCCTTCATAATTAGGTACATTACACGTGTAGCTAAACTAAAATTATTTTTTACTTTTAAGTGTTTGTGGTTTTTGAAGTCGGTTTTATTTTTCCTTTGTTTTTTTTTCACAATTTTTTTTGTATTAACTACCTAGAGAGGTAGCCGTACAAGTGCAACTTAGGAATTAATATTCTATGGCTTCTCAAATTATAAAAATCTTTAAATTTAGGTAATTATTGCATGAAACAGTAATAAAATATTATCTATTGACTGTTAATTTTAAATTAGATCAAGCAATAAGCCTTAATAGTTTTACAACAACAACATTGCCATTTTATGAAAATTAGGAGCTAGGTAGTTAAGATCAAGAGAGTACGTAGGTATAGGTATTATTTACCAACCTATCTATCTGTTCAAACAACCTATTTCGCAAATTACCTACCTATTGGTCATTCAAGTTTATGAGAATTGGATAATTGGAAGAAGGAAGGTAGAATATTGAAGTCATTTTAAATTCGAGAAGTAATTTGAGATTTAAGAATGAGACCCAAATTGCAATGTCTATTCGTTTAATGTAGGCGCTAAAACCGATGTGGTCTGTCGTGTAGTGCGTGTGGTTACGTATAAAAACCAACCAAGTGTGAGTCACTCGCGCACCGAGGGTTCCATACTCGGGTATTTTTTCCGACATTTTGCACGATGAATCAAAAACTATTAAGTATGCATAAAAATAAATAAAAATTGGTTTTAGAAGGTACAGGTAAAGCCCTTTCATATAATACTCCACTTGATATACCTACTTAGTTATCTTATCATCAACACTGAAAATGAGTCTATTCAGTGATTCAGGATAATAAGTTTTATAGAAAAGGACAAATGCACTCAATAAAGAGAGGCAAGTACGTAATTCCTTTAAAATCTAACCAACATTAACGGATGTCATACTGTATTTAATAGGTAGGTATAACATCGCGATATACTCATAAGTAGGCACGTAGCTAGATACCTACCTGCCTACCAAAAATTATAATTTGCAAAACACCCAAAAAAATTATTATTATCGGAGTTTGGGCCGATGATATCAAACAATGCACAATGGATACAGCTACAACAATGAAATATCCATTATGAATACCAAATTAAATAAAACCCGTATCTTGTTTTACCGCTAATAATAATAGGTAGCCGAAATAATACCTAGAATAACTGTATTATTTTTATACATCTTGATTATTGCTGGAAACTAAAGTGTCAAAACTCTCGATCTTATATTCGAATGCACTACCTGACTAGTTATTTTTTTGTATGGTTAAATGAAAATATTATAAAGAAATGGTATAGGTAGTTAGTGATGGTCGTCTTCTTCAGAAATCTGGACTCAAACCGTTTAGGAAAGATTTCAAAAAAGACAACACTAAGTAGGTAGGTATAGGTAGGATACCTACTTATGTTACTTTTGAGACACTACCTATAAATAGACATCTCGTATGAAAGATCCTACCCGAACGAGTAAACCATCACGTTTTTAGCATTGTCATTCAATTAAATAGAGCCTCCAGAGTCCTGACCAAGTTGCGCCTCGGACCTCAAACAGTTGCGATCCGTCACTGTATGGTGGATTTCATTTCGATGGATAGGTAATAAAAACAAAATGTCACTCGATTAACGAAAGTGGCGATTTCCGATTTCGATTACCATAAAGTGAGGGTTATAAATTCAAATTTAATATTGCAAAGTGGTATTATAACAAAACTACCTACCCCACTTTGGGACAATAACAAGACTATCTTGAGAAAAGAGGATGCAGTCAAATTGAAATCGACATCCTGAATGCATTCATGTGGTAAGTGCATAATATATTGCAATCAACAATCACACACATCCTCTTTTTTATTTTGCTTTGGCAGGGATGGTACCTACTTAGGTACTCGTACTTGCATAACAAAACCCAAAAACTAAAGTTGCATCTTTTAATTTAAGTAGATTTACTATGTAAATATTATGAAATATTATATCTAGTCCAAAGCCAAAAAATGACATAAATAGCTTAGGCAATCCTCAGGCATGCTGAGAGTGGGTACAATGGTAGGTACAATACTTAGATGAAAAAATCATAAAATGTGCACTACCTACATAAGCTTTGCTAAGCCTCAAAACGTGTCACTCACTAGTCAAACTATGTATAGCTATAGTACCTACCTACCCGTAGCTTCGAACTGAAACTCGGACTGGGAAAACAAGATCTCTTTCTAACCGACTTCCAAAATTGAGGTGGTTCTCAATTCAACCCGTTTTTAGGATTTCGTACCCAAGGTTAAAAACGGAGCCCTATTAATGTCGCTCTCCTGTCTGTCTGTTTGTCCGCGTTCACAGGTCTATTTTGGGTATTAGGTGTCAAAAACCGGATATTGAATATTAATTAGATATTCAACAAAAAAAACCGGGGGGGGGGGGGGGGGGGGGTTGGTCATACGTGAAAAAGGAGCCGGAAATTATTTATTTCTTACCCTAGCAGGTGCGGTATCATCTACATACCGCACCTGCTAGGTAGGTCTAGAGCTCAATAAGTAGAGTAAGCCCTAATTCGCAAAAGCGTTGCGTTAAAACCCGGCATTGCGCCTGTCAAAACCTAGAATTTATTCCTCAGATAAAAGTTATTTAACGATTGAAAATTCAGCCCAAAGAATTATATTTTTCATTCTTTTTTTATATTCAAAAATAAAGAAATGGGACAGCATAAAATTTCTCAGTTTTAGACCATTTCTGTGACGGCGTCTATCCCAAAAATTAAACTAGTTAGCAATATGAAATTCTGTTATATTATATTTTAGGTGGGTACCCCCTCTACCTTAAACTGTATTTAAATAACATAAAAAAAATCAAACCCGACTTCAGTACAGTTCCTGAAACACAGTTTTCACTTCATCAAGAGGCAGGGCCTCTCTTTTTTTTTCTCTCTCGTTTGGCTTTACAAAGATTAGCCAATGTCAAGTTTGTAGTTATTTGTAACAAGTTAGTTAAACCATACAAATTACAAGTATGGACACCGTCTGTGCCGGCGCTCGCCGACATACGCACGGCACCCCCTTAGAGCGCTTTCCAGTCAGTTTTTTTTTTTTTGTATTTTGTTTCTGTTATCAACAAGTATGTAATCACTACGTTACCTATATCTGTTAAGTCGGGAATTGTCGTCTCATCTGAGAGCCTCTGTGAGGTGCGCTGAGAAGGTAAATAAAATTAAAGTTACCTGAAATCCTGAAAACAATATATGGTGGAATTGTATCTCTTAAAAAGTTTTAAGTCCGCGATAGCATAAATATCCTCAGTGGCTCTCTTCTAAAATCAATAGATACATACATATAATCTATCTTTTAAGGTAAACTCACACTGACAATTTTTATGATTTTCAAATGTAAGCTAAAACAAAGCTTGCCTTTCGAGTTTAATAATAAAAATCCTTATTAAAAAATTAAAAATCCTTATTAAAATAAAATTTTTGGTTATCTCAATTATATTTATTATTTAATTCAAACCAAAATTGCGCTTTGTTTCATTTTATTTAGAATAACATCTCGAAAATTTTGATTTTATTGTCTCGCGAGGTGTGAAAAGTAGAGTATTGAATGCGGGGTAATGCTGTCTTTGTCTTGGCCGCCCCTCAACCCCGCGCTTCACTCAGGATTCTATATCGGCTACGCTCGAGAGTTACTCGAAGATCCTTTGTTACACTTCGGACACGGTAATATTTAGACATAATATTACCGTGCTTCGGATTTATCCCGGCGCCAATAACGTAAGACATTACATTGCCCCCGCGTTGAACAATCTACTAATAATTCTAATAATTTACTAATTTGGCTTCGGTTCTTTGAAAATATTGATTATTAATATATGGTCAACCCATTGTCGGCCCACTACTGAGCACGGGTCTCTTCTTCGAGTGAGAAGGGTTTAGGCCATAGTCTGCCAAGCTGGCCCAATGCGGATTGGCAGACATCACATACCTTTGAGACCATATTGTATTATCAGGCATGCTGGCTTCCTCACGATGTTTTTCCTTCACCGTTGAAGCATGTGATATTTAATACTAGGTAGGTTTAATACTTAGTAAGTAGTAAGAAAGTATAATAGAAAAAAAAATTAGTGCTAAAGACGATTTTTCAATCATCTCAAACTACTCTCGTACAATCACGTGAAATTCTTTGATATACTTAGCATTGAAATCTGCCCTAAATGGCAGCAGGATGAACAGAAAGAGCCGTCACTCTTGCGTCTCTGTCCACTTAATTTTATAAAACACAGTTTCTTTTTTTCTGTCTGACCCCCTGTCCTGTCTCCTGGAAATTCGTCGCGACAGTCTTGCAGACGTGCTATTTTCAACGATAATTGCCCATTAAATCCGCTTTTAACCATAAACAGGCCTGTTAAATTTACGTGCGGCTGGCTGTCAGCATGCATTCAATATTGCTCAATTACTTATAATATTATACTAATGTATTTTTAACCCCCGACCCAAAAAGAGGGGTGCTATAAGTTTGACGTGTGTATCTGTCTGTGGCATCGTAGCTCCTAAACTAATGAACCGATTTTAATTTAGTTTTTTTCGTTTGAAGAGTCTTGTTGTCGCTAAGAACACATTCGATCAAGCCACCTTGACTTGATCGAGAGTGTTCTTAGCTATAATCAAAGAAAATCGGTTCAGCCGTTTGAAAGTTATCAGCTCTACTTAGTTACTGTAACCTTCACTTGTCGGGGGTGTTATAAATTTTTAATTTACACTTGTAATAGAAAGCTTTTAAAATAGGCGTTTGAAAAAGTTAACTTCGCTTTCTATTAATATTTACGCTTATGAAATAAAATATTACTTAGTTACTTTTTTCTTTAGTCTGGATGTTTCTAGCTTATTGATCACAAATCTGAACTCATTTCTAGCAAAACGCCCTAAAACTGTACTGCAACTGAGTCCAAAGATTTCGATCATTGAAACCAACTTCGTTTCCAAGCGTAACGACCTAAAACTGTGCTAAAATGGAGTAAAAATTCATAATTTCAATTAGCTTCAGCCACCCCGAAGATTAGCCCGTTCAAACCGACAGACACAAAAGTTTTGAAACATGTGATTCAGTTATGGTACCGTTGGTAGTTATTTCGAAATTACAGACAGTCACTTCAAATTTATTTATTACTTGGTATAGATACCTTCAATATCAATTTATAACCGATAGTTTCTATAATATCCCCATCAGCTTTGGTGGTCGGGTGACCTGACTCAGGTCCCCTGCAGCATCAGGATTGAGGTGTTGGAATCCAAATTTTTTATGGGACAATGTCGTAAAGTTTCTTTATCGATTAAAAAAAATTACCCGAATCGGTTCAGAAATCTCGGAGATTTCGGTGTACCTATATAGGTAGAAAAACAAAACTCTTCCTTTTTTTATAATTCCGTTAAAAACTGTAGCCTGTTACTCCTTGGTTAATCCTCTACTTGTCTGTGAAAGTCCCATTAAAATGGCTTCAGCATTCCGAAAATTAGCCCATTCAAACAGACAGACGGACAAAATTTTAAAAAACTTTGATTCAGTTATGATACCGTTCAAATAACCTTAATATGAGCATATGAGCTCTAGGGGCAAGCGACGGGTCTGCCCGCGAAATTCAAATTTAATTTGGTTTTTCGCGATTTGCAAACTAATACAACTTATAGGCGTATGGCACTTTAATTGCGCCAATGGCAGTATCATCCTCAAAGGTTTATGTAAAAAGCTTTACTTGAAAAGTTCCAGTTTAAGAAATTAGCTCTAGTATTAAAATTTTAAATTAAATTTGAATTTCGCGGGCAGACCCGTCACATCCACCTTAATATGAGGTAGTTATTTCAAAATAACAGACAGACACTTCAATTTTATTTCTTAGTACTCGTATATTTATATAGGTGTAGATTTCAAGGTGTGTCGCTAAAACTGACCTCTGTCTGCCCTGAGCTTTAGGTAAATCGAAATAGTCATTATTCATTAGTTACAAAAACGAACTCGTAGGTACGATATAAAGGCAAATCTTTTTCTATTTACCTTACACCTACCTAGATGCCACAAAGATAATGATTTAATGTCTGTGACCGGTCTGGAACGCGCAATAGGAAGATCAGTTCCACTTTTTGAATATTTTCTTATTAATTGTGGATTGTAACAGAGCAAACAGGTGGTGTTATTGTCGTCAATGTCAAGGTTACCTTCGCTGAACTGACCTACGGAACCCAAATTGCTCTTGAACTCGCTCGCACACTGGCCTCAATTGCGCCCCATCTAATGTCCCGGTTAACAACCTCCGCTGCCAAGGTGCCTGTTGTTGTTTGCAGTCTTTTGTGGCAGTCTTCACAATTTAATTGAAAGGACTCCATTTAAACGGACTCAAAAACCTGTGAACAAAAAATTCATTTTCGTGTCCTGCGTTTAACACTTTTTTCATCCAACTCATTTCTGGTTTCTTTAACAAAGAGAGGTCACTCACTCGGCACTAAAATAAAATAAATCCTTCATTACTACTTACGACAATTTTATTAAATTAAGATGAAGTAAAATAAAGATTTTGAACTCTTAAACTCTTAAAAATATTTTTATCTAGACTAGGCACGCACCTGGCTATATTATTGTTATAAAAAAATATGCGGGCCGAATTGAGAACTACCTCTTTTTTGGATGTCGGTTAAAAAGCATAGGTACCTACCTACCTAGATACCTATTGCACTGGTGTACAGATTTTTTTGCTACGAGTAAGATCGAGGGTGGTCGAAGCATGCGGGTTCTGCATTCAGCTGCAAGAGATAATAATAATACGTAGGCATTAATTTTGTTTTATAGATCATCCTTTATGATAGGCGGATGCGCTTAAACGTGCACTTGAGATATCTGATGTATAGATTAAGTAGGTACTTAGGAAGATACATATTATTATTATTACCTACATATTTAATAAAATATTCTACCTCGATCTAAGATTAGTGAATGCTATTTAATTATACCAGTCAACCTTTTAGGTCAACCTTGTAGATTTGTCTGTCTGTCTGTCCGTCCGTCCGTCCATTCGTCCGTCGGTCGTACTACTGTACTACTGTAGGCAGTTAAGCAAGATAAAATGATTTTCTCTTGTAAATAAGTAAAAGTTGTTACTTTAATTCAGTATGTTCTTACTAAATTCTCCATATAAAAGTCCTAGACGGCTTGATTCCTAGCAATTAAGGCGACTTCGAGCAGCCAAAACAATCGATCGCTCCAAATGGCGGCTGTCTCGATACTCATTGCGCACACGCAAGTGAACTTATACATGTATGTGTATGTAATGCTGTGTACTACGAAGATTTTACTCTGTATAGGTATATACCTACATTACATACCCTGTTCATGTATATTTTTATCTTCCTCGATTCAAGCAAGGAATAGTTTAGTTTAAAATCTAGACTTTTAAGTACCTAGTAGGTTCATAATAAATTATTTTCTATTGTAAACGGATTTAAACAATGAATTAGGTACCTACTAGGTACCTAATTCATACTACCTACTAATGATTTTCATTGCGATCTTCATAAAACATAAATACTTAAGAACCTACTTACCTATTTTTAGTTACCTAGGATAATATACTTACGCAACGAATCTGAAAATAATCTATACTAATAAATAAAATTGGAGTGTCTGTCTGTAATTTCGAAATAACTACCTCATATTAAGCTCATATGGTTATTTGAACGATACCAACACTGAATCACACGTTTTTAAAATTTTTGTCTGTCTGTCTGTTTGAAAAGGCTAATCTTTGGAACGGCTGAACCGATTTTGACGGGATTTTCACAGACAAGTAGAGAATTGACCAGGGTGTAACATAGGCTACTTTTTTAACCGACTTTCAAAAAGGGAGTTGTGTTTTTCTACCTATGTACACCGAAATCTCCGAGATTTTTGAACCGATTTGCGTCATATCTTTTTTAATCGATAGAGGAACTTTGCGACATTGTTTCATAAAAAATTTGGAGTCCAACTCTTCAATCCTGATGCTGCAGGGGATCTGACCAATCCACGCGGGCGAAGCTGCGGGCATCAGCTAGTAAATAATAATTTGTCATTTTCTGTCTATTTTAATTTTTCATATAAACCAATTATTCATGAATCATATCACCAGATGTAGCGGCAGCAATTTTAGTGCTATCATTTCGTAGCTGAGTAAAAATAACAACACCGCATAATGTCACGTCCTTGGTTCAGATGATAAGAGAAGTTATTTATGAAAATGTGTAATTCGTGTACAAGTCAATCTGGTATTCCTTCCATATAATACTATTATGATTAAGTATTTATACGAGGAAATCTGCAATCAAAGACTTTTGTTATTTTTAGGGTACCGTATCTCAAAAGAAAACGGAACCCTTATAGGATCACTTTGTTGTCTGTCTGTCCGTCTGTCGTGTCTGTCAAGAAAACCTATAGTGTACTTCCCGTTGACCTAGAATTATGAAACTTGGCAGGTAGGTAGTTCTTATAGCACAAGTAAAGGAATAAATCTGAAAACCGTGGATTTGTGGTTACATCACAGAAAAAAAATGTGTTTTTCTAAATAAGATAACTATACTAAGTGGGGTATCATATGAAAGGGCTTTACTTGTACATTTTAAAACAGAATTTTATTTATTTTTAAGCATAATAGTTTTTGATTTATCGGTTACTCGGTGCGTGAGTCTGACTCGCACTTGGCCGGTTTTTTATAAAGAGATGGTCTTCAACCGAAGTAGTTTATGGCTTAGTCATTTATAGCGTCGATGCGATTTTATGGCTCTACTAGATTATACCCGCGACTTCATCCGCGTGGATATTTTTTTTTCACACACAATATGTACAAACTTTCGCCTTTAATAATATAAGTATAATTTCACTTCTAATGTGGCTAATAGTTAATAGGATTGTGAGATCTCAGATCCTTATGCTTCACCACAAAATATTATGCTGTAGAAATTACAATTCATAACCATGTGTAAGTAGGTAGTAGGTACCTACCTAGTCTGCAAAAAGAAATATCTAAGTATGCATCTTTTATGAGAACATTCGATTCTTTTTCCACACCACCAATGAGGTAAGAATCACTGGCGCGCTTTTTTTATAGAGGTATCCCCAATAGGCCTATTCCTCTTGGCCACAGAATGGATACTCTTGGGCAAGAATTTAGATGGAATTTAGCTAGAATAATCGTGTCCATGAAAAGTCGGATATGGCCAAAATCGAGGGAACGTACGTAGATAATTAGGTAATGTGTCAGGAATTGTGTCACCCGGTACGGAGGCGGTGCGTTTGCACGTCGATTACCTACGAGTATGAGTCGAGGGCAGTAGTTCTTGGCGAACTGGGACTGGGAGACAAAGAGACGGCACACAACGCCTACACACCCGTTGTGCCGGCAACGAAATTCAAACCATTTTGCATTGGGTGCTAACTGCTACGTTTTGTTAATTCTTTATAAACTTTACTGACTAGGTATCTCATAACTCTAGCGTTCCTAATATATTATAATTCTCTATATTAATATCATGAGTAAAGATATATCAAATACCTACCAATGATTTGCTTTTGAAATTTTAGTCTTTTTTCTTATTGAGATAACAGAATTGAAACGAAAATCCCCTTATTATAATATACGAAGGTAATGTTAGATAGGCATTTCTTGCAAAATGATTTTACATGGAAGAATCAATTGATGTTTTACTAGACACACTTCTATATCTATTCTATTTATTGCTTATTAAGTTATTATTATTTACATCTATTCATCTATACCTACATTTTAAGTTAGACAAATACACTTTATACACAAATTACACTACTAGTAGGTATACAATAATAGTATCTTAAAAATATCTTGAACGTTACATGGCACAATGTAATAATATACCTTACTAAATATTCCATAGAAGTTTAAAAGTAAAAAAAATGTATTAGTTATTACGTTGTCGCAGTCCTTTAAACCGATAATTTTATTCGAAGCAGCAAAAGGTTTTGTGTTGGCGGCCACGCACCTTTTAGCCCATTCGATAAAATTATGGATAGGTAAACCTTTCACAAACATGCTTCCACATTCACAATTTGTTCATCCACCCAACTAACATCTGTAACATTACTTTTAAGCAGCTATGGATTTTGATTCCCTACTACTTTACAGGTACTTATAAAAATATTATAATTATGCTAAATTAAAGCATGGTAGGTACTACATCTTAAACACAAATCTTTTTGTAGGTACGTTGTATGTATTGGCTCACAAAGCCATAATCTATCTAATGTAAGCGACTATAAACAATGAAGCCGGACTGGAGAGCGATATCTGCATTGAGGCCTGTCATTCGGTACGGATGACCTATCAAAAGAACTCGAGAATACCAACTACATTATCGACATTGATAAGTATTCTAAAAATAATATATTATTATGTCCCGCTTTTTGTATTTAACGTGTTATTTAGGTCCATCATCATCGGATGCCCTCTTCAAATTGAAGTTCGGCAGTCAGTGAAAAGGGTTTCGATCAGCGAAATATGATGTGTGACTTTCCAAATGCTTCCTGCTTTCGATTGGTGTAGATTTCGTTCGGTTATCAGATGGAAGTTAATATAACATGCTCAAACTTTAAAGCGAGGCAACCGTCTCTCTTTACAGATTTTCCTCAGGTAACTTTACATTTTCTTGTTCCTTATGCTTTTTCTTCTCGATTGGTATCGGATTCATCGTCAGAGCGTTTTAACATGCTCGAATTTTCACAACGCTGATCCTAGAACAGTTTTCCTTAGGCGTCTCTACATGTTCGTTTTCCTTATGATTCCTGTTTTCAATTGGTGTAACTATAATCTGTTTGGTTATCAAATTGTATTTGGTGATTAATCTTACTAAAAATGTAGCCTTGAAATGATACCATTAGGCAATCCATGAGATGCATGATGATTTATCTACTAAACATAAATTACTTATACGTTTCATCTGGTTATCAGATGGGTGAAAGTCATCGAAATTAGCGGAATCTTAAGACCGTGTAGACCAATTAATGGCGCTTATGACGAGACAAGGCTCTACCATCGCTCAAAAAGCGGGTAGGTACCTACTACTGAAGATGAAACGACAATTATCTAATTAATTAGATACTACCATGAAACTAAAAATAAATAATAATATAATTAGAAGGATAGGTAGGTAATTAGCAGCTACCTAGTCGCAGATATGTTAGGTAGGTACATTTTAATAAACTATATCTATAATATAAAAATGAATCGCAAAATGTGTTGGTAAGCGCATAACTCAACAACGCCTGGACCAATTTGGCCAAATCTTTTTTTTAAATGTTCGTTGAAGTTCAAGGATGGTTTTTACGGCGAGAAAAATTAGAATTATTGCTGGAAAAACCCTAAAAATAGCCCTTACAAATCTTTTTGACAGGACGAAGTCTGTCGGGTCAGCTAGTATGTAATAAATTACTTAGGTAAGTATAATAAACGATGTTTTTATAAGATAAATTAATTTGAAATATTATTTATGATTGATAATACTACTTATTGTTAACAGAGTTGCTGTTACTTTGTATAATAAGTTATCTAATTAGTGGATGTAGGTACCTAACTAGTAACTACCATTCGCAATGTCGGAGACGTTAAAACGTCGTTATCAATAGCGGTCGTAGCCCCGGTTGCTTCACTAGATCACATATTTACATGCTCTTAGATAACCCCCTATTGTATTACAATGATTGCAGTTTACCTTAACCGCTTCTATGTCAAAGTGTTAAAAAAAAATAGGAAGTTTCATACTAATTTATACCTACTACTTATCATTAATAGCATGAAGCTATTTGTCACGCGAATCGGTGTGTCCATTAGCAAACTTCCATATTAATATTCTAAAGCTGCTCTAGGCAACCGCGATGGAAATCTCAAAGAAGAGACAATGACCTAAAGGCATGCCTGATTCAATACGATCTTGCTAATTAAAATTGGCAGTGCGTAAGACGATCATGGAGTGCTTTACTCACTTATAAGCTGCACACGTGCCTGTCAATGAACTTTGTATGCCATAATAAATTATTATTATTGTCACGCGAATAGTTATTCGCACGTGTAACCCAACCTACTCATGTGGCCCAACAACTTCCTGGCGCGGGGTGGCGCGAGCGCTTCAGCCACCATCGCGTCGCTACAGGCCAGCTCCCGGTACCTTATCTACCTACTGCTCTAAACTTTTAATAATAATTTTGCTGATCATTAATTTAAATGCACTGTGACTAGTGAGACTCTTAGAGCTTATAGAGCTATCGCTATGCTGACAAATCTTACAACCTACTTAAACAGAGACACTTACTAATTAATAGATGTGTACTAGTTTCTAACTAGGTAGCTGTGCGTATTTGAAGGTGCATCGAACTTGGCTGCTTAGGCTAGTTAAGTAATTATAATTCGTAGCGAATTAAATCAAATCGGGAATTGACAATAATAATCGATCAGTGTACTAACGGGCAAATACGAGGACATTATCTGTGCGGGCGAGGAAGTCGTCCTGCTCGGTGTGAGTGACGAAGGTGCGCGAGAGTGCCGGCGCGTCGGCCTGCACGCCCGCCGGCGGCGGTCGGCGCTCGAAGCGCTCCATGAGATCTGCCGGCACCCGCGGCAGCTGCCGGCCGGTCGTGTTGGGCGCCTGCGCGAAGCCGAGCTTGGCCAGCAAGCTCTCCCGGATCACCCGCAGGCTGTGCTCGCGCGCGTTCTCGTACGAGCGGCAGGAGGTGCAGACGACGTGCGCCGGCGGCAGCTCCTGCGGACAGGCGACGTCGGCGGCGACGGCCGCCAGCCACGCGGCGAGCAGCAGCAGGCTCGCGGGCCTGGCCCGCGGCCCGCGCGACGCGCCCAGCGCACGCGTGGTGCGGCAGGGCGGGGAGGCGGCGCGGGGGCTCGGCGGAGCGACGGACGGTGCGCGACCACAGGCGGCGCGTGCGACACTGCGCCGAGCGCGCCGGCCGCGGCCCGAGCCCGCGCCCGACGCTGGGACCGAGCGCGGCAGCCGCCCGCAGCCCCCACGCCGCCCACCCGCGACTCCCGGCGTGATTCACTGCCACCGCCGCGTGAGCGAATTCCCAAAGCGCTGCACTGCACGGCGTGCGCACTGCTCACTGACTCACTCCGGAAAATAGGAAAATGCGCGCCCAACGTCGCTCGTCGTTACACCCGCGCCGGCGCCGCCCGCCCGCCCGCCCCAATCTGTTGCCGTTTGGTTGCTATGCATAGTGCATAGCTCTTGAACAGGACATTTTGCATTCAAAATCATTTGTTGGCGCAGCACATAACACTGTTTTTGTATAGAATTCACATCCGATTTCTAGGTAGTTTGAAAAGTAAACCGCAAATATATTATATAATCTTTGTAATACTTACATGAACAGGTTTTGTTTTTGAAATGGGACACTTATTTATTGTATAGGAAAAACTTACTCTTGTCCTGACTTCTGATCGATTTTTAGCTTGAATTGAATTTTCATCACGATCAACCCATCGCCGCGCTGGCTAAGTGCGGATTGAACTCTAGTCTACCCATCAGTGGCTTTACCTAATCAAATATAAAATGTCGTAATTTAGAGTAGGTTCGCGTAGGTATAAGATGGTTCGCGTAGTTATAAGATGGATAGGTGGCGTGTGGTGATTATAAAGTAAGTAATAAGCAGCAACAGCGTAGTGGTTTAGTTAGTTTTACTTTCTATTGCTGGGATCCGGGCCTCGATCCCGGACACGCACCTCTAAATTTTCTAATAAACAAAAAAGGCTTGCGAAGTTCGTTTACTTTTTGAAAAAGCATTGTAGAAATAATAAGTTTTATTTCATCCAATGCTCGTTCAATCTTCTAAGCGAGTTAATAGCTAACTGAGATGAAACAGCGTGCTTGCAAAATTTTGTAGATAGGCAGGGAGGTAGGTATCTACCGTTTAAATTAAGACGTTCAAATATTTATTTCTTCGTGTACCTGGAACAAAATGCACCTGGCCGCTGTTAAAATAAACTTATTTAAATGGAGGTGAACTGTAATAAATAAAACCGGCCAAGTGCGAATCTAGCTCGCGCACGTTAGGTTCGGTACTATCGTACTTAAGAAACAACACTTTTGAACTTTTTTGTGATGTATGCACAAAAACACGGTTTTCAGATTTTTCTCTTTACTTGTGCTATAAAACATTGCTACCTGCCAAGTGCCAAACATGATTCTAAGTCAACGAGAAGTAGGTACCCTATAGGTTTTGATTCCCTTGGCGGGTCTTGAGAAACACGACAGTCAGAATAATATAGACAACGAATAAATCCTATAAGGGTTCCTTTTTTCTCTGGAGATACGGAACCCTGAAAATAATGTAGGTACATTACACGATTTACTGTATGCTCTCAGAAATAGGATGATGGCGTAAAATAGTCGGGGCTTGGTTATTCTCCTTATAAAGCCGGCACAAGTACTTAGTTGTGCCTCCTGACCTGACAGCAACAGCTTGAGAAGACTAGTCAATTCCTTCAATAGGTACCTATAGTGGTTTGCTTTCTGTCCTTGAAAGAAGACCGATCAAATCTTGGAGATGGTATGCAGATGCGATGCAAGCACCCTGCGAATGCAGACCTATTAGGGAATCCAAAGATTCTCAAACCTAGGTAGGAATCTTCTTCGCTAAAGATATAATATCATCATCATTATCGACTCATCGCCGGCTCACTACTGAACGCAGGTCTCCTCTCAGAATAAGAAGGGTTTGGTCTTAGTCTACCACGCTGAACAAGTGCGGACTTGACACACTTTTGAGAACATTATGGAGAACGCTCAGGTATACAGGTTTCCTCACTATGTTTTTCTTCACCGTTAAAGCACACACTCGCCGAGGCTACGAGTACTGAGTGCTTGCTAGGCGCCTCTAGTGCGCGTTTGACTAACTTGACCCCGTGAACCCTCATCGAAGAAGAGTAGGAAGCTATCTTTGCGTGTTTTATCGCCTTTGATTGTTCTGAAGAGCTGATTGATCTGATTCCATCCTCCTTTTTCTACAACCGCACCGCACGCCACCGCAAGCAATTTTACCCTCACCACCCTGGGTGCCTGGTGCACTTGGACCGACCGTTGTTCCAGATCGCTCGCTATTTTATTGTTAAAAAAAACTAATAAGAACATTAACTAAAAACCATTGCCTGCCTTGAGTGACTCGTTGGTCTAGTGGTTAGAATGTTCGATTGCGCATGACGATTGGCGAGCTCCGGGTTCAAATTCAAATCAAAACTTCATGTAGGACAACTATAGTGTAGGTATCTTATGGTACATCTGTGAGTTGCACGACTCTACCACCCGGTTCGGAATGCAGGTACATATTCGATTCCAGGGTCGGGTCAATATATTCGGGTATTGAATTTATATATCGGTACTAGCCCGTAGTTAGAAAGTTGGCACTGTGTCACCCCCGTGTCTCGGAGAGCACGTAAAGCCGTTGGTCCTGTGTCTGATCTCTCTCCTGTCATGTAGAATTTCCGTCCCATTGGGCTATTAAATTCAGGGAATATACCTACAGTGAACCTATGCTTGTGTAGACATTTGTGCACTATAATCTCCCGCGTAGGCTAATCTCTATAGTCTACGGAGATTGGCCGAGTATGGAGAATGTAACGTATTATGTAGGTACGGAAAATAATACGAGTATAAGTACCTACTAAAAAAATGTGTCTATTCTATGACTTTCATACTCTTTATATCTACATACAGATTTTCTCAACTGTTTCAGAATATTTGATAATAAGATATTTTGATGACTGATGGAACGTCATAAACTGGACTGGAAAAGATAAGGTGAGAAGGCTAAACCTACGTACCTACTGGGTGTCGTATTTCTAAATCTATTCATCCCTTGTTGTATTATACACGTGGGTTACAAACAATAACGTTTTACTCATTGTCTACGTTAGATAACCCGAGAGTCTGTGGGAAATAATGAGGTGGTGCTTGATAAAAGTTGAAAATTTCCAAGATGGTCCTTTTCCGATGCCTGAGTACCTGTCTAGGAATGGCAAACTAATGCCAGGCGCCAGTTGTAAGTAACTAGCCTAGCAAATTCACAAATTAATTTCGAATTGAAGTTAATAAGGTTCACATACAATTTACAAAAAAAAAAACCGGTCAAGTACCTGTCGGGCCACGCTCAGTATATCTAGGGTTCTGTAGTTACCCGTCAGAACTAGTCAACAACTAAGTTCTACACAAGTAAGTAATTTTCAACGAAAATATACACCCGCAATATTTTTGAAAACTTATCCAACGACACCTCACACCTGAGATATTAGACAAGAAAAGAAATTGCCAAAATCACACCAAATTGCAGCTTTCTAGTCCTAAGAGATTCTGAGCTTAGCCGCGGACGGCTGGACGGACATGGCGAAACTATAAGGGTTCGCTGTTGACGAGACGTGCGAGCGTTTCTCCCGCGCAAGCCAGTCCACTCACGCTTCGATACACCAACGATGGTTGAGAACCATTTATTAAATTTTGCCTAAATTACATCAGTGTTTATCAAGCATCATCATCACAATCTCAATCCATCGCCAGCCTATTAGGTATTGAGCATGGGTCTCCATTCTGCACTCGGAATGTGAAGGGTTTTAGGCCATAGTTTGCCACGCTAGCCAAATGCAGATTGGCAGACTTCACAATGTTTAAGAACATTATACCTAAAAAACTCTCAGATATACAGAGATTTCTTCATAAGTATTTTTTTCTTCAAGCACCTCCTCCTGATTTCCTCGGCTTCTCAAGCCTTATCTAACACCTGATAAAATAATCCGGATCGGTTACAATCTTAGGGACACAATTTTCTTTTACGCTAATGGAACTATTCATGCGCCTTTCAATCAAACCTACTCCTAATACATATATAAAAGGCGGGGAAAGAAACCCATGGTCATTATCAGTTTGGAAGCTGAGAAAATATTACATCATGGTAGGTGATTTTCGACCCGTGAGGACATCCTTCAATTATTATTATCTACTAATAGCTAAGTATTTGACTTTGCTTTGATTTTCTTTTCTTTTTTGTTACTGTACCGCTTTATCGTGTGTCCATATCTACATAGTACGTGTAAGTACAGTAGTACCTCTACCTTATAATATTTATTAATGATCAACTCATCACTGGCTCACTACTGAGCACGGGTTCCCTCTCAGAATGAGATGGGTTTGGCGTGGAAGTCTACCACGCTGGTCAAGTGCGGGTTGGCAGACATTTGAGAACATTATGGAGAACTTTCAGGCATGCATCGTGATGTTTTCCTTCACCGATACAGCAAGTGATATTTTGCTTAAAACGCACATAATCCGAAAAGTTAGAGTTTCGTAAGTGTACCTGGGTTGAGTCCCGGATAGGGATATGTATGGGGTTAGTAGGAGGCGTAGCGATGCCTGTTACATTTTTACCCGACTACGGCAAAACCAAAAGAAAGGGTTATGATTTTAGCAGTTTATGTATATATGTAGGTACGTATGTTTGTATTTTTCTGTTTTTAACCGTAGCACCTAAAGTACTGAACCGATTGTAATGAAGTATCAATCGATTCGTGAATATATAATAACAAAAGATTCCGACGCATTGAGAACCTCCTCCTTTTTTGGAAGTCGGTTAAAAACAGCATCTTGTGTGCACGGCCATATCGCGCCTGTAATAACAACATAATAGGTATTATCTGATATTCTTAGAAAACACCATCCGGTTTCATTTTGCGGTTATTCGAAATATTTCGAGGAATTTACACTGCATCATCAAGTTAATTTTTACGAATCGGGTACTTTACCTAAAAAATTGTATATTGTATTTTATTTAAAAAGTGAGGACTTAGTTATATACCTATGTAATATTATGTGCCTACACTTGTTTGTGACCTATAAATCAATGTTCGAAGTTTGTGAAACAGGTGACAGACTACATAAATAAATATAAATTAATTTATATAATTGCTATACGTCGTGTTTGTTTGCTTTTTAGTAAAGTTAGTTTTGCGCGTGCGTCCTTATCTCGGACAAGTTTAAAATTTTGGAATTGGCGCGGCAACAGCGCATGCACGAATCGCGCACAAAAACAGCAAACGAACATGACTACAATATCGTGGCAGATTATGGCCTAAGCCCTTCTCATTCTGAGAGGAGACTTGACATAACTATGGTAGGTACGCCTAATATTGCGATCTTCAAATTGAAGCGCACTGTACGCGCCACCGAACGCGCCGTCCGACGAACGAATTTGCAAATCAATTCAAATGATGGAACAGAGTCGTTTAAAAATAATTATGATCTCGCAGGATAAAGAGGGATAGCATTTGCTGCACTTTGAAGCAATGATAACTACCAGTTATTGATGTCCGTTTCGGTGCCTACTCGCAGTTACCATGAGAGACGAAAGTCAAACGTGCGCTTTTCGCGACAAAAGCGCTCTTTTATATCTACGACCGCAAACTTTAGGACACGGTATAAGGAAAAGTGACAAGCGGTGGACACGTGGCGTTGTGGTATAAATACGTTACGTAGGTGCGCCGGCGACTTCAACGTATGCATATTGTGTAACCTAGTATAGAAGTTCTATGTAGACATCCTATTAATAAAATATAATAACTTATATTAAACTGGTTTTTTACAGATTAAGTTATCTCTTGTTCTACTACCAACATGTACAGCGGCACTGCTTACCATGCAATTACTGTTGGCTCCAATCTTGGCTTTCAAGAAATCCTCTAATGTGGGCGAGTTCATGGTCGAGGATCAACGGACGCGCATGAGACAAAACTACGTTCTACAGGAAGCTCTGAATAACGACATGGACACGGATAAAATGCGAATGACGTATGTAAACGACCCGCTCAATCCTAACACAAACCCTGAAGAACTGCCCGCACTTATAGTGGACTATGCCAATATGATTAGAAATGATATTATACTGCTGGACAATTCTGTTGAAACACGCACTAGGAAAAGAGGAAATATCAAAGTGGAAAAATACGATGTGAGTTTAGAATACAAGTGAAAAATTAAAAAATTAAAGAACCGACGACTGCCGTTCCCCTTGTTTAACCGTACAATGTCTAAGAACTTTCTTTTGGTACCTCTACCTACGTAACGTGAAATTGCATCAAAATCGGTCCATCCGTTTTTACGAAAATGGAGAAAGATGAAAGAACCTCTTTCTTCAAACGAGTAATAAGTACTTAACTAAGACAATTAAATATACTTATTATACGGTATACTAGCACCTACCGTAGGGCTGCGCTCACTTCACATGCACTTTACATTTTTCGAACGAAATTCGGTCGTGCAAACACGTACGCAAACGCATGCGTGAGCGCGGCCTAATACTGTTCCATTGCAGTTAAAAGTAATCGTCCATGTTACCTAAACGAATAATGCTTACTAATTTATTACAGCAAGTTGGTCCCATAAAAGAAGTACCGTGCAGATGTGAACTAGAAACGGTTAGTAGACTGGAATGTTATTTAATAAATAAGCCTAGTCCCACGTGGATTAAATTTTTTTAAGATTCCGCTGCTCGAAACCCTTCTTAGGAGAGAGGGCGCGGGTGTGGTTTGAACTCCCAAATCCCCCCTGCCTACGGCCTAGTGTGCGGTTGTAAGAACTTTTTATGGTTCACCTTCACGTAATAACAGTGCCATGGATTTCAATCGATTTTATTAATTAGTGTCTCTACATTTTTAGAAAGACCCTATGTATTTGGACGCTGACCATTTCCCGAGCTCTGTGGAAACCAGAGTGTGCGATACTAGCCTTTGTCCTAATCCATACAAATGCCATCCGCGATTACATAATGTACGTAAGTCGAACAAGCAGAGTCCAAAATTGAATTTGAGTTAAGACCTAACTATAAAACTTATAAGTACCTTATTGTTTCAGTGCAGTTTCAGTGTTGATGAATGATAAAACGTTTATGGCATGTACATAAATTAATGACGATTTTGGGCTCACAGTTATGTAAATGAGATTCGAAAGTGTCGATATCATAATAATAGTATCTAACTCTTTACAGATAACTGTATTGAAAAGAAATAGGAAGTTAAGGCAAACCGATGAATTATTTGAAGAGGAGTTACCAGAAGACTTTCCAAAGCACTGGGTGGCGATTAAGAAACCCGTTATAGTTGGTTGTTTATGCCTAAGGAATTATGATGGTAGAAGCTAATAAAGACAGAAATAACTTTATACGGCAGGAAAAATATTTTAAACCTTATCAGATACCTAAGTACTTACCTCTCTAGTTTAATAAATTTTTGATTTAAAGAACACATTTATTGCTACACCTAACTTCCTGCCTACCTATTTTGTCTTGTATTTACTAAGGCATACTATTTCTAATTTATAACAAACATCAGATTGATGAAATAATACCTATTATAAGGATTAAATCGGCTTACCTACTGCTTACATCCTAAAAAAGTAATTCCGCAAAAAGCGCTAGAGCTGCATATAGCGCATAATTTATTTACTAAAATCGTTATCGTCATCAGCAGATTAAATTGGCCTAAGCTAACGTTGTGTTACGTGCGGCACCTGCATGTCTCACAGCATGCGATCAGCTCCTGAGAGGAAAGGACTTTTAGCTCACTAAGAATATTAAAAAAATGTTTGAATCTTAGGTGTACAAACTTTTATTTGCTACCTAAAGGACCGGATTAAACCATTTAGATCATGCAGACCTTGGGGCTCCTGATCCTCCAACAGCGGACTAAGGCCGGTTTTTTTATAAAGTTCCATTTAGGTAATGGCTCCGTCCTCTAATATGTTTTTTTTTTGTTTATTTGACCCGCGGAGGAATCCGTTAAAGAAATATTAAGTTTTATCATAGAATACAAGCGCGAGCAAAACGAGTCCGATTTTTTACGAACGAACTGGAAATAAGTAGTAGGTATGATGTACCTACGTAATCAAGTAAAATAAAAACTTACCAATACAAAGCTTGATTTTTTTTAAAGCTTTTAATTAGGTTGACTTGTTCGTATGTTGTCATTCCATCGATATTGGTTTGGCTACTTCCAATTTTATTGTTCGATTGAGTTGTGATTTAATAAGATATGTGGTTAGGTTCTATAAAGAATTAAAAGGTATCTACTATTCAGCGTCTATGTTGACGGAGGTGGACGTGAGTTCGAATGGACATTGGAACTCTCTATGGTGTACCGTATGACAGTCGTATTGCTTAGTTTAGTATCTACCATTGATGCAGGAGAAACACGATGACAAGGACCTGACCATGGATATTGGACTCATTAACCGGGTGGGAATTAGGACAAGTCAAAATCATTAAATTAATCGTAGTATATGTACCCTTGGATGAATTAAACACGTTATATACGTTATAGTAGCGTGTGAAAAACCACAAAACAAAAATCTCACATAATTTGGATTTACATTAATCCCGCTTTATTTTTAAATATATCATTTCATTGATTTTTTTTGATGAGATTAGAATTCCTGGAAAAATCGGTCAAGTGCGAGTCGGACTTACACCATCCTACAAGATATAGATATACACTTTAATTTTTTTTAAAATTTTTATGACGGTTATTTTGATTTTTACTATTATTTTGTTGTCCTAGCGTAAAAAGAAATACACATTCTGTGAAAATTTGAACTCTCTAGCTTGCGGTTCACGGGCCGACCATTTGGAAATAAAGTTTAGCTTACTTTCTGATATTTTAGAAAAAAGAATCCTTCACTCGACTCCCTGCAACATTATGCCTTGAGCTGTTTAATGTACATGTTTAACGATTCTCTAATTGATTATATAAACACTTTTAATAAGCATTCGCATAGAGCTCTATAAACAAGACTGCAATAAGTAACTTTAACAAATAGAAACGCACAAAGAATTATTTAAGCAAATCATTTATTTACTTTTAACGATAAAACTATGTACTCAATGTACAATAAGTATTTAAATTAAAACATGCATTTCGCTGTATCTAAAAAAATTAAAATAAATACACACTAAGTATTTAAAATAGCCTACATCCATAACTGTAATATAACTTTTCAATAAGTAAAAAATAAAACCAAATATGTAAATACATTTATCTGTTAAATAAAACTCTTCAGTATGCAATACGCATGTCGGAGCAAAATCGTAAAATCGGCATCACATAATGAAGCGCGTTGCTGTTTTACTGGCCATATCGTTAAATCGTTAACGATTTGCCCACCCACGATTGTCCATTAAAAAATACAGGGTGCCCGCAAAAATTGTAAATCATGCATAAGATATGTTTCGAATGTGGCCCAAAATGAAATCTGAGCACCCAAGCTCAACTCAGTGGTATCTACACAAGGAACAGCTTAAATCGCTCAAAATATCTGTATGGTACAACGTGCAGCATGAGACATGTAAGGCCGTAAAAAAAGTTACAGATGGATAGATAAAATATTTATAATATTAGTATGAGTTTGGACAAGCATCATTTGAAACTATTCCAAACAAGTCGATAGCATTAGTAGTTACTGAAATAAGCAGCTGTGACGGACAAAGTTTCACTGTAAAGTGCACAACTTCTTTTTTAAAATTTTGGTACAGAACCCTAAAAATTGTATACTTTAAGAACTTCAATTTCAACCTTTACACCAACTTGTTAACAACAAGCAGTGTAAAATACTTCTTGAAATGCCACCAGTTCATGAAATGTGCCGGCGGCTTCATGATGTGGGTACTTAATTTTACGATCATCCTACAACATGCACATAAGCTTGATGTAGATGTCAGTGGTACATAAACGCTTTTTTGACATGGTCATAATACATATAATGAACTAAATAAACATAAATATTTTCCGCCGAACTAATTGGGCCTCTGTCAGCCTATATCATATTATGGTCTTACGAACATTCACCCTGTACAGTATGTATTGAAACTATCCATAAATAATACAATGTGCACTTTGCTATCATGTTTTTTTTAGCAAACTTCACTTATATCCATAATATAATTTTTAAACACGCTTCTATCACACTTACAGCCACGAAGTTGGAAAACAAGTGAACCAGATATAAAAAGATACGAGACGCACGCCGAGACCGTGCTTATGCATCAAGAACACGATAAGAGCTCGGGCTAGCGTACTCGTATGAATTAACTTCTTGGAGTGTACACCTAACGGTATACTGAATATAGTGTTTAAATTAGTACCTTTTGTAGGAATTTTTACACCTGAGCAACGTTGATCGACTTCCGGTATTGTAACGAGAGATGGACAATTTCACAGGAAGCATGTGAAAAAAATCACGTGAAAAAACCCTTTTCAACTACACCCCTAATTTTTATAAACTTGCAACCTTACTTAAAAAACCGGCCAAGTACGAGTCAGACTCGCGTACCGAGGGTTCCCCACTCAGGTATTTTTTCCAACATTTTGCACTATAAATCAAAAACGATTATGCATAAAACTAAAAAAAAAATCTGTTTTAGAATGTACAGGTAAAGCCCTTTCATATGACACCCCGCTTGGTAATAGTAATCTTACGTTGAAAATTGAAAATGCTAATTATTTGTACATGAACACATTATAATTTTTTTTTGTGTTGTAACCACAAATTCACGGTTTTCTTTACTTGTGCTACCTGCCAAATTTCACGATTCTAGGTCAACGGGAAGTACCCTATAGGTTTTCTTGACAGACATTACAGACAAACAGACGGATAGACAGACAACAAAGTTATCCTATAAGGGTTCCTTTTTTCTTTTGAGGTACAGAACCCTAATAAAATGTGAAAAATTAGGAAGAAATCTTTTTTTATTTCACACGCCCATGCGCGTTCCATCATCGATCCGAGCTAAGACGCTCAAAGTATGTGAGTGAACACTTGCATCGCCGGATATAAGGAAGAGAAAAACATCGAGTTAATTTGATGCAAGTGCGAAAATTGGAAAATCACAAGTGTGAAATATCAGCGCTAATGATCTTGACCACATTACTACTATGTAGCAAACAATTTTAAGTGTGAAATATCACTTTGTGTGAAAAATCAACTGTGAAATCACAGTGAATAAAAAAATCACCACCAAATGATACACTATATATACAATGTTACACTATAGTCAGAGTAAAATGGACTTAAAGAACCTTGTTTTTAAGTTGAAATAACAAATCGGTAGTAGGCGGCAGCTGGAGGTGCCGGGCGCCTGGTCACGTGTTAAGCGTTGTAGTCGGAAGTGTGGTGCACGGTCTCGTGCGCGGCGGGCGCGGGCGCTTCGCTGAGCTGCGGCAGAATGTGTGCGATGGCCTCGCTCGCCTCAGAGAGCATGCCCAGTTCCTTACGTAGGATATCCTCGGTCACCGTGTGGATGGACTTGAACTTCAAGTTTATGCCGTGAACCTTAAATACGTGGTTGTTAAGGTTCACTTTGTAACTGAAGGCCACGCTACACACCTGAAACAAAAAAAAACCGATGTCGTGGAACTCTCTTGCTTGGCGTTGAAGGACATCGCACAAGTGGTTAACTATATGACACTGAGGTTGACTCACTCCACATGTATAGCGGGCGTTCACCGGTGTGTATTCGCTAGTGATTCTGCAGCTGGTGCTTGGCGTTGAAGGACATCGCGCAAGTTGTTAGCTATATGACACTGAGGTTAACTTACTTCACAGAAATAGGGGCGTTCACCGGTGTGTATTCGCTAGTGGTTCTGCAGCTGGTGCTTGGCGTTGAAGGACATCGCGCAAGTTGTTAGCTATATGACACTGAGGTTAACTTACTTCACAGGAATAGGGGCGTTCACCGGTGTGCATTCGCTCGTGGTTTTGCAGCTGGTGCTTGGCGTTGAAGGACATCGCGCAAGTGGCGCACTTGTACGGCTTGTACCCGGCGTGGATGCGCAGGTGGCGGTTCAGATCACACCGCTGAAATATAACGTACATTTTAATTAACCTTCTACATAATCTCCTTCTAAATAAAACGTATTAAAATAAACGGCTATCAATTCATGGATAAAAATATTATAATTGATGACATGGAATTTGGGGTATTTATAAACAGGTTGTTCTTTTACCACTAAGACTTGGTAAATCCAAAGTATTATTGCAACATTCCACTTTACCGTAAATCAGGCGTTTACAACAGCACATAATGATTGTTACAGTAAAGGCGAAAACAAACTACAAAAATTTATAACACCCCCGACAAGTGAAGGTTACAGTAACGAGAGAAAAACTGATAACTTTCAAACGGCTGAACCGATTTTCTTCGATTATAGCTAAAAACACTCTCGATCAACCTTTCAAACAAAAAAAAACTAAATTAAAATCGGTTCATTAGTGTAGGAGCTACGATGCCACAGACAGATACACAGATACACACGTCAAACTTATAACACCCCTCTTTTTGGGTTGGGGGTTAAAAACAACTATGGGTATTACAATATACCCACAGTTGCCATTATTGACTTTTAAATAATAGAATATTTACTTACTGCGATGAATTTCTTCGAGCATAAATTGCATTGAAATGGTCTTTCTCCTTTGTGAATGAGGTTATGCCTGCAAGAATATTTAAAAGTATTATAATACAAATTTACAAAAAAAAAAAATTACTTGACACTTTTTTAACAATATCAAACAAGAAAACCCAGATCCTATAACTTCTATACTAATATTCCACATAAGATTCTACATAATATATTCTTATAATCCATACTAAACATTATAAATACGAAAGAGTGCCTGTTTGTGTCTATTAACTTTTCCGTTTAACTGATTTTGTAGTTTAGTATAAAAATAGCTTGAATCCCAGGAAATCAAAGACTTCTTAAGGAATTTTTAAAAACCTAAATCCTAGTGGTTGTATTGGTGGTCATCATCTTTTTGGTACTTGCATCACGGAAATGGATATAGTCTATTTCAATAGTGGAAACCACAGTTCCTATGGGATTTTAAAAAAACCTAAATCTACACGGACGAAGTCGCTGACATCATCTAATGATCTGGGATTGTATAAATAAAGTTATTCAAGTTTGATTCAAATCATTAATTACCTGACCAAAGACTTCTGCGTATAAAATCCTGCACCACAAATTTCACAAATATGATCCTTTATTCCTGAGTGTTGTTTGAGGTGAATTAACAAATTGCTTTTTTGCACAAAAGACCTTGGGCATTCAGTACAGGTGTATTTCTTCTTTTCTGCAAAATAACAACAAGTTAACAATGGCGGAAAAGAGATAGTAGGTATACAAGTTTGAGGTTAGATTGTTATATCTATTACAATTTTTCTCAATACTGAATATTTATACCTTTTTTTACAACTAACTAATACTGTATTCAGAAATTGTTTTGGTGTTCTCTAGGACACTAATAGTTTTTAATTTATCGTACTAAATGTCGGAAAAAATACCGAGTACGGAACCCTTGGCCGATTTTTTTTTTGGTAGCTTAAACTCTGTGTAGTATTTTATTAAAACTTACAAGTAAATAATATCTGTAACTTGTAAATATAGTACCTTCATGAGTAGCCATATGATTTCCAAGAGCAAAAGTCAGTATACCACAGACAGGACACACAAGCTTCTCTCTTTCCTTTGATACAGGTTTTGCATTTTTCACTCTTCGTATATTTTCGCGTTTTATACCTCTATATTCAGATTTTGAGCCATTTCTATTTTTGTAATTTGGATGAATCTTTAATATTGTTGCATCTTTTGGTCTCCTTAGCAGAATAGCAGGGCCCTTTGCACCATTCTTCATAATCGGATCTAGAAAAGTATATAAAAATATATATATTTATAAACAAAGTTACAGTAAGTACAGGCAAAGCCCTTTCTTATGATACCCCACTTGGTATAGTTATCTTACTTTAAAAATTGAAACACATTTTAATTTTTTTTAATGATGTGACCAAAAATTCGCAGTTTTCAGATTTATTCCTGTACTTGTGCTATAAGACCTACCTACCTACCAAATTTCATGATTATAGGTCAACGGGAAGTACTCTATAGGTCTCCTCGACAGACACGACGGATGGACAGACAGACAGACAGATAACAAAGAATAAGGATTCTGTTTTTCCTTTTGAGGTACGGAACCCTAAACACATTCAGCATACAAAATTTCACATTTTTAATTAAGAGGTCAGTCAGTTTTTTTTTTGTAATTACAATGCAAATACTTACAACAAGTTATAGTTGTTGATTTTTTGTCATCAATGACTATAGTACTCGACTCTCCATATGGATTTTGCTTATATTGTTTTATAACTTTAACTTTTTTAACAATCGGTTTTTTCCCCTTAAAAACCTTAATATCTGACAGTTTTGGTTTCTTGAACTTATTCTTCGGTTTCTCTGTTGGGGGTACATAGTCATCGTCATCGTCGTCATGATACACGTCATCATCGAAAAAGTCATTCTGAAATGAAAATAAATACATTTTCATTTAATTATTGAGATATCATTGAGGATAAAAAAAATTTATTGGTTTCAAATCATCTTGTGTATTAAAATAAATAATGAATTAATCATCAGCAATCATAACATTTTTACCTATTAAAATGTATTCAATATTTCCATTCATTTTTTTTAATCAGTGACTAATGACCACCTTACTAACCAGTTCAGCTTTTAAATTATTATATACTAGATGGCGCTAGTTTATATTACATGACGCTATTAATAATTGGCATTTGAAAGTATAATAGAAGTCCATACATTCCATCAATCTTACTGTTAGTATGGATAACATCAAAGACTGGCTAAACATGTACCAATATTATCACCAGCACGACCTAGGTTATCATGATGATGAGCTAATCGCTAACCGATAGATGGCCACTGCTGAACTGAACTGTAGGGACTTCCACGCGCCAAAGTCTCTGGCAAAGCTGCGCTTTATGGTGGGAAGTCACCATAGGTCACCTTGGGACCTAAACGGCTATCAGATTTTCGAACTATGTACCATGTACATTGCCACTTCAGCTGTGCCAATTCAAAGTTTAACTTTAAAAATAACCATAATATACTTTTACTTACATCAACATCAATACTAATATTTGATTTGGAATCAGCAGAGCCCACTTTCCTTATAACAGTATCAGCAATAACTATATCCTTAAGATCTACAACATCAACATTTGCTGGTGGCATATTGATCCTCGACGTATCTATTTCCATTTCCCATTTTGGTTCATCTTTGATAGCCAATGGAGCAATCTCACTTTTAATATCAGTGAATGAATCAAAGGCAATCTTTTTAGTTGCCACATTTTTACTGTTTCTCGCACAAAATTTTCTTAGCTCACGATCTGATCTATATTGAAAGGACACAGCTAATGAATTACTAATATTATTACTTACAATTTAAATCTTCTTAAAAATAAAACAAGATTTAATAAGTTAAATGATTTAGGTGAGAGGCTATAAACCAAAATGTATAGTCTAATCCCAATCTGTCATCTATTGCATAGAACTATTAAAACTACTAGAAGTTAGAATGAGAAAGAAGGTGAGGACGACATGCGGCACATAATATGAGCATTTGTCCATATAAAAATCAGTCGCTCATATCAACACACACAATGTTTGCCTAGTTTTCATTAATTGTGATATGAGCTGTAGTACAAAATGCAAAAATATCCTTAGTTGTCGTTTTGATGAGTTTAAGCCAGGGCAAAAGAGGAATTTCCTTAGATGATTCAATAAAAAATCTAAGAAACAGTCTGTAAAGGTTTTTATGTGATCATATCATGCTTCATTGAAACATCTTCTATCTCACAACTTACAATTTACCAATGTCATAAGCTCATGACCCCACCCTAAATCCTGACTGATCAATAGACAAACCGATACCTCCTTCCCCTCCCCAACCATGGATCAAACCATGGACCTAAACTTCTTAACCACTAGGCCCTTCACAGTAATTATTCTGACACTTAATTATTAGTATTCTGTGGTCATATTATATATTCCTTACACTAGGAAATATTACCACGTCACCAATCTACCACACAACAGTGCGAAACTGTGATGAGAAACCAAGAATGTTGGCACTTTTATGTGGTCGATATCCAATCTGTGCTTGCTTAACATTTTTGATACAACCCTCTAAGGTGTGGCATCCTTCTGGCATCTATTTTTTCTACATTATAATAAAGCGACTTGAGTTAATGGACTGATCTGTCCTCATGAACAATTTTGTATGAGACTTTTTTGCCAAAAATCAATAATTCTAGATTGAAAAAAATATAGAGAGAGCTGCATGTGGAAAACGAACTAGGATACCTCGGAAACTATCAGTTGGAGAGGTACGTTGCTGAAACAAATTATGTATGGAACCCTGAAACAGCGAGGCCTGATTCCCACTTGATTGGTTTTTTTTAAGAATTTTAATTAAATAGTGTATGTTTATTTCATGTGTGTGTTCATTAAGTGCTTACCTTTCTGCAATGGTTTTAAGAAGATATGCTTTCTCTAATGATGTACAACATTTGTTGCAAATCTTTTCTGGTAGTCCATCATTGGCCGCCACCTGGGGATAGGATGTGAAATTTAACTAAATGAACAGTCGTAGTTACATGTACCAGTTACAGTACAGTTACCATATATTCATGTAATCCCTGCCATTTGTTGTATGCCTACAAACAATATTATATACCTACACATTATTATGAATTTATTTTGTACAAGAAGATGCCCACAATTTTGTCCACAATCCACATAGATTTGGGTTTTTTTTAAATTCCACTAATTAATTTCCAATTCTGATGGTGGGTATTCCGGGACAAAAGTAGCCTATTCCATATCTGCCTATTTTGTCCAATTGGTTAAATGGATGGGCTGTGAATAGGTAGTAAACAGACAGACACATTTTCGCATTTATAATATTAAAGTAGTATGGGTGGCTTAATTTTTATTTAATAACTAAATACTAACTATACACTTGACTATAGTACAAAAGTATCAACAGAACTGATGCAACTACCACTACATCTAAATGTTAGAATTTAACTCTTGCTTATTAGGAAACTATAATACCTATAAATGTATACCTAAACCATTTATTTGTATTCAAATTACTAACCTTAACGTCTGCAATTGCTGTAAGCATTTCTGCATAGTTCCCAGATAATTCGTATCTAAAAAGCGGGCACAGTGGTCTCTTGCTGGACAAACATATACGACAGGTCGACATAATATTATTGATACCTCTGCTAGGTTCTAACATTATTACAAACTAAAAACTTTAGTGATGATAAAATCCGTGAGTTGATCGGAGAGCATCGGATATTATTGATGTCGAATATAGAAAAGAAATTACTTATCAACCACCGATTTCAACAATGGACACCACTATTACAGTCAAAGAGTATATCACAGATATAACTATTATATTATGTTAGTATGATTAGTAGGTGGCGTTGTATGGTAGATTCTTTATTTTCATAATGGTCACACTGACTAGTCAAGTGTCAATAAAATCCGTCAAATGCAATGCGTCAAAGAGTATGTAGTCACAACGTTATAAGAGGCAGAAATTCCGTACAAAAACTAAAAAAATATGAAAATGTATGAGAATGGATTGCATGCTTCAATACCAACATTATATCACTAACACTGACAGAATGACAGTACTGCCAACATAACAAACAAGCAGCTCTGCTGGAGTTCTTCCTTTTTTTTTAAATTAATAAAAGAATAGAAACGAGAACTTCGTCTGTGTTGGCGTTTGATGGCGCGTGTGCGATGCCTTTTTGGAGTATTTTTTGTTAGAAGTGGCCGGTTTTTGTGTTCTGCTGGTGTTTATTGGTGGTGGAACTGACTGGGAAGCGCTCTAAAGGGGCGCGGCGCGTATGTCGACGGGCGCCGGCACAGACGAAGTCCATACTTACACATATAGTTTTCCTAACTTGTAAATAACTACAAACTTGACATTGGCTAATCAGTGCAAAGCTAGACGAGAGAAAGAAAAAAAAAAGAATAGAAACACAGAAAACGGTTTAATTTTATAATTATTATAAGTCTTCATTCAGTAACTAAAGACAATAGGTATTTATCACCTAAGGTATAAACACAAACTTCAAATAAATATAATTTGAATAATTAATGTAGTATCATGTGAGTATCATAAAGTAAACTACATCAATTCAAATGAAATTATTTAATTTAAAGAGCTCCAAATACAACAAACTGGCATATCTGAGCTTTAAGCACAATTCATGTTGTTACACCGGGATTCAGTGAAAAAAATCTCCAGTCTCCTTATCATCATATATAATCTTCCATCCTCGTTACTTTTTACTCTTATTCACTGTTTACAACTGTAAAGTTAAAATGGTATAATTTAATTTACTATACTGTAAACATTACTAATTAAGTGATTAATAAATATTCAGTTCAACAATAAAATATGTTAGTATACAAAACAAAGTGGTCAAGGTACAAGCATGTCTTATACTATTACAATATGTTAAACATTTTACCACATTTTACTTTATGCTCATATAACATGTTAAACAAATTGTGTGTAGTTAACTACATACAGTTGGTATCTGAAAATCAGTGATAGTTAGATTTATTTCTTCAATAAAATTGTGCCACCAAACCTAGGTAGGTACCTGTACAACTCTCAAGATTGTAGTTCACTGGGAAGTACTGGAGTTATTAATAATACAGTTTTGATGATCAGTAACTATATGAATACGACTTTTACTGGCTCTTTTGAAGCTTTGATGGTCCTATCTTTAGATTGTGTAAAACTAGGTAGGCAAAAAGTCAAACTTATTGCAGAAATCAGTTGGTATAGACTTAAATATTTACCAATTGTACTTCATATTTTAAATACCTAATAACTACCTCAAGGTGTTTCAAATAGACTGCTAAAATCATAACCCTTCCTTTCGGCTTTGCCGTAGTCGGGTAAAAAGGTCCTGACACGCGTATAAAAACAAAGTGACCCTTTAAGGGTTCTGTTTCTCAATATTAAGGTTAAGGACCCTAAAAATGAAAATAAAAAGGCGTCTTGTAAAAAATAAATAACTAACTACTTACCTGCTACTCACCTAGTTACCTAATTAGTTAGTTACCTATTTTTATTTTTAGAAAGTTTTCTCTTAAACATACTTTTCCTGGTGCCTAATTTGCTCGATTTATGTCGCTAATTACACATTCCCATTATAGATTAACAATTTAATGCTCAAACTACTTTTATTTACCAAATTTATAAAAATAATTTAGAAAATTTCAAGTTATGACCGACGTTTCCAAAGAGTTATGATAGAGTCAAACAAAGAGAATATAATCACTACGTGGAGTCAAAGAGAATAACCTAATTTTAATATGAACGCACGCTTATTCGAGCCGAACGAGTCGGACGAAACGAATTTTAGAATTCTGTATATGAAATCTCATGAAACCTCGCACACTTCAACGCGTTGAAGATTTGAACGATTCGACGCAGGGAAGTGTGCAAATGCGTTTCGTCGAATTCTAAAATTCGTTTCGTTCAACTTATTCGGCTCGGATAAGTGTGTGTTCACCTTTACTGTGATTTGTGAGTTTGTACTTCTGTGGATGCTACTGTGCTCTATATCAGTCATCCTCCCATACAAAAGTAGGTCTCTATGAAAGATTCGCAGACTTCGTCTGTGGTGGCGTTTGCTGGCGCGCGTGTTGTGACTTTTTGGCACTTTTTGGAGTGTTTTTTTTTTGTTAAAACTGACTGGAAAGCGCTCTAAGGGGGTGGGTGATTCTCAAATTTGGCGCAAATCACATATCAGATCAAATAAAAAAATAACGAATGAAGTTACAGATGAGAATTGCATTACAAAAGAACTCTTGTATATTCAGCTACGGGTGCCCCAAAATTCAAAATTGTAACTACAAAGGTTACTTCAGAAATAATATTTTTGATATTAAAAACTCACCTCCTTCTGCGGGTAAAACAGGAGTCTCAGGAAAAATCGCTATGATTTTCAAAGAAGACGGTTTTAAACGAGCTCGAGTTTTTCACATATTATTATATACATCCTGAGAAGCAATTAAAATGCATTTTTACACGTACGAATCATTTAATTACGTCATAAAAAAATAACAAATGTTTGGCACAGAAAAAAAGTCATTACCTGCAACTGAGATGGCACCTCCAAAATATCCTTCTAGTATACATATTGCCTTCCGTTCTCCCCTGCCCCGTACTAAGCCATAATCAGTCTATCTTGGCATGTTGCGGAAAGTGGCCGTGCACTTGTAGAAAAAAAAATATTTACGCTTTTGGTGCCAAAACTGGTGTTTGGCACGACTTTTCACTCTTTACCTTCAACATCATTTTAGGACAAATAATTAGTTTTTCTTGATAATTTTATTTTCTTTCATGTACTAATAACAACATAAGTATGTAGTTTGATGTTCATATATATTGCATTTTAAGATACGACGTTAGAAAATTAAAACTGCCAAAACCTCCCTACCGTTACTATCATTACCGTAATTTACCTTCCGTTTTAAGATTGAAGGTAATGATGTTGAATTGAAGGAGGTGATGATTTTTTCAGGAAATATTGTTATACCAAAATTGTGTAATTTTCTTCATATCCTTTGACATTAAATCACGTGACAAAATATTAATCTTCAGTAATTCTTTAACTAATCAGTTGAATTAGTAGCCCATATTGTTCCAAGCAATTTAGAAATAACTACTCAAAATTATTGCACCTCGTGGTATTTCAATATTAAAAATAACCATCATATATCGATTTTAGAAACTACCATAGTGAAAAGAAATAGTCAAAAACGCGCGAAAAAAATTTAGCGCAGGCTAAAAACACAAAAAACGAAGAACTAAAGAAAGATCCAGAAAAATATGCGAAACGTAAAGAAGAATGATGGAGTCCTTTCATTCCTTCTTGGATATTAGGGCTGCAGCAGTTATTTTCTATGTATCCCTACCTTTGGTTGCTGCTTTGACATGGTTCCACGAGAATTCCACTCTTTTAAGGTCTGCTTCAATGGGCCTCCTCTAGAGGAGGCCCATTGAAGCAGACCTCTAGACCAACCAACTCCTAGGAGTTGGTTGGTCGACCAGGTCTTATTTGACCGCCAGGCTGTCAGGCAGACAGGTTTCAATAAACGCCGCTTGAGCAGCGTTTTCTTCTTCTCTTCGCAAAATATGCCCGGCCAATCGCAATCGCATTCAAAGCTATTTCTTTGAGTTGCTGGCATTTGTACCACAAGTCCTCATTTCTGATCGTGTTAGGCCAGAAAATGCGGGGAATAACACTGAAACACTTATTGTGGAAAACCTGAATTCTGTGGATTAGCGATATAGCTATTTTCACGTTTCACACCTGTATAAGAAGACTGAATTTACAAACTATTCAAACGGAGAGAGCTTTAGCTTTTATAATCCAGTTATCGACATCAGCCTCGGCACCGCCGCTAGGAGAAATGATGCTACTGAGGTTACAGAACTCCTCCACTCGGTTAATTGGTTTGTATTCTAAATAAAATGGTTCTGAAGCAGTAGAACTTATCCTCATCTCCACTGTTTTCTTTGTGGTAATCGGCAGACTAGAAATTAATTCTAGTATCGACTATTCTCACTAATTTGTGAGAATAGTCGATACTATTTAGAATTAATTTCTTAAACTGGACCCTTTCAAGTAAAGATTTTTATATAAACTTGTGAGGATGTTACTGCTATTGTCACAATTAAAATATCATAAGCCTACGTTGTCGTATTAGTTTACAAATTGCGGAAAAACCAAATTAAATTTGAATTTCGCGGGCAGACCCGTCTCATGCCCCTTAATGTATTCAAGTCGATCTGATATGAGAACCAGGTCATCCACATAGTCAAGGTCTTCAAGTTGCCTACTGCTCCATGATATATCCCTCTCGGACTATTCGTGAAACGACGCATAACTTCGTCGATAAGCAAGATAAATAACAGTGGTGAGGAAGACATCCTTGCTTAACTCTACGGATTATTTTTGACTCCAAGACAACAAAGAGTACAGCGAAAAAAGTTATGTGAATTAAAAAAAAAACATATAGAATAAATAAAAAGAAGTAAGCTGATTGAGAAATACTGTTTAAGATAACAAGGAATTTAGAAGAAAATCATCCACAGGAAAAATAATGTGCTCCTTGTGAACTTACTACTCCTATAGTAATAAAAGATGTTATGTATTCGTCAAAACCTCAACAATTGACGTCAAGGGCTAGCTTTGTATAATATAAATTGTCGATGGTGTATGTCAATAATTATATTAGGCTTTTGTTTCGACGGTTTGACGTGTCTTCGAATAAAATGGCGTATCGAAATGGCCATGGTTATTTACTTCTTGTATATTTCAGTGGCAACGAGGATGGGATTATATAAAGAACCCTTTTGTGCAAACGAGTTCAACATCCTGCAAACGACGAATAAGTACCACTTGTTGCACACGGTCAAAGACTTTCTCATAATCAATGAAGGAAATTCATACATCAGTTTGCATGTCTCTATATTTTTGGACTAGTACGTTTATAGCAAATAATGCTTCTCATGTTCCAACACCAAATCTAAATCCAAACTGACTCTCATTGAAGTAGTTGTCACATTTATTTCTAATCTCTTAAGAGCTGATAAGTAGAAACATCTTTGGAACATGACTCATGAGGCTGATAGTGCGGTATTCATTGCATTTCTTAACATTCCCAAGATGTTGCAATGATTCCTTGACATGTGTCTGCGAACATATTGTTTTGTATATATAGTTTTACAAATTCTTTTTGACTTCAGTGTCCAAAATTGGTTTAACTTTATCATCAACTAAACTGTTTATATACGACACTCTTCGCAGGTCTGCCATTTCTATGCAAATTAAAATAATCATGTTTTCGCTCATACTGTTCTATCACCAAACATTAATTGTTTTCGTGATAATATGCTCTCGCAGCACGATGATTTTATACATTTCAAGTAAAATTTATAGGTGATGATATGTCTGGAATAATATTTTTGTTAAAGTTTGCAATATTTCCGTTATTAATTCTGTTTACTTGATTAATGAGATGAAGAAATACGTTCTTTTTTGAAAATGAAATATTGCTTCATTACCATCGCATAAACATCAACGCCTTCTCTACCAAAATCATTACCAGCACACTAGAACTCATTACCTTCAGTAACTGAAAACTTCAAATGCATATATCTCTGAAATTCATGAGTGCAATTTGATATAACTCGGTCATTCTTTTTGATTTCACCTATATTTTAGTTTAGTTCAGCAATTTTCACAATTTAAAAAATTCTCTTATTTTCTCCGATTTGCGCCAAATCAGAGAAGTACCCGGGTGCCGTGCGTATGTCGGCGAGCGCCGGCACAGACGGGGTCCATACTTGTATAATTTAGCTAACTTGTTACAAATAACTACAAACTTGACATTGGCTAATCATTGTAAAAGCCAGACGAGAGAGAAAAAAAAAAAAAGATTCGCCTGCCTGCTTCTCACGATAACAAGTACCTACCTACCAGCTATCTACCTACCTATCTTTGAAACGAACTAAAGAAAAATCGAAATTTTCGTCTGTCTCGAATAATAAAATTTAAAATCTAAATGCTACCGTCGCATTTTTTGGACTTATTTACGTTTTTGAATTCAGCTCTAACCGCATCCTAAAAATGTTATAATGGCCACTGTGGAAAATAGGTTGAATCGCAGAAAAGGTAAATAATTTTTAGTGTTTCGCTTCGTTAATGCTTATGCATTCGTGTTGTGAAATTCTAGTTGTAAAAATGTGATATTCGTGTCGATTCGTAAACATGCAAGTCAATGCAGTGAACTAATTTATATGCAAAGAATCAATAAAATTGCAGGTAAACATGATGGCGATACTTATAGGTTAGACACTAAAAAGTCGCCAGAAGAGAATATAATTGAAATTATTAAAGGTCTGTATTCAAAAAAGCCCTCCCACAGTGATACTTCAACTTCACCGACAAACAGAAGTGTGCTTAATGAGAGATTAGGATTGAGACCTCAAAAAAGTAGTTCTGACAGCTACAGATGGTCCTACTTGGAGGCATTAGTCACACTACTACATAAAGAAGACAGGAATAACCTAGGATTTACTCCAGACGAGCTGATGACTTGGTAAGATCAGTTGAGTAGTAATATTGGGCGCTGAGTGGGGGATCCTTATTTGTTTCACATTTATCAGATGATTTTTAAGATTTACTCAGATTTATTTATAAGCATTATAATGTAAATATACTCATGGAGAAATGAAATGTTTATCTAAATATATTAAAGTGACTGACTGAGTGATCGACTGACTTATCTATCAATGCAAACTATTGGAGGGATTGGGCTGAAATCTGGCATTCATATAACTATTATGATGTAAATAAGGAAAGGATTTTTGAAAATTCATCCCCCATGGGAGTAAAATAGGGGTTTGTAATTTGTGTAGTCCACATTGACAAAATAGCAGATGTAAGTTAGTCTATATATTACTAGCTAATCCACCCCAGCTTCGCACAAATGGAATTACTGAGAATCAGTGAGGCAGTAGAATTTCCAAAAAACCCTAAAATACAAACTTCTCTATTTTTGCCTAAAAGCCCAATTTTTATGGATGTAACTTGGAAAATGACTGACTTCCATAGAAACTTTTATCTTTGATTTCACAGGTGAAAGTTCCATAAATTCTTCCTTAGTGAATGTCTGTCATATAAGGAACCTATGCTGTCAAAATTTAATGTTTCTAACCTCACTGGTTCAGGCTGTACATTGGTAGATCAGTCAGTCTGTCGGGACAAGTGTTTTTATACACACACTGACATAATCAGCTATTTTTGTTTGGTGGGAGGCTTGGGCTGTGACTACCGGCAAAACCGTGCTACCAAGTGATTTAGCTTTTCGTTATGATGCTGTGTAGAAATCAAAGGAGTGCAGGTTTAATGAAAACTGCCATACTCCTTCCAGGTTAGCCTGCTTCCATCTTAGACTGCTTCATCACTTAACACCATATGAGATTGCAGTCAAGGGTAACTTGTATCTGAACATACATAATAACTTACAGCTCAAACTGCTGGATCTAGAAACTTAAAATTTTTCATGTAAGTTTTCTGTATGAAGACTATACCCCCACTAAGAACCAAGCAATTAAGCATTTCGGTATGAGGCTGTGTAGAAACCAAAGGAGTGTGGGTTTAATGAAAACTGCCATACTCCTTCCAGGTTAGCCCGCTTCCATCTTCAACTGGATCATCACTTACAACCAGGTGAGATTGCAGTCAAGGGCTAACTTGTATCTGAACATACATAACTACTTACAGCTCAAATTGCTGCACCTAGAAATTTGAAAATTTTCATGTAAGTTTTCTGTATGATGAAAAAAAAAATTTTCAGAAATACTGCTCTTCGTTTTTTTTTTTTTTATTAATTCATGACATGTTGTCTGACTTGGAATATTTTTCATTATTGTTATTTTATTTCAGCATCCGCATCAGTTTAATTGATGAGTCTATGGTTATAAGAGCAGCAGCGTTAAGAGTCTTGCGCTATTTAATTAAAACAGAAACGGATGTTGCCACATTCAACAATTTAAAGCTGCCTTACCTTGTAATAAGGTATTTGTATCTTTTTTATATGCTTAAACAATTTAAAAATATATAAAATGATTTAATCATCAAAGTATTTATTGACATTATGAAATGATGAGTGATGCCCACACAGGTTTTTTAAAAATCCTGTGGGAACTCTTTGATTTTCATTAAAATTTCATTAAAAACTGTTGGGCAGTGAAAAGCTAGCAGACAGACACACTTTCGCATTTATAATATTAGTATGGATAAGTATGAATTGCACAAATCTCAGAATAAATAAACTAAAGTGATCTACATGTAGTGCTCCACATGTAATATATATCTTTTTCTGTCTATGTACAAGCAAACCAATAAGGTACCAATCATATTTTATTTTAAAAAAAGGTCAATGGACTTGATGCTTCGTAACGAAGAAGAGCGTGCGCAAGCTTTGAAAGTCGTCCGTCGTGTGATTGCTGTGGTAGGCGCCGTTGAACAGGGACACAGAAAACATCGAGCTGCTTACATTGACCAAGGTATGTAGCGATATCTGCCTACGCGTCGTATTCCTCATTGCTGAAAGCTATGATACTAAGTGGAGATTAAAAGAAGATCACTGTCAAAATCGGTTCAGATTTGACAAAGTTATGGAATAACATCAACAAAAAATTTCATTCCCTATCCCGGATGAACTCTATTGTATACATAATAAAAGTTATCCTAAATCATTCAGAGTATTAGATAGTATGCAGTGGGTAAGCACACATGTGAATCCAGAGCAGATCAACTAGTCCTTTAAATGTTATGATTTTGTCCAATGCACCATGGTTTTTACGAACATTTGAAAACTGTAAGCACCTAAATATCTTTACAGTAAAAAAAGGAATTTAAAGCAATAGAATCATCCAAATTGTCTGGCAGCATAATAATTGACAATGTAGCAGGCAATGATTCGTCGATTAAAGAGAAGGCATAAAGGTACTAGAGGTGAGACACATGGGGCTCTTCCAGCTTGAATCAGGTCATAATCGGCCGACTGATCGCATGATAGGACCCAAAAACAATATTGTGTCCTGTACATTTTTGGTGGTATAGTCACCAGCAATTAAATACTCATCTCTAATCTACGATACGAGTGCGAGCTCGCGGATGTAGCACTCATACTAATGCAGATGGTGAACGCGTGGTGCGGCGTGGCGTGCGGGCTGGTGTGTTCAGCTCCCTCACGTCGCTCGCACCACTGACTTCTAAAAAATGATATTGCAACGCGTTTTGATCTTATCAGGGCCGACTATTTAATTGGCGCGGAATATACATTAAATGGAATTATTCATTCAAGGTCTTCTGCGATGTCTCGCGGCAGTAGCCAGGGCCGGCAGTGCTGGGGATGGCAGTGGGGACAGGTTGTCTAGACCGGCCATCGCAACTCTTGCGGAGATATGTAAGTTCCAAGGATGCAATGCAAATTGATAAAAAACAATCAATCCTACCCAGCAACCATATGCTAAAGTATAAAAAAAAAAAAGAATAACAGCCCTGTTTATCATGACTGATATTCCACTTTCCCCTCCATCTAAGCCTTAAGCTTGTGCTAGGAGTATGTACAACATAAGTGCAACTGGAGGGGTTCGAACCGCCGACCTTTCGGATTTCAGTCCACTCCTTTAACCGTTCAGATATTCAGGCGCTAAAATTATGCTGTATTTTATTGTTATACAATGTAATTGTAACTTTTCGCTCGAAATCCTAATATTAGATTTGAGTCATCATGCTTTATATTGTGCGGTATCAGATGGCATGTTGATGTTGGTGTCAGTGTGCAGTTAATGTAAATACCAACAAATAAACCATCAGTCAAAATGAATGAATAGAATGAAGTCATTATGGAGAAATTTATTTTAATTGCTGCCTTTGCGCAGCTCTTCATGCTTATAGTCAAGGAACTGACAAACCATTGTGTAAATCATGGACCAAAGAAAGCCATTAGAAAATGGTTAAGCTACAGAGATTATTACCATTATGCTTTGCTGTTAGTGATGTCATATCACTTTGGCATATGGTTTGGCACCATTTTGCATTCCTGTGATTATCCTGTGGCATTCGGTACTATAGAGAATATTTTTTTTAATATAAAACTAAATCAAAATCGGTTTATTACACACGTCAAACATATAATAACCCTCTTTTTGGGTTGGGGGTTAAAAATGACAGGGATTTAACCTGCCACCCTGTGGCTATCGCGCCATTGGTGTGGAGCGATGATATGTAGGTTCAATCCCTGCTGGTTCCGCAATTTTTGATATGTATTGATGTACATTCTTCAAAATTTCCATCATGTGTAGATAAAATCTTCAATAAAATCATGAAATAATATCTTAGAGATTCACTGTTGGTAAAATACCGTATTTAATCGCTATCCTACCGCTAGTGACATTTAGCAGGGGAGTCAAGGGTATCAAGTTAATTAGGATGGGCTATTCCAGAAGATCATAATGAAAAGCTCTCTTCCTCCCTTTCCTAGGCGTTCTAAACCCGGATCTATTTATATCTTGCGGTGGAGTGACGGCAGTGACGCGGCAGCTGGCCGAGTGCGCCACTCCGCGGATGGCGGAGGCGCTCTGTGGGGTGCTGTTACATACGCTCAATGACCCCAAGTCGCGAAACGCAGCGCGGATTGACCTTACGTGCCTCAATTCGCCGTATTGCGATTTCCACTTCAGACCCGCCGGCACAGATACTAATAGGTGAGTCAGACACGCTGTTAACAAAAAGTCCGGTCCATACCCTCATACAATAACACTTTTTAATCCTATACAGTATAGTCACGAGTGCACGGTGGGATAGGTATAGGCTATACCTATCCCACCGTGCACTCGTGACCTCGTGCAAGTTAATGACCAGAGAGCGCCATCTTCATAGATGGCGCTCTTAATGCATTTTAATATTTTTTTGATGATGCAATCATTTTTTTCCTTTACTTGTGCTTTTTCCTGTACTTTATCTTCATGACTAGGTCAGTGGGAAGTACCGTACCTATAGGTTTCTTGAAAGGCATGACAGACAGACAGAGTGCGAAGTGATCCTATACCTAAGGGTTCCTTTTTTCGTTTTGAGTTGCAAAGCCTAAAATCATAAATACTATTAAATTATTATTATTACTAATAATGGGTTTATTTAGTTTAGTAATTTTTGTTGCAAAAAAATACCTCCTTAATTATTGTCATGGATAAAATACAAGTGTAATCAACAGATGCTACTGACAGCACCATTAAAAACTGGTATAGGTATATATTATATTATATTAGGCTAATGAAAGCGGTGTTTCACTCAATACTTTCACTCACCATCCTGGCGCTATCCAAATGCTAATGAAGCATTTGCATAGTGGATACGAGGGATTAAAGCACTATAATGCTTCACTTCAGGGATGAGCGCGAGATGCGGTTCACGTGCAGTCGGCTCGCACTGCTGTGCGTGCTGCGCAGCTGGCCGGGCTTGCTGCACTTCTGCCACCCTTGCAGCGCGGGCGGCCTGCACGCGCTGGTCGCGGCGCTGTCCCTGCCGCGGCTGGAGGTCCGAGTGAGTACACTAAGAGTTCTGCTCTGTAGTGCTTCGCTTCAGACACGAGAGCGAGATGCGGTTCACATGCAGCCGGCTCGCGCTGCTGTGTTGAAAAATGCCATCATTGCTTAAAACCATGCATTCTAACATTTTAATCCAGGCAGTCCTAGGCACGTGCCCCATAAACTTAAAACTAAATCACATATAGATGGCGCAGTCCGTCATTAACTTGCAGTGTTCTCCATAAAAGTGTTAGGTATATCTTGTACAATGGTACGGAACCCTTTGTGTGCGAGTCCGACTCACACTTGACTGGTTTTTTGTTGTGTTTTTCGTTCGACGACTTGACGCCAAATGTGCGATTAGCTCAAAGAGTAAACTAATACCGAGACACTTTATTATATGTTTTAGAAAGCAATTTTGGACTTGCTGTATGAATTGGTTGGACTGCCCCAACCAGAGTGGACAGATGAAATTTCCGTTGCGCTGGATGCCGTCGATCCTGCTGATTTTCAAGTAAGTTCGATCAGAGAGCCTAGACGAAATCCATTTTCTGTAAGCTTTAGGGCTCTATTGGAATCGAAAAAAATATCAGTAGTATCGTATTTTCTTGGATCCTTAACGTACGCTGTCCTTGTCCAGCAGACCAATCAGATTACTAAGAGATGACGTGATAATATTTTCGCATTATGTATCAGTAAATAACCTGGGGTTGAGGGGGGAGGGGCGGGAGAAGAAATGTGTGATTGACAGTCGATTGTGATTGCTAAGCAATCATTGGCCAAGGTAGGTAACCGGATGGGCGACCGACTGGACTAGTATTTTCATGTCCTCTGTGGCTCGGTGAGCACGTTAAGCCATCGGTTCCGGTTATTGTTACTAACATCTGATAATAGCTGTAAAAACATAAGTCATTTCATTCTCTTGCTGTCTGCGTAAGGATCTGGGAACCCACCAGATTATGCCAAGAGAACTCTTACCATTATGTAATATGTTATTTTCTTATTAGTTTTCATATTAGAGTTCTGTGCTTGTGAGGGGTTTTTGCGGGACTTAAATTGTCTTTGATCTTATGCCTCCTTTTTGCTTGCAGAGAATAGATTTTGTCTATAGAGCTGTAAAAAAGTTAACGTAATTTTAAAATAATTAAACGTTACAATAAAATGACATAATAAAATTTGTATTAGGATTCCTGGCGACTAAACGAAGGTTTCGTAGCGGCAGAAGGCGTTGCAATTTTACCTCACTTAAGTGCTACTGGCCCGGACATAATTGAAATCCATCTTGCACTTCTACTTCAGTGTTTCTTGGAGGTACGTTATACAAAACCTAGTAGCTATAATATATTGAATATACTATGTAAATTGTTTAGAGATCGACCCAAAAATCAACAGTCAGGTTTCTGAGTTAAGAGTTCTGCATTCCGCGTTCACTACTATGTAGTATGTACTAATCAATAAAAACAAATTAGTTAATTAATAGTCATTTATTCGAATATCGCGGTCAAATAACTTTTGTGTTATTAATTCATGGAAAGATTACAAATTACAGTGAAAGCAGTATGCTGAAATCAAACCCGTAAATTATATAATTTTTGCTAACTATTGTTGTTTTTACTTTGCTTGTCGTTTTTCAGGCCGGCCTTCTAGATGGATTAGCCGAAGTAATAGTGACAAGTGATACATTTATATCGGTCAGAGCCACCGTACTGTTAGGCCAACTGTTGCATTTAATACACCTGTTCCTACCTCCTCAAATATGTAATATAACTCCCGCACTGCCCTCCCTCATATCGCAAGCGTCGGCCGGGAAGCCTCAAGCTCTCGCGGCTGTCGCGGCGCTCAAACGGCTGCATTCGATGTTCGAATCGCGACCCGCGAGCAACAGCCTGTTCCTAGATCACATACTCCAGTATTGCAGCGGTGCATTTAAATCTAAGATAGAAGATACCTCGAAGAGTCGAAAGGAAAAAGACAATAGAGCGAGTAAAGCCAAACCGATGTGCGCGTTGGACTTGCACAAAGATAACAGCATAGAGTTCTTGAATGAATCTGACACGGAATGCGAGCCGAAGCGACACAGCATCGGTTCGAGGGCCGATGTTGCGATCAGAAAAAATGTTAGTGCGCTAGTGAAAAGTACAAGTGTCGGTTCACGGACTAGTACCGCTGTGACGAAAACCGCGAAGTTCTTCAGTTTTTGGGACCGAGGGGACAGTGATAGTTTAATAAAATCTTCCCTTGTCCTGCAAAATAAAGATGGCAATACTTGGAATTGGGAAATCATTCGGACTATTCTAAAGGTATATTGAATATAAGAAAAATTAAAAAGGTAGTTTCGAAAATGGTTTTTTGGGCCATATAACTATCACTACTTATATAAAACCAAGCTCCTTCTGTAACTGAAACTGTATGGATTTTCATACGCTTTCCAACAATGGATAGGATCCTTCGAGAAAGTTCAAATGTAATAGTCCGATTCTGAAAAATCATCACACTAACATTATAAAGGCGAAAGTTTGTGTGGGTATGTTTGTTACTCCTTCACGCAAAAACCACTGGACGGATTTGGCTGAAATTCAGAATGGAGATAGATAATATCCTGGGTTAGCACATAGGCTACTTTTTATCCCGGAAAATCAAAGAGTTTTCACGGGATTTCGAAAAGCCTAAATCCACGCGGGCGAAGTCGCGGGCGTCAGCTAGTTCACTAATAGATAGCTGCATTATCCCTAAGTGCCGGTATACGGAGTCGCGCGCAAAAGCTAGTTGGTAATATTTTCACGTCGCATCGGATGTTTGTTCGTTTGTAGTACATTCGCGGCAATATTCATGAGTTCTACCTGTATGTTATGTTTTCTTTTATTAGGAAACAAACAGCACACCTTTGTTGAATCTGAACGACAGCGGACACAGAGACTGGGCTAGTCGCATTATTAACTACTTGAAACCATCCTCCAATAAGTATTCTCACACGGATCTGTCGACCACGTGTAACGGACACTCGCCCACGCGTGCCGGATGTCAGCTAATACGGCATCTGTTACGTCACAATGATGTAAGTATAGTATTATGCGTGTTGTTTGTATTGAATTATAACGTGGTGCGAGCCCTCGCCGCCGGCGGCTCCCGATCCCATTCGATCTCTTAAAAAAGAGAGAGATAGAGTGACGCGATAGAAAGAGAGGAGTTTATTAAACTGAAGACTGTGTAAGCTGAATTGCACTTTATCGCGTCGTAACAAGAGTTGCTATTTATTTAAACATCTTTGCGGAGTGATTCTTCTGTACCTTTAAAGTACTACATGACTTCGTCTGTGTTGGCATTTGCTGGTGCGCGTGTGGTGCCTTTTTGGATTGTTTTTTTTTTTTTTTTTGTAAAAGTGGCCGGTTTTTGTGTTTTACTGGTGTTTTTTGTGGTGGAACTGACTGGGAAGCGCTCTAGGGAGGCGCCGCGCGTGTGTCGGCGAGCGCCGGCACAGACGAAGTCCATACTTATATAGTTTCCCTAACTTGTAAATAACTACAAACCTGACATTGACTAATCTGTGTAAAGCCAGATGAGAAAAAAAATAGAAATAAGTACTACATATCAAGTATTCTGTCATTTGCACTTTTTTTGTAGGTTGATACTCAGAGGATGCTAAAAGATCTGTTCACGGACGTGAGTCGACAGATCGAGGCGATAGAGACGGGTCGGAAAGCGCACGAGTGCTTGTTCAGTCCGCAACATATGTGCAATACGATGTGCCAGATGTACTTCCTCTTCATCGGGCAGTTGTGTCACTCACACGCTGGGCTACGGCTGTTCAAACAGACTGGGCTCTATGAAAAGTAAGCATCAAACTGAATCCCTTAAATACACACCTAATATTATAAAGGCGAAAGTTTGTGTGTATGTATGTTTGTTACTTTTTTACGCAAAAAATACCGAACGGATTTGTCTGAAATTTAGAATGGAGATAGATTTTGGCTATTTTTTGTCCCGGAAAACTAAAGATTTCCTACGGGATTTAAAAAAAACTATATCCACGCGAATTAAGTCGCGGGCATCCGCTAGTTGTTAATAATGCCTTGCAGACCGAATTCCGGCCACAGCGTCCAATCTCCACAAAATTAGTTATCGGTGCGGGAGATATTGTGCACAAGTGTGTGCAAACAGGTGCACTCCCTATTCGCTCATTCTCATAGTCCGCTGGGACGAAAATCCGACATGACCGAAGGGAGCAGGCGCAGGACCGACGGTTTTACTTGCTCTCTGAGGCACGGGGGTGAAACTCTGCCAACTTCCTAACTTCTGGCTAGTACTGAGCATTTCATGATGGAATACCTAGTTTTATAGGCCTAGGCGTGGAAATCGATCCCAGGACCTCTCATCTGCAGTTGGACATGCTAACCACTAGACCAACGGGGCAATAATAATAATAATTGTTATAGTGTTTATCATATGATGTTTCCCTCTAAAGTTTCCTTCACTAAATGTTTTTGTATGTAAATTAAATTATTTGTTGAAGGTTTAATGACCATTGTTCTCTTGTTCGCAGTCTCCTAGAACTATCTACTAAGACTCACCATAGTTGTTACGTAAAATTAGTTATATCAAGCTTAGATTATTCCATGGATTCGAGTCCACGGGACGTACTTGCCAAAACACTAACATGCAATATCCTAGCCTCAAGATTGTATGCAACTCAGTTCCTAAACGTACTCTTAAGAGCCTCGCGAAAGTCTAGAGATTTGGTGAGAAAAAAGTCCAAACTCAAGAAGCATGTTGTACCAGAATACTCAAAGTTCACGCAGAGAGATGAAATTGAAGTGACTGGCGGTGTGGACATGGATACTTGGATTTTGCAAATGTTGGTCGGACAAGTCAAAGATGAGTCGAAGGCTGTTGTGAAGTGTGCTTTGAATATTCTAGAAGAAGCTTATAGCGTACCGGTTAGTAATTAATATATTTAACGTTTCTTAGCTGATGACAGTGTCATTTTCGATTTGAAAATGTTGTTATCTAATTTGTTATTTTATGACTTCATAAGTTGTTATTTTCAATGCAGATATTCTTCGAAAAGTTAATGACAATGAGGGATGCTCTCGCTCAAAACTGTCGACTGGACAAAGCGGCTGAACCAGCTGCTTTGGACCTCTCAGCGGTGGGGGACCGGGGTTACCTTCTATGGCTTGGACTAGAAGTGGCTGCTGCGGCTCAAAAAGTCGACTCGAATGCTATTACGTTCGTGAAGAAACACTTAGATTTCTGGAACAAATCTTATAACTATAGGTAAGAAACTAAAGTAGCACTTTGTAAATATGACATGTCGGAAAACGTTCTCGTATTATTGCGGAAGGATCAGGGAATCCACTGAATTATTATCCCAAGAAAACTGTTACAATTATATGAATAAATGGAAACAGTCACAGCAATGAATAATATGATTAAGAGAAAGAGAAATCTCGTGTAATTACTGTACCAACAGGTCTTTTGGTACAGCTATACCCACGCCGCGCAGAGCGTGCCCAAAGACCTTCTCTCTAGGTCTAGATGAAGGTTATAGAGGAGGTTTATTGTCACAGAATGTAATTAGTTCTACGTACAGTAAAGTTGCATACCTTTTATTAGTTTTATTAGAAATTAATAATAATCAATCCATAATCTGTCGATAAGTTGCTTAGCATCGTTGTTATATTCTATTGAAAAAGAACATATTACAATTTTTGATAAATAACAATGTTGCTTAGTAACTTATTGACAGATATTATTATTAACTAGCTGATACCTGCGACTTCGTTCCCGTGAATATAGGTTTTTAAAATCCTGTAGGAACTCATTGATTTTCCGGTGTCATGTCACGTGTACGTGCTGCATACGCAATTGGTGTGAATCGGCCTTAAGTATTGTGTGGCAACAGATACGTGCGGCTGGTGGAGGCGGTGGTGCACGAGGCGCTGACGCTGGCGGAGGAGTCGCGGCGTCCGCGCAACGCACGCCGCGTGGCGCGCCCGCCGCCGCACCTGTTCGCCGCGCTGGCGCGCCCCGCGCCCGCCGCCCCGCCGCCTTTCACCAAGGGCCTACTCGCCGCCGCCCTGCCGGCACACTATAAGGTAATGCCTAGAGACAGGCACTTTTGCAACTTTAAAATCATTTTCGTTTGGTGAAATTATTTTTCTTCAGAGATTTCATAGGTGATATTTCTTGGAAAATTATTTTTCACTTACAATCATTCGATACATTAATTTAACTAGATGTATTTGTCTTTTTAACACCCAGTGTTCTTGTTCGCGCACTCTTTAGCGTCTTAACTCGAGTTGATGACAGCGAAATTTAAAAAATAAAGCAGGATTAAATGTAATAATTTTCAAAGTATGTTTTTCCTGAACAGATTCTACAGAAAAAGAAATGTATTACGGAGCAAGAGATTGCTGACTTGAAGGCATCATTATGGGCGGTGGGCAACACGGGTGTGACCCCGCAAGGCCTGCAACAGCTAATCAACTTAAGCAACGGTTTTATGGAAGATTCCGTCCCTGTCCATATAGTGAGTTTGGCCAGATACAGCCCAGTGTATTCAGTACGGGCAACCGCCTTCTATGTTCTGGGTCTGATTGGAAGTACTTATGACGGTGCTAACTTACTTGCGGATCTAGGTAAGTTTGGCTACGATAATAATTTGTATATAGCTATAAATATTTTATTTCATTTTGTCATCCTTATAATAATTCATATAAGGGGTAACTAGAACGCTAGCTAACACATAGGGTATTATTATTATACTACCTAAACACAATCCAATGCCTAGTAATTATTGGCATTGGATTGTGTTAAAGTACTATAATAATGATTATAATCATTGCCTTATCTTTTAGTTTTAGTGATTTAATATTTTTCTAACCTGCAATGTATAGGGTGCAAATCTTAGGGTCAATGCCCCACCTACGACGCGGCATTGACTCCGAGTGAGCTATTTACGTAACGTTTGTTGACCTTCACGTCATTCAGTCACATTCAGAACAGGATTAAAAAATATCGCATTTTTTTGTGGTAATTTATCAGTAATCATCAGTACTATCCCCTGTCTTCGTTTTTGCTAGCGTTCTGGTTACACCTCGTATAATAATTGGTATTCTGTGCTATTATGTGCTCTTATTATGTACGCAACTATTAGGTAACGTTCATTAAAAAGCTCTCGTGCGTACGAATTCTGATATTGGAACTCATAATATGTTTTATATTATAGGTTGGTTATGTGTCCGACATACCAGACATGACCAGTTTCCAGTAATACCCGATGATACTTTACCCCACATATTGGACTCAAACGAGACAGCTAACGCTTACATCACCTCGCCCGATCGACGATTTAACGCACTCGATATAGATTTAAGCGAACAGTCCGACCACACAGACCAGAGCACGGCAGAGAGTTTACACTCCGAGCATATTAAGTTAAACAGGACGATAGGTGCAATATCCATAGACCATACGGAAAAGGATCAAGATGTGGTCGATCATAAAGTTGGGTTCATTGAACGACGCGAGGACAAAAGAAAATCTCACACACTTCCAACACAAGGTTCCAGTTCACATGAGCGTTCGCTCACAGAATCTAGAACAGTCGATATACTTCGAGACTGTTCGGGTTATGAACGCGCGCCTCACCGAGTCCATATGGAGAATCGATTGGGCAGGATGAACTCCCTGGATCACGCGCGTGAAGGTCGCGTGAGGAACACCAGTGAATCCAGTACTAGTGGTGTGAGCAGTTGTGATTCCTTCCTTGGAAAATATGCTATACCGTAAGTCTTCTGTTTTTATTAATGTCTTTATTAATGAACACTATTAACCTAGGTGAAAACACAAATAAATAAAGCAGTTTGGCAGACTGAGATGCCTCTTACAAAGACGTATTTCAATTGTTTATAGTTATTTAGACAATAGTTACATACTGTAAATGTTATAATAGTTTTTGCTTGTTCCACTAACCAATATCTTTATCCTCACATGTTTCTGGGATTTGCTTCAAATACCCTTCGAGGCATGGACGAGGACATAATTGGTGTCAAAAAAGAAACCAATTATAATGGTGTGGATGATCATTCCCTATCATTAATGTACTTATTATAGCGTCTATGTGGCGAAATTATTAACGTGTCTTTGTTATGTAATATTTGTTTAAGCATTGAGGCATGCAAGTATCTTTTGTTGTAGCTATTCTTCTTCCTTTACAACTTCGTCAACTCGCAAGGGTCACTGGTACAGATCTCTCATAGAGATAAATGCTTTCCTGTCCACTTCTTAGATCTTTACTGTTAATTACTAATTTTTGATATGAATAAAAAAAAATGTTTTAGTGATCGAGTGCTAAAATTGAGTCCCATACCGAGTTCGTCGAGTCTGTACGGAATGAAGAGCAGCAGCAGTTCGCACAGGCCGCGCCTCCCGGAGCCGCAGCGACGGACATCTACCTCTAGTAAGTTAAATAATAGCTCGATCACACAGCCTTAGCGTTGCGTAAGCGTAGACGTAGCGCGTACCATTGCGTTGTAATGAATGGAACTGTATGAAACGTGGCACACCACTTGCGTAAAGCGTGGACGTATACATAACCGGTGTGTTAGGGGTTTACGCGCGTCTCTACGCACGTGTCACGTGTACGTGCTTGGTGTGAATCGGCCTTAAGTCCCATACCGAGTTCGTCCAGTCTGTACGGAATGAAGAGCAGCAGCAGTTCACACAGGCCGCGCCTCCCGGAGCCGCAGCGACGGACATCTACCTCTAGTAAGTTAAATAATAGCTCGATCACACAGCCTTAGCGTTGCGTAAGCGTAGACGTAGCGCGTACCATTGCGTTGTAATGAATGGAACTGTATGAAACGTGGCACACCACTTGCGTAAAGCGTGGACGTATACATAACCGGTGTGTTAGGGGTTTACGCGCGTCTCTACGCACGTGTCACGTGTACGTGCTTGGTGTGAATCGGCCTTAAGTCCCATACCGAGTTCGTCCAGTCTGTACGGAATGAAGAGCAGCAGCAGTTCACACAGGCCGCGCCTCCCGGAGCCGCAGCGACGGACATCTACCTCTAGTAAGTTAAATAATAGCTCGTTCACACAGCCTGAGCGTTGCGTAAGCGTAGACGTAGCGCGTACCATTGCGTTGTAATGAATGGAACTGTATGAAACGTGGCACACCACTTGCGTAAAGCGTGGACGTATACATAACCGGTGTGTTAGGGGTTTACGCGCGTCTCTACGCACGTGTCACGTGTACATGCTTGGTGTGAATCGGCCTTAAGTCCCATAACGAGTTCGTCCAGTCTGTACGGAATGAAGAGCAGCAGCAGTTCACACAGGCCGCGCCTCCCGGAGCCGCAGCGACGGACATCTACCTCTAGTAAGTTAAATAATAGCTCGTTCACACAGCCTGAGCGTTGCGTAAGCGTAGACGTAGCGCGTACCATTGCGTTGTAATGAATGGAACTGTATGAAACATGGCACACCGCTTGCGTAAAGCGTGGACGTATGCATAACCCGGTGTGTTAGGGGTTTACGCGCTTCACTACGCACGTGTCACGTGTACGTGCTTGGTGTGAATCGGCCGTAAGTCCCATACCGAGTTCGTCGAGTCTGTATGGAATAAGAGCAGTAGGCAGTTCGCACAGGCCGCGCCTCTCGGTGCCGCGACGATTGTTGTGTTTTGTATTTTCTCTTCAGGTGCCCATTTTGTATTTTTAAAAGTCTAGGCCTTAGATCCTACATAAAATAAATAAATTCATAAATTAATTTCACTAGTTACCCTATAGGTTTTGGTTTCTTCTCAGGTTACACAACACCGGATATAGGCAGTTCGCCTCCAACTCAAAAAGACATGAGTGGATATGCTACAATACAGTCATTAAATAAACACAGAAGGTATGTCAAAGATAATATTGCTATTAAATGCGTCATTTTATATAAAAAGTATGATGTAATGATAGCCACATTGTCTAAATCACAACAACCCAATCCCAAGAAATTACCCACTGTCCTACGCAGCCTTGACATTCCGCGATGTATTTCAGGGTAGAATCAAGGATATTGCTCCAGCATTCTAATCTAATCTGCTAAAGGACTTTTTAAATTTTTAGGGTTCCGTACTTCAAAAGGAACAACGGAACCCTTATATGATCTCTTTGTTGTCTGTCTGTTCGTGTGTCTGTCTGTCTGTCCGTCTGTCATGTCTATCAAGAAAACATATAGGGTACTTCCCGTTGACCTAGACTCATGAAATTTGGCAGGTAATTAGGTCTTATAGCACAAGTAAAGGAAAAATCAGAAAACCGTGATTTGTGGTTACATCACCCTAAAACAAATTAAAATATGTTCTATCACTAAAGCGTCATCTATATGATATTTACTAAATTACATACAGATGGCGCTGTTGTCATTATTTTGCAGTACTGCATATAAAAATGTTAAAATATTTTGTACGATGGTACAGAACTCTTCGTATGTGACTCCAACTCACACTTGACCGGTTTTTGTGACTTACTAACATGTATCATCATCCATAAGGGACTTCGTCTGTGTTGGCGTTTGCTGGCGCGCGTGCGGTGCCTTTTTGGAGTGTTTTTTTGTTAGAAGTGGTCGGTTTTTATGTTCTACTGGTGTTTTTTGTTGGTGGAACTGACTGGGAAGCGCTCTAGAGGGGCACAGACGAAGTCCACACTTATATAGTTTCCCTAACTTGTAAATAACTACAAACTTGACATTGGCTAATCTATGTAAAGCCAGACAAGGGATAAAAAAATCATCCACAAGCTTATAATCCGTTAATTTTGTAGGCCTCACTACGTGTCAGAGAGTGGTGCGAGCGATATCGACGTGCTAACCTGGTTGCCGTACGACTCCAACCAGCGGCCGAAACCCTTTTCCTCCCTGCGAGACCGAGCCAAATCAACCCGAGAACGAATGACTAAGCTTAGGTATTCACCTCATTTTCACCATTTTGTGAAAAAACGCTATCCATATTATTTTTAATGCGAAGGTGTGTTTATTTGTTGGTATGTCTCTCAATCACCTTGCAACGCATCAACGTGAATTTTCGCGTGGATATATAGTTGAAGACCTAGAGAGTGACATTAGAAAACCTTTGTGGAAACTCATCAACTTTTTCGGGATGTAATGTAGCCCATTTCCATGTCTGAAATGCAAGCTATAAGTAGTAAATAGATTATGCTTGTGACTTTGTCCAGGACTTAGGTTTTTATAATCCTGTGTGAATTCGATTTTCCTGAAAAAAAAGTAAGTTATGCGATATGCCCGTCCCCAGGATGCAAGCTATAAATTGTACCTTTAGTCCAAATCTGTTAAACGGAGAACGTAACAGACAGACAGATAGACACATTGACTTTTATAATATTAGTATGGATATGGCTAGTATGGATGTGGTATCAAGACAATCGTATGTTTTTGTTACAGTCTACTAGAATACGACTGGAAACCTCTGACACAAGGAGAAAGTTCTCAAAGAGTTTTTACACCAACTCGTTCAACAATTCAACTTGCACCGTCCGGACCACGATCGCCTTACTATATAGGAATATGCTTACCGCGTAATCTTATGGAGCTCTTTCCTATGTGAGTATAAAATTTTTCATTTACTAGACTATATGATGACCGCGTAGCTTTAGATTTTTTCTATGCCGTGGGAGTTCTTTGATTTCCGGGATATGTCCTTCCCTAGGACACACGCTATTGACGAACGACAACGAAACGATTGGAACGAAATTTGGTACACTAAATTTCGTCACAATTCTCTCGCTCGTTTTGTTTTCATGCAATAAGGAACAAAATACATATTTTTTTCAGAAAAGGTGCCTATGTCTATCCAGGATGTAAGCTATTGTGTCAATTTTCTTTACAATTGGTTCAGCCGTTGAGTTGAGAAAAGGTACAGTGCGCGCAAAACAAGTGGTCCAATCTTAGACCACATCATCACTTTCCATCAGGTGTGATTGTGGTCAAGCGCTTACCTATAGTGAATAAAAAAAAAATATCTGAAGTTGCAATATGGTTATTTGCACAGATTATAGACAAAGGATTATATACACTAACCTGGCTCAGATCTGTTTTTATACTCAGCAATAAGATGCAGAGAGAGGAAGAACAGATAGATACAGTTATGTATTTATATTCCAGATTTCCATACGAATATTACAAATCTGTCTGTCACCTTTTTACGAGCCACATGTTTAATCTAGAGTTATGTTATTATGAAATAATGGTTGTCTTTCAAATTTGAATTTGTTGTAATATTTCGTACAGGGACAATGACCCCAAAGGAAGTGTAGTGGAGAGTGATAAGGGAAGTAACAGAGTGACGTCTCTGTTGGCTGACTCCACTACGCCAGACCATAGTATTGGTTTTACTAAGAGTGAGTATTGCATGCCTTCTCTTATCGATTTGTAAATAGTCCTAATTTATTGCTTCATTGGTGTAGTGGTTAGCATGTTCCCTGTATCATTTTCTATTCCCGGGTATTGCCAAAAACAGGTATTGGGATTTTCTGTTAAGAAGTTTGCAGTAGTAGTCCATGAGTTGAGCAGTTGCTCACGCCTCGAAGAGCACGTTAAGTCGTCGGTCCTGCACCGGATCTCTCATCGGTTGTGTCGGATTTCAGTGAAGGAAAAGAGAGTACCTGTGTTTGTTACCGATGTTTGTGATATCATTTCCGACGCGGATGGCTTATCTCTGTGGAGATGATTATGATGTCGGGATAACATTGCTACATATCAGTGAAGAATTTTGTAGAGCACTCCCTATATGCAAACTTACAAACTTTACCTCTTTACTGCAGATTTTTGTCTAAGATTGTCATGCCCCGAAGTGTCAAACATATTCTCTGGTTTTAGGCGCTGAAATGCCTTCAGTTACATCAACAATAGGCAACATTCGTACTACGACACCGATTGCAGCAGCCGTGAGTAACGCTTCTGAAGTGAGTCGAATAGAAGCTCTGACGGGTAGAAACGTGGAAAACAAACCCGAACCCAAACAAGATCGGAGCGAGGGAGACAGTAACATTAAACTTGAAAGTGAAGTAGAGTCTAAGGCAGCTTTAACAGATCCAGTTATGGATAAGAAGATAGAAGTGATAGCTAGAGATGATAGTTCGATAGTCACGAATGTGTTGAGTTCGAACCGCATATCGGGCATCAAAGCGGCGGTATGGAGGCACTCGGCGGGCGATTGTTTGGCGTGCGTAAGGACACGCCCGCCGTCTTCGCACGAGCTACGTGAAGCCTTCTTCGCTGGTATGTTTCATTTTACTAACTAGAAGTTATATGAGGAGATGGGTAGCTGAACTGGACTAGTTCTCTGTTAAATCAGACACATTTTTTTATAAATCTTGTTCCTATTTTAATGCAAAACAGGCTCGAAGTGGGATAAAAATAACCTGAAAAAGTGCGTTTTTGAAACAAACACGCGACCGCTACTATGCGAGTATTTACACCAAGGAAGAGAGAATGTAGACGTCATACGTGATGCCACAGTCAAAAGCGATAGGGATGGACAAGGTGTATAAAATATGTCTATGGCGTGTTCGGCTACACGATACCGTATATATATTGCCGTAAAGCAGGTTGAAAAAAGAAATGCACAGATTAGTATGGATTGTCTACTTTTCAGAGCTAGAAAGTCCAAGTAGCAGCAGAGCGTCGGGGCGCGTGAGCCCGGCCGCGGCTCCGCAGGCGCAGCTGCTGCACCACGTGCTGTTCATGTCCAACCCCATACACTTGCGCCAGGTCAGTTCAACGTGTCTACAGTTTTGCTCCATTTTTGGATCGTTTTTGTCAATTGACAGTGGCGTCGACGATTCTGTTATGTTTTTCTCCAAAGTAAACTTAAAGAGTATCTGCATATTTTTCTTTTTAATAGTGCTACAATAGGATGTAACATGAATTTTACACTTAAACAAGTTGAATTTAGTGCGCTCTACAAATTAAAACAATAAGCTCGCAACTGGCACCAAAGTCACGAGGTTTGGCAAGTCTAAACTAAATTAGGTTTGTCTGTCCTTTTCTTATTATGTACATTGGTAACAGAAAGATACGAATACTCTAAGTTGCGCTCAGAATCAGTACCAATGATGCTACTTTAAGCCATTTAAGCCAGTAGTACGTCACTGTCCAGGCCTGAAATAGAGCAATTGACGACCGAGTGAAAAGATGAGATGCCAGTCGAGTTATTTTAACTAAACGAAGCCGATTGCTATTTCGACCGAGACTTGTATTGTACTGTTCTCTCCTTTGCAAGGGAAAAATAAATATACATTAATTCATTGATATATTCCAGGCGCGATCCGCTCTCCTAACGCTAAAACAACGTCACCCAGACGTGTTCCGCAGCCCGTGCGTGTACTCCGACGTGTGTGCGCTAATCTCCAGAGACACGTACATGCTCTGCGCGCGGCGCTTCCTGCAAGAACTGTTCCTAGATACAAACTTTGAGTGTTTTCTCAGCGAGCCGGCCGCCATCTTGGCGCGGCACGTGCCCGTGTCCGCACTATCGCCGACCCTCGAAATACAATAGTATTTATGTATGTATTACGGCTCTTGTGTACTGGTCCGATCCGAATCCGAAAATAAAATTGACGGCTGCCCAAATGGAAGACTTCCGTGGGTCGCGGCCGAAACGCCTAAACTAAACATGATGAAAATGTATGACGTCGGCCGCACGTGACTGACTTTCGGGGTTTGGAAGCGGTACCATACATTTTCAGTTTAGTATTATCGCGTTAGCCCCCTAGCGTGCGTCAATGTGCGGCCGTGACCCATGAAAGTCTACCTTTACGCAGCAGAGAGAGTGCTGTAAATAGTACTTTCTCGAATTCGAATCTGACGCTGTCACTAATGATAGCCGAACTCTGAAAGATTTTTTCGGATTTGGATTGGACAAGTACACAGCTCTTAATCGTGTTTGTTAAATCAGGTGTCGTCAGCAACGAAAGGTGCGAATTATGGATAAAATCCATCTTTAACGTTGTTATAATTATCTAGGAGTTCATTTATCACTTGATTATGATGATTATAATATAGTTATACTTAATCATTATTCATGGTAAAGTTATAAGTTTGTCTTTCCCCTCGGGAAAATATCAGTTTGTTTCTGAATAATTATGATTGATATTTTAGTGCGAAAGAATTTAACATTTAACCATAATATCTTCTCCTTTTGCTGCTGACTGTACAGTGTGCATAAATAATAATTATTAAGAATTTAATATGATTTGCGGAGATAAATTTTTATTATAAATCAATCCAGCATAATATAGTGTTTCTTTAAAATTTAAAATCATAGATAGCACTTGCATAGAAAGTTGGCTTGTTAGTGATTAACTGAAATCAAAGATATGAAATATTTCTGAATCATAGGAAATACATTATGGTATTGTTGCTATATATAATTAAGTTTTATGTAACCATAATATTATTATAATTACATATTTTGGGTTCAATCTCTTTTTATTATTTTCTTCAATGAAAATAAAAACCGTGGATCATAGAGATTTGGTTTTGTTACAGTTGACGAGTTTGTGTGTACTAATGAATGCCAATCGTTTTTGAAGATATTTTTTTTAATTACATATATCAAACATATCTAATTAAAATAATGTAACCTATTATTTTTGATGCAGTGTTGCTGCGTACACATGATCATATTAAAACGAATTAAAATATTAAGATGAAAAGAAAATGGCCTCTTTATAATAAACATTTCTCTCACAAGTCAAAGATTTTAATTTAATTGTAAATATTAAACTTTTATGTAGTCGCTTTATTATTTATGCTGTTTTGTGTTATATATAATACGTAAGCCGACATTGCATAATATTGCCTTAATTTATTACCTACATTCCCTAATGCAAGCCACATAATTTTGCCACCCGAAATGCTATTTATTGACAGTAGCTTTAATGCAAAATATTTATTTTACGTGCCCAGGCTACACTAATAAAAGACAGTTGAAAAATACCATTTTTATCTTAAACAAAAAAATACATATTGTGACCTATAAATCAACAACAATATTAATAATTAGTGTATAAATTATAACCTAATAACTACATAATAATATGATAACATGATATAATCAATAAAATTATTAGCATTTGTGGATATTTATTATATTGAAATACACATACCTACTGATGTTATTAGAAGGGAATGCATAATATGATAAGCAAGGATTGTAATCACGTTTTGTGGTTTAAAAGGTAAGTGATGGATAAAGGGTAAACTTATGAAAAATTGGAAAGTCCTGGCAAAAAATCTGATTTATACTAAAAACTAAATACATCGTTTTTAATTATTTACTAAAAAGTAAATTATTACGGTAATGAAGGTATTAAGGTAACGAAGATTTTACGTTTGTTTATCTTAACAAGTGTCATATAAATAAGTTTTTTCAAATCAAAGCTAAATTCCGCTTTCACTTTATTGTTTATCATTTATTTGCTTTTTTTTTACTTTTCATTTATTTACTTTAATATTATTCACTTTATTATTTAACGCACGTTTTTTGTACAAAAATATTGTATTTTCTGTAAAGCAATTACATTCCTTGCGTATTGTATACTATTCGTTATTAATAACATCCAATCAAAATACACAGAATCTAGACGTGTAGATTTTTCATTATTAACCACGTTAAAAACTTGTTAAAATTGATTGTATTAAAGTTTATATAATGTAAAATAAAAGCAACTTTCAACTGCTAAATGTGAAATTGTTTTTATTTTGCCTCGACGGTTCGTAGGTACCTAAAGAAAATCACAATAATTGCCATAAACAGTGTGAACATAATATACTTAACCCGGCTTCCAAAGTAGCCTTGTAAATACCTGTTGTTACATTTTTGTGTGCGCATGTGTATATTTTGATCTACTTAACTGAGTAATAGTAATATTTCTTTAAAATATTAAATGAAAAGTTGTCATACTAATATAAATTATTACTGAGCCTGGCTGGCACTTGTTCATAATTTAATCTTATTTTATGTTTAGTTATTAATTCAAGTACCTATATAATTACACCAGTTCAATAATCTGCCTCTTTTGATTTTGTGTCTTATTGTAATGAATCACTGCCCAAATATGGATAATTATAAGAATAATTTTGTACACACCACTGCCCATGTAACTATAGTTTTATTAATCTAGCAGCTTTTCCATTTAAATGAACATAACCAATATTAATGAACCTACATCCTCAGTTTCATACCAGTATAAGGTCACATTGATATAAAATATACTATCAGCCCAAGGTCCTGATAAAACAGTAAGTACTCTGTTTAAAAGTTAAGAAGATACAAGTCTTTTATGATTATAAAAGATTTACTTTGGTATTTTCATTTAAAGAAATTTCATTATGTTGCACACAAAGTAAGATTTAAAATCAAATATTTCGCTCAAATGTTACAAGTTAATTTGTCTTGTATATTTTATATCAAGCAAGTTGTGTCATGTGTGATACATAAATTGTTTCATTTTGTACTTGTAGTACTATTATTAATTACCTACTAATATGTAAAAGCAACTAAATTTTTTCAATAAGGGTGTATAATTTTGGTTTTACTGAATTAAGTAATGATTATATTATCTGTATCTTTGACCTGGTAAATTGTTTTTGATTGTTATAATATGAATGAGCTTTTGTTAATGAACAGACATTGTAAACCTTGCATAGTAGAAGTTATAAATTCCTATTGTCTGAATACAGTATAACCATTTATTCAAAGATTTCATGGTAAATATTCGTTTTATATTATATAAGCCTTACTTTCTTATGAAACTAAAGCAGACCACTATCCTACTTGGTACCTTTTTCGTATGTATTTTAGATAATAGAATTAATGATATAGTAAGTAATACCAACTCTTTTGCACACAAAAATAAAACTAAGTTGGGCCCGCAACATTGAATAATAATTGATAGAACTAAGAATGAAACAAAACCACCGTCGCGATGCGTAAAAAGTTAAAAAGTACTGAAATAGATATATACGAGTATGCTGGAAGAGGTGTGCCATTCAAAATGGTAGCTTTTTTCTGTGCCGATTCAAGCGTATCGGTAACTAAAATTGACACTTTGTGTGGCTGTGTTTTTTACACACACTATTTTGACAGATGTCTCATCAATCACTAATATTTAGTTTCAAGTAAGCTCACATGATGCTCACTGCTGCTATCAGCGCTAAAATGGTGAAAATCAAGTTGCTTCAAAAACAGGTCGGCAATCGCAAATCCAGCATACTCGTATTAGTAGAGGTCATTGGTAAAGGCTGACACTTGCGCACTGCTTTAAGAGGGCTCTCTCCGTCACTCGTTTCCACTCGTTTCATACAATCGTAGTTCCAATTTCATTTGAATATTAAGCAACCAAAGTCCATGAAATTTTGCACATATATTCTAGAAACTAATATCTATGTCTGTGGTTTTCCAGATTTCTGTTAAAATATTCGGTTTCAAAGTTACGCGGTCTTAAAATTTTCATACAAATCTTTGAGCCCCTGTAATTTTAAAACTACATATTTTTAGAAAAATCTAAAACACCACAGACGCAGATATTAGTTTCTAGAATATGTCTGCAAAATTTCATGGACTTTGGTTGACTACGATTGTATGAAACGAGTGGAAACGAGTGACGGAGAGAGCCCTGTTAATACTTGTATAGACTACAGTGCCACCAACTTATCTGTTCAGGTGGCAGCGTCACTAGTGGAAAATTTTATATTGCTATTTCATGAAATTCACCAAGAAGAAAGAGGAATAAATTCTTTCAACATAGGAAGATTCAATATAGCTTAATTACCCGCTATTCACCGGCATGGATTTTAAAATGGCGGCTGTTGTTCCAATTTTGCCCACCTGAAAAGTTATGTTGCTGACCACTGTAGCAATGTAAGGTCCGAATTTGGAATGCGCGATTATGAAGCCTCGCGTTCTCCTTACATTTTCTTTACAAAAAACGGTGTAGACCGACCGGTAACGTCGATGTTGCGTCCTCCAAATTATATTGTGCTATTAGTTTTACAATGTGCAACAGAATTAGCATCCATACCCGCGGCTTTCTTCTAAACTGGGTTTCTCAAATCAAGGCCATAGTCGGAACATGCAGGATTAAGGGTGTGGACTGTGGTATGTAAAAATGGTGATACGACTTTCCTTCTTTATTTGATAAACACTTATTGAAATTCGATTATGTAATTAATGTCTGTTCAATGTTCAATGAATAAGTATAATCCTAAACAGTGCGGCGTTCCATAATCTTAGGAGCGGCCGTTTTAAGTATGCGTTTTTGACATAATAATGTCAGTTACATATAAACAATAATGTGTATGAGAGGTCGCACAATATCATTTTACGAGTATATGTTACTGACACATGTCAAAAATGCATACTTAAAACGGCCGCACAATAGTAGGATTCTTAATTAAACAAAGCATTTTGACAGGAGCCAATGTCAAATTGTAAAAGAATGTATTTAAAGTAATAGTGATGTGATACGGTTCAATTGTGTCATTGTAAATGAGTCGTACTCAGGACAATTGTATTTATAACTCAAAGATTTATCCAGGGTGGGAATCGAACCCATGGCAGATACCTAGTTTCGAAATCAATTATTACTATCCACTCGACTAATTAATCAGTCCACGTTAAATTTAATTTAATTATATCAGCTATAGTTCGTCGTCGTACTGAGTCAGTCTTCATACCATTTGCCTCTTTTTGTCCCAATACTATTTAATTTTCGAAAAAAGCTGGCAGCTTAGGAAATGTCAATTTGCTTTGTTTGATTAAAAGACCATAGTTGTTTAAGCTCGAGTTATTGTTTCGTTTATCTTAAAATTCAATTTTAATTTATGTAAAGATTTTCCTTAAAATCCTTACGACACCTCTTTTTTGGCTATAGCGTTGTTTATACAAATGAAATAAATGACATTTTTAACATTCGTTGGTACTACATCGCTGCTTCACGGAGTGATATTGAAACAATTTTTCATAGAAAACCTTCAATACATTCAAAATAAATGTCAAATGAGCTTGATGGCTCTCATTCAGTATTGATCACTGAACTAGTGAATCACCCGGCTGATCCCCTCTTTTGTAGTCCGTTCTAACTTCTAGTGATATATCCCACCTATATGATAAAGATGCCTCCCATATTGTACATGCAGTTCATAGGTAAAAGTTACACCCATTGTGTTCAAACTATTAAAAACAACTTGTATAATTGCATTTAATTCGCTTAGTTCTCTTTGCTATCGTTGTTAAACTAAAATGGAGACAGTTTATGTTGTTGATTTTATGATATTACATATGAATTCTAAGTGTTTTTAATGAAAGTTTGGTGTCACTTATTACTACACATACCGTTAAATAACGCCTTGTTAATTTCTCAAGTTAAGAAATAGATTAAGTTACCTTTTTCTTAAGTTCTATTTAATATGGACTTTAAGGTTCTCAAAGATATAATGCAGTATTCCTAGAAGCATGTAGCCCATTTTGCAGTTGTAGTTAGATTTCTCGACATCTGCATTTATATTTAATAGTGTTTAAGTTATATTTTCTTATAGCTCCGACGCAAATTGACTATAATCGGATCAGTTTGACAGAATATTTGACAGTTAACCACCTAAAACTGCGCGTGGCGTCGTCGTGGACAAGAGTAAAGGAGTGAAATAATAAAAAAAAATTGTACATCATAATCCAAAACATATAGCTGGAAGTGTATATTATCTATATAAAAAAAATTGATCAAATGCGAGTCGAAGTCGCACACGAAGGGTTCCGTAAGTACTATCGAACAAGAAGTGAAACTTTTTGTAATATAATAACAAATTAACGGTTTTTGGATTTTCCCTTTACTTGTGATATAAGACAGTGCTAGCTGCCCATGATTTTCGGCAAACGTGAAGTACCTACCCTATAGGCTTTGATTCCATTGACCGGTCTTGAAAGACAGGACAAACAATGAAATTATTTTATAAGGGTTCTTTTTTTCTCTGGAACCCTAAAATAAAAAGTACAGGCTTGTTTAACTTTTTTTTTTCATTTCAGCCATTTTTAACTGACTTCCAAAAAGGAGGAGGTTCTAAATTCCAGTGCATTTATAATGTTACTTTTATTCATAATTGACGCGATTATACTTATATTGATATTGTTAGATTGACTTATATTGATGAAGTGGATCCGATAATAGTAAATGTGCGGGTGGAGTTTTCATACTGTACGGTGTGTTCCTACTATGTCGTCACCGTAAATTATTGTTGTTGTTTTGTATGAAAGAGTCGTGGGCGACAGTTACCTAATCCTGCCGTCCGCGGGTATATGTGAACACCTCCATATACAAGCCATGACGCTGTAAACTGCACGGTTTTTTTATCGTCACAACACAGTGGGAACGCGCCCTATGTATACCTATTTTTGAATCAGTTGTTCCGTCGCTAAGGCTAGTCTATAAGGTATACGATGCCGCGATTATTTTAAAGACAACATGTAAGTATAGTCCATACAAAATCACTTCTCACGCGCCATTTTAACTTTATGGGTAAATAACTGTCATGTCAAAAGTACGGTTCACTCGCCTTTAAATTAAGGACTAAAATCGTACTTTTGACATATTGACAGAGTTAATGGCGTTTGAGAACTCATTTTTTACGCATTATAAATAAGTTAATATTCAACAGATTTTTTTGAAGTTGCAATATAGTGTAGATTGAATCCTTTTTCATTTATATAGGTACTTACCTAAATATTGTTTTTCAAAATCTGTATTGAATGCAACCAAATAAACAAAATAAAGTGCCATTGAGCCCGTTCCTTAAAAGAATTACACTTATTAAATTTTTCATTATTAACATATTGTAGCAGATATTTCGCATTCATTATACAGAATATCATTATATAATTTTATACTATATATATATAATTTTTTTACTTCTCTCTTAATCCACTTGCCCTTTAAAATTAAGTTTTCATAAATTATAGAAACACCATTGAAAATTCAGTGATCTAAACATTAAAAAAACCGGCCAAGTGCGAATCAGACTCGCACACGAAGGGTTTCGCACTACCCGTACAAGAAATCTCAAATCTGTATTAAACAGGTGTTTAATTATACAAGTTAATGCCATACAGCGCCATCTTGTTGTGATTTTGTAAACTAATCCGTGCCGCCATCTCTTAAGCAATTACCATCCCCATAATAAATACAGTGTTGATGTATCTGCATTTTATAACTATATTTAGCACTACGTAAATAAAGTATTGTGGGAGCTGTGATAGCCTAGTGGTTAGAACGTCCGACTCCTTAATCGGAAGTCGGGAGGTTCGATTCTGGACACGCACCTCTAGCTTTTCAGATAAGTGCGTTTGAAACAATTAAATATCACTTGCTTTAACGGTAAAGGAAAACATCATGAGGAAACCTGTATGCCTGAGAGTTCTCCTTGTACTCAAAGGTGTGTGAAGTCTGCCAATCCGCATTGGGCCAGCGTGGCAGACTATGGCCTAAACCGTTCTCACTCTGAGAAGAGACCCGTGCTCAGTAGTGGGCCGGCAATGGGTTGATCATGTCGAATATAGTATTTGAGCAGGTAAACATGATAGGCAAGCCCATGGGCTATCAATGGTTTATATTATACTTTGTATGCATGGTTTGTATGACTGTCTCTAAAGTTCTGATTTTAGCCACGCGCCAAAAGATTCTTGACGGACCTGGGCACAGATTATTTATACTAATAAATAAAATTGGAGTGTCTGTCTGTAATTTCGAAATAACTACCGCATATTAAGGTCATATGGTTATTTGAACGATACTATAACTGAATCACACGTTTTTAAAATTTTTGTCTGTCTGTCTGTCTGTTTGAAAAGGCTAATCTTGGGAACGGCTGAACCGATTTTGACGGGATTTTCACAGACAAGTAGAGAATTGACCAGGGAGTAACATAGGCTACTTTTTTAACCGACTTTCGAAAAGGGAGTTGTGTTTTTCTACCTATGTACACCGAAATCTCCGAGATTTCTGAACCGATTTGCGTCATTTCTTTTTTAATCGATATTGCGACATTGTTTCATAAAAAATTTGGAGTCCAACTCCTCAATCCTGATGCTGCAGGGGATCTGACCAATCCACGCGGGCGAAGCTGCGGGCATCAGCTAGTCTACTATATTACTAGAGATAGATGTGCGACTCCAGATTTATTTTTCCAAGTTACGCGTGTGCTTTCATGTAGAGGGCACTAATAGCGCGCTAGGCGTGCGAGAGCGCGAAAATTAATTAAATTTCAATTAAAGCTATTTCAATGTACTGTACTAGCATATATTATATTTTTTAAAGATTTTTGAACATGTTTTAAACAAACATTATTAATTCCATTAACGTTTAAGCCTTGCTCTCATATAGATGGCTCCACAAGCGATTTTTAATTTGCGATTTTTTAATGTTCTGAAGTTGCAGTCCTATGGACCTGGGTCTGTGATCTGTCAACCTCATCTTAGATTATTTATGACACTATTTTAAACTACCAGGCTTAAAACAGCTAGAATCCAGAGCCGTAAAACCAGTTAAAAAAAGAAGTATTTTTTGTTTTGTGCCCTGTGGCTGTGGTGTGATCTCGAAAAACCACAGAACGAAACCACGAATGACGAAACTATCTACTCTTTGGACGGAAACCAAACGAAACTGATTTCGTCGATTTTCTTGTGCTGTCTAATGTTTTCATTATAAAAATAGTGAAAAATACCACCTGAGTAGTTTTAGAAGTTCAATATTCCTTGAGAAAGTGCGCAACCTAGCGTAGGTACCTGTTAATTATATCCTCTTTGGTTTCGTTTTTTGCATAATGAAAAATAACTCAAAGGAAGATGAACTAGAAGGTTGGACTAAGGAAGAGAAGTTCGAGTTATTAGAAGCTCTAAGAGAAGTTGGAACCAATGACGTTGAAAAAATTAAAGAATTAATTTCTAACAAAACTGAAGTTGAAATACGATCTGCGCTAGACTTTTATATAAACAAAGCATTGGCAACTCCTACAATACGTAGAAAAGAACGGAAAGTGTTTCCGCCAGTGGTGCCGTTGGCAGGTTGGGCTAAATACATTATTGATACTCATGGATTAAAGGAATATCAGACCGAAACATACATTGCGTTACGCTTAATAGCCGAGTTTGAAGATAAACCACCTTCTGTGATGACTGAGAAAATAGATTTCAGAAAATTATATCAAATACTTGCTGAGGCATTAGAAGGCAAACCATTATCGAAAGATAAGTATATTAGCTCAGTTATATACAAATGTATTGTTGAAACAGCTCTCACTAGTAAGGCATTTAATAAAGGTTCTACATGTTTTAAAAGTATTCTACAGGCATCATGCAATCCAGTTGAGGAAGATGTCAATGAATTCTCACAACCAACTGATAATGTTGAATTTGCCACTCTGCGAAATGTGTCGTCAAGAAAGAACTACAATCCATTAAACATCCCTGTAAATAATTTAAGATATTCAACACGGGTTTAGTTCAATACCTATTGATAATGGAATTAATGTGATATTAGGTTATTCTGCCACTAGTATGTTGAATCGAAAACCTGCATCAATCATTATTACAATTATAATTTGCATAGGTTGAGGATGGCAACAATGAACTAAGTGGACACAGTGAATCACTTTAGCTGTGCTATGCATTGGTGTTACACTGCAATTTCACACGATAAGAAGCTACCTGCACACTAAATCATCACCCTAGTCGCCAGCAAGCTGCCAATCTAATTGCACATGCAGGGGCATTTTTTGTGTTTTGAAGTAAAAACGAGACTATCTTTTTTCTTTGCTGTTTTTGTGCTAAAAGTGATAATTTATTGGTTTATCGTTTTGAATGATTCATTACACTTCTTTTAGCATATGAATTAAAACTTCTAGGTGTTTCTGCACATTTCTACATAACCTGTTGTAAAAATATGCAGGGGTGATGCACAGTGAATCAATGTCTAAAAATGCAGTGAACCTATAGCCTATTTATAATAAAAATGCTAAAAATAGATGGAAGTTAAAACTAAAAAGAATAGGTAATTAGCGATTAAACATTGGCGATCTTTCAATAAGAGAATGTTTAATTATTTTTTTGCAAAATTTGAAGAAGCTATACTTACTTACTTACTTATACATATATACACACATTGTTCAAAATACCATAAATAATAATACAAATAACTTTTATTGTACCTATAAGTTTAGATATCTTGAGAGAAGTTCACTTCAACTTCGGTTCACTAAGTATCACCCCCACAGTTCATTGTGTACCATAGGGTGTGAACCATTTTACTATTTTGGAATAAGAAATCCTAAAAAAAACTGATATAAAATATGTAAAAACCTAGTATGTGGGTTTAAACTTCTTGCATTATACATCACTATAGAAGTGGAATAATAACTGCTCTAAACTTTTTGTGGTTCAAAGCTGCCACTCCTACCCTAAACCTAGCTTGAAATGCATTCTTATTAAAGCAGTTGTCAGTTCTACAAAATACTATAGATACTTAAGTTTTGAAAACAGGAATACATATGAGTCCCTAACAACTTAGATGTTTCTAACACATTGTGCTAAGTGACTGTTGAACTAAAGCTACTCTCTCTGTATTTGTTTATTAATATTATTGGTATAACTGATGTCAAAGTTTAGTAATTATCTGTTGGATTGTGTAAGACATGAAACCTTGTCAATGTTTTATTGTTTTCATATTAGGAGATTCTTACAATATTTAACCATTAGTATAAAATACATCATAAAATTGTGGTATAACTATGAATAAAATGTTTTCTTAACAATCTGTACATACTTAAGAAGAGTTCAACCATTCAATAAATCGATTGAACAATCTTAGTGCTACTTTTACTATTCTATCCCAAAAACCAGGCTCCTCTTCCGCTGCCTGAGCTGATGGCGTGGGGTAGTCATCATTTTCAAAATCCTCTAGTTGACGTTTTTCCCTTGATATTGCATTGCTGTTTTCTAAGTTTTCTATAAAAATTAAAATAAACTTTTTTTACATAAAACAGAGAAGTAGGGTAGGTATTCATCAAATTGAAACAAAAAAATGTTAAAAATCATAAAAACTGTTAAGTGTTTGTAGGTTTTTAATTTAAAATCAATGAACAAGAATAAATAAAGGTCGCTGCATACGTAACGTGTTTTTTGCGCGTATTAACGCGTGGAACGTCCCGCCCCGTCAGTTTTCTAGTTTTCCAATAGTACTTCGAGAAATCGTCCCCTCCCGTCCGGGACGGGATAAAACACGTTACGTATGCAGCGACCTTAAGTTTAAAGCCTAGTTATTCCAGAATTAACCAATCGTTTTTAACTGATCTGAAAGTCAAAAATTGGTGGGCAAAATATACTATGTATGTATATAGGCACCATTGATTTGATATAACAGATGAAATCTATGATAGGCCTACCTACCTACTATTAGCTATGCTATAAAATGCACACCTGCAGAATGGAGTGTGCTCAAGGCGCAGCATCTTATTTGATTAGCAACTCAAACTCACCTCTTTGAAAGACTCGGCATTATTCACTTTGAGGAATTTGACTTAGAGCGTTTATGCACTCATTCGGATTCAATTCGTATGTAACTTATAGTTTTCATAAAGTTACGTCCGTATTTGTACGTCAAAAATCCACGAAATACGTATCTAGGCACGTTTTGTATGGTGGCCACTTTGAATCGTATTTTTACGAAAACGAATGAGTGCACAAACGCCCATATAAGGTCATAGGAGGGCACCTGGTGATTCTCTCTCAGTGTCTAACACTAATAATAACCACCAAGCTCAATTGACATTGGTTGGTTATACAATGCTGCTTTACTAAGTGATACTAAAATATTTTTTGTAGAAAACCTCCAAAGAACTAAAACTAAATGCCAAAAAAGCACGGCGGTTATCATTCAGTGTTAGACACTGAGTTAGCGAATCAGTAGGCTGGGCTGTTAGTAGTCGCCGCTGCTATGTCAAAGTAAAGCTTGGGATAAGGCGATGCTGTCCCTCAGCTCCACTGTACCTACACTATGTAGGTGTGCTTTGCTCCATAGACCATTGTTCAGCTCATGTAGAAATTATATAAACAAAATCAATTATTCTGTTAACTTACTAGAGTTTTCAAATGTGACCTGAAACAATATATTTGATTAGAGAAAAATATATTGAACATACCTATTGTTTAAATTAAAAAAAAAAACACTCTTTGGAAGTCGGTTAAAAATGTCTAATTTCAATAGGTAGGTACTTTGGAATGGTTTTACTCACCTGATATCCAAAGCTTAATGTCACAAATAAGAATAAAGCAAGAGTTAAGAAGAAGTAAACATTATTTCGTCGCATGTCGCCTGTTTCAATTGCCACATTAGGGATTGCGTGACTTTGAACTTGCATTTTATATAGGAAGGCGTGGCGTACCGGAAAATCATGGCTAGTAATCATTGATAGTACCAACAAAGCGAATTGTCCCTTTTTTGCTATAATTCGTTACACGTAGATGGCTACTGGTGATCGGACAAATGTGTTTGTGTTTAGGTATTTACAGTACCATCTAGGTAGGTACCTCCCTACCAAGTACCAACACACTGAATGAATTTAAAAATACTGGAAAAAGAATTGCTGATTGGTAAGTAGTAGGTAAGTAATTGGTCTACTGACTACTAGTCATCACAAATGTTCCTTTTTACCCGAATGCGGCAAAGCCAAAAAGAAGAGTAATGAATGATTTTAGCAGTCTATTCGTGTATGTATGTTTGTTTCCAGATTTTGTGTGTTCAACCGTAGTGCCTAAACTACTGGGCCGATTTTGATGAATGAAGTGTCAATTGATTCGTTGTTAAGGTCCGGGTGGCATAGGCTATTTTTACGAAAAAAAAAAACCTAACGGATTCATCAAACTAATCAAAAAAAAGTGGTCTCCAAAATTTTTTTTTGCTATTGTAGGTATCAAGTTTGATGTCAAATAAAGAGAAGAAAATTCTGAGTTCATGAATATAAATGTAGGTACAACAATATTAAAATATACCAAGCGACAAAAAACAATTTTCAGTGTTTCTAAGACTGGGTAGGTCTAGGTAAAGGTACCTAAGTATTATAACACAGGTAGTCCAACAAACCCATGAACTTTTAGTTTATTTCCGTAAACGGAAACCTACCCAATTTTCTAGTAGGTAGGTACCTACTACCTACCTAATACGAGTATTACGAGTATCGAGAAAGGTAGGTATATACCTGTAACTAAACTTGCAAAGTAGATGGATATTCTTGTGTTGGCATTTCTTCTCATTCTTAGGTGTGGAGTCTAAAAATCCATACTAGGCCAGCGCTATCGACTATGACTTGAACCCTTCTCATTTTGAGAGGTGACCCATACTCAGTAGTTGCTCGGAATGATGATGTTGAGGTAGGTACCACCCCTGAAATGTTGGGCTACCAAGTCATGGTCGATCGATGGATAGACCATGGATGTTGTAATATTTGATCTCAAACTATAAAGCGATATTTCATATTTGAACAAAGAGTACCTAGGTAAGTACAACTGCAAAGTGTAAAAAAAATAACTGCAGTCCCACGCGTTACTGGAGGGAACTGTTATTTTATTTTTTATTATAGATAATTGTGGTAGCGACTGTACCTACCTAGGTATCTACTAAATTAAATGCATGTTGCGGATATGGTAAGTACTACCTAAGTATGTCGTGTTTGTACCGTCATACAATGATCAATGGTAACCTTTGTTATGCTTCACGGCGCACAATAGTGATGCATACACTGTACTCTGGCTCTGAATTTAGATGTAGGTTCAACTGTGGTACAAAACCATCAAAGTCATCAATAATGATGCAGTCTAAGACGGAAGCGGGCTAACCTGCGAGGGGTGTGGCTGTTTTCATTAAACCCACACCCCTTTGGTTTCTAGACGGCATTGGTACCTACCGGAACACTAAATCGCTTGGCAACAGGGCATTGTTGTTTTCAGTATTTGTTGTTTAAATACAGTATACGGTAGGTACCTACATAATATACCGACATATAGTTTTTGAGATAGCCCCCAGCACCAAAAATGGTCTAAAACTGACAAGTTTGAAAGCCCCTCCATATTTTTTAAGATTATAATAAATAAAAAATATATTCGTACTCTACTCAATGAGCTCTAAACAATGATATCCCACATGCTAGGGTAAGATTTTTTTTTCCGGTACCTTTTTCATATATGGGAGCCCCCCTCAAAAATGTTATAATTAATATAATAGTTGGTTTTGGGTCAACGTTCTACACCAAATACTAGTCTAGAGCTAGATACCTGACACGCGGACGACCGACAAACGGACAGACAGCAGTGACATTAATAGGGCTGCGTTTTTACTCTTTGGTTACGGAACCCTAAAAACGAGACAACCGCTCAAGTGAACAGTCACTTCGAATGAAGCGTTTGATAATAAATAATCACACTGTCGGATTTCAATGTGGTCTTTACCATAATTTAGAACAATTCCTTAAATATTTGTATTTTAAAATTCACATTCAACATAACTGAACCTCACACCTGGGACTGCAGCTAATAAAAGAAAATCATTGTCTCAAATACTATAATTTAGTTCAAAAACTTTCCTTTACAACCTTGCCATTGTAGTGCACACATTAGAAGGGGTAGTAACAAACAAAGATACTTTAATTTTAATATGTATAGATTAGCCAGCATAGACCAGCAATGCACGGAGCTGCAATTGCTTGTATAGTATGGAATATTATTGTAAATTGAACAATTGACAAGAGTAACCGCCGAGTTTCTTGCTGGTTCTTCTCGGTAGGAACGGCATTCCGAACCAGTGGTAAATTATTTTGACGATTCAAAAGTCTATTTGAATAAATCCGTTTGAATTTGAATTATTATTTCATAAAAAAATTAAGAGTAGTTTTTCTTTTTTAAGTCAGTTAATTTACTTACATAAAATATGATTAGGTACTAACATAAGATAATAGTGATAATAAGTGTAATACCTAGTAGGCATGCTTTTCATTTCCAAATGAGTTGAGGTTTATTTACATACATATTATGATTAATATTAGGTATACTTATATTACATAGTAGTCAAACAAAATCATGTAATTATAATATTTACACTAGGTATATTATAATGCACAGTCTGGTTAACCATATTGATTTTTCTAGTATAGAAACGATTTCACTATGCAGTAAACAGAAGAATAATCTAACTATACTGCATGTTTTGATAGCACGCTAAGAATAAATTGCTACTTTTTAGATGCACCAAAACCAGAAAAGCCCATTATTTGTGCTAACTCTGATTGAGCAGGACCATCATCAGTATCTTCAGTTTCTTGTAGCTTGCGCTTCTTATCCCGACGTCTTTCGCGACGCAGTTCCTTCAGACGAGCTTCCTCCTCTGCAGCCTCCTTTAGCCTAGTGTCGAGTTCATACTCGTCCTTCTTTTCTTCTAATTTTCGTTTGTTCAATGCAAATCTTGCTTTTACCTTGAAAGTATTAAATGTCATAAATATTCTGTAGCAAGTGGAGGTTGGTATAATAAGGTTTTCAGTACTGACAGATTGGTGCGGGTCTGTACCGATCTGTGTGGGTAAAATTGCCATATTATCTTATGAGCTTTCACATAAAGAGACAGATAATAGGTATAAGATAACATTAGTGTATTTCCCCACACCAATCAGTATCAAACTATTGCTACCAGGGATCTGGTTCTATATTATGCAAGCATACATTGTTGGTTAAGTATGTTATCAAGATAATATTGTTGATAAAGAGCAATCTGGACTAAGAGAACATGATCTTAAGCTAGAACATCAAATCTTTTAATAAACTTTTTAACCAACCACACATTTGGCCGGAATTGCACCTGTAAGTTTTACTCACATAAGTAGCTTACATGATTAACTTACAACAAATTTACTAATGTAAACACTCTTTATAAGTGTCATTTACCTTAGTAAATTTGTCGTCAACTTATGTAGATAAGTTACTTACGTGAGTAAAACTTACAGGTGTAACAGGCCACATATTATTGCATTCTTTCGTTGTTATTAAGTTAATTTAGAAAAGTCACCTGATCTAATGTACTCCTCTCGATTTTCATTGACATACCAAGATTTCTTTGGTGTTTTTTTCCATTGATATGGTCCAAGAAGTTAATGGAATCTTTAACAACGCAGTCACATACATTGCAGTAGTAGCCCCCCGATTGTGAGGTAGGAGTGTTCTTAGTTATCACTACACTTTTACCCAATTTTGAGTCCAAATCAACTTTGTATTCACGTTGTTTCAGGAGTTCTCTTTTAATGGGTGGAGCTGAAAACAGTCATAAATAAATATTTAAAATTATTATTAGAGTGAAAATGGTACCCTAATTTTGTAATGATTCATTACATGTTATATATATTTATTATTTATTATTATTGTTATATTTATTATTATATAAATCATATTTTTAAATGATGTAATTAATAATTAATTAATATGCACTATTTTTTTAATAAAATATTAGGCCATTTAGATGAAAAATTTTAAAGTTAAAGCAGGTAGAGCATGTAGCAGTAAGATGAGGTGCCAGCCAGGTAACCTCCCAGTATGTCTGGGTGCTGCTGGTCCCTTTTGAAATCATCCGAGAAGAAGAGCAGTATTCAGGCTGGTGCGCCTCAATAACATGGCTAGCAATTTCTCTTCGGGGATAATGACCTGGCAGAGGGGAAGGTATCTCCGCGTGCCCCTCTAACTAGCAGAGGGCACAGTGGATGAAGACGAAGGACGGGGCACAGGCAACGTGGGATGGGATCGCCACCTGCCCCCTGGCGGGGGCTCTGGGCGATCGGTCTGTTGTCACCCGTTGAGTTGAGTCCCCGGGTCGGGAGGCGCACTTCATTGGTGCGCCTCAGACATGCAGAGAGGGAATCTCGGGAGTGGGTTCCCGGTGGAGGATCCGCCTCGGCGACTCTGGCTGAGTCGCGGTTGGTTGCTTCGGTGTTCCCGTGACCCAGTCGCTAGGCGATGCGCAAGAGCGCCGCTAAGACTTAGTATTTTGGTCGCCTCTCGGCCGGCGAGTCCCACATACCCTCCCTCTACGGCTGGCTGGCTGGTTAGATTCTGATATAAAAAAGATAGCAGTAAGCTGATATCATGGGAAATCATATCCTACCTTTCTTTTTTGACCTTTCCTCTTCGTCTAACTCTGCTTTTATTCTTTCCTCAGCAATTCGTTCGAATTCATCTTTATCCCATTTTCGCCGATGGTCCTCCGGTCTCATACTCATGATGGATGCGTTATATCGATTTTTTTGCTTTTAAGGATGCAACTTATCTTGTTATATTAATATTGTGTTAAAGTTAATAAAAATTATAAATATGGATTGAGGATTCTATTGACATACAAAAATTGTCTATGCAAGCATACAATGGAGAATTGGTGTCTTTTTTTTTACTGGTTTTACGGCTCTGGGCTCAGCCTTTTTGAGCCTCTTGATTACCCGTTATTAGTATATTATCTATGCTCTTGATTACACACGAAGTACCTACAGACCAATAACCATCCAATAACATCCTACTCTATGATCAATAACATCCTAGTCTATGATAACATTGATGGACTTCGTCTGTGTTAGCGTTTGCTGGCGCGCGTGTTGTGCCTTTTTGGAGTGTTTTTTTTTTTGTTAAAAGTGGCTGGTTTTGTGTTTCGTTTCACTGGTGTTTTTTGGTGCTGGAACCATGCTGGAACTGACTGGGAAGCGCTCTAAAGGGGCACCGCGCGTATGTCGGTGAGCGCCGGCACAGACGAAGTCCATACTTATATAGTTCCCCTAACTTCTAAATAACTACAAACTTGACATTGGCTAATCTTTGTAAAGCCAGACAAGAGAAAAAAAAAGATAACATTGATACAAAGAGTAGGTTTGTAGAGCCGGGGCTTCCATACAAAATCAGAAATAATTATAATTATTTATGGCATGCTCCAACACCATTATTAAAACACTCAGCCTGACAGAAAGACAATACTGCCAACATAACCAATCGATCAGCTCTGCTAGGGTTCTATGGTTCATCTAACTTTTTATCTTTGAAATTGAATAATAAAAGAACAGAAACACAGAAATTTGTTTTTATCGTTTTTATTTATAATAATTAAAAGACTTCATTCGGTTACTAAAGACAATAGGTATGTGTCAATTTTTATGATTGAGTCAAAGAGAATATTCTAATTTTGCTGTGAATTGTGAGTTATTATTCTGTGGTTACTGTTGTGTCGATGAGTGCTTTGCTGTGGAAATCGTGCTCCTTACCTACTCCTCCCTGACTCCTCCTCACTCATTAGTCATTGCACTAAACGGGTCTAACCGCGAAATTCAAATTTAATTTGGGTTTTCGCAATTTATAAACTAATTCGACAAAGTAGGCTTATGGTATTCTAATTCCGCTAGTGGCAGTATCATCTTCGCAGGTTTACATAAAAAATATTACTTAAAAGTGTTCGGTTTAATATATTAGTTAAACATTATTATTAGACAATTTTTATTAACTACCGACACCACATGAAAATACAGTCATTTGAATTTAACGGAAGAAATTTTACAAGATGTAAAAAAAAAGATTATACGAACATTTAGTACAATAATATGGTATATTATATTATGTATATAACTAACGCATTTGGGTCACAGTTTGTAGAGCGCGGCGCTATCGCTTCTACTCTCGTGCGTTTTGTATCTTCTGTATCTTACGTACCTATCTACGATAACGTACTTATTTTTGTACCATAAAACAATTAAATTAACAAAATAATAGGTATATCTACAAGCATTTAACTACATATTAAACATTAAAAATAATTTTAATTATCTAGAGATGAACTTAGTAGTTATCTAATTAGTTAAGTAATTAGATGATTCGTACTTAGTCGCAAGTTGTCTGGGACTGAGCTGAAAATGAGATAAATGAATGCTATTAAACAATTAAAATGCGTAACCAAGTTTTTTTTTACTAGGTATTACAAATTATTAGCTAAAAAGCTAGTAGGTAGGTACCTATAAAACTTTGAAAAATTAAGTTTGACTTAGAATGTCCGGCTTTTAGGGCAAAATGTGCGGCCAAATAGTATAGAGCCGATTCCGGCTTTTTTTAAGGCCTGGCAATTGCTGGCAATCCTGGGTAGCTACATGCCTCCGTTCTTCACGAACACTCAGGCGTGCGATTGCAGGTGCACGGCGTCAGAACGCGTCAGCCTCTAATGTGCTTCGGATTGTGAACACCTTTTTTTATTCCAAGAAGATTGACCCGTGCTTGACGGCAATCATCCATATATAATGTATCCATATCCATACTAATATTATAGGTAAATGCGAATGTATTCCGTCTGTCTGTCTGCTACGTTTTCACGGCCCAACCGATTGTAATGAAATTTGGTACAGACTTGGATTACATCCCCGGGGAAGGACCACGCACTACTTTTTATCCCGGAAAATCAAAGAGTTCCCACGGGATTCCTACAGACCAATTCGCTTAACCGATTTGTATGAAATTTGGTACCGAGGTAGCTTGCGTCCCTGTAATTATTGACATGGGCAACTTTTTATCCCGGAAAATCAAACAGTAGCCTCGGGATTTTTAAAAACCTAAATCCACGCAGGCGAAGCCGCGGGCGTCATCTAGTGTTTAGTAAAAATCTATGATGAGTTCTAGGTTGGAGTGTTCTTGCTAGGCAACATGTCTATTCACTCTTGCCTTGAAGCCTGAAGTCTAAGTTATACCTAATCTAATGTGGCAGGAAGCCCGGTCGGCGGTAGGGCTTTCCACGCATTAGTGGTTCGTATCAGGAACGCCTGCACACAGTTCTTTTGTATTGCAACTTCTAGTAGCCGCTGAAACTCGTTGCCATCGCAACGCGCTACTATCGCGTATTTTGCTTGTTCCATCCCAAGGTCTGCCAAAGGGACCTAATTATTAAGCTTCAGCTGTTCGTCCGGCCGGTCCGTCCATCCGTCCGTCCGTCTGTCTCGTATCTCATAAACCGTAATTTTAGGTAGAGAGTTGAAATTTTCACAGAATGTGTATTTCTATTGTCGCTATATCAACAAACAAAACAAAACAAACAAAACTTTCAAAATGGCCGCCATGAAAATTCAGGAAAATTAAAATGTTATTTCTTTTACGATGCAAGATGGTACGGAACCTTTCGTGTGCGAGTCCGACTCGCACTTGACCGTTTTTTTTTGTAATAATTATTAACTTACAGCACTTATCATATGGCACGCATTTATTAGTGTAGTTGCTCCTCCAGTAGTTATCGATGCAGCGGCACGCCGGTCGACATGGCACCGTGATGCCTATTCTACCCACAACTCTGCAACGCTGGCCATCAGGTGACGCCTTGGAACATTGCTCTGAACAGAATGGGCTGCTAGTGACCGGACAAGGGTCAAATTGTTCGTTTTCACCGCACGGAATGGAAGCTGTGAATTAATTACTTAAATTAGTTTATCACTGAAAAATATCTATCTACCTACTTATACTTAAATAGGTAGGTACCTACTTACTCGCAAGTTGCAGATACCTAAGCATGTTTTACTTAAGTAGATTTTTTATTTATTTGATAATCATAACTGTATGAGCACGAAATGATAGTATCTATCTAGGTAAGTACCTAATAAACTAACTAAGTAGGTATCTATATACATAGTAATTTACAAATTACAGAACGAGCAGAACAATGGTCATTTTGAAATTCACCATCTTGGTTTTTAATTATTTGTTGTTTTTATTAATTTATTATTTGTTTTATTAGTTGTTGTAAAGTAACCATTGAAACACACGCTTTGTAAAAATGTCAATTCTCTATCTACTACCTACGGTTCATGAGATACAGCCTTTAAACAGACAGACGGACGGACAGCAGAGGCTTGGTAATAGGCTCTCGACTCCTGTTGGCACCCTTTGGTACGGCACCCTTAAAAGTATTTTGAATAGGGTGATCTTTCTCTTACGGTACTTACTGATTCTTTACCTGTGTTTTGGTCTACCTATCCTGATTTCTGTGGTTCTACACTTACGGCAATCACTACTCCTTATACATGTTCCGTCAGCAGATCTCAGAAAGTTAAAACCGCATTTGCAAGGCGACGCACAGGGATCAGGGCAGGCGGAGGGCTGGTCCGCCGGCTCGGGGCAGCAGTCAGACGTGCAGTCCGTCTGCTCTCTTTCTACTTCATTTGGCCCACAAATAGCTATAAGTAATAAACGTTGGGTGATAAGTAAACATTAGGTTTAGGCATCGATTAATTAGTATATTAGGCTTCTTTTTCCAACAAGATAATATTGTAATCTAATCAGAATTAAAATGAGAGAGCTGTGGAGCACGCGCTGACACAAACGAATCAACTTCGCTGTTCAGCACAGAAACGTAGGTAGAGATATAATATATGAAACTGGTTTGGCTCGGACACCCAATCATCATCATCGTGATCAACCCATCACCGACGCATTACAAAGCACGAGTCTCCTCTCAGTATGAGTAGGGTTTGGCCATAGTCCACACGTGGGCAAGTGCGGATTAACAGACCTTACACACTTTCGAGAACAGTATGGAGCACTCAGGCATGCAGGTTTTACCGTTTCCTTCACGGTTAAAGCAAGTGATATTCCATTGCTTAAAACGCACATACGTAACTCCGATAAATTAGAGATCCAACCCTGACCTTCCAAATTGGAGGAGCGTGTCCGGTCAAAAGCAAAATTTTGATCAGCGGATTTGGTGCGCCGCCGGACAATCCTCCAGTCGGTGAGTACGATAACGGAGTTGGAGACTGGCGAGGTGCAATTAGGCATCGCCGCGTCAAGAAACTATAAAATTATTTTCTTGATGTGACGATACTTTATGGAGCAAGATCCCGAAACCGCCAGACCTTACTTATTTTCGGAAAAACAAAATGTGTGGGATAGAGTAGTGTAAAGTGTGTACTTACTATTGCTGTTAAGTGTGTGCTAACTACGAAAAAATAACATATTAATCTTACTAAAACGTCTGAGTCGTAATTTTTATTTATTATGATATTCAGGAAATATACATAAAAACATCACTCAGACTTTAAGAAAAGTGAGTAATGCTTTTACGTACCTTTAGAAGTTGATATCTATATATTGGCCCTCGGCACAAGCTAGTAAATATGCGTACACTCTATCATCACACACATTTCATTTCTCGGGAAATAAGTAAGTCTGGCGACGCTGGGATCTTGGACCACTATACTTTCTGGACGTGGTCTGCGTCTCGGTGCCGCGTTGCTGCCATGTTTGTTGCCCTTGTTTACTTACGGCACTCATCGTAACACACGCATTCATTTTTGTCGTTCCTCCAGTATTGATCGATGCAGCGGCACGCCGGTCGGCATATCACAGTGACTCCTATTCTACCCACAGTTCTGCAACGCCGCCCATCAGGTGACGCATTGGAACATTGCTCTGAACAGACCGGGCAGATATCAAACTGTTCATTTTTACCGCACGGGATGGAAGCTGCAAAATAAGTATTAAAATTAGCTTATTAATTAAAAAAGATATATTTACTCTACTTATACTTGGGTACCTTTATACTCGCAGATAAAAATGACTTTTTATTTATTGAAGTAAAATAATTATTTAATTATGTCTTAATTAATCTGCGCTGGCACTGCTCGGGTGATCTGAAGTAGATAGTTAGATATACGTAGAAATACATATATTTTTCTCTTTTATTGATTAGCACTTGGGTGCAATCAGATCTACTGGCAAGGTAGGTATGACGCAGCCTGAAGATTGAGCGCACTATGGATAGTACTACATACTCGTAGATTTCTTTTAAATTCATTATAGGTACCACTTGAGCGCAATCATACCTGATAGAAAGTGATGATGTGGTCTAAGATGGGACGCGTAAAAATAATAGAGACACATAACAAAGTTATAGAAGGTACCTAGTAAACTAGAATTTTGAAAATTAACTAAGGAACACGTAACGAGGTACTTTCTAAAGTAGAAACATCGTTCCGAACCAGCACGCCTATTTCCGCCTTCATGAATCTTGAAAACTTAGGCGGACAGTAACCCTGCAGCATCAAGATTAAGGCATTGGATTCAGAAATTGTTATGGAAACTTCTGCTGTTGGTTTAAAAAAGAAATTGCAAATCGGTCCAAAAACCTCCAAAACATCGATATACATATTATCTATACTAATTATTATAAAGAGGAAACCTTTGTATTTTTGTATGTTTGTATTGAATAGGCTCAAAAACTACTGGACCGATTTCAAAATTTCTTTTACCATTACTTAGAGGGATTCTTCCGAATCCGTATAGGCTATATTTTATCCCAGAAAATAGAAAAATTAAATGTCCACCCATGCGAAGCCGGGGCGGGTCGCTAGTATATACATAAAAAAAGGACCGAGTTGAGAACCACCTCCTTTTTGGAAGTCGGTTAAAAAAAGCTTCTTGGGTAGGTTGACCGCTTAATTTACCTTTGTATTGGTTTACACTTACGGCAATCCCTTCCCCTTATACACGTTCCATTTGGAGCTCTCAGATACATAACATCGCATTTGCAAGGCGACGCACAGGGATCAGGGCAGGCGGAGGGCTGGTCCGCCGGCTCGGGGCAGCAGTCAGACGTGCAGTCCGTCTGCTCTCTTTCTACTTCATTTGGTCCACAACTCCCACAAGTTGCTATAGGAAATATTATTGTTTTATGATACTTATGAATATTTAACAAATGAACTATATTTACAATATGGGGTTTGGGGTGCAGTAATGAGTCCAAGTATTCGGTTTACAAGCCTTTATTGACTCTAAACTCTAACAAAACACAAATTAGGAATCGGGTACATAATATTTACGCGGGAACGCCAGGGAGAAGCGGCGTGTACCTACGCTAGCTGACGACTGCCGCAAGCGCCGACCAAAGACCATAGCATAGTATAGCAATTAGCAACTGCATGCAGGCTCGCGCGGCTTTCACGCATGCGCATAGGCGCTAAGGTCCCGACACACTAGTATTAAGGGCCTGATCACACACGCTATAGCAACAATTTGTATTTTTTTTAATTTAACTTAAAGCATTTTTAATTTTTCTGTAAATACTTAATTATTTTTCCCCGAAAACTAAAACTAAATATTTGAGGAAGCCCTAAAACATGTTAAGGCTTTCCTTATTTTAGGACTTCAATTGAATAAACATACTTTGTTTCGCTCTGAATAGGTAGGTATATTAGATTAATTCATGCATACCTAAACGACTTCATTTTTAGTAACCTCATTAATATTACGGTAATCAAACGGTTAATTGTTTCACAGGGTAATAAAATGGCTTATCTTTACGTTGATATTGTACTAAGGTAGGACAGAACATACTTACATAATTTTTTATCCATTTTTGAAATTCTGTTATACCTGTGGAAACTTTTACTTGTGTTTCGAATAATACGTAGGTACACTGGTAATAATTATTATTAACTATTATAATGCACATTCTTTATGAATCATACAAATAAAAATGTAAAGTAATTTAATTATGTAGGTAGGTAGGTATAGGTAAACTTTTATTATAATTGACCTCGTGATAAATTAAGTTATAATTAATTATATTAATTAATTATTAGCAATCAAGGTAATTTTCGATCATTACCGACGCATGATGATGATGATATTTTACGTTAGTAGTGGTTGTGTCGTACCTAGTCGTAACCAGTTTTTTTACCAGAGACTATAAGGAGTCATGTTATACATGGTGTAAATAATACGCTAGCAAAAACTTAGCGCTACTATGCTACCTAAACACAATCCAATACCAATAACTATTTGTTTTAAATACTTGTAGTGATTTAGTATTTTTCAAAGTATGTATGTATAGCGTACAAAACTCGGGGTTAATGCCCCGCTTACCACGCGGCATTGACCCACGGCGCTTATCTACGCAACGTTCGTTGATCTCTATTGTCAGATCTTTTATTTACTGATGCCCGCAACTTTGTCCGCGAGGATTTAGGTTTTAAAAATCCCGTGGGAACTCATTGATTTTCCGGAATCAAATGTACCTACCTAACATAATATGTCCTCAATCACATCAATCCGTTGCTCAGTTGCTATGTGTTTGTATTTCATTAATTTAATGTGTATTTATTTCTATTTCCACTATAACAACTACAAAAATTTGAAAATGGCTATTATGCCAATCAAACTACATAATCTTGTACGATTATGCAGTTTAATTGACTAGTGATCCCTCGGGATTTTTAAAGGATCATCCGTTTAAATGTTTTTACGTGGTACAGAAACAAGTTGCATCCCGGGGATGAGCTATTACGAAGAGGCTACTTTTGTCCTGGGAAATAAATAGTTCCCACGGTATTTTTAAAAACCTAAATCCACGCGGGCGAAGCTGCGGGCATCAGCTAGTAAATAATAATATGCTCTTGAATAAGGATGTGAATAACGGCTGAATACTGAAACATAATCGTATCCTATTTCTACACCATGTGATTGTTTCTGCAATAACATATCTACGTAAGTTGTTATTGAAAAGACACTTTATAAAAAGCTCGTAAAAATTATTAAACGTTTTGGTATTTGGCTTTGTCTGTGTAAATAAAAGATAACAATATGTAAAATACCTTTTGTAGAGCTTATAAGGAAAATGCTTGTAGCTGCGATAAATGTTATAACAAAATAACGCGTCATCTTCTTGCTTGTGCACGACTAGGAATGATAAAATTTAACTAATATTTTTTATTTACCTGAACATCATCTTTTATAGTGATCGTTTATTAGTTGGAATGGGGCACAGACATTTTTAACAGGTGCTTTTATTTACACAGCAGGTGTTTTTCAGGATGACGTCATATTATTTTCTTACCTATTTAAATAATAATATGTTCTAGTCATTTTTTTCCAAATACTTTAGGTAGGTATAGCTAAATTTAATCACGAGATGGATTTTACATCTAATAGGTTGAACGTGGGTCGAATATTTTGTTTTACGTAAGTAGATAGCTATAATTAAACGACCATTAATTTAATTCTTGTACCTAACATAGAGACCAAAAGATAACAATAATTTTAATTTCTAGGTAACACATATTTTAAATTAATTTGGAGATCAGGTTTAAATTAGAAGCGAATCTGATCAGAATTTGTTTAACACCTAAAAATCTAGATATTTTTAAAATCTTATGGCGTTTAATGCAATTTTTATAATAAGTATTTTTAAAGTTATCGCGGTCCGAATTTAGTACCTGCAGTGTTACATGAAACACCATGTGACAGTCGGGGCAGGGGGGTCGAAAAGATCTCTCGGTCAACCCGGGTAGGCATGAGTGGAGCAGCGCTGGATGATGTTCTCCAGTGTGTCTGTAAGTGGATATTTACGAGTATTTCGGAGAACGTGCTTAAGAAGTTTTGATCTGATTCCTTCCTTCACCTTTGTACTCACCGCAAGGCAAAGTCAAGGTCTCCACCTGTTTGTAGTTGAAATTCCACGGACATGTAGGTACGAGTAGAGGTGCCCACGCACTTGAACTGAACTGCAGCTGATCTGCGCGTCGCGGCAGCGCCCCGCACGATATTCTCTCCAGCCGCGACGCGCGGCAGTGACGCGCCACGCGGTACGCGCGTCGCGGCGGGGAGAATATCGTGCGGAGCGCTGCCGCGACGCGCAGTTCAGCTGCAGTTCAGTTCAAGTGCGTGGGCACCTTAGGTATCTAGTTAGTGATTTGTTTCCTCGTTCCTAGTTCGAACTGCTTGCCGCTAAAAAATTTATTTCTAACCGGTAAAACAAACAGAAACATGTTAAAGAATTTGTGCGAACTGAAATAGAGATGCTGATTAAAACCTCGTACTTACACTGATTAATACTAGTAGTTAGTAGCTTAGGTAGATATAAAATAATACTCTTCAATAAATTTTTTTTGTTAGTTTTTATTTCATTCACTATATGTTATACGTTTATACTGGATCATCTGGATGATATCTAAGAATCATTTAACGTTTTGGCTTCAGTTAATATGTTCAGCTACATTTGCTGAAAAAAGAACAAACAATTAATGTTCGTACGAGTCTATTTGTCTGTTAGCTACATTATCATAGCTCAACAGCTGAACTGATCTTGACTTTTGGAGATAGGTTGCATGTTGGAGACGAGCTTATTAATTTGGTGAATCATCACCATCAAAGGAATTATTAAAAAATCGAAATCCATGCGGACGAAGTCGCGGGCAAAAGCTAGTTGCAACTAATAAGTAGTAAGTAGGAAGGTAGATAAGCAAATATTATGTTCCATTTCAGACGACATCATTGCTTTCAGACAGTTTAGATTTACCTTCAGAAATAGCTACCTAAGTACCTACCTACTCAGTAAATAGTGAAGATTAGACACGGCGGTCTCTCCGTCACTTGACTCACTTGCTCCATACAAACGTAGCTTGGCTTTCTGAACACTTCTAACCAATCAAACTCAATGAAACTTTGTAGCTAAGTACACTTCCTAGAAACTAATACCTGTGTAGCTTTGCCAGAATTTCGTAAATATATCTTGTTTTAGAGTTACATGAGATCAAAGATTTGCATGTATAAATCTTTGACTCCGTGTAACATTTGAAATTAAATGTTTAACGAAAATCTGGCAAACCATAGACACAGATATTAGTTTTTATAACGTGTCTACAAAATTTCAATGAGTTCAATTGGTTAAATATTTAAATAAGAGCAAAATTACATTTGTGTAGAGCGCACTACAACAAGGCGCGAGGTCAGCGACGCCACGCATCGTGGCAATGACTTCTACGTAATTAGGTAGCTCAACTATGGAACCGAGCGTGGCGGCTGTAGCCGCGCTGTTGACGTCGCGTTCTGTAGTGTATATGCGTAAGTAGGTACCTACTTAATCATTTTCTTCTCTTTCTGTAGATCGTATTCCTCATTGCTGAGGGTCGTGACCATTTTCTATTAATCAGAAAGTAATACTAGGAGGTTTTTAGGATAGTAATGCGGTTGGTACCTAGATTCCTTCGTATACCTACGAGCCTACGACACGACAAGGAACGAGATTTTGACTTTGGTTTAATGAATTAAGATTTTAATTTTTTTTTATTTCACAAATTTAGATACACGCATTTCATGGAGTCCTGGCCCCTAAACTAGGACAGCGCGTATTATAGGGGCCATTATATTATAATAACGGGACCGACGCCGACGGTCTAACGTGCTGTAGGAGGCGCGAAGAAATCGAATTCGAAAATGCTAAAATCGGACACACAAAGTTGGTCATCCGTCCAGTTAGATACTTATCGATATTGTCCAGCGTGATCCTGTCACAACTAGGCCACTCGTCTCTTAATTTTCTCGTATTAGACACAAAACTTTGACTCAAAAACGCGACCCTAATATTATGATGTCCCGGCTGTGTGCTGCGCCCATCATACTTCCATATACTAATATCTGTGCCTGTCTGCTAGCTTTTCACGGCTCTTCCACTTAACCAATTTTGATGAAATTTCGTAAAGATATAGCTTACATCCCAAATACAAATTCAAATTCAAAATATTTTTATCAAATTCTTTTCCACGGGATTATTGAAAACCTAAATCCACGTGGATAATGTCGCGGGCTATAGGTAAAAAGATAGTTTTACATTCTGGAGATCAACATAGGCTACTATTTATCACCAACAATCAAAGTTCTAACGGGAGTTTTAAAAAACTACATACACGAGGATGAAGTCGCGGGTATCACCTAGTAAAGAATAACTCAAAAAGATATGCAGAATGATTTGGAAGACAACTCCACTATTGTTCCAAGACGTGTATGTGTATCATTACGTGTTTTTAAGGGTAAAAGAGGTGACGACCCTTAAAATGAAGGAATGCGTATTACAGATAAAGAGAGAAAGCGAGGGGGTGTAATATGATTATGGGGAACAAGTTTTTTTTTGGTCGTAAGTCTAAGTTTGAACTTACGGCATTCCTCATACGGAACACAAACTCCATCCTTCCTCCAGTAATGTTCAATACACCTGCACTGTGGACTACAGCTGTTGACGAGTATCAACCCGTAAGGACACATGCCCGAAGCAGATGCCTGGCTGCAATCATCCGATGGACAGTACGGAGGACATGACTGGTATTCTTCGTTTGGACGGGAACATTCGAAAGGAGCTAAAACACGCAACTCTTAGGATCAGCCAGTGTCGATGTCCAGCGCGGAAATGCAGCCAGTATTCTTGGCACCATTCCACGCGGGCACGATTAATTGTACAGTCATTAGATAAGGCTAGCTTTAAGTTCTATGGCACAGTAAAATTGTTTAAAAAATTATATGGACTTACGACACTCAGTTGTAGGGATGCAAGTGCCATTCTCATGAATTCTGTAATTAAAGGCGCACTTGCACTTCGCTGGCGGACAGACCTCTAGCTTTGGGCACGGCAATTTGTCCTGGTATTCATCTTTGGGACAATAGTCGTAGGGGCAGTCTGCTGGACAGTCGTCTATTACTTCGTTTCTACCGCATGTTAACTCCGCTAAAAAAGCAGATTCTAAGTAATTTAAGCTTAAGTATATCTACTAAAACCGGTTAAGTGCGAGTAGGACTCGTACACGAAAGATTCCGTACCATCGTATAAGAAATAACACTTTAATTACTTTTTTGTGATGTAACCACAAATTCACGGTTGTCGGGTTTTCCCCTTTACTTGTGCTTCAAGACATTGCTACCTGCTAAACATGATTCTAGGTCAACAGGAAATAGGTACCCTATATAGATACTTATAATATTGGTTTGATTCCCTTGAAGGGTCTTGACAGACGGACAAACAACGAAATGGTTCTATAAGAGTTCCTTTTTTTCTTTGGAGATACGGAACTCTAAAAACAGTATCTAAGTCTACTTATAAGGACTATGACTGGATATGGAATCTTCAATCATAATCGGACTAATTCAATAGAATTTACCTTTGTTTTGTTTCCCACTATGTTGGTATGTTTTGGTAACTATTATTTCCTTATGATATTATGTTTGGTCTGGTGCAAATATGTAAAGGAAATACCCACCTATAGAAAATTCATGTTCGTGCCCGTGAGTTCGTCCGGTGTTTAAAATCCCATGGGATCACTTTTGTGACGAAGTTGCGGATTTACCTGCTTAATATTTCGTATGGGAAAACTGCTAGTTCTCGATGTCGGGTTTTTACTGCGTTTCAAGTATGCGGTATGACTAAGGGGTAGATTCCTTCTACATCAATGGATACGACGCAAATGGTTACTGCAACTTTTAAAAAACCGGCTAAGTTCGCGTCGGGTCTCGCATTTTTAGGGTTCCGTAGAAAAATTATGTTTTGGTCGGTCATACCGTTACAAAAATTGACAACTTTGATGGCCCACCATTTCCTTATTTAGATTTAGATATCTACATAGATTACATTTTAAAAAGAGGAATTAACTGACTGAAATGTACCTACTGATTAATTTTACTATCAACATACGGCATAAACAACTTGCTAGGTCTAGACCTAGAAGTTGTTTGTGTAGGAAAATGGCCTTCGTACCTGCATAATGGGTATGGATTTGGAAATATTGAAGCCTATCAAGTATCAACATAATATAGCTACTTACAATCTTTACTAACACACTAGAAATTAGAATATATATGTTTTATTCTGTTAATTAGTCTATTTATTTGTTGTGTTTGTAATTGTAAGGGTTATTATGAAAGAAAAAATTAAGAAAATTGCGTGGAACAATTATAATGTGGAAATCGATTAATTGCAGTTGCAATTTCACGTATGGCTAGCATTTGTACTCTCGATTGAGACCCTTAAGATTTATTTAATCTCAAGGGCAGTCGCTAAGTGTTTGAGGCATCAATCTTGAAAACCCATGTTTTTTACATGGCCAGTTATATGTTGCCTGTTCCCGTGTCGGAACAACAACAAAACTATTTACATACGCGCAAGAAAAAAAAAACTAAGAATGTCGTACACATAGAGATAGTATGTACATATATCATAAAGCATTAGAATAATAAAGACTTTTTTTTGAAATATTTTTTTTTAATTAATTATACCAATTCGAATTCAATATTCATAGTTAACAGGGCTCTCTCCGTCACTTACTCCACACAATCGTAGTTCCAATTTCATTTGAATATTAAGCAACCAAAGTCCATGAAGTTTTGCAGACATAGTCTAGAAACTAATATCTGTGTCTGTGGTGTTTTAGATTTTTCTAAAAATATTTAGTTTAAAAATTACAGGGGCTCAAAGATTTGTATGTGAATTTTTAAGACCGCGTAACTTTGAAACCGAATATTTTAACAGAAATCTGGAAAACCACAGGCATAGATATTAGTTTCTAGAATATGTCTGCAAAATTTAATGGACTTCGGTTGCTTAATATTCAAATGAAATTGGAACTACGTTTGTATGGAGCGAGTGACGGGGAGACCCCTCTACGTCTGTCGGGTCAATTAGTATACTTATGGGGTGCCAACCAGGTAACCTCCCAGTCAGTGTGCCTTGGTGCTGCTGATCCCTTTTGGAGTCATCCGAGGGGAAGAGCAGTATTCGGGCCGGTGCGCCCCGGAAACATAGCTAACAATTTCTCTTCGGTGATATTGTTGACCTGGCAGGGGGTAGGTTTCTCCGCGTGTGTCGTGACTAGCAGAGGTCACAGTGGATGAAGGCAAAGGCCGGGACGTAGGCGACGTGGAGGATCCGCCTCGGCGGATGTCGCTGGCTGGGTCGCGGTTGGTTGCCTCGGTGTTCCCGTGACCCAGTCGCTAGGTGACGTGCAAGAGCGCCGCTGGGGTTAAGAGGGTATTCTCACATACCCTCCCTTTACGGCTGGCTGGCTGGCTCCCGGTGGAAGGATGCGAAAACGCGTTCCCCAGCGATAAAAAAAGCTAGTATATTTATGATAACATGGTACCAACAACCAACGTACCAACCATTACGTTTATAATTAGGTATCTAGGTATTGTCTAAAAATAACAAAACAAATATCTCACCTGTTATAGCAGAACTAGCTACAAGTAATAAAACACTAATAATGTGTGTGTACGTCATTATGAGGCAAAATGTCCATACGGAATGATTTCGTAATTGATGCTGTAGTGTTAAATATACCTACTCTTTGGCTGCAAGTGATGAATTAGTGCGTTTCAGCGAAGATGTGATTTTATTCTATATTTTATTGATTTTTACTGGTTTTACCTATTAAAGCGCCATCTGGTATAAACCGTAGTTACTGTTATGTAAAGGTATATGTATTTTGCTGAGAAAGAATCTTCCTAACTTAGGTAGGCACTTAATACTTACTATGGTTCTATCCTAATACGCTAGATGTGGTTAAAATACCTAAAATATAATATTATATAATAATATGAACGAGGACTTTTCATGATGCGCGTTCGCTTTCTTTAGGAACTACGAGGAGCCCAATTCTTATTCCTAAAGATTTGTATATGAACTTGGAAGGGAAAATTGCAGCCAAAAGCCAAAGTGCGATTATCCAAAGACCAAATGCGAGTTGGACTCGCATACGAAGAGTTCCGTACCATTGTACAAGAAATAACACTTCATTTTAATTTAGTTTTCCTAGTGGTTATTTTGAAATTTTTAGTATTAATTTGTTGCATACTGTTGAGCCTTATTGGGGAATTTTCCTCTCAAGAAAAATATCACGACTTTTTGTATAATATATTTTTTCTTTCTACCAATGAACTACATTACCTAAGTAAGTATATGGAGGTTAACTCACCCTAAACAAAAAGATTTATAATTAAAAAAAAAGATTCCGACGAATTGAGAACTTCCTCCTTTTTTCGAAGTCGGTTAAAAAGACTATAGGTCGTGAAAACTAACCTAACTAACTAACTAACTAAACTATACGTGGTACATAATTACATACTCGTGTTATTATACTTAGATACGTAGTGTTGATTTTAACTTACATTTGCGCAAACATTGAAATAATGTACTTAGCTACTTCGTGAAACAATAGAGAATGTGTGAACAGCTTTTTCAGCTATGTTTGCTTTACACGAATTTATAATAACATTTATAATAACGTGCCTCTCTATGTAGCGTTTAGAATAGGAAGAATTGAATTCGTGGTGGACGAATATGAATTTTTTAAAGTTTTGTGTTGTTTTATGTTTGCATACTGTCGGTAAGTAGTTGGCTAATTGCTTTTGTCTCTATTTTATTTCAAAGTGTGCTTATGAGGGCATAAAATTAAAATTTTCATTAAAAAATTCATTCGAATTCAAACCAAACACTAAAATTTCACCGTTTATATTATTGACTTACCTCTTAAAATTATTTTTTAAACAAAATTGTTTCAGTATCGACGTTTGGTCAAAATAATGGACAAAATGTGCTTTATGAACAGCCCACAAAGAATATTGTCTTCCAAACAAATAGTGGACCTTCCAATGGAGATCGTCTACTCCAAAATCCAGAAGGAACAATACTAAGGCGTACTTTGCTACAAGATATGAAAGGGGAGCCTAGTAAAAACTTGCAAAATGAAGGATTGACCCGTCGCTTATATCAGACTAGAAGAACTGAAGACAATATTCAGTTTGCATCTGAAAGTGCAAAGCCAAATACTTATAAAAAGCGGGAATATTTAAATCCAAACAGAAAAGTAATCAATTATAATTACCATAACCAACCGAACATTAAACAACTACCCTTGAATCTAGAGAAGGAAACTAGGTTAGATTTACAAGGAATATCTTTGGAGAATAAAAATTTATTAATGAGCACTTCGTCACTGGGAAGTCCTCTGGAGCGGCAATTACCCTCAGTAACAAATTTGAAATCGAATGAAGGTATGAGTAATTCTGGAGTTTTAGCACAATTTTACAAAGCCAGTTTTCAAAATCCAACAGCTGAAATTTTGTATAATATGAAAATAGCACGGTCATACTCATATAGAATATTGCAGGAATAGTAATCAACAACTTTTAGATTCTTAACAAGGTACGAGTAGGAATTTTAGTTGTGAATAGATAATTAATTACTAATCTAACCTTAATCTAACCGTTATCTAACCATCAAAATTAATTTCCTGCAGGCAAACGAGTATAATATTATCCTCGCACGCCTGTCTGATGTTTTAGGTAGTATACCTACACCACTACTTTGAGTTCCATAAAAAAAATAAGGGCGAATATAGGAAAAGTTTATTTATTGTTTTAAGTATGCATTCAAACACTTGTTTTTTTTCACTTTAATTTAATAATCTTACAAATGTATGGACACGCTATACTTACATACCTATTTACGAATAACGCCATGTCATGTCAACGCCGCACGACACGTTATTATTATGTCCGCTACTAATATTGTTATTTTTCATGTATATTTTAGGATACTCGATTTAAATTTTTGGAAAAACTGCTGAAAAGTGTTATCTATCAAATACTGACCAAGCTGATTTTATGGTTATTTAAAATGTAATATACTTACGTAAACCTTCTCAGAGAGATCGGAGGTTGTAATTTGCAAGCTACTGAAATTTTTAACTGACTGTTTGTTGACTGACGTCTGGCTGTTTTTTGCTGTAGATTTTATAGCATAAATAAAGATCTGATACTAGTACTTTAAGCAGCGATTATACCTGTAAGTTTTACTCACGTGAATAGCTTACGTAATTAATTGACAACAAATTTATTAAGGTAAAAGACACTTAGAACAGTGTTTAAGTATATTTGTCGTAAGTTAATCGTGTAAGCTATTTACTAGAGTAAAACTTACAGGTGTAATTGCGGTGTTACTAAAATTACAATTTAACCTATGAGTAGGCAAATCTAGAGCTACCTACATTTATTCATGTTGATGAATTACTTTGCTGAGTGTAAACTAATAATAATAACCATTTTTTATCAGGAGACATATGAGGCACATTGTTCTTGAGTTCCTGGGATAACTTGTTGTAATGGTGACGATTTTTTTTTTCAGATAGGTTTAATTCTATACCAATACACTTTATAAATAAAGCAAAAGAACTGTACAGTCTTCACTCATCTGCTAAAAATTTAAAACGGTACATGATAGTACACTCTGACGGAACTGTCGAGCATATTGATAACTTGGAGATGATTGCTGATAAGCATCCTAATAATTATATTATGATCAAATCTACGGATTTTGATAAATACGCTCAAACTGATAAAAAGAATTTGCCTACATCGATATCCGAAAACCAATCAGGTGTTCTATCTACGAATGCACATCATTCAGCAATCCCATTAACTAAGCAAAAAGCAAAACAAGAAGTTTTTCCTAAAACATCTAAAAATAAAGATATAGATGTAATAAAACCTGATCAAAAGGCAGGATTATTGTCAGAACTTTCCCCTGTAAAAGAAACCCTATCAAGAATACCACTTAAAACGTATGCATCAGATAGCACACCGAAACAAGATTTAACAAAAAAGATACCGACTCAAAAACACATACCACAGGAAAACTCAGTACCCAGAAATTTAAGCAGACCTGTGAAAAATAATACAACTGCCACGCCTTTAGAAAAAAAATCGAAGGACGAAGATAAAAACAATAATAAAATTTCATCTAGTTGGATCCCAGTAGATATTAAGGAAGATAAAACAGACAATAATAATATCACATCATGTTAGTATAAAATATTTAATATTCCTAATTCTGTGCTAAAAGAGACCTACCTACTTCTTAATAAAACAAATTTTTACCTCACAAAAAATCAGCTTTGAAAATAATGAGTAAGTCCATATTCTGTGGCAACATAATTATTATTGTGTACTTAGCGGTCTTTTGATGTTTAAATGTTTTAATTTATTTTAATACATTTTAGGCATGTAGTATTGAGATTGCCTACATGTTAAAACGATGATCATAGGATTATAGTGAAATCTATACCTGGATAGGTATTAGCTTTAGAGGTGCAGTTTTTAAATCTAGTATTGATTTATTATGATCCATTTGGTTACGTATCATGTTATTAGTAGATGATTAGCTACACTTCCATTTAAGGGACTTCAGGAATTCGGACTTCTTCTATCTCATTTACAATATATTGCATATTACTTATTATTATTTAAATACACCTATGATTAAAAAACTTACAATAATAATTGTTTTGCTTTGTTTGCTTAAAGCAAAAGCCTCCTCCGGACTCTTTCATGTTTCACGGTCGTGGATTATTTCTTGTGAATTATTGACAACTTTAAATAATTTCATTCCAGCACATATATAACATGGTACTAATTAAATATTTCGTAGTTATCGATATATGACCGACGAGCGGAAAACGTAAACTGAGTTGCAACAACCCGCCCTGCTGCGTTTTCCGCCCAACCGCCCCACTTGCACTCTGTGCACGTATAATCAAAACTATGCGTTTGTGGACCGCAGACTGCCCCGCTCGCACTCTGCTTGCACACTGAATTTTTTTTTATTATCTTACAGGCCCACCAGACTCTCCAACACCAATTTCTGAAAACATAGACTATTCTGGGATTTGGTTTACAGACAGAGATTTTTGGGATAAACTACAAAATGACACACGTAATATCCTTTATTTTTTTTTCGTCCCACCATCGCCACAGGTGAAAAAGGAGACGAAGATTACAGTATACTCTAATGGCACTGAAGTTGAAGAAACAATCGAAATAGTTGATGATGAAGGTAAGAAATTTGTTGAGCTGTTTTTAACCCCCGACCCAAAAAGAGGGGTGTTATAAGTTTGACGTGTGTATCTGTGTATCTGTGTGTCTGTGTATCTGTGTATCTGTGTATCTGTCTGTGGCATCGTAGCGCCTAAACGAATGAACCGATTTTAATTTAGTTTTTTTTGTTTGAAAGGTGGCTTGATCGAGAGTGTTCTTAGCTATAATCCAAAAAAATTGGTTCAGCCGTTTAAAAGTTATCAGCTATTTTCTAGTTTTCTTGTAGAAAAGAAGGTTAGATAACCCTTAGGTTCATAATATTCAAGTGTCAATTGACAAATGTCAAGCTGTCAAGATGGACGTTGCCTAGATATACATAATTATTTATTTGAAAATGATTTGTCGGGGGTGTTGAAAATTTTTAATTTACACTTGTTACAAATATTTTAATATTTATTTATTTATTTTAATATTTGGTTTAATGTTACAGACGGCATTCCTCAAGCGTTGAAGTCGACGAAGGTAACGCACGCAACGGAAGACACAAAGGCTTAAAAAATTTAAACCCATAACTAGAAGTCAAGTATATTATGTCTCAAAGATCATATTTATTTATTTTATGCAAAGCGAGTCATTTTTTAACTTTTTATGATAAAAAACTATATTTATAAGATATATTATATATTAAGTATAAGCAACCAAAGTAAAGCAAGTAAAATTAGTTTCAAGATAACATTGCTACAATCTCAATGGAATAAATTGTATAAGTGAAGATATTATAGTTGTCGATATTCATTAATAATATTTTATTTGAAAATAATATTTTACATTATTGTACATTTTCAAATTAAATACAAATGACTCTCAAAATTAAAACTTTTTTTGACGTAAGTACCTATCTACCTATGCCTAAATTGTGAATCCCTCCATTTGAATACTTTAAAACATCATTCATTCTTTAATATGCATAATAATCCATACTAATATTATAAATCCGAAAGTGTGAATGTCTGTCTGTCAGTCTGTCTATTATCTTTTCACGGCCCATCCTCTTCAATTTACCTAGGCCTCTTTTCATCCCATAAAATCCACGAGTTTCCATGGATTATTAAAAAGTTTAAATCGACGCGACGTGTGTGAAGTCGCTGGTATCGTTTATTTTTGTTATCTCAAGTAAATCATCAGATAACAAATTACATTATAAGCCACATATAAACAAGATGAAATATGACGAAAAATACACGCTTGAATAAAATACGAGGGTTTCAGGATAAATTACAAGGCTCAGCTCGTTGGATAGATATTTGAGGTAACAAGACGTGGGTGGGCTCCATCCTCAAACTGTCACGTCATGAGATAATCGGAAGCTTTTTGCGAGAGTACCTATTAGCCGCGGGTTCGCTTTTGCCATTCGACTTATTGGAGTTAAGTATAAATACCTACGTGAGTTTCCTGTGGCTTGTTTTTTGTAAGTACAGCAGTATATTTGTCCATTGAAAAACACTAATCTCACCATAAAAAGAACAAATAAGTATAGTATAGAAGTGTTTTTAGACTAGGTCTTCGATTATAACGATTGAAGGATTAAGTGTGCCTTCAACTACTGCAATTTAATTTTTTTTCAAAATCAGTGTGGAAGGTACTTCCACATTTGCTTCTTCGTTTGATTTAGAAAAAAATTGAAAAAATCTGGATTCTCTAAAATGAAAGATGCCTGCTACATCATACCTGTGACTCAAATATGACTAAAATTAGATTGTCTAACTGCCATTGCCTACAGTTTCTAATTGCCTGGAGATAATATGCTACGCTTCCAAAATCAATGATGAAAACAGCTAGTAGCGATATATTTTCTACAACAGCTATAGAAATAATAATTGGGTACTTCTGTGTCTCGTGAGTCGTGATTATAATAAATCTGTCATAAAAGGCGGAACAGAGAACTGCAGGACGGAAGACAGCTCGCATTTATAGAATAAGAACATGCCAGTAAAATGTCTTTTAGACCATTGTTAAATGAAAATGTAGCTTTTGTCAGAGCATTGTTGAGTGCTTAGTTTTTATATCATTAACTTTTGGCCTGCTCCGTATGTTCTTCAGCGTTCTTTGATATGAGCAATCAATAAAAATATAGGTACAATTTAAGCAAACCATACGTAGTGATTTTTAAAACCTACTGAATTAGAAAGTCGGATGACGTTTTCAGTATATATTTCCAGTGTTTACTAAAACCCATTTCTAGGTACCTTAAAACAGGCACTCGACATTGCTCTAACAAAAGCTACATTTTAATCCAACAATAGTCTAACAGACATTTATATACTAGGCTGTTCTACTTCTATAAAAGCGAGCTTTCTTCCGTCGCGCAGTGCTTTCCGCCTTTTATGTCAAAATTTATAATCACGAGGCAAAGAAGTACCCATCCACTTATTAGAGCAGGTTTATATAAAGACCATTAATTGTTTCATAGCGTAAATTGCATGCAAAGTTGATCGGTACACCAGCCAGACAGCAAATTTTTGGGCTTCGCTGTTCAAGTAAAAACTCTGCTCGAAATAATCTATTATGCAGTTTTGTGTTTCAGCAGGTACGACTAGGAATCCAGTGTAGGCGTATAATAAATAATTGGATTCCATTTTGTCGCGCGGAAACAATTATATTATTTATTGTATTCCAGTGAAATATAGAACATAATAATTGCAACTCATTTGGACAGTTTTGTCTTCGGGCGATCTCTCTATGCCTCTCTAAATGTTCTATTATTCGTATATTATTGTTCTATTATACGAGGTATTTTAAAAGTCTTTAGTTTGATTTTTTTATCACGAAGCGCTTTTAACACGAACCGCTAATTAAAAAATACTTACAATACCTACTTATTTTCGACGTATAATGTATAGTATGAATATTAAATGACTATGACTATTATTTTAGTGTTGTGACTTGAATTATTTATTTTTGTTTTGATAATAAATTCATGCTATATTCAAAAGGAAAAAATTGTTTAGCGTTTATAGTTGCAGAGTGGTTGCAAATTACAAAAGAAATTTGAAACAAAGGTTTTCCTTGATGTGTCCGCTTTTACCATAAAGTGAGGTTTTTTGAGATCGTTAAGCTTTGATAAAACGCGAGAGAGGTTTCCTTTACCTCTAAGAACTCTTATGTAAAGCACTCAAATCGTTTTTACCCGACTACGAGAGCGATGTCTTTGGCAGTCTCGTGTTTGCCGGTTGATCGCTTTCCACTTAATAGCCAGACTACTGAGTAAGTAGATCTTAATTGACCGTCAGGTTGGTCCCATTTAAAGAGATATTATGTTTAAACACGAAAATATTGTCGGTATCTCCAAAGATGGAACTCTCCAACGGACTACAGAAAATCTCTCTTTCAGAGCTACGTTTTGGTAAATAATAGTTTCCTGTACCACAAACACACAAAATTAGAAGAATTAGAGGACTTAAGAAAACTTGACTACAATCTCAAGTATCTAGACCTAGAGGTTTAAGCTATTCTTTGATATTGTGAGTCAGCCAGTTCATAGAAACCTAATAAAACTTGAGATTATTATTGACTTCGATTTTCTAATCAACAAAATGTAAAAAAACTGTCCCTTAGCGTTTAGAAGGTTTCACTACTCTGCAGCTCAGATAGTACGGAGGGTTCCATACCATCGTACAAGAAATAACACTTTTAAATATTTTTTTATTTTCACGACAGCCATTTTGAAATTTTTATTATTTGTTGTTACAGAGGCAAAAGAAAGACACATTTTGTGAAAATTCCAGCTCTCTACCTATTAAAATTCATGAGATACAGCCCACTAACAGACAGACTGTCGGACGGACGGACAGACACCGGACTCTTAGTAAAAGGGCTCCGTTGGCACTTGGCAACCTTCGGGTACGGAACCCTAAAAACAGTGAAAGCACACACGTAACGAAAAATACAGTTAGGTGCTTAAGCACATCTTGTTTTTAATGACACATAGCTTTTGTGTCGGCTGAGGAGTGCGTCTAGATCCTACGGGTAGAAGAAATCTCGTCAAAACATGTTAAAGAGCAAACGCTTCAAACATTTATCTTTGTTTTTTATCTCCAACCCTCATTATTTTTAATTTATCCCATCCTTTTCTTGAAGACCATTAAGAATCTCTAGTTACCACCTGCCTGTGATGATTATACTCAGAGAAGTGGTTTAGGGAAATTTCTATTTTTTAAAAGGTCTCTGTAGGAGATTTGGCATTAGAACTTGATAAATCATAAAAATGTAGTCAACATATTGTATCTAAATAATTCAACAGTAAAGTTGAAATGAAACATGAAAAACGTTTGCTAGTTTATTCCGCGGAATCTAATTTTTAGTGTAGTATGGCGGAATCTTTGCTGTAGTGTATTGAGAAATAAAGTAGTTGCCTATCTAGCTAGGCCACATCAGCTAGGTACTTATTGAAAATCGCAGCACTACTACGTTAGTACTTATAGCTGCTGCAAAAATGGGATAAAAATGGGACAACCGTTTACCTACCTATGAAAAAAAACATTTATTTTTTTCTCCCGACGTAAAAAGAGAGGTGTTTTAAGTTAGACAGCTTCACTTATCTGTGGCATCGTAGAGCTCAAACCAAATGGACCGACTTGAATGCAGTTTTTATTCGAAACCATGTTTAATAGAGATAGTTCTTAACTATGTTTAATGCCAATCTGTTCAGCCATTTGAAGATTGTTATCAGCAACTTTTCTCAGCCGGTGTAACTCAGTCATACATAACATTATTAGGTACCTATATGTTATGGTATGGATTAGCAACCGCCGAGTTTCTTGTTGGTTCTTCTCGGTAGGAACGGCATTGCGAACCAGTGGTAGATTATTTTGACGATTCAAAAGCACTTGTACAAGTTTATTTGAATAAAATTCTATTCTGTTCTATTCTAGTGGATTTGAAATTTGGTAGACGTAATCCTAAGAATACTGGAATAAGGCAACCTCAATGTGATGCTGCAACCAGGACAGTCTGGGGGACTACCCAACTTCACGACAACTTACAACATATACTTTGGTGTCGTGTTTGATTTGGTCGGTTGAGTTGAGGGTGATTTATATTTTTTCACTCGACAATGCCATAATACACTACCTTTTATTTAAAGGTAAAGTACGTAATAACATTCCTATGACTCACTCATTCGGGTTGTAATGTTGCACTGAAATCAATGTAATTTGAATATAGAACATCCCGCACTCGAAGCAAATTCTGTTTTTAAGTTCCTCCTTTCTAAGGAGTTTTTAGTTCATCAACTATTGCTGTCTCGCTTCAACGTATGAGGGTGTCCCTTTCACTCGTCAGAAACACGAACTATACAGTAAAGACTAAAAATTAATGAAAATTCCCTCTAAAACTTATCTGCGAAAAGTTATATTGTGGTGTTTATTGAAATTAATTAATAATTAAATTAATTTATTTAAACTGAAATTAAAATGTCGAGTGGCGACGACGCTAGCAGTAATTTAACTTCGGAAACTATTAATACTCAAAATCTAATAAACGATTCGCTCCCAGATAATTCTTAAGACAGATAGATACAGGTCTATTTAAGCATACGAAGATTTTGATTTCATTGTCACACGATGTGTAAAAAGTAGAGTATTGAACTTAGGGGTATTGTCTTTGTCTTGGGTGCCCCTAAACCCTGCGCCTCACTCAGGATTCTCGATGTAACAGCCTCGTTACGCTCGGGAATTACTCTAAAATCCGTCGTTACGCTTGGGATTTATCCCGGCACCCGCGACGTAAGATATTACACATGTTGAATAATCTACTATTAATTTACACTTGTACTTCTAACATAATATCGCAAGCAGGGCCAGAATAGACTTACCTACCTGATATAATGTGCATGACCTTTAAACTTGCAAGTAGGTATTACGAACTATGTAGTTTTCAACAGCATTTAACTTTATGACGTTGTAACTCGGTCAAAGCATTATAACTACCTTCGGTCAAAAGGAATTATTTGGCTTTACAACAGTTTACCAGCTAAAGTTAGCGCATTTCACCACGTCCTTAGAGATTTTGAGATCAATTGGAGAGGCATGGCTGAAGGACGTATTTCCTGAGCGTGGTATCATAGTTATCTAATGATGGTAAGCACCTTCAAGAGTTTTATTGTCTCACAGAGGAGACCAAAGAATATACTACTCTCTAACGAGAGGGGGAAACTTTTAGTGCAAGAAGTTTTCTTAAGGTTACTAAGGAACTTAAAGTTTTATGTAATTATACTTATGCTAGTGCGTCACCGAGGTGACTTTTTAAAATTAAGTATGGATATATTTTTACCACTTTTACTGTAGATAATGATTATAAGCAACATATTATATCGCACAGCGAGGGTAACAACAGGCTTCACTATCATCCACTATTTTGTATTTTTGTATTTTGTATTTTGTATTGTTGTATTTAATTAGATTATAATAGGGCTGACATGTACTTTTAAATGTATCAAAGCCCTTAAATAAATAAAGAAAAAAAAAAAATCATCCACTATATTATAAGCGACCGAACGGAACTCATGAATATGTATAGGTATGTAAGTATGTATTTTTGTGTATCTATGCATTTTAAAGCATTGAAGGTACTATTTGGCAATGGGCATCGAATATTCGTCGTATTTTTACTCATTTTAATTAAAACTTCGCCAAATAAATGTTTTGTAGCAGCTTTGCGTTTGTATTTACAGTGGACCATTTGTTGATTGCGGTGCGAACAGGCAAAATAAATAAACGCAATCGATAGACGCTGATGTCGATTTGCCTCCAGCGTGCTATTAAATGAAATGGTAGAGTTCGAAAAATCGTTCGTCGTTTGCAATGACTCCTCGGATTTTCTACTTTATTTCAGACTAGCTGATGCCCGCAGCTTCGCCCGCGTGGATTGGTCAGATCCCCTGCAGCATCAGGATTGAGGAGTTGGACTCCAAATTTTTTATGAAACAATGTCGCAAAGTTCCTCTATCGATTAAAAAAGAAATGACGCAAATCGGTTCAGAAATCTCGGAGATTTCGGTGTACATAGGTAGAAAAACACAACTCCCTTTTTGAAAGTCGGTTAAAAAAGAACCCTTTTTTACGCCCTGGTCAATCCTCTACTTGCCTGTGAAAGTCCCGTCAAAATCGGTTCAGCCGTTCCAAAGATTAGCCTTTTCAAACAGACAGACAGACAGACAGACAGACAGACAGACAGACAGACAAACAGACAGACAAAAATTTTAAAAAAGTGTGATTCAGTTATGGTATCGTTCAAATAACCATATGAGCTTAATATGAGGTAGTTATTTCGAAATTACAGACAGACACTCCAATTTTATTTATTAGTAAGTATAGATACAGTTATTATAACTTCCGTTCAAATAGTTTTCATTAAGTATTTAATCCCTACCCGTTACCACTATCTAAGTACATCCTAAAACCTAAACTGCTACAGCTACATAGTTATTCCGTGGACTCCGATCTGGCATTTCGCCAGTAGGTATCTACTGATGACGTCATGTAAATAATGTTAATGCGGATTAGGAAAGTGGGTGGATGAGGAAGGTTGAGGGCCGGAAATGGTGGTGCTTATTACGGAAGTCCAACAGTGGGCATTGGGTGATGAACTGACGAATATGGTCACGATGATACAAAAATTCCTAGGAAAGTTTTTTTTAAATTTTGTATCTAAATATGTACAAGAAATACCTATAAATAATTGTATTTATTTAAAATCTTTGAAAATGTTATTTGAGCTACATTTTTAAATATATGTTAGAGTCTATATTATGTTAGAGTCGTTTGAAAAACCAGAGCAAGCACTACTTAATAACAGTCTCAATAGACCATCAATGTAAATATATATAAATCATAATACATCTGCGGTCAGAAAGAACGATCAAAGTAAGCTAGTGGTACCTATATTTTACACGTAGCTACGATACTTTTGAAAGGTTCACTGGCGAGCCAATTTTGTAGACGACCCTCTACAGGACCGTAACGATTCCTTGTAGTGTCTGTAAGTATTTCGACATCAGACCTAAGCTCCTAAGCTACGTAACGAAGGGCGTGGGACACTGCGCTTTTGATCTCAATCCGTACGATACGTTGTCTTATAAACATGTCAAGGTTTTACTAGGTACCTACTAAAAGCATTTCAAATCTTAGGTTTTTAGGGCTCCGTGCCCACAGAGTGCCAATGAGTGCTATTAGTAAGCTTCCGGCGTCCGTCCATCTATCTGTCAGCGGACTTGTATCTCATGAGCCGTAATAGAAGAGAATTGAAATTTTAACAGAGTACATTTTTATTGCCGCTATAACAACAAATAATAATAATAATAATAATATAAGCGGGCCAACTGGGCCAACTGGTCAAACGCAACCGTCGGAATTTCTCCGCCGCCTGGATCGACTACAAAAAGGCATTCGACTCGGTGCCCCATTCATGGCTCTTAAGGGTCCTTGAGCTGTACAAAGTTGACAGTGCAGTTCGAGACTTCCTTGAGGCATGCATGGGGCAATGGAGCACGATCCTGTGTCTCCATGGTGAGCGGTTGGCGGCTGCCGATGACCGGATAAGGATAGGACGGGGTATCTTCCAGGGTGATTGTCTGAGCCCGCTATGGTTTTGCCTGTCTCTGAACCCACTTAGCACCCTGCTGGAGGGCTCGGGGACAGGCTTTCAGTTTCGGAGAGGAGGTACAAAAGTACCTCACCTTCTGTACATGGATGACCTCAAACTGCTGGCACCCAATGCCACCCGCCTGAGGGAGCTGCTGAACATCACCACTGAGTTCAGCAATTCCATCAGGATGGAGCTTGGACTGGACAAGTGTGCGGTCATACATGTGGAGAGGGGACAGGTTACTCATTCGGCCGAGATTAGTCTCGAGCCATCCAACATTAAGACCCTCTCCGAAGCTGAGTCATACCGGTATCTGGGCATGTCACAATCTCTGGGTGTAAAAGAGGCGGACATGAAAAGGTCTGTTTGCGAGGCCTTTTTTGGCCGTCTGACAAAAATCTGTAAAAGTTATTTGTCAGGCGCCAATAAGGTCCGAGCTTATAACGGCTGGGTTATGCCCGTCCTCATGTACACCTTTGGCGTGCTCAGTTGGACTCAGACCGAACTTGACGCCCTGGACAGAAAAGTCCGCACGAATATGACTCTCTATCGCATGCACCATCCAAAATCGTCTGTGATGAGATTGTATATCCCCCGGAAGTGTGGAGGTCGAGGCGTATTAAGCGTCAAGACCATGCATAACCGGGAGATATCCAATCTCAGAACCTACTTTGAGACGATGAGGGGGTCCCCCATGCATAGAGAGGTCATGGAATGTGATAAAGGACTCACTCCACTATCCTTAGCCAAAACCGAGTGGCAGAAACCGGTGGTACTTAGCACCTCTGACCGGGAGACCGTATGGAAGGAGAAGGAGTTGCACGGACGCTTTTTTAAAGCTCTTAATGAGCCGCACGTAGATAAAAAAGCGTCCGTGCAATGGCTGCGCTTTGGTGACCTCTTCGGGGAAACCGAAGGGTTTGTCTGTGCGATACAAGATCAGGTGGTTAAGACGCGGAACTACCGAAAGTACATTCTGAAGGATGGCACTCACGACATCTGTCGAGCTTGTCGCCATCCCGGCGAGTCACTCAGACATGTGCTTTCGGGATGTTCGGCGCTTGCCAACACTGAGTATCTGCACAGACACAACCAAGCAGCCAAAATCCTTCACCAAGAGCTTGCTCTGAAGTACGGTCTCCTGGATGAGAGGTTGCCGTATTACAGGTACACACCGGTGCCGGTACTCGAGCGCGACGGAGTCCGGCTCTATTGGGACCGGTCCATCATCACAGACAGGACTATTCTAGCGAATAAGCCTGACATTGTGGTGGTGGACCGGGCACAGTCGAGGGTGTTTTTGGTGGACATCACCATTCCATATGACGAGAACCTCGTGAGAGCTGAGACGGAGAAAAAACGCAAGTATCTTGATCTGGCTCACGAGGTTTCCGACATGTGGCATGTGGAGTCCACCGAAATCATCCCAATCGTCATATCTGCAAACGGGTTGATCCCAGTCAGCCTCGCTCACCATCTGAGGCGACTGGGGTTCCGTGGCAGTTCGCTCGCAGCCAGGATGCAAAAAGCGGTCTTGCTAGACTCGGCTAGGATAGTCCGCCGCTTTCTCAACCTGTCGCCCTGACCCCCGGCCGTTTGGTCTCCCCTGCCGGGGCGTAATCCTCCGCCCGGTACAAATATGTATTTATGTAAATGTGTATGTAGGTTTATTTATTTTTATATATGTAAGTATATTATATTATCTTTGGCTTTTATATATATCTATTTTGTAACCGGGCGTGAGAGTAAGTTATATCTATAATAATAATAATAAAAACCTTTTATTCAGCCAAATTTACAAATACAGACAGGTAGGGTGTCGTAGTCCCTGGAGAACCAAGGAGCCGACCAGTGTCCATGCTCCCTGGTCCCCCAAGACCCAGGCACCCACTTCTTAATACTAGCTTAATGTCTATCTTGGCCGAACGGGGCGCTGCCTCAGCTTATTGCTGCAGTCGGTCGACTGCAGCGCTGATTTTCGGGCATGGCCCCCAAGTGAATATCACGGGCCGATCGGGAGCGCGAACATACCGTGCCTCTTTAATATTGACATATGCCAAGTTACTTGGTGCTCTTTTGGTAGTAAATTGTTGTTAAATCTATTGAATATATATCTATTGAATATATCTATTGAATTTATATCTAAAATGTCTACTTAACTATCTATTTTAACTATCTACATATATAATAAAATTATCCACTATCTATTTATAAGTCGCTAGGCGTTGTCCTGTAAAATTTGAAAAAAAAATTAGATGTCCAAAAATGCTGTGTTACCTCTTACAACTGTTTCTGTCTTTCTAGTAAAAATTTTTTTATGGTTTGTTTAAAAGAGTATAACGATTTCGCTAAACGGGCTGGGGGAGGCAAGTCATTCCAAATTTTACAGGCTGCATACTTAAAAGTCCCCTTGAAGGAGGCAGACTTATGGTGTGGCCACGCAATTTTAGGAGCCGACCTTGACATATGTGTACTATTCTCACGAGCCCATTTTATCCTTGAGCGTAAGTAGCTAGGTTTACCCGTGGACATGACACCGAAGAGTAAGGTGGCCAAGTGAAGTTTGCGTCGAGCCTCCATTTTTAACATGTTGGCGTCGTTCAAATGCGGGCTCACATGAGAGCGGGGCGCGATCGAGAAGCAGTAGCGGGCGCAAGCATTCTGGACCCTTTGAATAAGTTTATCTGACCTACAGAGCAGGCATGGTCCATATGCAGCATCTGCATAATTTAATTTAGACAGTATAAGGGTCTCGCACAGACGAATTCTAACGTCAAAGCTAAGATAAGGACGCATTTTGTACAGAAGTTTTAATCGATAAAGACAATGTTTAACTACCATCCTGACATGGCGTTCGAAATGCAAATGTGCATCAAATATCACGCCCAAGTTACGAGCCTCCAAAACTCTTTCTACAGCGTCGCCTCTTATTCTAATATGTGGATTTAGAGCTTCAACTTGACTAATTTTGTGTTTGGTTCCTAATATCATCAGTTTCGTTTTTCCAGGATTGAGATTAAGTGAGTTTGTCTCTGACCAGCTTGCTATATTTTCTAAATCATGACAGATATTTGCCACTGCCTCTGCCGTATCCTGAGGTCGGAATGAGTAATATAGTTGAACATCATCCGCGTAAAAGTGATATTTGCAGTGAGTGATACAACGGACCATGTCTGCTGTGTACAACGCAAATAGGATTGGGCTTAGAATCGATCCTTGCGGCACACCTCTGAGGACGGGTAAAGTCGAGGAGACTAACTGCTTACCATCGTTCTGATTTATGTGAACATATTGCATTCGGTTATCAAAGTAGCTGCTGAACCATTTTATAGCGCTGTTTGAAAAACCGTAATAGGACAGTTTGGATAGAAGGAGTGATGTATCTATGGAGTCAAATGCCCTGGAAAAATCAAGTAATACTAGCATTGTAACCATGCCTTGGTCTTGAGCTGTAAGAATGTTGTCAATTACATCTATAATAGCTGTGGTTGTGCTGTGATTTTTACGAAAACCCGACTGCAACATAGGTAAGATACTGTTCTCCTCCAGGTATTTTGTAATCTGACTACAGACCACTTTTTCAAGGATTTTGGATAGACATGGAAGGATGCTAATTGGTCTAAGATCTTTGAGAGATGTGGGGTTATCAGTTTTCGGAAGAGGCTTTACTATAGCAATTTTCCAAGAGTTAGGAAAGGTGGACGATAAAATTGATTTATTTATTATATTAGTTAAGCACCTAAGGCTCTCTGGAAAAGTCATCATATTTAACATTTCTAGTGATATTTGATCCGCTCCGATGGCGTTTGATTTGAGCTCTTTAACGATTTTAATAATTTCACCTTCACTGGTTGTGTTAAGATTAAATGTATTTGGCCCGAAGCTGTGGAATTCGTAGTACGTGTAAGTAGACATTGTAGCAGTACTATTTGAAGGGATGTCAAGGAAGTGTCTGTTTATAAGCTCGGGATTACAAAGAGAGGTCGGAATTTCTTGGTCTTTCTTTTTATCAGCTAAGATTTTTTTTAGGTTTTTCCACATTAGATTAGGATTTTTTACGTTCTTATTAATGTAATATTTATAATATGCGCGTTTTTCAGCTTCCATAGCTTCATATACTAATTTTTTTAAATCTTTGTAGTAGATTTTATGCGCCTCCTTCCTAGTTACTTTATATCGCTTTTGGCTTTCGTTTCTTAATTTTATCATAGTTTTTATAGTATAAGTTAACCACGGGCAGTACTCATCTTTTATAAGAACTTTTTTGGGCGGGGCATGAAGGTCAAATATGTTTATTATAGAGGTGTTGAACGCGGAAACCATACTATCCACATCCCTCATCTCATTTATGTCCGCCCAGCGTATGTTGTAGAGATCTTTATCGAAATTTTTGATGTCTATATCTTTTATTGGTCTTATTGTTATCCAACGAGGGGGTATTTTTTCTTTTTTCAGATTTAATGTTACAGAGACTATAGCATGATTTCCTAGGTCCTGGATGTGATTTACTGACGTCTCGCGTATTTTTGCATCAGTACATATAAGGTCAATAAGGGTCTCGCTATGGTCAGTAAAATGTGTGGGCTCCGTCACACACTGGGTTAGGTTTACGCTATAGATAAAATCGTTAAATAGTTTACTCTTGTTATCCACCTGATTAATCAAATTAATATTAAAATCTCCCAGCAACACCATGTAGTCGCAGCCTGAGAAGCTTGTGATAGATTGGGTAAGTGCATCTAAAAACAAATTTATATCCTGCCAGGGGGGTCTATACGCTGTGCCAATAATAAGCCGTTTTCCATTTACCTTTGTTTCCAGCCACATCTGTTCTACTGAATGGAGGTTAGGGTGTTCACATATTTTTACTCTAAGACCTTTTTTTATATAGAAACCCACCCCACCTCCCCGCCCCCTACGCACATCGGTTGGACGTGGTTTGTGACGCAGCCTGTAGCCCGGCACCACAGGCGCGAGGCCGTCTTCCCCTTCGCGAATCCAGGTTTCATTTATTGCCATTAAATCTACAGATATTTCGGTCATTGCTTCAAGAAATTCTTCATGTCTAGTCCCTAGAGAGCCGGCGTTAAAGAGTCCTAATTTAAAAAATTTTAACTTACTTATCTTTTTTATAATATTTTAAAGTAGATAAATAAATAATATTTAAAAATTTGTTGTTCAAGTCGTTATGCCGGCGTGTACATTTTAGGTAGCAAAGTAATAGTATTAAGTGAATATACTGTAAGATACGAGTATATATATGACATACGTAGGCACAATATATATAGGGATCTTTTCTTACACTGACATGACATACGTAGGCGTAATATATTATAGTATAGAGAACTTTTCGGATAGTTAAGTACTGTGCTGTAGGATCGCACCGTGAAATCGTGTCTGAGGCAGCCACCCGTCCCGCCTGAGTTCTAGCTTGAAGTATGTTCGTAGAAATATTCTGTTCGAGTACATTAAGTAGTGCGCTTATGAAGTTAAACGAAGACAAAACGGATTTAATATTTTTAACACAAGCTTTGCTACAATATTCATGTTTGGTTTCCGCGATAGTACAAAATACAAAAATGTTTATATAAGGATTAGAATTTAAAAATAAGATTATTGCTAGCAACACTACTTTACCCAACTTGAACCTCGCCAAAAACCCGATCCACGTCTGTTTCCGACTTTATTTGGTGCGCCGGCTTGCCTTCTCCTTGGCGCGCGTATATTTTGCCGCGCTTGGTCCACGTGTATCTCCACTGCAAGCGTTTTGCCGTCTCCCGAACCAAATAGAAGAGTTGTTTATTTTTCTTAGTTAGCCTCTCGTTTACATAAAATCGTCTGGCGGGCAGGTCGAACCCTAATCCTTCTGTAGTGATGCCACGACGCGTGCGTGCGCTGCGCAGGAAACTCTCGCGCAGGTTCGGTCGCGCCAGACGCACCACGACACGACGACCTCTGGTACCGCCCTCCATTTGTGAACTACTATCGTTTTTCTTGCCAACTCTTTCCGCAAAGATAATGTCCTTCTCATCCAGGTCGACTCCTAGTTTAGCCGCCACGACCATAATTGTATGGTGAGGATTTTCTCCGTTGACTTCCGGGAGGTTTGTGATCTCAATATCTCCCTGAAGAAGGTCCTGGTCCCGGGCATTCAAGTCCTCTCTCAGCTGTGCGACTGTCTCTTCCAGCTTATCAACTTCCGCGCATCGACTGGACGAAACCTTGACTTCCTTCTCAAGGTTTATCAGTCTGCTATCGAATTCGTCCATACGTTGGTTGCAGACAGCAATAGCACCCCGCACGTCGCACAGCTCCGCACAAAAATCCTGTATTTCCGTCCTCAATTGTCGGATCTCCTCACGGAAGAGGCGTAACTCGAGGCTCAGGTCCGATGATTGACTGGTGTCTAGAGCGGATTCGCTGATGATATCCTTTTCCACAATCTCTGACTTTTCCGCGGGAGAGCCTTCGCTCTCTGTGTTGGATGGTTCGGCGCCCTTCACAGGGGTGTTAACGTTCCCTACTTTCGGCTTCTTAGCTATACATTCCGGACACTTCCACTGTTTAGGGGATCGCCCAGTTTCCGGTATTCCGACACACGCCCTATGGTACAAGCCTGGACATAATGTACAGGTAGCGGCCCCTGTTGGTGACAAGAAGCGTCCGCAAGCACTGCACTTCACCATCTTGAGATCTATATTGATCGGTACCTCATAGATATGCTCGTAGTATATACGTTTTCCGCTAGGTGGCAGTGGGCACGTAATTCATTAAGTTTTTACTAGATGGCGCCTGTGCAGCTTAGTTAGCAGGTCGTCTCTTGCGGTGTTCCAACACCGACAAAATATTATAGTATGAAGGTAGGATTAAGAAACTTCGTGCTGCACAGCAAATAATTTTGGACTTTACGCACCTTTCCCAGCGGAATTCGTCAATTCTTACAGCTTTCTCTGACTCACTGCAGCCTTTCGCTCCACTTGAAATGGTTCTTAACGGTCAAACACCCAGATTTTAATTAAAATGACATAAAATGTGGACGAGACGTAACCGCCCCGACCGCGTCCGTGACGTCACTCTAAATAACGTAAAACCAAGATGGTGAATTTCGAAATGGCCGCCATGCAAATCATGAAAATTCAAAAAGTACAATATAGTATCTTGTAAGATGGTATGGGATGGTTCGTGTGCGAGTCTGACTCACACTTGACGGGTTTTTAGTCGTATTAAAAATAAAACGAATGAGAACCTCCTTTTTTGGTAGTAGGTTAAAAAGAGAAAATGTTGATTGGAAAGGAGAATATTAAAAGTAATAGAGCCGATTGCATTATTAGCAATTGATTCAGCAGTAGGTCCGGTCCATAGATAACAGTTTACACAACCAATAAAGGCGATTAAATCGTTAGCATAATAAGAGGTCTATTACGTACTTTAGGAATATCTTAGGCCTTCTGTGTAAACATAATATCGAAGGCAATATACTTACATCTTGGAAAGTAATAAGCCCATTTGTTTTTATTAGATGCCTTTGTTGTCTTGCAGGTACATAATAAAGAGTAGGTACATATTTAAAGACTGCTGAAGTCGATTGCTGTAGTAGTTTACAGTGTATGTAATTATGTATATAAAACTACTGAATTTCTGTTTTAATGGATTAGGTGTACCTATGTACCATTAATAAAAATCATGCGATTTTTTTTGGTGGATACCCGATATTCCTTCTCATCGTGAAAATAAATTTTCCCTCTACCAAGCTGCGAACCAAATTGAAATATTGCATGACTCATAATTTATTTTCGAGGTGTAAGAAAGTCTCTTGGGACTTCGCAGCTGGAAAAGCTATTTGTATTGCGATAGGTGATAGGTAGGTAACAGGTACTACCATATTATCTACTTGATAATAATCGACCGAGCGAAGGGTGTCTCTGGGTCTACTTCAGTGAAATTGCACTTGTCTGTCCGCCCATCTTTCAGAGCCTTAGGTATTACTTCTGAATTACTGAACGTAATTATTTCTTCAAACATAATATATTGATGGCTTTCAGCAGAATATTGCATTAAAAATATCTTTATTTCAGGGAGGCTCTCATAAGAAATGGAGGGCTTAGATTGAATTCGACGGCATATGCCAAAATACGGCTACATATTAGAAACTGAAACTTGTATATAATTGCAGTTGTATCTTGTACTTGAACAACAAAAACTAAACTTAGATAAATATTACAAAGAATCGAAAATATTTAGTTTCTAATGGGATCATTATTTTAACATAACTTCACAATAATGTTAATTGATGGCGCTGTTAACATTATTGTTACGCATTATTGCAAAATTCAACCATCTCCAATAACTCTTTAGCTCTTTTTGCGTCTAATGTTAAAAGTTAACTATTACAATTTACACATAGTTAAAACCATAGCGAAAAAATTGTAAGTCTATGGTTAAAACTGTCATGATATGGGAATTCTGGGATACCGGAGGTCTCAGTTCGGGGCGAACCATTAGTATGACCTATGTAGCTAAGTGTAAAAATAAGTAAATAATATTTTTTTATTTGACGTATTTTATTTGCACAGCCGATTTATTCTATACGTATGTATGTAGAAAGCTGATATTATTTTTAAAAACGCACGCTGGTTGCGAAGGCTGTCTCAATTTTTAGCATTACAACTTCCAAAGTTGGGAAAATATAAGTAGCTGAAATATAAAAGAACAAAATGAACAGCCAAATATAGAATATTAAATTGAAAGTAATTTGTCTCGGCTGCTTATCAGCATTAAGTAAGGGGATAATGTGATATGAGGAAAGTATACGAGCGTCCGCGTTCGTACGCAAGATGAAAATAAGGCCGTTAACCGACGAACCAATTACGCACGCCCATCCTCGGTATTGACGTAACGATCCTCCGTAGCCATTGTGGCGGATTTACTTTAGGGTTCTCACTACCAATTTTAGTTTTATAGCACATCGACGTGACAAAAGTTTTATAAAACTAAAAGGTTTATAAACTTTTACAACAGAACAAGATAAAGTTGAAAACTAAAACCCGACTGCGATCGTTTTAATAAACGCTGAAATTTTATAGAAAAATTGTTTTTTTTTTTTTACCGCTTGGTATATATTAATGTTGTAGTAGATTTATATTTATGAACTCATCTTCTCTTTCATTTGACATCCCACTTAATACAAAAGCAAAAAAAATAATTTCGAAACCTCTGCTTTTTTGATGTAACATCCGTTAGGTAATTTTTTTCGTAAAAAATATAGCCTATATCACCCGGGCCTTTACAACGAATCAATTGACACCTCATTCATCAAAATCGGCCCTGTAGCTTAGGCGCTACGGTGGAACACACAGAATATGGATAGAAACATACATATTAAGTATATTCATACAGTATTCCCTTCCTATTGGCTTTGCCGCAGTCGGGTAAAAAAATTATAACTGCCTTGAATCCGCCTTAATATGTCTATTTGATTCTTATGTTTTCCACCGATGTTTATGAAACATATAGATACATACTCGTTTTTAAGGATTGAGTGATTAATAATTTGCGTATATGTGTCTGTCTGTTGCGTTATTTTGGCGCGATTTCGTGCCACATGGTAGACGATATTATTATTACAGTATTAGTTGTATCAGACGATTCCGACATAATGACTGCAACTGCCGACCTCAGATGCGGACGCCTTTACAACCCATCCACTTTAACAAAAAGTAGAGAGTTAGCTTAGATCCCAGGGATGGACAAAGGCTTCTAACTAATATTACTACTTACGTAATACTTTGTATCCCCAAAAATCAAAAAGTTCCCACGGGATTTGTAAAAACCTAAATCCACGTAATCAAACTTGCGGGCATCACCCGGTTCATTTTCATATAGATTTTGAAAATTCAGGCCCGGAGAAATAAATACTTCTTTGGTTGTTTCCATAAATTGGTGGAGAACGTGTGCAGTCTAAAGTGATTTGAGTGTAAAGTTTACCCGCTAAATTGTCTCAGGGCGCTGAAAGTTATGTAAGCTAATTAGGTAACCGGCCAATCTTGTTATCGTGCTTGACAGCGGCAAAGGGAATAGTTTTCAGTAGATTATTGTAGTTGTGTTTTAGTTTAACGTAGTATAAGTTTTCACAATTCTCTTGTTTTAATGAAACGACTTAGTTAAAATACAAACACTTTAAGCTCCATTCGTATATCGACCTCTAAATTTCAAACAGTAAGATCGTAACTAGATCGTTATCGTAAAAATTGTTCTCAATATAGAAAGGGCATTTCAAACCAGCAGTGGTGGTGGTATATTCTCTTGAAGATTTAAAAGCACTTACTAAACATTTATTTATATAATAAAAGCGTTCTGTTTCTATTATACTAGATGTACTTAATATTTCAAATGGGAAAGTGTGTTTGTCTGTCTGCTAGCTTTCAAGGCCCATCCGTTTTTAAAATTGACCTTGACGAGATTTTTAAAATCTAAATCCACAACAAACAAGTCCCGGTTACATTACAAATATTTGATACGGAGATAGCTTGCATCCCAAAGACGCACGGATAAAGTGTACTTATCCCGTTTTTTTCCCACTGGATTTTTCAAGAATCGAAACTTACGCGGATGAAGTCGGGGGTCTCATCTAATAACAAATAATCATATTAATGACAACAGTATATAATAACAAAGAAAATATTATTAAAATACCTACTCCATCACAAGTTTTCCTAAGTTACCTACGTTAAAAGCGTTACACACAGTAGCCATGTTTTGGTAGAAGCGAAACTGATGTAGGTACCTAGATTTCGCACCCCCTCGTAGTACATAATATTTCAGACTCCCAAGTTGTTTTATGTAAGCAGCTATGCTGAGGCCAACCACGATTTACGAAGCATCCACGTACAATAAATCTTTGTAAAGATAACAAGCCACAGACTACAGTTAATTTATTATAATACTCTCCAAACAAATTTTCTTCCCTGGATACGGATAAATAAATAAATATGGAAATTTCTGCCATAAAATTCCGCTCTATTTATCGCGTCTAGCTACAGTAATGAGCTTGATATTTACTTATATTTTGGACGGTAAGTTATTCAGCATAGTTTAGGTTTTATACCAAAAATCTGCGTCTCTAACGGATATAGAATAAATACTTCTTAGTCTTGCATTAATTCATACTTTTCCGAATCAACGGTTGGCATTTTTAACCCCCGACCAAAAAAGAGGGGTGTTATAAGTTTGACGTGTGTATCTGTGTATCTGTCTGTGGCATCGTAGCGCCTAAACGAATGAACCGATTTTAATTTAGTTTTTTTTGTTTGAAAGGTGGCTTGATCGAGAGAGTTCTTAGCTATAATCTAAAAAAATTGGTTCAGCCGTTTAAGAGTTATCAGCTCTTTTCTAGTTTTCTTGTAGAAAAGAAGGTTACATAACCGTTAGGTTCATAATATTATGTCAATAGACAAATGTCAAGCTGTCAAGATGGACGTTGCCTAAATACATAATTATTTATTTTGAAAATGATGTTTTGGAAAACTCAAATACTTTGGATCGTCGGGGGTGTTATAAATTTTTAATTTACACTTGTATACAATAATTCTTCAGCAGTCTAGTGTGTACATAAGGGCCTAGAAAATGTAATAATTATGCATGTGTTATCGATAAAGTGTGTAAAACAGTTAGAGTGTAGATTAACTAGTTAATCTACAGATTTCCAAAACAATAAGATAAATACAATAATGTCTTGTGATAGGACACATGAATGATTTATTAAAGTTTAGCCATGATTTGGAATAGTTCAGTAAATATCGATATGAAGACGCCCGTAGGGCCTTTGCACACCGCGTTTTTTAAACGCTCCGTTGACGCGCGTTTTAGAAACGTGCGTCGACGGTGCGCTTTTATCCTACAGAGCAGTTTGTTGTCGTTTGTATCGATACACACGTGCGTTAGCATCGCGTTTGTATCGATTCAAACGCGCGACACCGGCGCGTCTGTATCGCTACACACGCGCGTCTGTATCGATTCAAACGCGTGTAGAATTTATACAGGTGTGCAAAGGTCTACAGGCTGAGTCTGACTTGCGTGCGTATCGCGACTATAGCGCTACAAACGCGCGTCAACGGCGCGTTTGGAAAACGTGGTGTGCAAAGGCTCTAAGGTTTCTTCAAAGGCCTACCCACCTACCTCAATACCTACATCAATTTAAGAAAACATTAGGTAACACACTTCTACACCCACCTACTCGTACTTAGGTCGACCCTTTCGAAAATTTCTTGCTTAAAAGGCGTATCGAGTTCGTAGTGGAAATAAAACTACAATAATAGGACAACCAATATCTTTGATGTAACCTCATCCTGTGAAGAAAACAGACGGTCTCGTATTGATTCTGGGAAATATAGGCGAAAGCATTCATTCTCCGTCGTTTACTCTATATATACTTACCCACTTAGTGTCGAATGTCTGTCTATATAGTGTCTTACTGCACATAGAGCCGTGATAGCCTAAAGGTTACTCCTATTCCGGAGGTGTCGGGGGCTCGATCCCTCTAACTTTTCGAAGTTATGCGTTATAAGCAATATATCAAATGATTTAACGGTAAAGGAAAACATTGTGAGGAAATCTGCATGCTTGGGAATCACACTAATATTATAAAGGCGAAAGTTTGTATGTGTGTGTGTGTGTGTGTGTGTGTATGTTTGTTACTCCTTCATGCAAAAACTACTGGACAGATTGGGCTGAAATTTAGAATGGAGATAGATTATACTCTGGATTAGCACATAGGCTACTTTTTATCCCGGAACATAAAGAAGTTCCCACGGGATTGTTAAAAAACTACATCCACGCGAACGAAGTCGCGGGCATCAGCTAGTTCTCTATAACGTTCTCAAAGGTACCTATGTGAAGTCTGCTTATGCCCTATCCGCACTGGGCCCGGGTGACTATGGCTTAAAGTCTCTTTCTGAGAGGAGGCCCGTGTTCAGTAGTGAGCCGGCATTGAATTGCTAACGATGATTATGATTATGAAAGAAGAAAAAAGAAGAAAAGCAATTCAAATTGTTTGTCGATTACGTTGAGCTTCTAGTACCGTTATAAGCACATTACTATTCTGCTTGAGCACGGGGTTAGATATCACGAGAGCATGAGAATACCTGACATCGTTCTCAAAGCTTATTATCCTCGCGACAAAGCGCGACACGCGTACTATAACTTTATAATGCGCTTTTAATATCGGAATAATATTACTGCCTTGAAGCTGAATCATACATACAGTACCTACATAAAATCTGTAGCTAGGTGTCTTAATGTAATGAATTTTATTCTTTCTATAGAAACATCTTTATATTTTCACCATTTGTTTGTAATCTCCAGAAAGACTTGGATAGGTTCGAAATTATTCATAGGTTGCTCTGAGTATTACGATTTTTTCACTTGAGTGTTGGTATTAGTAAAGCGAAACCAAGCACAAAATAAAATTTTATTACCGCAGCTTTCCCCTTGAGATTCAACCTGTCCGTGGCTCGTTAATGGCTTTGGATGATCCTTCGTCACCGCCGTAAGTGCTCTAAAGCTCACGAATTCCTATACCTAACTATAAATGTAAGCATCCAATAAGTAAGTAAGTATTTCTTAGCATAAAATTCTGATGGAATATTGTTCTATACAATGCCAGAGTTTAATATTATGTTATCTTTAACTAGCTGTTGCCAGCGATTTCGTTCTCGTGGATATAGATTTTAAAAATCCCGTGAGAACTCATTGATTTTCCGGGATAACAAGTAGCCTATGTGTTAATCCAGGGTATAATCTATCTCCATTACAAACAGCCATATCCGTCCAGTAGTTTTTGCGTGAAAGAGTAACAAGCATCCATACATATGTACAAACTTTTGCGTAGGATTACTTATCATGGAATAGAATTTAGACGATCCTGATCACGCGTTCACACTCGTTGAAGGCGACATAATAATATTGTGATTTGTGTTGTGAACAACGCGTTATCATACTATCAACGCTACAAAGTTTTGTGCCGGTACTACTAATGGCTCGGCTACATTTTGATCGCTGCGTATTTGTGGCACGTCTGAAATGTAATATAAAACATTATATTTTCGCTAATTAAATAGGTTACATAAAAATATGATAACAGAAGCGTATTTGCTCGGCGTGACCTGATTAAATTACACCCTATTATTATAATATTTCGAAATAAAAGCGAGAATACAATTTAGCTTTTCCCCAGCCGGTTAACTTAACAACCGCGAGGTAATACTGAAATTGAGGCTTTAGAAATTCAACTCGTCGGCAACCGGTGACCCCGCCGTACAAACGAAGGAAGCACAACTATCGACCAAATCCCTGTAATTACACGTCACGCACACAAACTCAACATAAATTCTACGAAACTGGCCACTTAACACCTTCCGATACGCATTTGACACAACGTAGTGATTATATTTTTTTGTTTGACACTTCAATGAAATAATTTAATTTTAAATCGTATCGTAATCGTGCTGTGCAAATTACACAACTTCAAATTGAAGTCTAGGGTTGTCAGAAAATAAATGGGGTAATTTTGCCTAAAAATGAGGAATTTTTTTTTCATTATATTTAGACAAATTTATATTTTATTTTTGATGACAATCATAATAAAAGTAAATAGACAAGTGTTCTGGGAGCGAAGAGGACTGTTTTGTTAATTAAAAGATAAATTTAAATTGATTGAACAAAACTTATAACGGACGCTATACGGATAGCTAGAATATTTATCTTTATTTAGATATATTTTTTTAAGGTCATAAATGTCAGAAAACACAAGACAAATAAAATATGAACCCATTTTGAATAAATAACTTTGAATTTGGCTTAGAGAAAAAAAAAACCGCTACCCAAGAGCCGCTTTGTGTAATTTGGTAAGAGATCTACGATATAAGGATGTAAACTTGCCCGGTGTATAACACCAAAAGTAGTGAATAGTCTACTAACCCTGCGAGCTACGCTAAACAAAATCGCCAACTGGTACATACTTGGATTATTATTAAATATTTTTAGTGAATATATTGTGTTTTTATATTTGACTTTTCAACTTTTTAATTTTTAACTGTCAGGATACGATTATATAGTATATATGGTGATGGGCACCCTGTTAAGCAGAGATTTTCAATAGGGCCAGAGGCCCTATACTGTAAAATTCAAAGTTATGTAAAAACAGAGTAGGTAAATTTTAATACGTTGCAATCTATTATTATTATTTTTATCATCGAAAATCCATTGATTTGTAACTGTCATAATAAAGACTAATCTAATGAGATCTCATTTATTAATAATAATCATCGTGAAAGGGAAAAATAGGGAAAAATAGGAAAATAGGCAAATTTTCATATGTGAATGGTATCATTCCATAACGCACACATACTCATCAACTGACAGTTAGCCCTGCTTCATTTGACTTTTCGGAGCATACCATCCTGAGTATTTATTCATCCAAGCTCGTCGGAACCGAATTTCGAGCTGCCAGTGCTGTACGCCCTTCACATTTCAGTTTCATTCAATTTCTTTATTAACTTTCCTTTTACTACATGGTTATTTATTTTGTTGCGAAACGAATGGTTTTATTTGTACCTATAGTACGCGACAGGTTAGGATGGCAATCGGAAAATGAGGCCGGGGGACGGCCCGTACACCCGCACGTCACCTGCGCTCACCCGCAGTGGGTTAGCGCGGGATGAAACGTAAGGTACTTTCTATGAGATACTGTTTATGAATGAGAACTTGAATAAAATCCGTTGTGTAATTTACGAGATTCTCGCTTTCAAAGAGAAAATCAATTTCTTCGATTCCTTGGCACCTCAATGTTATCTTATTTTTCCCTTTTCTAAAACACTATAAAACTAATTCGCAATCTGTATCTGTTTTTGTATTTGCTTATATACCTACTAGACTTCTAAAGTCTAAGAAATATATGGAACTAAATTTATGTATGTAAATGTATGTATGTATGTACTTGGCTGCTATTGTTTTATTCCTAACTGATCCCAGGAGCCTTGTGACATCTGAGGTAAGTATCATAAATTACCTCTGGGAACAAGCATCGCCGTATGAGACGATGCTCGGATGGCTTTCTCCTGTCCACCAAAAATGGGAACGTACACTTAGCTTAGGTTTAGTTGGTCTTATTTAAAATATAAAATAAGTAAACCAATTATTTATATATTTCACCTCTTTATTTATATTTTGTGCATTTAAGTCAAAATCTCTACGTGGGTATATAGAGGGATGTGTTCTATAAACTTAGGCTCACTATTTGGCTACTAAATAATATGACCTCAGTGACAGTTCTTTTCAACAGCAGAATTGGCTGTTTGCCGATGCCCTTAGTTACCATCGAGATGCTCGATGGTAACTAAGGGCATCCAATACTGCTAGACGCTCAAGCGATAGAAGTCTTCAAACCAAAACAAAATTCTTAAGACAAATGAATAAAGCCTGTCTTTGTATTTAACATCGATACAAAGAGTCGTTATACTGTTATAAGTACTTATAACTTATTTGGGATACGCGGTTTCCGAATTAATTAGTAGCGACCGAGTTATGATCTCGGTCCCCTGACTTCGAGTTTCTCGTAGCAGTAACTTCGGGATAGAAGAAAGACAACATGCCACGCAGCCCATGTTTTAATCACAACTCTGTCACCAAACATTATCAATAATATTAATTACATCTCATTGAATTCTCATGAATAGTTTAATATATAATATTTATAACATATCATAACATGTAATCATTGTAAGGTCTCCACGATACAGGTTCCCTAGTGTGGAGGCCAAAGGCAAAATGACTGTAAAACTTCTTTGTCAATAAAAATTTATTTATTAACATAACGTTTAATAAATACAATCCATCAATCCAACCCATCCAATCCATCGAATACAATTTAAATATATAAAATACAAATATTTCTACCTAGGTATGTCCGCTAGAGAATTTGAAACTAGAAGTTTCATATTAAAATGTAAAGGTTCTATTTTAACGTTTTTTATTAAAATGTAAAAACATGCCATGAAAAGGAAATCAGAGCTTGCATATTTAAACTTAACTGAGAAACATAAATGAGCTTCTTCTTGAAAGAATAAAGAACAACACAACTTGATCAACGAGGTGCAAAAGTGTTCCATAAAAAGTTAGTGGTAGACTATTCATTGAAAAAATACCTTTTATTAAAAGCGCAATATTCCCCTTTTTCTTAACAATGAAAGTAAACATAATACACTTAGTAGAAGTAGAATTAGCTTTTTTTAAATCTTAAAACAATATAATTTTAAAACTTTTTCAATAGAGCTTGAAGTTTCACAATCAAAGTTTTTAAATAGCTTGAAGTAATTATTCGCCTTTCTTGACTTAACAAAAACCGCGAATAGACGAGTAGTCAAGTACTTAAGATAAAACTGTTAGGCAGATATTATTACTAGAGATTACATGCATGTTTTTAGTATAGATACGGTCTATTTCTAGAACAGCCAGCATTACCCCGATAAATGGACCAATCTGGTGTATGTTATCGACTTTTTGTCATTCAATTTTGCGCTAGACCTACTTTTTTAGGGTTCCTTACCTCAAAAGTAAGAACGGAATCCTTATCTAGATCTATCATCTGCTGCATTGTCACTTGCCGCCAGATGAGATCGCTGTTAAGGAATTAATTGTGTCGGAATAAAAAATAAATAAACTTTATAGCTAGGTGCTTACTAATTAATTAAAACGAGCAATTCTTCCTAACGAGCCCTGAAATCAATTAAGAAACTTAAGTTTCCATGTAATTAACCGGCTGTATGCGCTGCGTCGGTATCAAAGCTTTTATAAGCTCGCTCGTAACTCAGGAACATTTTAAATGATATGATGCAAACTTGGGGTGGAAGAATTTACGCTGTTTTATCTCGACGCCATTTTAAGCTTCCAAAAGTGCACAAGGTGTTTGTTTTGGGAGCTCGTATGCTGAAGAACAATTATATATGAGTCCATTCTCAAGCCACGTCTATACCAATAAAAATAGCTTTATGTGTCGTGTTGAGTGAAATAACCATATGTATCGAATTAGCAAACGCCATTTTTATTAGTGTTCTCTTCATAATTCTTACGCTCACATTAATTGAAAATACATGCACATTCATAAGGCTAGGCCTCTAGGATTCAATTTTATGGTCATCTAGACTTTGCTCAAAATATTAAATAATCAAATCAGTTGAAACGAAATTTCCTCGGGCCGCGCACCCTAACGATGGATGCATATTTTTCACGACGTTTTTCAAGGAATTGGTTTTTCGCTTTTGACCATTTATTGAGATTTTACGAAATCTCAGTGACCGTTTTTGGGAACGCGATCAAAACGGCTTCTAAACTCGTAAAAGGGTCATAAAGCAGAAAATTCTACGTCAACGCGAGTATATCTTATTTAATCTTAACAATTTCTGTAGTAAAGTTTTACGACACGCTTTATGGGCGATACCATTGCTGACATACTAGAGTTTATCTTACTACAGGTAACGTAGCTAAATCATTGATGGAAAAAGTTTTTTTTTAAGGCTAAGTAGATATTATATTTTAATAATTTTCGATTGATGTAATCCAACAATTAAATAAGGCACCTTTAAAAAAAAATGTAGGACATGTTCAAACACTCAACAGTCTATTGAAGAATCAGCAGTAACTACACTAATGTATATAATATACATACTTGAAAATTTTGATTGGTACTGATAGTTATTTTCGATTGACCATTATATTATTTTCTCGTAAAAATACTGCGGATTGATGAGTACCTTGCTTTTTCAATGCATTAATGTGCCTCCTCGTAAATACATTGTTTCAGTCTGAAGAGCCTTATTAAAACTAGCATATTTTTGTTTGGTTTAAAAATGGAATATTCGTACATGTTACTTATATTTATAGATAGATACGTCAAAACCATTCAGTAAATTGAAAACTATTGATGTAGGTACATACCAATCTTACCTGTCACAATTTACAAAATTTTTCAATATTTATTGTAGGTATTTATTAAGATTCTAAACATAAGAAAGGTATAAGATATAATAATCACTTTAGTGTGCAAGTTTCATTGCTTTCACGTCACGTTTTGTTTAAAAGACTGACTGTGAAACTGGCTTTTATTGTTCATAACTTCACAGTCCACAAGCACAATGTTCTGCAATTCGGAATGTACCTTGTTCTTTATGAGCAAATAAAAATACTCGTCTTATCGTTTTGAAATTGCCAACCGAATACTGATTGATGGTCTTCCTTCTCTCTTTTAGGTTAAAAATAGAATACTTTAAGGCACAATATGTTGTAAGGGAATCTTGCCGAAATTCAGGGTTGTTATAAAAAATAAATCCATACGAAATAGATATAAGATAAAGACAAAGATAATATAAGAGAAAATAATATCGCCGCTATTGTTCAATGCTTACACTGAACTTATAATGCGCATTACTCTTGAAGACTGGACCGACGGTGTTGCTATTGGAGGCTACAAGATATCAAATCTGCGCTACGCCGATGATACTACCTTGTTTGCGACCAGTGCTCGTCATATGGAAGAGCTACTTCTCAAAATGGAGCGCGTCAGTCTAGAGTTCGGATTAAAAATCAACCGCAGTAAAACTAAGATGATGGTTGTAGACCGTGCCAATAATAATTCGCCCGAAGTCACTCGAATTGCGAACTGCGAGGTCGTCCAATCCTACATATATCTTGGTGCTTTAATCTCGAACAATGGGGGCTGCGTAGAAGAAGTAAAGCGGCGTATGGCGATAGCGAGAACTGCAATGGACAAGCTAAAGAAAATATGGAAAAACAAAAACATCACAAAAGCTACGAAGATCAGGCTCGTTCGGACACTTGTTTTTCCCATTTTTCTATACGCTGCGGAGACGTGGACTTTGCGAACAGTCGAGAAGAAGAAGATTGATGCTCTGGAGATGTGGTGCTGGAGGCGAATGCTAGGAGTCTCATGGACTGAATTTCGCACCAACGTCTCTATACTCCAAGAACTCGGCATTAAACAACGTCTTTCGGCGTTAGTACAGGGTCGCATACTAAAGTTCTTCGGACATGTCTCCCGGCGTGAGAGTGACTCCATTGAGCGTCTTGTGGTGCAGGGCAAGGTGGAGGGTACCAGAGGGCGAGGAAGGTCGCCTACGCGATGGACCGACCAAATTAAGTCCGCTGTGGGCGGTGCCGTGCACGAGTGTACCAGAATGTCGACCAGCAGGGAGAAGTGGCGAATGCTCGTGAGGCGTGTAACATCTGCCCCCCAAAACGTCACTTCATGATGACCACGACCGCTCTGCCAAGAGTGTAACGACAAAGAAGAAGAAAGACAAAGAAGATGTTTGATGCAATCGGCTCCCTCCGAAGATTGCGTAATGTTCTTTCTATTCCTACTAAGGTTGCACTGGCTCAGTCTCTTCTTCCAATGACATCATGTATCACATTATGTGTATTATTACTTTATTTAATTAGTACACTTCTTCCACATTCTTTAATTTTTATCATAGTCTCTACCCTAAGGTTGTCTGGAAGAGATCGCTTTTTTAGCGATAAGGCCGCTACAAACATCTATTTTTGTTATAGTTATATATATTTCTTTATACAATAAAAAATATATTACCTACATAATATTCTCTCACATACCAACTAGCCTACTTTTAGTGTACCTAGCAGATATCTATACGATTCGGCTAAGCTACATGCACTTATAATAACTTACGTACTAACAATAGACTGAAGCTTCTTGAAAAATAAATAAGATTTCAATAACTTTAACTGCTTTAACATACCTTATAAATATGAGAATGTTCCAAATAAGTCCCACTCATGATTTTACCGTCTTCAGACTGTTAAGAGTAATACTTAGAGCATTTGAACTTACTTGAGAGCCTCCTCTTGCGTAATTGAATTAATAAACCTCACCCGAGAGCTCATCATAACACCCCTCGAGTAGCTTGTGAAATATGGATGCAGGTACCTATGTTGAGACACCCACATATCTATCTATCTGTATATAGGTCTAGTCATTTATATATTATGTATATAATTTGCTATTCTGCAGATATACATATTTTTCAAATATTGAGTTTAGACTGGGAAAATGTCATAAAAATGCGTGAAAATGTGCATAAGAGAAAAATATGAAAATTGAGTTTCACGATGTCGTGAAAGCTTGCAACTACCTACTTCAGTTGTAATTTGCTTTGCTTTCATGTAGGTATGTCACAAATCATATTTGCTAGTTTTGAAAGATTATTCTAATTTCTAGTGTCTGTAATCTGATAAACTACTCTGGTTTTGTGTTTTGTACGAAATAGGTAGGTAGGTAATAGCATATTATTAGATTAGAAAACTAAAAGTTTTATTCAATGACTAGTAGGTAAGTAGGCACCAACGACATTATGACATGTTACTTGGCGTATAAAATTTGTACTCGGTTATGAACAAGACCGAAAATATAAAACGCACTAGAGTAGAAGTGACAGTGCTCTACAAATGTGAGCCAAGCTTTGTAGTTTTAAGTCTCCAAGTTACGAGTAGATACGTATGTAACGTATAACTTACTTCTTATTACATCATATTTAATACAATTGGTAACTACCAAATATCAAAAAAAGATAAAATACCTTTGATGCACAGGGTAGTAGAGTTATTTCCTTCACAATTTCATGATTTTCATGAAGTAAAAGTATGTTTGGGAAATGCGGAAAGTTCCGCTAAAGTTGAACTAGTTTCGCTAAATGAAGCCGGCCCGCTGCAAGCTACGAGTTTTGCAGCTCGTTTTTCTTGTTGTTCGAATTGTTTGTGGTTCTGTTCAATTGTGTTCTACTGTTTTCGTGTTACGAAATGTAGGATTATTGGACTATGTTAAATCTTAGAAGGCGATTGAAGACCATGTTATAATATGTCGCCATTAGGTTACTAAGCAATGTCATGTCGCAATATTATGACTTGTAAGGGTGTATGGTGTAAACTATCAAAATAATCGGGCCAATTTTTTTTATCGATGTCAAGTAAGCCCCTCCAGGTAATTATAGTTACGTCTTATGTGCGAGTGGTAACAGGCTAACCTGAAAGTTTAAATCTACCAGGCATCGAACCGGAACACAAATCGCTGGGTTGCACATACAGTACTTACCTAATCCATTTGCTGGATGCGCGGTTGCTAGTCGAACGCCCTGGGAGGGCTTTCGACTAGCAACCCAGACCTACAATTTAGAAATTCTAAGTTTCTTAATTGTCTCTGAAGAAAACGGTACCGGGGATCTCTTAATTACGAAACAACAGTGATCACCATTGCGCCGTGGCGAGATTCAGATTTTCCATTATTTTGTAAGCTTGTGGAAGTGAAGTTTACATAAAATATCGTTATAAGTAGGTACTTACCTCAAAGCTACCAACATGTGTATGTTCGTAACAAAGTAGAATATCTTTCTTCCGTAACTGATTTCTAGTTAGGTCAATTTAGAAACTAAGTCTTTCTCTATTTCTCTCTTGGTTATTCCTGCGGCGATAAAAAGTGTAGTCCGCATCCACGCTGCGCCGCGTGCAGAATAGAACTAATAAAAATTGGATCCATTTGAGTTGTTTTTGAAAAACCAGCTAAGTGCAAGTAGTTCTTGCACAATCAGTGTTTCGTTATAAAAAAATGTGTGTCTCTGTCTGCTTTACTAGCTTTTCATGTCATCGTCACGGACATCATATACCAAGTAGGCACCGGGGCAACTATATCCTTGTATATTTATCACGTTAATGGAGATAATTATATAGATACCTATATAATTTTATAATGATTCCATTCCACACTTTTAACCAACTTACCTATCTACCTACCTAATAATATGTAAGTAGGTAAACTGTGTGGCAAAAGCTATACTGACAGATACAAAAGTGATTTCATGATCTATTTTTCTTTGGACTAAATATATTAACAGAACGCTCAAAATCGATGCGTTAAAAATTTGATGTGATACACCGTCAGTAGTCGTGTACCTAAGGTTCCTTGCAGACAAACCACAACCACCTCACCACAGTGCCTAGTGGCAAAACTGTTGCTAGGCACAAAACTATGTGAGCACAGCGATTTGCTGCCTCACATGCAAGCGGCTGTCCACACTACGACCACCGCATCGTGCCATTTTTATGAAATTTAAGGCAGCTACAGCAAGACCCATACATAGTTCACACACCACCATTGCCTGGCAAAATTATTGCCGTCTGTAGTTGTGATGTGGTCCGTCTGAACAGACACTAAGTCTGTCTACTCAGCACTGATGGTAGGCAGTCTGAATGACGCACTGCGGATTAAATCACATTTACAATCATGTCCATAGCGAGTTTTTGCGGCCTAAAGTTAACTGGGAGCTTTCTATGAAATTAGTTTTCCTCCTGACGTGGAGTAATATGAAATCAAAGTTTTTTAATATTCCCAGTAAGTTGTGAATCGAATTGGCTTGGTCGCAATCACAGCCAGAGGCATTTTAGAAAAACGCTCAAGCAACACTAAGCAGATAACTCTTCTGTTTTTAGGGTTGAAATAAATTATGAATAATTTAATGAAAATCTACGTTATATATAATTAGGTATTTTCAATAGTATTTTTTATTAATATCTGACAATCGACAATTGCATGAAATGCGTAACTTAGGTAGTACATTTTACACAGTTTCCAACACAGATTCAGGAATAATATCCAATGATCTTTTGCACGTTTTTTAAGAGTTTTTTTCTTATAAATTGACATCAAAACGTATTAAAAAAGGTATTTTTTTAACCTTTATCAAGCGTTCTAACGTTGGGTCCGTCGTAAGATAACGTCCTTTGTTTAAGTTCTATATTTTTCGTAGACCTGTTCCAGACGTGGCATTTTCGATGTCCCTTCTCTTTTTCGTTTGATTGCACTTGGATAAAAGTAGTCTGAAAGAAAGCCGTGAAATGAATTTTCAAGCCTATTTTATGAAAATGTTTTGTTTAAATCTCATTCTTTAAGTTTGTGTTTTGAAGTATTTTTTCAATATACGTATAATAGTGACGCTGGCATTTCCAGTTTATTTCAAGATAGGTATTATTATACTGTACTAATGATTACATCCCGTTACCTACGCGTCGCGTCCGTTCAGCTGTTAACCTAATATAAAGCCCCTGTTTTTAGGGTTCCTTACCTCAAAAGGAAAAACGAAACCCTTATAGAATCACTCTGTCTGTCTGTCTATCTGTCTGTCCGTCGGTCTGTCTGTTCGTTCGTTTGTCATGTCTGTCAAGAAAACCTATAGGGTACTTCCCGTTGACTTTTTAAGTTCACATCATTTTATGCCGATCTTTTTATTTTTGAAAAATTGTATAAAAAACCTGAATCTACATGTCTTAATGTAGGAACATAAACAACTCAGATTTATATCAGAATAGAATACATACAATAGAATATATTTTTATTCAAATACTTTTACAAGTGCTTTTGAATCGTCAAAATATTCTACCACTGGTTTGGAATGCCGTTCCTACCTAGTTCATTATGTTGAATATGCTTTTGTAAATGGAAATACCTTAGGGATATACCTATTTGTATAGCGTAAAGAAATAGCTGCAATATTCGACGAGATGCATACCTAATTCACGGGAGCCGTTGCAAATAACCGTGCCCTTTTATGCGGTTCTGCATCTATGCTCCAATAGGAGTGTTAATACCTACCGTTGATAGCTATTTTAAAAATAAATCCCCCTTTAAAACGTTGGAAGCTAAAATGTCATACATACTACAAAATACGTACCTACTGCGCATATTGTAAAAAATTGGTTTAGCATTTTTTGGGTAACTACAATATGTTTTTATGATTAGATTTTGTTTAGATTTTGCAGTCGCCGAGCTGCCTACTGATTCGCTAAGTCAGTGTTGTAACACTGAATGATAGCCACCAAGCTCATTCGACATTTATTTTTAATGCCTTGAAGGTTTTTCTACGAAAATTATTATAATATCACTCTTTGAAGCAGCAATGCAAACCAACCAATGTCAAATTAACTTGGTGGCTGTCATTCAGTGTTAGACCATGAGTTAGCGAATCACCCCGATGTATGACGTGCAGCAGACAAAAAACGTACGTTTACGTATATCCCCAAGTTAGACGATATGGTTACATTCTTCAGTTTGACCTTGGTAAAGACTGACTAAATCTCTGAAATTCTTTCTTGTCGACTTGCCTGGCGCAGTGATGGCGCACTGTGGTCATATCAGTGGGAGGTCCCAGGTGCGATTCCCGGCAGGGCAAATTTGGAGTTTTATAATTCCTAAATTTCCTCTGTTCTGATCTGGTGGGAGGCTACGGCTGTGGTTAGCTACCACCCTACATGTAGAAACCTAAGGGGTATAGATTTTAATAAAAATTGCCATACCAGGTTAGCCTGCTACCATCTAAGACTGCATCATCACTTACTACCAAGTGAGACTGCAATTAAGAGCTAACTTGTATTTGAAGAAAATAAAAATAAAATATAAACTGTCTAAGTACGAGTAGGTACCTACCTTTCTAGTTATTAGATATTTCGTGTCACACTTTTATAGGATAGCCTTTGAATTTAATTTTTGCTTTTGATTTTAATTACTAGTTATTTTTTGATATTTTGTAATATCTATCCAATGACTACTATCGCTTGAGCTGATCGCACAGAGCTTACTCTGTGCGATCACTTCTTATTAGCAGTTGCATTCACAGATTGATTTTTAGCAGCTTGGATAACTTCCTCAATTACGCTCGGGCCGGGCGTCCGTCGCGTCGTCGGTACACAAGTATTACAATAAGCTTTTAGCTCAACCATCTCGTTATGAAGTTACGGCTGCTAAAAAGGGTAGGTATATGATTAATGAGCATAGGCGGGAAATACTAGTAGCGGTGTGCATCAAGTCTTTATGATTGAAAGCATCTTAAGTTGGTTTTGCTTATTTGCACCGCTTCAGCGAACATTGCACAGCATTAAGTCAAAAATCAAGTTAGATCTCAGACTATGTCAGCAATTAGTATTTCATAGTTAGACAGCATTCGGATGCGGGAAGATAATTTAGATTCCATAATTCTGCTCTGAATCAACTGGATGACGACGCAATGTACCTACGTTTCGGCAATTTTAGACGTACTGTACGTGTTTACGTGCAACATTGTTTTGTCCACGTTATTTTTCTGGAAGATACTATATTTAGGAGATTTATAGGTAGGTACAACAAAATACCATTTATAAAAGTAGTAGTATATTATTTTCCCCTAAAGCGTAACCCTTAAAATGTAGTTTAGAGAATACGGTCTGCTAGGTAGCTAAATCACATTTTGACTAGGTAAATTATCACTTATAAATTAGGAAAATAAAATTAATAATTAGTAAAGCAGGGCACTGCTATTTTCAAGAACTGACATTGGGTCGTACCTATAGTACGGCACCTCAGTATCTACAAGGCCATACTGAAGAGCAAGTTGTTGATGGATTATCTTGGCTACTTGATTATGTCTGTGCAAGTATTCGCCGTTAGCAAGATAAGAACAACCGGAAACAATATGTCTAATTATACTTTTAATTAATAATATGAATTAATTATTATTGTAACAAAATAAACGGCAGATAATAAGTTGTAAAACTTCTACCTCTTTACAAAGTTTTCATTTATTTTTTAACTTCTAGGGTACAAGGCATTGTGTAACATTCTCTCGTTTAGTCAAATATTGGATCTGTATTTGAAGGACCCTATTATGTGAGACGAATTTGAGGTTTTTGCTGTGACAATATTGGACGTCAACGTTCGTTCATAAATATTTATTAAACCTTTCAGATTGACCGACAGGATTTGTACGACCCTACGACCATGTTATATTAGAATTTTATGATGATTTTTATTTCATTTCAGTGCTACTTTTTATACATATTAAGCATATTTTATTTATACGCTAGGTACCTATTTCACTTTAATAGTTCTCATGAATATAACATATCTACTGTTCAATTATACAAAGAGATTAGGATAACATAATATATTCTAGTACCTACCTACTTAGAATAAAAATATTTTGTATTACTCGTAAAATAAACTTCGACAAGTACTTTTGAATCGTCAAATGAATTTTCTACTACTACACTCTTTCCTAGGTATTTCCTACCGAGAAGAAGGGTGGGTGGAGGGATTGGTAGGTAGGCATTTTTTAAATACCGTATAGGTAAGTATTAGTTCTGCCTTTCTTTATAGTATAATATAACTCAACGGACTTGCGTTCTTTTTAGGATAGAAGCAAGGTTAGATAATTTAATAATTTTTACAATAAGGATTTTAAAAAGTTGACCTAAAAATAACTTCATATTAATTTTTCTTTTAAAAACCTTTTGTGTTTAGGTACTATGAGAAAATTTAATACTTCAGAGCTGACCTCTTAAAAAGATCGCTTATTTTATACCTTGTTTGTTAAATGAAGAGGGTGAATTTTTACGAGATCATAACGAAATTCTTACAGACCCTTCGTGCTACCTAATCGAGTTAACTTTTTGTGTTGAAAATTTTTAATAAAAATCCTGTCCGAAATATACGCATGCGGTAAATTTTTTACAATACGTCATAGCATTTTCACACCATCATTTCTCTACAACCTGAATACCTATTTTGGTCTAAACTTCAAAGATAGTTGATGTATCTCTATCAAAGTTTATCACAGAATTTACAAAGATGAAACATAGAGAAAGCCCACCGAATTCAGAATAGTTATGGAAATAGTAAGAACCGATGTGATCTCGTCGCCGCGGAAATATAAAGACTACTACCGTTACGGTAGTAACGTCAAAATCGTTTAAATGGATTTTGCTTTATAAATCGCGTGGACATGATTTTGATTTTGCGGAATGAAAAGTAGTTCGATGTATACTCCGGGATGTAAGCCAATAGGTACAAGATATTTCTGTAGCTTTCGTCAGTCATTTAAACGGATTGTGAAAAGGTAACAGACAGACAGAGACATTATCTAACATCACATTGCCTAAATTTGTTATTCAGATACAAGTTGCCCTTGACGGCGATCTCGCCTGGTGGTAAGTGAGGATGCAGTCTGAGATGGATGTGGGGAAATAAATCGGCGACACGCTGTTTCGATTTTTAAAAACAGGATTTCATCGCTATCGCTTTACTTATTTACGATTCTGTGAGGAAGGCCTACAAAGTTGTCACACGAGCTACACGCTGTAAAGCAATCTATCTCATACATATTTAAGACTCCAGCTTTTTTAACATGAACGACAGGGTTGAGGCAAAGCATTTTCCGCGCCACTAAGCACAATAAATTTAGCGAAACTTAACTATAATTCTTAACCCAATATGAATAGAGATCAAAATGTAACACAGACGATCTTGAATGGTAGCTAAAGACTAAAGTATCTACATTTATTCCACGCAAGATGTACAGAAAACAGTTTAATATCGACCTGAAAGAAATATAGATGGACGATCACATAATATAAGTCTATTTTGAAATTTTTGTTATTCGTTCCATTTTTACAAAAAAAAAATACGGGGAAATATATTTCTTATATATTATGTTGTTATACTTACGGTGGTGTTAGAAATACATGAACATACTACTAAATATTGATGCTTGTTTGTACATTTTATGAAAACAAATATTTTTTTGTTAGGTAGGTATTGTACCTAAGTGTCTGGCGTCTATTAGGACACCAAAACGAATCGCTTTAGTTGCCCCCATAATTTAGTATGAAATTATGTAGGTACATAATCACATAGTCGTGGCGAGGAATTTATTCTTATGATATTTACATATTATATGATTTATATTATATGATTTATTTATATTATATGATTTGATTCATCTCTATTGGATGCAAGGCTAAACAATAATAAATTGAACTCATAAGCTAAGCCATGATTAACAACCGTTAGTAATTCTTTTATATATTCTAGATTCTGAATATGTGAAGTTTAGTTGATTGACTGCATCACACAAAATGCATTGGCAAAAGTACCAAATATAAAACAACTTAGGTACTAAATATGACTTCATTTTGTGCATATATAGCTATATATTATGTGTTGTAGAATTATGTAGAGGCTTATACAGTAGGTAACTGACTCTATCTTGTAGCTAGTCTAATTAATATACGAGTACATATAATAGATCCTACAAGATAATAACATGATATGCTCTTACCGTTAAATACAAGCACGACCTTTAAATAGATTTTGATGGATGATGAAACCACAGTGACATTCTTACGAAGCATCATCAATCTTATGTCTTTCCGAAGGAGTGATTAATGCTATCGGGTATCAAAGGAAGCTGTGCAGGAAAAAAAGCAAGTAACAAAGAAAAAGTTGAACTATTAAAATTGAACCACAGAAAGTTTTTACTTTAGAATGATAAGGTTTGATAACAACAGACTTGTTCATCTATTTCAAACTATTACAAAACGTAATACCTATAATAAGTCAAGTAAATAAAAGTTTATAATAAATGCATGATATTTTGAAACCCAATTCTAGGTAATAATAATACAATAGCCTCTTACTGAGCCTTCACAAAAGCTTCCTATAAGTTAAACGAAGTAAAATTCTTCAATTTATTTAAATGGTTCTAGTTCTTTTTCAGTCAAACGATGAAAATTCGCATTTCGCAAGCGTTAATACTGTTCTCAATTTAACACACTTGCCGTGGTACGAAGGGGTTCGTACTTAATTAATAATTTCGGCATAAGCGTAATGAGCGGTTGGAATTCCGAGTCGGTGCTTATAAATTGATCTATTATTGTAATTAGAGAAGGCGTTATTCGCCTTCCCTCGCGCCGTGGTCGTTTATTTATACGAAGTATGATTTTTGCCGGAAATATGTAAAATCTTCACATAAATAATTCAAGAATGTATAGCTTTTTCCTGCTTTTTTTTTGAAAACTTGGAAGATGCTCGCACAACATCGGGAAGAATGGCATATACACGAGGAGGCCTTTGATCCGCATTGGATAGAAAGGCTACCAAAGGAGAAGAAGGAAAATACTAATATTATAAATGAGAAATTGTGTATGTCTGTTTGTCTGCTAACTGTTAACGACCAATCTGTTTAACCGATATTGGCAAAATTTGGTAGGTAGATGCAGAGATCATCACGGGGACAGACAAATGATAGAGCTCCCACGGGATTTTTAAAAATCTAAATCTGAAGCCGAAATTGCTGGTAGTATCTATTTGGTACATGGACAGATTGCATCTCGGAGACAAATAGGTATAGGCTACTTTTTATCCAGGACGAAATTCAAAGAATTCCCATGGGATTTTTTGAAAACCTAAATCCACGTGGATGAAGTAGCGGGCATCACCTAGTACCTATTTAAGTGTACTCTACAATATGAATACAGTATAATATTGTGAATATGTATAACAAACGATCTAACGAATAATTTTATTCTAAATAAAATGCACTGGCTGAACTAAGAGGGAGTGTAATTAACAAATTCGAATTAGCAGCAGAATTTTCCCGGGCGGTGCTTATAAATTGATCTTTTATTGAAATTAGAGAGCAAGACTGCCTTTCATTCTCCTATATTTATGTCAAGTGCGGTTTTCAGTGCCAAATTATTTAAGTACTCTACGAATTGAGTTACTATTATACTAACTAAACAAAAGCTGTTGTAGTTTTGTACTTAGTTATAGCGTCCATTTCCGCTATGTGAGTTTTAAGAAATTAAATATCACCTGCTTTGCGTTGAAGGAAAGCATCGTGAAGAAACCTGTATGACTGATAGTTCTCTATAATGTTCTCAAAGGTGCGTGAAGTCTAAGCCGCACTTGGCCAGCGTAGCGGACTATGGCCTAAACCCTTCTCACTCAGAGAGAAGTCCTCAGTAGTGGGCCGGCGCGGTTGGATTGATCATGATGATGATGATGATGATGACAATACTAATAAGTATTAATTCAAGAAATTTTCTTCATACTTCCGGGACGACAATTTTCTCTAAACAAATTTTACGGATATCATACTTTTAAAACCTGTTTTCGAATATCTGATTAAATTGTTAGAAGATTGTTCTTATTTGTCGCTAAACTAATAGGTCACTTCAACACATGAACAAGGTTTTTTTACCTAGGTTATACTTGGTATACGCTATTAGATATAGAAGTTGATCGTAAATATCTGAATATTCTACAATCATCGCAAACTATTTAATAAATACCTGAAAGTACAGAACTATTGTTAACATTGTTTTGAAAATCAAGGTTTGGGAAGTTCATAATTTATCTACAACCTGGGGGCGACTGCTAGTATAACTTTAACTGAGTAAATATCTCCCGAAATTGCATTACATTCGTACTTCATTTTGTGTGTTTACCTCTATAACTTTCGTCACTTGAAGGCTGAGATCTGTATCACTACTTTGACTTTGTACATGACACAGGATTTCAGTGTAATCTAAGTTGCTTTAGTACGCAAGGTAGGTATCGCACAAAGGAATTCTTGAGTGCGAACTAATCTTTGTAATTACGGAATGTTAATAATTTATTTTAATTTGCTTTTGTTTTCATAACCTGTAACCTAATTGAATTTCCATTTTTAAGAAGGTAACATGTTTTAGGTGCTGGTATGTGGAAGATTATGTAATGCTGGTTAAAATAATTATAATAATTATGTTATAGACGCATATTAGGATTGATATATGATTTTGAAATTTACATATAGGTAATAATATAATTATAAGTATTATATGTATAGTAAAAAGCGAACGAGCAGACGAGTCACCTAATATTATTATTATATATATATTATAGTATTATTATATATATATATTATTATATATATAGGTGATAACCGCCTCCTATGGACAGTAACCAGACTCCAGAGTAACCGCTAATGCGTTGCCGGCTTTTCAGGAATTTGTTGATCCGCCCCTTGATCATTTGAGAACAAGACGTTACAAACATTGTATCTGTCGTATATTTAAGCTACGTGGAATTACCATTCCATAAAAGTATCACATATTATGTAGGTACATTTCTGTTTCGTTATTCACGACATAGAACTTAAACTAACGTTATCTAAATGTCACTGAACAACGTATCTCGAACTATTTTCGTATTGGGAAACGGAAACACGATTAAGGCAGAACTTGGCGAAGCGAAACTAATTTGTGCTCGCACCTTTGAGAAGAAACAAGGGGAGAGACAACTTTATCTGTGTCTACTTAGGGACAATAGTAACAAAGGGAAAAATAATTTCTTTCGTTCAGTCTTTCTTCGAGATTTCTTTAAAGCTGTTATTTATAATGATAGTGAGTATTTTCACTATTTGAAATGTGGATACTTATGTAGGTATTTTATTTGTAACAATTTGTGTGAGAGACTTATGAAAAAAAATATTTATCATTAACAAATTGAATGGTGATTGTTTAAGACATCGACCTATTCGGGATGTTGGAGGTTCGATCCCAGGCACGCACCTCTTACTTTTCGGAGTTACCTATGTGTGTTGTAAGGAATTAAATATTACTTAACGGTTAAGGAAATCTCGTGAGAAAATCTGCATGCCTGAAAGTTCGCCATAATGTTCTCTAAAGTGTGTGAATTCTGCGAATCCGCACTTGACCAGCGTGGTGAACTATGGCCAAACCATTTTCCTTCCGAGAGGAGACCCGTGCTCAGTAGTGAGACGGCTTCGGGGTTATCATGATGACGGTGGTAACGTTTTAAAATAGAATCTCACTTATAGAATTCTTAGAAGTGTCGCCTGTGTGTGCCTATAATATTATGCATTGTTATGCAATGTATCGTACAAAGTTTCAACTCAATCGGATGAACAATGCGCGAACGCATAGTATACGGAATACAGAATCATTATTTTATATTTATGTAAAATACGAAAGCGTTATCACTTTTCACTCCATTTACCGGACGCTGCAGCTAGGTTTTTCCTCATCGCTGAATACGTTTAGCCTTACCATCATCCTTACTCAATCAAGCCGGGCCATAGGCTTTGAGTGTAGCGAAGAAAAGTCTACGAGCCGGCCAATGCACGTAAAACCTATTTAAATGTTACTTAGAGGGTTCTTTTAACTGAGCCATTTGTTAGCCTTTATTTATAATCGGAATTAATAATTTATATCACCTGCAGTAACAAACTGAATTCAAAGTTTTTCATTAAAATTTCTAAATAAAACCGGTCAAGTGCGAATCGGACTCGCTCGCGAACGGTTCTTTACTATCGTACAAAATTATGTACTTTTTAATTTACACAGCGGCTATTTTTTAAATTTTATTATTTGACTGTAAAAATTTCAACTCTCTACCTCTTATGGTTCATGAGGTACAGCCCGCTGACAGACAGAGAAACAGACAGATGGACAGACAGCGTTAATAGGATCCCGTTGGCACCCTTCGTGTACGGAATCATAAAAAAGAAATAAAAGGAAACTAAAAAATTCCAAGTTATTGCTGAATTTTTAGAGCGATTTCTAGAGCCATATTTCACTCGAAATAGCACGTTGGTAAGGGTTAAGAGCTTTAAATCTACAAAATAGCTCCGCAGGATATAAATTATTATTATTTTATATGTTACGCAGAAAATTGAGCAGAAATAATCTAGCCCATCCATATAAAAGTACTGCTCTGTACAATAACGTCAGCTGCTCACGAGCGCGGGTATTTTCTAGAACCCATGAGAGATATGAACTGCAATAAATTAAAAGAACAAAGCTATGTTTTGTGGGATGGAGGGATTGGTTTTTATCGTCGCTTTATTTATCTGCTAGCTGATTCCCGCGACTTCGTCCACGTTGAAGTTTTGAAAGTTCCTTGGAAACTCTATGATTTTCCAAAATAAAAGCAGTATGTCAATCTTCAAGTCTTTATTAACAGTTAATAAAGACTTGTAGGGTATCTTTTATTTTGAAAAATCAAAGAGTTCCCATACTAGCCAATTGTTATGAATTTAAGGAAGTAGGTACTGTAAAATAAGGTAGGTATTTAAATACGTGTATTATATGTATTTAAGACATGTATTCAAATTTTTTGAATAATTTTTGTTCGAACATTTAAGTTTATACCTCTAATTGCAATTACTGTGAAGATATTTATTGTTGAGTTGTACTCAATGACTGTATATCAGGTGTTAGGAGTGTAAAAATATATTATACTTAGTTCTAGGTTTACTTCGTTATTATCGATACTTACTACGGTTCAGGGATCTTATAATAAAACGTCGATGCTTCAACGTTATTGGCATGCGTCAAGTATTACCTACATTTAACGCTTGGTAGGCTATAAATGGACTATTTTTCTCGGATTTCACGTCATCCATACTAATACTAATATTATAAATGCGAAAGTGTGTCTGTCTGCTACCTTTTCACGGCCCAAGAGTTTAACCGATTTTGACGTTTGGTACAGAGTTAGGTTATATCCCGGGGATGGACAATGGACATAGGCTACTTTTTTCCCGAAAAATCAAAGAGTTCCCACGGGATTCGTAAATACCCATCTGCTTAACCGATTTGCATGAAATTTCTAACCGAGGTAACTTGCGTACCTACAATTGACATACCTAGGGAACTTTTTATCCCGGAAAATCAAATAGTTCCCATGGGATCTTTAAAAACCGAAGTTGATTCAGGATCATATCGAGAGTTCCCTCACTCTAGATCACTCTGTCAATATTCAATCAATTTAATTGATTGACCCATGTACCTACCTACGCAACAAAGCACAGTGATATAGCGTATAATACGTCATTGTGAACAGTGCAGATACAATTACTCCCTAGGCCCTCGTTATCGTGATAATGTATGCTTTTGTTAGTAATATGTGATTATTGGATTATTGATGAATTTACATATGTTTGCATAATGGCTGTTTACACGTTTCTATTAGAAAAACTATTTAGGCTTAGCATATGAGCAACTTATCACAGTACTTAGTTGTTTTCCCCACCAGCTATAACTGATACCTTCAAAAGAATAGCCATCTTCTAGGTAGGCGTGCTCCTCCTAAAGCTGCATCATCGCTTAGAGAATAATATGTGTCTACTACAATTTAGCTGTGAATTATGATTGCAGATGAGCGCAAAAAACTATAAGTTCCTACCTAGATAAGAAAAGTAGTATGTAGTTATAGAGGCAGTCACAGAGCATATCAGGCGGGTTACAAAACCAAAAATTATTTTTAATAGGGATACTACATGATAATAATGAAATAAGGCAGTTGTAGAAAGAGTTGTTCTTTGATCTCACATTCTAGGGCTTCTTCTAGAAATCTCTTAAAGTAATAAGTTGTGATTGTGCATGTTCTTTCAATATTTATGTTTTAAACTTAAGTTTTGGTGCAAAATATGTAAATAAAATAACTGGCTAAAAATGGTTTTTATTTAAATTGAGTTCATTTTAAAAACCCTAATATCGTATCAAAAGTTCACACAGCAAATCATCAATTTTTACTTTCAAAATACGCGGTCATAGGAGAAATGCCTTACATTTCCAACGGTTCTAATACAAGGTTTTTCACGAACAGTAAACACTGACACCTACGTCATAGCGAGCTAACAATGATGCTGCCTCAGCTAAGCTCGTGATTAGTAGGCACATAAGCTACACTCGTGTGACGCGTTTAATCAGAAATGCAAGCGTCATAGAGATTTACAATTTTACTGAACTACCTTTGATTAAGTGCAAAATATGCTCGTATATTTTTTCATCTACTTTCAGATATATTTCAATTATCACACTTAATATTATAAAGGCGAAAGTTTGTATGTGTGTGTGTGTGTGTGTGTGTGTGTGTGTGTGTGTGTGTGTGTGTGTGTATGTTTGTTACTCCTTCACGCAAAAACTACGGATTTGGCTGAAATTCAGAACGGAGATAGATAATATCCTGGATTAGCACATAAGCCACTTTTTATCCCGGAAAACCAAAGAGTTCCTACGGGATTTCGAAAAACCTAAATCTACGCGGACGAAGTCGCGGGCGTCAGCTAGTAATATCATAAAAAGCTCCCGTCATATTATATATGTGTGGAAAATAAACCTCTAACTCAATGTAAGAGCCACATTCCTGTTAAGTTAATTAAGTATCTACAGGCTACAGCCCCTTTTACGACGTCTTTATTTTATCACACCAGAAATGTGACCCAATAGCTTTTCTTCACCCCTATATTTTTATTTTCGCCAAATTCTGATACTTTACACATATAAGTATATATAGCTACTCTTTGTGAAAATAAAAGAATAAATGCTACAATTAAACTTAGTTTAAGAGTTTTTTTTTTAAATTGTATTGAAAATATACTACTTCTTGATCAAATACGACAAATCGAATTATCAATCATGGAACTTCTCCACTTCGACAAACGTCTGAGTTGAACAAACAATGTTAGTTTGCTCGACGTAATCTCAGACAGTTGGATACAAATATCCACAGTCACACTGTAAATATACAAGGCAAAATAAATGAACCTATTTAGATAAAGACTTCTGTTCTGTTCTGTTCTGTTTTACTATCATCAATTAGTCAGCTGCTGAAATTCCCTATTTGAGAAAATCAAGAAGTAGGTATATACGCCCATTTGTAGATAGGATGATAAATCGTCGTATCGTAAGCGAAATTTACTTCACTTCGACATCGGTTGACAATGATTGATATAAGACCTTGTTTATTTTTGCACTTTCGAAGCAAGAGAAGAGAGGTGTACCTTTATCTTAGGAATATATCGTTCGGTGGAGATATATTCGCTGAATCCACAATGTCACGTGCACGATTCTCAAGGCACTGCTCACACGAGTACGCGACAGGCCGAGATGGCAATCGGGGTATGAGGCGGGGGGGACGCTCCGCACACACGCAACTCACCTGCGCTTTACCGCACCGGGTTAGCGCGGGTGAGTTGTGGTGAGTGAGTTTAATTTCTTATAAAACTGAAGGCTATTAGGTAAATTAGGTAAAGGAACTTTCAATTTTTTTCTCAGTTTCTTTAAAGAGGTCGTCTCATTCATAATCAGATTCGACGAACTGCTGAAATCTAATTTTTCTATGTCACAAGCAGGAACCGTAATTTGGGAACTCTCTCAAGGAAATGCGGAGAAAGTTGTACGTTCAAGGAAAGTGAAAATTAGATTACGCTCTGATGAGAAAAATTTCACGAGGGTTTTTACGTTCATATAATAATTTGTGTTTGTAAGATATGTTTGGTTCAGTCTAGGGAATATTATTTAAATAAAGCAGCTACTGTGATTGCATTTTTAATATTGACACAATACTATGGAGTTTGGTCAGAGGTTTTAAGTCAGGTCGACTGAAATCCGAAAGGTTGGCGGTTCAATACCCACTCGTTGCAAAATTGTCGTATCCACTCCTAGCACAAGCTTTACGCTTAGTTGGGGGAGAAAGGGGAATATTAGTCATAATTAAAATGACTAATATTCTTAGAAAAAATTCTATCGCTTAAATAAAAAAGCCTTTTTACTGGATTTGTCATTGAAAAAAGATAGCCCGCATCACGATGTCATTAGAGTAGGCCCATTCACGGCCCATTCATTATAATCCTTTGTTTTCGTTTTGTTCGCAAATAACCTCCATTATTGTTTTGATAATGCATTTTAACCATTTGTTGTTTTTGTAGATTATTTAATTTTATTTTCCGTCTTGAGCAACTAAAATCCATTTGCAAGCCCAATAATAAAAGTGCATGTGTAACGTATTTTTTCTAAAGTATTTTTCCGAATAAACTGTAGGTAGGTAATGGTAGGTAAATAGAATTATAATGTCTCTCGGACAAGGTTCCTCTATGACGTCCAATCGTCAGTCAAACTACTAACTAGAACATAACTTCGCGTATTATAAAACTCCTCAGATGATATATTCACGACAACATTTACATATGTACATGTAAGTATCTTCTTTGAGACCGCATTTTAATTATACTCGCAACCCGCTCGGCGCATGCATATTTTCTTTTTAGGAGGTTACGGGGTCATCGCCTCAAGTTATTTAGAACATCGTTTTGTTAAAAATGTAGTCAATAAAATTCCCTTAGAATTTTCTGAAAAATATGTGTTTTCAAAATCTAATTTCAGAATTAAAACATGAATGTGAAGTTCTCGTCCGTGTTGGTACAGAATATGTTTTATATAAAAGTATTGCTACTGAATTAATTATTTAAAAAATCACAAAAGTAGGTATATCAGGTCTCCAGAGTCAGGTATTCTTTTAGAGAGAAGACTTAATGTATTCCTTACTTCACGTCGAGAGATTTTCACAAGGGGATTTAGCAGTGAATATTGATATTTGCAATTTCAGTCTATATAAAATATAAAAGGAGGAACTGACAGACTTATATATTAATGGATCTACTTTGAGATTTTCAAGTTAGTAAGTATTCTTTGTAATGTAGACTAAAAAGGATTTTTCGAGAACTCCACCGAGCAAAGTCAGGCCGAGAAAGTCAGCGCATACTTTATCAATATTAGTTTTTGTATAATAGAACAGTTATATTAACAGCCGCATTTACTTGTCTTACTAATAAACGCGAAGATATTTCTGTCTGTCCATTTGTCAGTCAGTATAATATATCATCTTTTCACGATAGGCTCAGACATAGCTTTCAGTTCGAAATAGACAGGTATTTAATTGATTTGCAGGATTTTTTGAGACCCAAGGAGAAATAGAAATCCTACGTGGATAAGTGGATAAATTATGTTCTGTAACAAGTTTATTTCTCGGAGCTTGAGAGAGTTAGATATAATTCGCAAACTTATCTATTTTGGTTGTGGCTGAGAGCTTAGCGTACACTTTTGTATCAGCATCGACAGTTCGATACTGGTTCGAGTTTAACCCTCTATCTCGGGGGGATTTAGGAACTTTGTATTTTAGCGACTGGCAAGACAACATTCTAAGCGTAGGTACTACATAGATTGGAGTAAAATATACACGAAAATACATTAAGTTTGACGATAATTTGTTACTGATGACTTTTTTACTCACTCAGGGATTAGTTGATTACCACCACTGATAACCGTGTTCAACATCAGAGACAGCAGCGATTCGAGGAATTTTATCGACCCATTGAATAACTCCTGGGAAACACATTAGGTGGTAAAAAGTTTTTTCACAGTTTGTAAGTGCGTACCTGAAATCACAAATACGGTGAACTATTCGAACTTAACATGGCTCTCTCCGTCACTTACTCCAATCGTAGTCCCGATTTCATTTGAATATTAAGCTACCAAAGTCTATGAAATTTTGCAGACATATTCTAGAAACTAATATCGGTGCCTGCGGTGTTTTAGATTTTTCTAAAAATATGTAGTTTTAAAATTACAGGGGCTCAAAGATTTGTATGTTAATTTTTAAGACCGCGTAACTTTGAAACCGAATATTTTAACGGAAATCTGGAAAACCACAGGCATAGATATTAGTTCCTGGAAAGTTTCTACAAAATTCCATTGAGTATGATTGGTTAGTATTCAAATGAGAGACGAATTACGTTTGTATGGAGAGAGACCCCTCTTAAAGTTTTTACAATAATTACAATTCTTTTTTTGACGCTGGTGGTGAAAGTTTGACATGTACAGCTATAAGGGAATTACGAAGTGGCAATGAGTTTCTCGATTGAAATGCGTGGAAATTTGTGTGTTGATACCTATTAAGTTTCGGTAATCTTAGTTCATTTTCTGGTTCTGTTTCTCCAGAGAAAAAGGTACGATTCGTTGTCTGTCTGTCAAGACCCGTCAAGGGAATCAAAGTCTATGGGTTACTTTCCGTTGACCTAGAGTCATGCAATTTGGCAGGTAGTAATTTGTTATAGCACAATTAAAGAGTAAAATCCGCAAACCCCTGAACACTTTACTAACTTTTATAGAATTAATATATGTATATATTGTAGAACACACAAAACGACCCTGTGCCTTTTCATTTGAATAATTGTGTTCCCATTACATCTGATGTCTTTGATCACTAGTTAGGTCTTTGAGCAACTGTGTTGAGAAATGTATGCTTCACCCACCTTCACAAGATCCCTTTCGAAGAGATAGTTGTTGCGCATCCACGCAAAGAGATGTTCCAAACAATTATACACTTAAGAATTACGTATACATTCTTTAATTATCTAGAGAAATACTTACTTACAGAGTACTTACTTTGGAACTGTAACAAATTTAGTAATATTATGTAAGTATTTTATTATTTTCAAGTAAAGTTAATACTGATACCAAGCACTTATCTTGTTTTATTTCTAAGGAAGGCAAATGTATCACTTACATAGTGCATTAAAGGTTTGTTTTGTTTGGGAAACACTTGATAAAATAAATAAAGGATAATCCCCAGTACAACAAGTGCGCCATAAATATTAAGAAGTGCATTAAGGCGTGTCTAGAATAAAGTAGCCATTAGCCATTGTTTCATTACAAAATAAAATATTCACTGAAAGGTCACTTTGAAAATGGAGTATACTCCATTTTCAAAGTGACCTTTCAGTGACTTTGAAAATGGAGTATACTCCATTTTCAAAATAACTTTTATAATAAATAAGTACAGTACAGTCCAGGCCTGAAATATAGCAATTACCGACCTCGTATAGTTTAATCAATCACTTGAAAAGTCCTCGGCTTCGCCTCGGCCTGTTCTTTTTTTATTATTATTACTTATTTATTTTATCGGCCAGTAATCGCTTTATTTCAGCCCTGAACTCTAATGTACTATTACGGGCTTGGACATGAATGTATGTATATTATTTTGATGTTTATCGTGATATAAAGTTTGAGTTAGTTTTCAGTAATCCAAAATCTGAATAGCTATTTACTGCCTATTACACCCGTGCCTATACACCCGTGTTTAAAACTTATATTAACTTGCCTAAATTCTAGTAAGAGTAAAAAATAAATTTTATGATTTGCCTACAGTGCTTTACTTTAGGGTTTGCTGTTCCAAGCACACAGTGTGTTTGTAACAGCAAAAAATGTATTCATATGACATAACATAATGAATCACATGTCAATAATAATAGCTAAACTTAAAAGTAAACTCATTATTAGTAAGCAGTGAGAATAACTGTAAAGACTTGAATGTTCAGAATTCAATTTATCATTCAACTTAAAAAATTCACAATTTTTTCTGTATACAATTATATCAAAATTATTAGCATTATATCGCAGAATGACGTAGTAAAAAGAAGAAACACACCGTGTATTATGCACCCTTACGGTCAAACCAAAAACCAACACACTTATGGTCAAAGCAATAAAATAAAAGAAACAAAATTGTCACATCCCTGTGGCAAATAGTGAGAAGTTGGTACTTTGGTAGTAAACGTTGGGGAGACAAGGCAATATTAAGTTTGTTTGGAGGATTTTGTAATAAATTATACATTGCATCGTAGGTAAGTATTACCATGAATTTGCATTGATGAAACTTTTACATACACGTAAGAAAATATCACGTTATTTTCGTGCTAAAGTTCGTAGACACTATGACATTAATCGTCCGACTTGTTTTGGTGCCAATGTTCGTATCTCGGCTGTAGGATAAGTAAACATATCTTTATAGCCCAGCTTACAAGTAGTTAACAAGAAAATATTCGATTCGGCTCGGCGCCCACAGCTCTTGGGTAATGGAAGCAGTTTCATAGTAAATATACCAGTTTTTAAATTTCATGACCTAATGGAAGAAAATATACCAATACAAATAATATATAAACTCTGCTTTGTAGAAATTTTAGTTATTTATATTATTGATACAAGCAAGCTTTATTTTACGGAACTTCAACACGTACCTACCTACTATGAATAAATAAACTTCTTTATAGGATTTGAGTAAAATCTTATTAGTAAGTATTCATTTTCTAATAGATGGAGTATACTCCATTTTCAAAATAACTTTTATAATAAATAAGTACAGTACAGTCCAGGCCTGAAATATAGCAATTACCGACCTCGTATAGTTTAATCAATCACTTGAAAAGTCCTCGGCTTCGCCTCGGCCTGTTCTTTTTTTATTATTATTACTTATTTATTTTATCGGCCAGTAATCGCTTTATTTCAGCCCTGAACTCTAATGTACTATTACGGGCTTGGACATGAATGTATGTATATTATTTTGATGTTTATCGTGATATAAAGTTTGAGTTAGTTTTCAGTAATCCAAAATCTGAATAGCTATTTACTGCCTATTACACCCGTGCCTATACACCCGTGTTTAAAACTTATATTAACTTGCCTAAATTCTAGTAAGAGTAAAAAATAAATTTTATGATTTGCCTACAGTGCTTTACTTTAGGGTTTGCTGTTCCAAGCACACAGTGTGTTTGTAACAGCAAAAAATGTATTCATATGACATAACATAATGAATCACATGTCAATAATAATAGCTAAACTTAAAAGTAAACTCATTATTAGTAAGCAGTGAGAATAACTGTAAAGACTTGAATGTTCAGAATTCAATTTATCATTCAACTTAAAAAATTCACAATTTTTTCTGTATACAATTATATCAAAATTATTAGCATTATATCGCAGAATGACGTAGTAAAAAGAAGAAACACACCGTGTATTATGCACCCTTACGGTCAAACCAAAAACCAACACACTTATGGTCAAAGCAATAAAATAAAAGAAACAAAATTGTCACATCCCTGTGGCAAATAGTGAGAAGTTGGTACTTTGGTAGTAAACGTTGGGGAGACAAGGCAATATTAAGTTTGTTTGGAGGATTTTGTAATAAATTATACATTGCATCGTAGGTAAGTATTACCATGAATTTGCATTGATGAAACTTTTACATACACGTAAGAAAATATCACGTTATTTTCGTGCTAAAGTTCGTAGACACTATGACATTAATCGTCCGACTTGTTTTGGTGCCAATGTTCGTATCTCGGCTGTAGGATAAGTAAACATATCTTTATAGCCCAGCTTACAAGTAGTTAACAAGAAAATATTCGATTCGGCTCGGCGCCCACAGCTCTTGGGTAATGGAAGCAGTTTCATAGTAAATATACCAGTTTTTAAATTTCATGACCTAATGGAAGAAAATATACCAATACAAATAATATATAAACTCTGCTTTGTAGAAATTTTTTGATTTGCCTATTTTAAATTAGCTAATTGAAATTGTTAATTAATTTCAAAACAAAATTAAATCAAAATTGGCTTAAAGTAATTCAATTAATATCTAGAACGAATTCGACAGATTCTTCTATTAAATAGAAAAAATACTGATTTAAATAGAATATAGGTACAAGAACTAAGAGCGCAATTATAACTGTAGTGATGATGTACCTAGCCTAAAGTAGAACGTTTGTGAAGTAGCCTAGTAGGTGCCACTTTCTGCAAACTGGGCTAGAATTCTCATAAATACATTTCGGTATGAATTTTAGTGTTTAATTAATATTTGTTGGATGTTTTATTATAAAGTCATGATCGTAACTCTTTATATTACTGTTAGCTAGCTAGGTACTCGTCCTTCCTCGTATAATAATAATCAATATAGGATATCGCTGTCGTGTCGCATTCGTATAGCTTGAAATACCTAATGTTTCCATATGTAATGCGCTTCGGGATAATGTTCAAGACTCGTATCTTTTTCGGTAGTGTTCTATCTCGGGGTATATTACTCCTAACAGAGTTGTTGATAAATAGTCTACCCTCGTAGCTATGCCTACGGCGTAGATGTGCTACGTAGAATTTATTGCCTGTTGGGTTTTATAAATTATAGTTTATCAGTCTTTGTTTAACAGATAAAATGGGCATAATATAGTTATTAATACTTGCACTTATATAGATTTTTCAGTTATATAATAATAAAACCATATTACAAAGTTTGTGGGTGATTACTATAGGTACCTACTCGTTAGCAATGGAAATGCTGAATACTAAATATGATTATAAAATGAAAAAATAAAAATAAATTGTTTATTTCAGGCCTTTGCCCACATAGTGTTAGTACAAAATTTACTTAAAAGCTACATTGGTACAAATTAAACAAAAAAAACTACAAAGTCATTTACTTAAATACCTACTTTCCGTTACATACTGAGGCACTAGGTACCTACAATTATATTGTAAGTATATTCAAACAATAGTTTCACTGTAATTGTGTGGAAATTGCAGAGTGAAATTACAAGCAACATAAGGTAGGTATTTCATAAAGTTAACTAATAAATCATTTCACTACATCGTTTATAATTTGTTCCATCAAACCCAAAACATAAACTCCATTGGATTGGAAGGGATTTGACACCAAGCCAGTCTCAATGACGCTGCGTAATTAATTAGGGTCCCGCAAGGTGTAGGTCCAGTGACGCAGGCTCCTGCAGAGGCTGAGTGCCAGAATCGTCAGTATCCGCCCAACCTCGGATGTGCTCGCTCGTAATCTGTGTACGTCATCGACGGAAACGGCAATCGCGCACGATATTTTTTTTTCTCATTTAAAGTGATTTTATTTTCACTGTCCGCAGCCCCAACAAAACAACTCACAAATAAAAAACATATTTTCTATCATTAATCAGGATTATTGTAGTGCGTTCGTTTATTTCGGATTTTTTGTTAATAAAGTTGAAATGGCGTGAATTTTTCGATGAAATAAATGTTTGGGGATTAATTTTGATTTGATTAATTTTTGCAATGTACGCTCGACTGTTCGATTGCTTTAATGAATGTTTGGTTATTTTATTTTTACGATAGGAGAATTTAAGATAACGTGATATGGTTCAGTTTTGATTACTTTTACTCTATTATAGTAAGTAATTTAATATTTTATTCAAATTATTATTGTATTAATCTAAGCTGTACATACGTACAGATTTATGTCATTATTTATTTATTACTAACTAGCCTTTGCCCGCGACTTTGCACGGGTGGACTACCCAAATTTCAAATCCCTATTTTACTCTTATACTTACTACTACTACTATACTTATATTTTATTGGATGTCTTTGTCATTATAGCTATATTTTAGCCCGATCCGTCCAGTAGTTTATTTTGTGCGTTGATAGATCAGTCAGTCAGTCAGTCAGTCAGATTTGCCTTTTATATATTTACATTATGCTGATATTATAGGATACGAATCATCTGTACATTTTGAACTGTTTCATAAATGTGACAAAGTTTCACAATATCACAAAAGATTTCATTTTTGCAAATAAATTTATTTTGGTTAAAAATTATTACAGAAAATGGCAATTAGTTACGCTGGTCACTGATGATACGATTTTTTGTTTTTAAAACCAATTTTATATTTTAAGATAAATCGTTAATATTTGAAAGTAAAATTGTTACTAAATGATTCAAGAAATTGAGTTTAACCGTGGAATCTTCGACAGAAAAGTTCAGTTGTCCATTGAACGGAAATCCTGAGGAGTATTTACATTAAATGGCTTCATTCTATTTCTGAGTAGGTAATAAATTTTTGTTAAGTAAGTAATTCTAAGCTAGCATTTTAGCGTTTAAAGTAAATGCCTGCTATACTATTATTTACTGCATATCAACTACAATGAACATCATAATCTGTTTATTTTAAATGTGGAGTACAGTGAATATACTCGTTATTTAATATATATTTGATTCATTTCAGAGATTAATCTCAAAGTAATAATGTATGTATTTACAAGCAAATAAATACACACATGTTCCGTATTGAAGCTATTAGAAAATGAATACTTACTAATAAGATTTTACTCAAATCCTATAAAGAAGTTTATTTATTCATAGTAGGTAGGTACGTGTTGAAGTTCCGTAAAATAAAGCTTGCTTGTATCAATAATATAAATAACTCTAATCTACAAACTCATATTTTACCATTAGGTAGATATGTTAAACACAGACCGCTTTTATTCCATCTTAAAAAAGCGAAAAACTAAACTTTTCATTCATACTTATGTTTTATTCAGCAAAGAATCCCCGGAATCGATGCTGATCGTGAATAGAAGGAAAATTCTTGCCGATCCTTGTTACAAAGTTCATTACTAATTCACGAGATGCAAATTTTGAAGTTAAATGTAATAAATTCAATATGTTTTCACATTATGTTTCCCGTCTCTACACTATTAGACATCACTCATACCTAAGACGGGTTAATAACTAAGATAGTTTTTATTGCGTCCGAAAAACAATAACAAACCGGTTCGTTCGGAATATGGAATGAAATTTATTACTTCATAATGCTGTCAAAATTTAACCGATGTAATACGTTTTATTCTTTACATAGTTTTTATCATAAGATTATTTACATAAAAGATGAATGCATATTTTATCCAAATTCGGTCTTTGATAGTCAACCAGATAGGTATTTCTTTAAAGAATTTCATTTCATTTGAATAACACTTGGGTGGAAATATCATGTATGGGATCGCCTCAGACTATCCGGTTTTATTTCTTTTCCCTAAATGATGAAAGTTCGATAATGGTACAAATAAGACCCTAATACATCACATTATAAGCGACAGATTTTCGTAGATAAGGCGAGTAAATGTCTTGTGCTTGCAATAAATCTTAATGATATATCACCACAAAGTTTATTAACGAGGAAGATTAGAAAATCAAGAGCGGTCGTAATTTAACACTTTTATCTATGCGTGTATCTAGTTATGAGAGTTCAGGATTCGTGAAAACTGAATTTGTTAGTCCATATAAACTTTAGCGCGATTTGATTTTATTCAAACATATGCCTGCCATGCATCGCAATGTGACCGGTACGGCATATATAGGTACGTTGATTGTACTAGTATGTCAGAAATCTTGATGCAACGTCAAACAAACAAACTGTACAAACTTTAAATTTTGTTTCATCATCATCAGCCTGTGGACGTCCACTGTTGAACATAGGCCTTCCCTAAAGAGCGCTACCACACTCGGTCCTCAGCCTTCCTCATTCAGCCACTTTCCGCCAGCCGCTTTATATCGTCGGTCCATCGTGCTGGAGGGCGTCCCACACTACGCTTGCTTAAACGCGGTTTCCACTCAAGGACTTTCCGGCTCCAACGGCCATCGCCTCTACGACAGGCATGGCATGATGCAGTACCTCACTACCCATGACGTTATAAATGCGAAAGTGTGTTTACTTGTTGGTTTCTTAGATTGTCCTTCAATCACTCCACAACGGAGCATCGAACAGACGTAATTTTTTGCATTGATACCTACAGTTGAAGACCTGGAGAGTGACATGGGCTACTTTATATAAATCAGAGTTCTCACGGGATTTTAAAAACCTATATCCACGCGAATGAAATCGCGGGTTTCAGCTAGTGTCTTATAAGATAGGATTAGGATAGGATTGGGTATGTTTAACATTTTCCATTACCCTCAAATGAAACGTAAATATTGATCTATAATAACGTATGACAATAATAAAATTATGCAACGGGTGGACTTTGACCCTACGACTTTATAGATTGAAGTTCGGTTCTACACTGTTTAGCTTTTCAAAACATTCTAAAGATAGTTGAACTGCTTCAAATAAATACTTTTCAGAAACTGATCTACCTAAGCTACGGTAGAGCGACTGAGACTTCAAACAACGCTATGCCGTATTGTCCTATCCTATCCTTTTGTTAAAATAAAGCGTCCTTTTTTTATATGAAAAGTTTTATCTTGACAATAGCCGAGAACTTTCATCTGTGGGTACAAAGCGTACATATTATTTATGTATGTAACGGCCTCAAAATTACCTACCTATATAACGACATGTTTGTTATTCGTAGCCTGTAGCTGTTCGTAGCAGGACACAGTTTAATCCAAGTTTATGTAACTCCAAGTTAATTAATAATAATATTTATATTCTGTAACGTGGAGTTACATGGATAGTGAATAATTAATTATTTGTTATCTTCTTCTTCTACTGTACAGCTCCTTGACTCCCTATCTCCGCGCCAATACTTGTGGCCGCCAGATACAACAGCATTTTTTGACTGGTAGAATAGCTTCTTCAGAATGTGTTTTCCTAGGTAGATGTTAAGTTTAAGCCTAAGAGCTAACAATAGCAGATAATATGCATCGGAAGCTCACCAATATCCTGGCCTAGGTAGTAGTATGTAGGTGATATCAATCTAGTACACAGCTACATAATATCATTTTCAATACCTAACATATGAGTGCAACCGTTATACGAATATGATCTCGTTACATAAAATTCGGAATAGAGAGAGCAAAAACTTTGCACATCGCTAAAGGCGTCTGATAAAGTGCTACAGAAAAGTTTGAAGTATTTTATATAATAGATTTTACGGAAAATATTTGCGTCAAAGCTTTCCGTAAATAAAAAGTTTTTAAAGATCTTCTATAATATGTAATGATAGTAATTCTCTTCCGTTTATTTTCGTTAGAGTTTGGGGATATAATATTTAAAACATGCAGTTCAAGCACCTCTACAGGAGCTATATGAAAATATACTATTACTGAAAACGCGCAAGCAGACTAGAGCGTCTCGCTACTAAAAATAAGCGATCGATTAAGCGAAAGTAATCATAGGGCACACCGTCTAAGCGCGTCGGTCGTTCTAAAATATGTTTATGCTTTATTAAGGAATTATTCGGCTATAAGGCTTTAATTCAATTGTTCTTAAATAACTATTGGGAGTGCCAATACAGCACAATGCACTCTCCAATTAGCATGATAAATGGAGAAGTAGATAAAATAAACGTTTATTTTGCCAAATCGAAACATCGATGCAGATACGATATTCATAGTTTACGGCTTATGCACATACATAAATATTGCTTACAATTTTGCAAAATGGTAGTAGGTATATGAAAAACCAAATGTAATTTTAATCAATTCGCTTCGAGTATTAAGTTCCACTGGAATGGCCGAATGCGTCAGAAAACCCGTTTTATTAAGAACAAAAGCTGCAATAACTATACGTTAACATGTACGTTTATTTTGCAATCATGTCGTGCGTCAGGATATATAAAACTTTTCTTGCCAAAAAAATTCAACAGAACATTTTTAGTAGAAAAAGTTGCATTGTTGCAAAACGTCCTCTTTTTTTAGTTGTCTGGAGGAAGGCACTTAGCGTTGTACGTTACTTAAAACTCTAATGAGCTATTTAAAAAAGAAAACTGAGATGTGTTAGATTATTGGTAAGAAAAGTTTAATTAATTGGAGCTTATTGTTTTGCCGAAATCTCTTTTCTTGGACCAACAAAATAGGCTGATTAATCAGGCTAAACAGCTCGAGGTCCTATAATTATAATGGTATCAAATATTCCCCAGTGGATTAACAAAGTTTAAAAAGGGCTACCCTTGTCATAATCCTATTTAAATTTCATTATGAACAGGTAGAATCGAATAATTTATACAGAACTTAACTTGGACGGTTTCAGGCTGGAGTCCTTCATTATAAAATTAAACTCAGTATAAATAAGTTTCCATCAATTTATTTCAAGGACCTTAAATTGGATTTCATTTTTAAGTAGGTATATTTTAAAACCATTTCAAGTAATATTTTTAAACTAAACTTTTCAAGCAAATCTAGAACCCTTTCAAACATTTAGACAGCCCAGACAATCACTGCCGACTACTGTATCCAGCATCACTTAATAAATATTTGTTTCTAGCTCAAATTGTACCTACGAGTACCTACATTATTAGCAGTCGCTGAGACGCGCGAAAGCGCCTCTATTTTGTAAGTTCATACACGAAAACCAGACACGTACGAACCGATTCGCTGTTCTGTTTCTAATTTCTAGGCATCACTAGAACAGAATCTGTTCTTCCAGTATTCCAGTATTCATACTATATATTCATATTATCACATGTTCACAAAATAGATGTGACATTTCACCGCGTTTAATAGCCTCATCGGGTGACAGAAGGGCTGGCTCATTTTTTGCGCGAAGGATCAGCCTGGCTGTCCAGCGCGGAAATGCAGCCAGTATTCTTGGCATCATTCCACGCGGGTATGATTTGTATAGTAATTAGATAAGGCTAGCTTTAAGTTTTATTGTTATATTTTCTTTATTAAAAAAAATAGATGTTTTTATTATTATTAGATAGTTCAACTATGGAGCCGTAGACGCTTTGATGGTCCGATGCACCCTTTATTCAGGCATGCTTTACTACGTCTAAATAAGTCGATATCATTATTAAATACATACTTAACCAAAAAACATTCTGCGAACGATTTAAGGTTATCCTCATCTTTACCGCAAGAATTATTGCTGATAGGAGGTGTCGTAAATCCTCCCTCGTAAGGAGGAGGGCGCTCGAAGTATTTTGATTTAATGTCCGCTCGTGTTGACACGTCCTGTTTTACGTGCTTATCGCAATCAAATACAAATAACCGATCTGTGCTTGTTAACGATTTAATATCATGACATTTGTTTGACCGGTGACGATTAGCGAGAAATAAGTTGAGCTAAAAACTAGAAACAAGTTGGTGAGCAACGAGAAGCGAGTGTGTAGTTGGAATGATTTTGTCGCTGGGCTATGAACGAGTGTGCGATTTTGAGTGTAGATGCTTGCAGCGCAGCGGTGGCTAAGACATACCTAGTACGTTTAATTCCTACATAAGCTGCGCTGTTTTGATTAAGTAGAGAAACTTCAAACATAGCTTAGGTATTCCATTGCCCGCTGAGTGACTCTGAGCTTTTTTATGAGAGCCACTATAAGTTTGATTGTATAATTTATTTCAAAATTTCCAAATAGCATAAATCTAATTCTTTTGGAAAGATGGTGGCGTATAACAAGAAGAAGAAGAGTTATTCCTTTTCATTCCATCTTTTACATGGAAGACTCGTTTAACCAAACAAAAGCAAAGATGCCCTCTACGATTTGATGTTTTCACGCCGTTAGGCACGAGTTATTGCCAATACGAGGTATCGTAAAACCTCCGTTTCGTATTGTGATTTAATGCTCGGCGCACACAAAGACGTTCTGTTTTACATACTCAAAATGTCTGAAATTGTGTTACTGCTAGTGTTGGTTTCTAAAATACGGTTACTGGCTCATAGGCTGATATTATAAACCCAAGATATTAAACTTAGTTTTTTAACTCGTTGATCAATATAGCGGTACACTGCACGCGCGCGTAATAATGGCAAACCTACCTACTATACCCTATCCGTGGAATTAAGTTAGTAACTAGCATTTTCTCTGTTTCATTTGGCTTTACGTAACAGAGAGAGCGTTATTCTATTCCATTCCATCAGCCTGTAAGCGTCCACTGCTAGACATAGGCCTTTCCAAGAGCGCGCCACCAAACACGGTCCTTCGGCTTTCTCATCCACCCGCTCCCCGTAACCTTTTTCAGGTCATAGGTCCAGTGCGGTTACCGGTACGCGGTCTCTACTCCAGAACACGTCCGCTGTCATCGGCCGACTGTTCTGCGACGGGCATAACCTGCCCATTGTCACTTAAAAGCTTGCTAATCCTTTAAAGCTATATCAGTCACTTTTGTTCTTCTGCAAATTTCCTCGTTCCAGATTTTATTCCTGACAGTGAACATAGCTCGCTCCACAGCGCGCTGAGCGACTTTTAGTTTGTGATCGAGGCCGACTGTCAGTGCCCACGTTTTTGCTCCATACGTCATCATAGATAGGACACACTCATTGAATATCTTAGTCTTAAGGCTTTGCGGTATCGACAATTCGAAGACCTGACGTAGCTTTGAAAATCCTGCCCAGCCCAGCTGAATTCTTCTGTGAGACTCCTTGTCGCAGTTGTTCCTGCCGAATTGTATAATCTGGCCGAGGTAGTTACATTCTTGAACAACTTCGATGCTGATTCGATTTATGTATGCGAAAGAGCGCTATACGTACTTATCATACTAGCCCGCGAAATGAAGTTAGCTCGTCTTCACTCGGATTTAAGTTTTAATTAGCTAATTATGTGAAAATCTTTTATTTTCGAGAAAAATTAACTTATGTCCATCTTTAAGATACAAATTGTGCGTCAAAATTTGTCAAACACGTTCCAGCGGTTGTGCAATGAAAAGATAACAAACAGACAGACACCCTTTTTCATTTACAACATTAGTACGGATTGAAATCTACTCATCAATATCATTGGTTATCTTTTACCAAACTCATATCGCTGCGTTTTAACAAGTTTCGAAGTAAGCGTAGATGCACACTTCCTTTGATACAATGCTTTTTGTCAAGGGTCGTATCCTAATGCAGTTTGGTGATTATTCTCTTTTAGAATCGCGGTTATTCCCATCCAAGGGATTTTAAATCACGCTCTAACATTGTATAACTACATCGATAGTAATTTCAGTCTTATATGCTTCAGAAAACATGCGGTAAAGTTTTCAAAATAGGTTTTTGGCGAACGAACATAAAAAGTGCTCTAATTACAAACAGTTAATCACTGTAATAGGAGTTGGCGAACTGTGAGATAAACGACGGTCTCCGGTAGTAATTATTCAGTCAGTAGTTGAGTATATGGGTGCATAAATATGCCTAATACAACAACTGGCAATAGATAACAACAAAAAAGCTTTAATAATGATGAAGTCCTCTTTAGAAATATAATTTTAAATGAAAAAGGTTTAATTTCATTTAGAATGAAATAAGATTAAAATGATTTATTTATGCAGTAGGCACGTAACTTTAATTAGCTTGTTATTATCGTCACTCGCTAGGTCAATAATATTAGAAGGAGATCAATGCACAATGTATAAAGTGTAGAGTCTTTTTGATAAATATGTATAGGTCGAGTGTCAATCGGGGTTTCGGGGTTTGAGGCAGAGGTTTGTGACGCCCCGTACACAAGCACGTCACACGATAAGCACAGACTGAAATATATCTCATACAGTCGTCTCGTTATACCTACGCAATAATCTAAACTTATAATTTCTCACGTAGATGCCGTTGGGACTACGTGAAAGATCTATTCTATCTCAACTGCTCTGTCTCTAGACTTTCAGTAACTTTATTTTTTTAAAGTTAATTTAAACCATCAAATAAAATTCTAAAAATCAGCGATGAAACCAATGACGATGCATTACAATTGAACTAACCGTGACTAAAAGTATCTATATAAAGTGCAGTGCTTAAGATATTGTACCAGTGTAATGTCGATGAAAAATAACTTGATTTGTTTGAAAATGCAATGGGCTGGCGGGGGGGAGAAGGTGGTGCTGAGTGGTTGCTTCGCCGATACGAAGCTGTGCATTAACTCATGGTGTCATTGATATCGGAACTGAGAAGCTCCAAGATGTCGGCAGGTAAATATACTAAATATGATAAGATATGTACCTATTTTAAATTGACGAATTAAATAGAACGGGGCTGTAACTTACAGATGAAATGTCAGAAGGTATAATATATTGCGCCTACCTACGAATTACCTACTCTACTAGGTTTAGCCATATGCTATTTAAATGTAATTAGGTAGATAGATACACACTAGTATAATATAATTATATCCAGCTGGTGTTTGTAGATACAACATCAAAGAAGGTTAAAAAATAAGTATTCCCGTGTTTTCTATTTTAATGCAAAATTTTCTTAACGATAAAAGCAAACTCTTGAAGCCTAATAAGACGCTGCGCAAGTGTTGCTGGCAAATTACACGGAAACTTAAGTTCTTTAATTGAATTTAAGTTTCTTTAGAAAAGTGCTCCTCCTTTAAATTGTAATTAGGCTCTTCTGTAGGCTTGAGCCTAAAGGGTGTATGTAGGACGTAAATTTTAAGGTAATAATGTACAGCATTCTTGGTAACTTAAGCTGAGGATAGGTTAACATAAAAAAATATGAATTAGAGTCTACAGATGACGCGAGAGATCATATATAAGTTAAAGATGCCCCAAAATTTTGCCTTACGCATGAAATATATCTGCTTTAGCTTTTTTAATGTTTATAGTACTATGATTACTTACAATTAAAAAATTTGTAAGAATTGCAAACGTTTTATGGTAAAACAATAAATAAAAAAGACTAGAGTAGGTAGCGTGCGACCTAGTACAACTAATATCGGAAGGTTGAGTTCAATGTAGGCTACGCGGGCCCGTCCTTCGATATATTATATCTTTGGGTGAAATATAATATTATTCAGGTACTTTGACAGCGGGATCAGCTGTGGCTATGATCGGAGCCAACTTGCGCTTCGGTTCAGCAGGCGCAACTAACTCCTCCGTCGTCAACAACACCAGGCTGTGTCCGCCAGGAGGCGCTGCGAGCGCTGCCGCGTTGTTGGCGCTCTCTGGACTTGGAATATCGGCGAACATTGCGCTCATGGCGGTCATATTGAGCAAGAAGCAGTTGAGAAGGTAAGTTTTTTGTTGTTTGTTATCCCAGTTAAAAGGGCTGTAACATATTCTTAGGGAAAGGAAATATTGTGTGGTGGACAAAAAGTTCGCGTGACTCAATCCTACACTGCCGCCATGGGACAAAAAATTCTTCCCCTCAAGTAGTGACACGCACAGACGTTTTATCTTCTCCGGCCCTACTCTGTCGGAGACTCGGATTTCTTAGGTACGCTCACTAGAGATCGAGATAAGACTGTAGTTTAGCTTAATTTAATTTGTAAATTGGATATCAGACCAGCTCTCGATTTTGATTGACTAAAAACAGAGGTAATGATCAGCTGGTGTTGATTTTTTTACTGAGCTTACTGACCGTATTCATTTCGCAAATGGAATGAATATAAATAAATGAATATTCCTTATATTTAGGGAGACACGTTTTATGTAAACTTCATTGAAATGTGATATTATTTTTGTTAAGTAGAGATAAAAGGTCGAGTGAAGAGCACACATTCCAGATAGTTGTTCCCCAACGGGTGGTTATTCTAAGTCCCCCCACTACTTCCGGCAACAAACATGACTATCTCTGTGTGACTGTGTGCGCGTGATGCCACCAACAGAAGTCGCTGGAGGGAGAACGCAAGAGTAGCAGTGAAGGAGAGTTCATAACTACAACCGCTCTGCCACGAGAGAATGATTAAATAGATTTTTTTTTTAAAAAAAAAAGGCCTCTGTCATCTCTAAGACAAAAATTAGAAGTTTCTACCATAAAAAATAGGTAATAGTGAAAAGTCGTAGCCGAATTTCGCATAGTGGCATTATTTTCTAAAAGTCTAGTTATATTCCAGTTTCACCTGTCTGACCCGCACTATAAAGAATAGCAGCTTGAAATATAAAACTTGGGGAGCGCGGTTATTTTCAACATTGTGCTTCAAACCTACTTATATTTCCTTGAAATATATTCCATGTAGTTCTTTTCCTTCAAATCAGAATACATAGGTTCATGAGAATATTATCTCTATAAAGAACAAAAGCGACGAAAGTTTTGAACTGCGTCCTAGCGCTAAAGTCTGTAGTGCAGTAGGATTATGGGATAATCCTATCAGAATCCAATCAGTGACGCCCGAAAGCTATTTCATATAGAAAGTCCAGTATTTCCTATGCAAATAAAATCAATACTTAGGTACAAAATGTAGTACTCAGAAACTTAAATTGATTGTAATTTGATACAAGTTTCTCCACTGTCTTGGTTATAATCGCCTAAGCGTTTAGGCTCTCTAGCAGCCATGGCGTCTAAACAATGAAACTCAAGCTTCTCTGTGGCAGCGATAACTTGCTCGAATGCGTCCCTTTGGACGCGCAAACTGCTCGAAGAAAGCCAGGTTAGGCTTCAAAGCTCGTTACAATACTACCCAATGAATATCCATGAGTGATTGCTGCCATACTTCTAAAACGCAATAATAACAAATACAGGCGGTACTTAAAGTCAAAGCAATTCCACAGCATCTGTGGCTAACGATTGTTATCATCAAAAGTTATTATATTAAGAGATGATAACGGAAAACGACGGCGGCTTAACGAGCTTTCTGGGGCAGTGAGGGAAAACGCCCTTCATAAACCACGTACAATCATCCAAATCGCAGCAATTATTATTTTGCAATAAAAGTAACAGCTTGCTAATGATACGTGACTGAACATCATAGGTCTGTTTTTATATTATTAGAGACAACCATATAGCACGTCATAATAGCCAGCTGTTGCTCCTCTGAATGTTTATACCTAATACTATATCTAATACCTTTATCGATTTAATGTAAGACTAGCTGATTCACCCGGCTTCGTTCAGTTCAAAGATATACCACTATGTAACATGTTGTACGCGCACTACACCCGCACCACAAGCGCACCATACATACGATACACACTACATGTGCATCACACACGCAACACACACGCACGCATACGCAATACACACGTAACATACTCGTACCTCGCCTGCGCTATGTACGCACCCCTATATATGCACCACTATCTCTATAGGAAATAGATGATGACCACGGCTTTATAAATATGAATTTGGGTTTTTCGAAAATCCCTTGGGAACTCTTTGTTGTATGTATGTATTCGGATTTTGCGGGACAAAAGGAGACCATATCCGGGATGCAAGCTATCTCTGCACCAAATTTCATCAATATCGATTAATTGAATGGACCGTGAAAAGCTGAACATCATAAGTGAAAACAGACAGACAGATAGTTATACACATGGATTATATTCTGTAATCACTACACATTGTTATCAGTACCCATATTAAAAATGCAAAAGTGTCTTTGTTTGCTAGTTTTTTGGTTTGTCCGTCAATCACGTCGCCACGGAGCAACGGACGACGTGACCTTTTTGCATGGGTATAGTTTAAGGACATAGGCTACTTTTATCCTGGAAAATCGAAGAGGCACCGCGGGATTTTTAAAAACCTTAATCCACGCGAATAAAGTCGCGGGCATCAGCTAGTGCTTGAATACAGAAACTCATTGCATTATTCGCTTTAAGGTACCTTCCTTTAATATTGAATCTCATAATAGTCTCACGATATACCTACCTATGTCAATATATTATTTTCGGATGACTGCGTGTTTCCATCAAGCGCTTCCTAAATTGATTTCAGTTTCCTAAATTGATTTTTTTTGTTCGCTAATCTTCCAATATAAAAGGTTGAGCTTATTAAAAATGCAAGTGAAAAGGAAAATGTATTTAGTATATAAGTATATCCATTTTTTTTTTTACAAAATAGTACAATTTCTTTTATCTCTTCTTTCTTCTTTTGAAATTATTTCACCTTTCTTAAATATAAATTACCAAATAGAATATGCATATTTAAAATATGAAAATAAAATATCCAAAAGCTTATAAATAAAAAATCCTGAAAAGCAAATTGTGCGTTATTTCACACTTTTGCTAGCGAAATTTTTTAGCGATTATTAACATTAAAAATTCCTTAAAACCTAGTTTTTTTTTAAATAACAAGCATGAAAATTTATTCATTAAAATGTACCTTCCCACATTGCTTAAGCAACAATGTTGTATGACAATGTATTTTCTTTGAACGGAAACAAGGTCAAGGGATCAAAACTCATACTCACTTTTGTAACATTTATCTTAAACTATCTATACATATAATGTTTGTGTTCTTTTGTGATATTTTACATTAATCTTAATATTCTTTAATGTTTAGGTAACTTATTTTCGTATTTGAACCTGATAGACTAATAAATGAAGTACAAAATTAGCATAATTACCATTTTACACAGAAATAATACTCAAATATACTTAATAAAAATAGCATTTTTATACGAGTGTAATAAGATACGTCATATATAACCGGAACCTGAAAATTCTGCATACCTACCACCAAGACGAATCGATGTTGCCGTACAATGGACAGTGAAAGTCTTAAATTGACTTAACTTTAAAGAAAATTCAAACTCGTAGCATGAGAAAAAAATCATAAAAATGTACCTTTGCACATTGCACAAGGTTGTAATCGTGCATCGTGGTTCATTTTACATCTTGAGATGGTAATGTAAAAGCATGTAAAAGTGTGTCAAGGTTCGGTATAGGTGTTGTTTTTATTAATGTGGGGACGCTAAAGATAACGTTGAATAATGCCCGTATTCACAATCATTACTATGAGGTCTCATAGTGCGCTCAAACGCATAGTGTAGGTTCCACCAATCAGATCATTGTAAATTGACGTGATACAGTAATCTGATTGGTGAAACTCACACTATGCGTTCGAGCGCACTATGAGACCTCATAGTAACGTTTGTGAATATGGGTGGTGTCTTAAGTTGCCTTCAAACCACGGAAATATACCTAATATAAACTTTTCTTGACCAGAAATATAACAAAAAATATTTGCGTCTTTATGTATTTATACGAGTTAAAATACGATATAGATACTTTTCAAATATCTACTTGTTCATTTTATTCAAATTAGAATTAGGTATAATAATAACTGACAATTGGATAAAATAAACTTACTTAAATTTAAATTAAAACTTGAAAAACATTAACGTAAAAACTAAAATGAATTAAATTATATCTAAAACCTCATCGAGACCACCACAGCGAGGCATACCCAAAAGGCTAGCTCTCGGGTCCCTTAAATAAATAATATAATTTTAATTTATTAGACTAGCAATAAAATACTTGTTATTATAACGTAGGTATATAAACATAAATTTATCATCCCGAAGCTAGCAAGCACGTCCCTAATTTCTTAGCATTCGCGTACATTTCGAGGGTGAGATAATATTTAAGTTTGCTACGTGAGACGCTCGCAACCATCATATCCCATGAATGAATAAAATCTTTGCATAAGAGAGAGGATGTCAAAACCAAAAAATGTATCAAAACGTAGGCATATTATGATGCTTTTAAAATTTAATCAATAACTATAGAAATAAAATAAAAATCTCGTATAAAAATTGTAAGATAGGTAATACAAATAGTATGGTGCCCAAAACGCTGACGCTATTCTTAATTTTTTTTTTTAATTATATAAAATCACAAAATAAAATACAATATTTACACATAATTGTTGACTCCAGCTGAAACCACGTAGGTTTATTTACCTGGAGTCGTACATTAATTCTAAATTTTAATGACTTACTATTTTAATATACTATGATAAATATGTGTACATACAACAAAAACCACCAACATTCAACAGAAACTCCTTCAAAGTTCTTATTACTATTAGATTTGGGCTTTTTTTGGCTACCTTAACGTCAGCACTTGAGGCACCAGACTCATGGATAATTTTTGTGATGCATTATTATTTATTAACTTTTTCCGACTGCTAATACGCGACTGCCCGAAATAGGAGTTAAATTATTTCAGAATTGATACCTATCTATTTATGTATGTAGGCATGTGAGCTTCTCTATTCCACCACAACTTCTAAGTGCTTCAACAGATTTGGATGAATCGTTATCATCCCGAGTGACACTGACTATAATTTTATTTGAAAAAAAGTCAGGCAGGGCAGTCCTGTTTTTTTTTTATTAAGTATAGCTTGTTTGCAATATATTATCTTTGTGCATCTGCCCTTAAACCCTTAGTCCAACCACTTGTTCATGATTTTAAGATTAAATTTTTCGACAGGTGGTCACACGGTCTGCTCTTCCACCAGGCAGTTGTGGACTGCGCACGAGCAGCAATATTGCTTCCACTCGGCATTGCTGTATTCCGATGTCAGCCTGTGTACAAGTGTTCACTAGTGGAAACTGCGTTCCTATTACTTGTGAGTACATTTTTAATTTTTATAAACGCCCATGACATTATGTGAGGTGGGCACGAGAAAGAGCCGCGGTTCTGCAGACACATACAGCTTTAGAAGTATCATCATTTAAACCTGTGCGTGCGGCCAAAGCAACTACGAAGCGGGAACGTCAGCCGCGCGGCGGTCAGTTCCACGATATTTAATGGTGCCATGGACACCAACGAGACCACAGCAGTCACGTAGATGTGCATTATAGATACGCGGCGTGGACCTCCTGCAATTCATACCGTATCCAACGTTCTGACGCGTTGGAGTAGCCGCAGCTGGAATACTCGTAGCACACGCAAGCTCACGTTTAGTGCACACCCTGATGCTGTGTAAGTCCGCGTGCATTGTATGTACTTACATAATCATTTTCTGTTTAACCAGCCCAGTTTATGGTACGAAATTGATGTGTCTGGAATAAGTTTGCAAAAATCACGTATAATTTTTATTTTATGGCTTGTCGTAAAAATTTCTTGCATATTGCACATGTGATATGTAATTCTAGAAGGCAATTGTTTGACTGGACCGAAGCCAGGGTGCATTCATACCTGTCAGCTTTAGAGGAAAATTCAATTACGTACAAAATAAAATTACGTAAAAATAAGAGCAAAAATATTTATTTGCCTAAGAAAGCTGTGAAAATACTGCAATGCAATCTATTGCATAATACAATGCATATTAGTTAGTAAATTATGTTTATTATTAATTATATATTTTATATTTAGTAGGTAATTAATAAATATCATCATCATCATCGTCAACCCATTGTCGGCTCACTACTGAGCACAGATCACCTCTCAGAATGAGAAGAGTTACGCCATAGTCTACCTAGCTGGCCAAGTGCGGATTTAAAACGAACATACTTAACTCCGAAAAGTTAGATAGAGGTGCGTGCCCGGGATCGAACCACGGACCCCCAAAGAGATCGTCTTTGTCTTAATCACTAATCACTGCTTTTTGATTATACAACATACTTAATATTAGCAATTCATGTTCAAAAATCTTAATTTATAAAAATTTAATAATTTCTTTCAAATTAGCTTCTTATATTAATTATTCTGTTTGTTGAAATGGAGTTGTAAATAAAATTTAATCCTTAATTGGCTTCTACATGACATCGCACTAGAGTGCTTGTTGATGGCGAAATGACTAATTAATATTTTAAACAGCAACATAATATATCAAATTATTTGTGTCGTATTCACATTTCACTACAAAGCTCAGACAAAAGTAATCTACTATAGTAGTACTATATGTATAGGAGTAGTATAATATACTAAATCGTGCTATTTACTCAATACTTAACACAAAGTAATTATAAATTAAAATCAGTTTTATAGAAAAATCTAGCAAAATTCTTAACGCAATGTGAAATGCAAGCATCTATCATTGTAATGTAGGTACCTAACTAGTATAAATACCTAAATATCTTAGTACCTTAGGTATTTACTAAAAGCAATTTTCGTACAATTTTTCTATAAAATAAATCCAATTCCTTTGAGCAAATTGAAAATTCATGAAGCTACTGACGGTCGACGGTCAAGACAAAGAGATTTTACCTGTGGATTGCGCTTTCACTCTGAAACGAAATAAAAATTACAGCGGTAATAAATTGATACATTTTCAAAGTGTAAATTGTCACAATATAATTTCTTTTTTTTAACCCCCGACCCAAAAAGAGGGATGTTATAAGTTTGACGTGTGTATCTGTGTAATTGTCTGTTGCATCGTAGCTCCTAAACTAATGAACCGATTTTAATTTAGTTTTTTTCTTTGAAAGGTGGCTTGATCGGAGAGTTCTTAGCTATAATCCAAGAAAATCGGTTCAGCCGTTTGAAAATTATCAGCTCTTTTCTAGTTACTGTAACCTTCACTAATTGCTGTCGGGGGTGTTATAAATTTTTAATTTAAACTTGTTTTAGTTCATAGTTACAAAAGTTAAAATTTATTTATTTTGTGTTTTAGTTTACCTCTATATCTACCTTCAATTCTTTTAAAAATAACGCACAAGATTGACGTAGACCGTAGTGTACGCATCAGTGCTTGGTCCCAGGTGTAAAAGCACAGTAAACGTTTTGTTTATTTAGCATTTTTTCAGAATTGAAACGCTTACTCTGTTTGCGATCAAATCTGTAGGAATATATCTATACTTACTAGTTACTAATATTATAAAGACGAAAGGGTGTCTGTCTGTCTGCTAGCTTTTAACGCGCCAACAGTTGAACCAATTTTGATGAGATTTGGTACAGCGTTAGCTTACATCGCGGGGATGGATATAGGCTACTTTTTATCCTAGAAAATCAAAGAGTTCCCACGAACCGATTTATATGAAAGGTTCAGAGGTAGCTTGCGTTCCGGAAATTGACATAGGAACTTTTTATCCTGGAAAATCTAAGAGTTCCAGCGGAATATTTACAAAACCTTAATCCACACGGACGAAATCGCGGGCATCATCTAGTTTGTAAATAGTGGTAAAGTAAACCATGTACATTAATTATTTATTTATTGTTATATTGTTTCAATACTATGTCAAATAAAATATAAGTACCTAATATTTATTTTAATCCGATTGAAAAAATTTCAGACCTTGCAAGTAATCTATCAAAATATAAAAAATATTGTGAATGGAACACTTACAATTTTAGTCAGGTACTCAAATTTTCTTACAAAACTCATAACAAGATTTGAATTGAATTGAAATCTTGTTTATTTTGCTAAGCAGAATGTAAGATTGCTGCTTTATACTTTGAAAAGCTATTGCAATGGATGGAATGGAGATATTTAACAAAATCTTAGCACCGAGAATTCGCTTTAGGTTATTTATAGTAATCTTTATTCTCCAACTTGTTTGAATATTTGAAGTAATATCTTCTACTTATTGAAAGGAAAGAAGGTTTTTACTTATTGAAGAATTTATTATATTCTTTATGTATTTATTTTAAATATTCATATACACTTACTTTATTTTTAATGATTTTTATGGATTTATGCTATTTTCACAAAACGTTCGGTCATTTAACCGGTAAACATAAAAAACAAGAAAATAGATTTTAATTACGGTCATTTTCAAACCACACTGCCTCAGTGGCAGGTTGCCAATTTGGCATTATGAGCAATTTTGTCCCAACGACGATCTTAGCAACATCCCGCCGGATAAGAGGCATACTAGACCCTTAAAACTAGTATAATCAGTTGGTGGCACTAGCTAATGCCATTTGTAACATCGTTGTTTTTATTTAAAAGAAAAGTTTAAAATGCTCCAATGCAGTAGAAAAACAAATTTATCATGGAAAGCTTTCTATCTAAGTTTTATTGATCGCTTTTGATATGGTACCTACCATATGATCAATATTAGCCAATCATAATAACCACGAAACGTGAAAAACCGTGATGGCTCGATTGATTTGCTCTTAAATGTATAATTATTATTGTTATCGAATGGCACTTGCATCTTTTTAAAACTGCATAATATTCTATGAACAAGGTATATAATGTACCTGCCATTGTGTTTTAAAAAGCCTCTAAGCACAATAGCTTAGATAACTTCTATTGTTCGAAACTTACACAATAAGATTCTTGTCTACATCGTTACTTTATCGATACCTCAAGGTTGGTACCCACGTGATGAAATTTTTTTTACCTACGTTTTAATAATTTGATGATTAACAGAATTGAAATAATAGTTTCAATCATGAGGAATAGCGGAAGAATCCAAAGAAACGACAAGTGGCAACCCTACAAGCTTACAAATCTACAAAAACCGAACTCACATAATATAATCTCCGTAATTGCGTAACAACAATTATACGCTTTTCCCCAGGTAACAGTCTCCACAGTCAACATGCTGACAACGGTACTGAACGACAGCCCTATATTCCCTGAAAACGAGGAGGAGCAAGCTGATTTATCGGCCCCGTTGCTAATGGATAGTCCTCAGGTAGCTACAATCACTTATTTCTATTATTTTACTTTGAACTTCTTTTGACCATAATTATTTCAGATTTTTTGATTGGTATACTTTGAAGATAAGGGGGGGGGGGGATATTTTTTTCGCCGTTTTGCACGATAAATCATCTCTTTTAGAATATACAGGTACCTAATAAGCCCTTTCATACGATACTCCACTTTGTATAGTTATCTTCTTACTTTGGAAATTGAAAATAAGTATTATTTGTTCATGAGCACATTTTTTTGTGTGATGTAACCACAAATTCACGGTTTTCGGATTTTTCTCCTTACCTCTACCTACAAAATTTATGATTCTAGGTCGACCGGAAGTACCTTATGAGTTTCAGACTCGACAGACAGACAAACAGACAGACATACAACGAAGTGATCCTGGGTTCCTTTTTCCTTTTAAGGTTCCTAAAAAACGCTGAATATATGTATCACAAATAACATTTATCCTGTTCACCAATTTAGCAATTTTATTACAGTAATAAATAATTCGTTCCTTAGAACATTCTATCTACTCGTGTATCAGGTTTTAGCAGTTCACTATCAAAAAAGGTAAAAAATCTTTTATCTCTTGCCATTGTAACGTTCGACATTGGCCCGCTAAAGAATAAAGATGACCGTGACCGAAAACTGAGTCACAATGTTACCTTTTTTATTTTTTAAGAAATCTCTATCTAATGACATAGATCACATAGAATACCCCACCAGAACATTGAAATGCCACAAAAATACCTTGAAAGAATATATTATTGTTCATGTCCACATGTCTAACATAATATAGATCTACACCTTTCTCATTATTGTAGTACACAATGTTTTCTGACAATTTAAATGAAATTGTAACATCATATGTATTCGGTATTGTAGTCAAGAATAGCGTCGAAATAAACATTTAGTTTAGTTGGTTCCTTTGTTTCAGTGCGTCCTTTTCGGCACGTTTATGATATGGTTCGCGTCTATTACGATAAACCTTGGACCCACTTTCTTATCGGGAGCGTTGGCGGCGAGCGCCGGCTCTTACGGCTCGTATGGCCCATCACCGTCCTGTCCCTTAGTGCGAGGACCGTTTAGACATTACGTACTTAATGCTCTATGGATAGGCGTTAACGCTGTCTGCGTTGGATTGACACTATTCCATTTACGGAAACTTCATCGGGATCTTACTAAGGTGCGTAGAATTTTAGTAGATTTACAGGTGTCTTTGTAAACAAACAAACAGTTACGAAAAGTTTAATCTAGTTACCCAACAGATCCATTACCACATAGCATATTACATTCATCGTAATAAGTGTTATAGTTTGTCCCACTTGTCCATGTTAGATAGGATATCGCATATCATTCATCGCTTTATAGCCGATCAATTAATTAGCAATAGCAACATAAAGGGTAGTACAAGGTATCTATCATTTTGTGATTATAACTTAATTTCATCTCTATGAAATTCCACAAGAGATAGCGCTCCGTAACTCATTTTAAATCACAGCGAAGCACGGTCACAGTATGTCTGCTGTGGTACGTTGGTTCTGATGCAAGCGATGTACCTACTATAAATATATAAAATCAGTTGGTAAATTGCCAATATTTTACCTAACTTTACATATAAGATTTAAATTTTCGCGCACGAACTTATTTGGAATAGCATCACACATGGCCGTGACATGTACTATTCCGAAAATTGTTTTCCCGAAGTCGTGAAGTTTTCGTAACAAAATTCAATGAAATTGGATAAAATTTAAATCTTATCGCATGCAGGCTAACGTAGAGGCTGTACGAGTAGCTGGTCTAGTGACCACGCTAGTCAGCATGGCAGGTGACAACAGGCGCATGGACTCGCTGCCCAACAGCGTCGGACCGAGGGTATGTACGCATGCATTGCATGCGTAGACTTCTTGCATCGTAATCTTCAAATTGCACAGTAGCGTAGGCTAGTGTGAATGTCTAATACTCTCAAAAGGATTTCAAACTACTACTTTTGTAACTAGGTACGCAAGTTTCAACGACTGGAAGTAACTTGTACTTATTGATTTTTATCTCAATTTTAGGCAATTTGAAATTTGAATTTCTTACTTAATTCCCCAGTTTTAATTAAATTTTAATTATAGATTTTTTCGATCGCTCCATAGATTCTTATCTCACGATTAGTATAGGCACCCGTCCTCTTATATGTTTTTTTTTTTTTCAACTTTAAATTAAAATCTTTTTCTTTGTAACAGTATACCTATCTACATTTTAATAAAATGATTATTCAAATTTAAACTAATGGAGAATATCTTTCAGACAGTCGATGGCGCACTGGCAGACGGTCAATGCCGTTCGACGGGTAGCGCCAATCTTCCACTTGGAGGCGGTCGCAGACTGAGAGGGTATCTAGCTAGAGTGGAACGCGAGGGAGTTCGCCGCGTGCGCATGTTCCTGGTCATCACTGCGGCGTACGTGCTATTCTGGGGGCCACTGTTCATCATAACGCTGCTGCACCACCCGGCTTTGACTTCACATGTAGCGTATGAAGTAAGATGCCATTATATCATTTTCATTGATACCTAAAAAGTAATAGTTTTTACAAAATAAAACATCATCGAAATTAATAGCTTTTATTGAAGGCAGCTGCAATATTCTGGCCCTTTTTTTAATACGGGTATTTTTGGCCCACTGAATACAAATCTAAACTCATTTTCAAGCAAAACAGCTTAAGACTGTATTGATTTAAGTCCAAAATTAATGATTTTGATCACTGAATACAAACTTTCAAACAAAACATGAAACTGAACTAAAATTGAGTCCTACTCTTGTGATTTCCATCAAAACGGTACAAATGAATCACAATGAAATTCCATAGCTTTCACTCAGTTTTCTGCTAGTCCTGTAAAATTTTATTTCAAGCAATTACTCCGTATTGCTTGCCAGCACATTATCGTTTCAACGATGTAATAAAGGTTCCGCTTCGTCAGGCAACTTTTTCAATATCAATCAACTAGTATAATAAGGTACTTCTTCAACAGCTGTACTTTCAAATCACGCTGCACATATCGTACGTGCACGCAGCAGTGAACCCGCTGTTGTTCCTCGCCCTGCACCGCGCGCTGCGGCGAGCTACGCTGCAACTGTGCTGCGGGTGCTGCGTGCACTGGAGTCAATTCGTACTGGCTCTCACTGCAGCCGGTAAGCTTCAGTGAAGTGATATAACCATTTCCCTTTCTTTTCCTTAGAATACGTTTTCAGGAATGAAAGTCTGATTGAATCTGTCTTTTGTATATTATGTTATAATTTTGGTCTATTAACGAAGATGTAGATTTCCCGTCTACACAGACAGATTTAACATAAAACTTTTCATGCTACATTAGTTTACTTCGAAGTTACATTGTTTCTACACAATTATAGTAAAGTAGTAAATGAACGAGCAATGTATTCAGTAAGATGACAGTCGTGAAAAGGAATGTTGATTCGTTCTGGTCAGCTTTGTTTTAATATTTGGGCATAATAAAACTTGTCTTTTAGGGTTCCGTACATGTTTATGTTTTTGTCACAGTGTGATGGTACGGTGTGATCGTCTATACTAGTGGTTAAGATTAGGCATTATGAAGAGATAAAATAAGAAATAAACTCAGCTGAATTATAGAAACACCTAGGTATTTAAGTCATGAGTTATTTACAAGTAATTAATTGGTACAGTACGTTGGGTGAACACGTAGACTTCTCGACCAGCTAACAGGTTTACACGGATTGAATTATAAAAAATTAATGTAAAATTTCAACTCCTCAAAATAAATATAATGAGTGGAGAGATTTGTTAATTTAGAACGTCCTGTTAGTGTGGAAAATCAGTTGATACGTGTATTTGCCTTATTTAGGCCATCGGTTTGAGACCAACCGGCATTCCTCAAGCACGGGGGGAGCCCTACACTGAAATCTCAGTCTTTTAGCATTGTTATCGGGGCACAGCACTTGGACCCTCCTATTTTCGCTGCGAAGCGTTTTCAATTGCCTAGGTACGGAAACCTAGGTTCTTTTCAATGAGCTCTGGGCTCGCCCCAAAACCATGGTATTTTTGTATATTTATATATTTGTTTGATTGATTGTCAATAAATTGGCCAATTTATTAGTTCGGAGAGTCCAGCTGTATAAAGACATGACGTGTTTGCTTTGTGCCGGAATCTCGCTGCTGGTACGTCACCAATCAACCATGTACCATATAATATCAAGCAAAGGAATTACAAAGTACAGCAAAACTAGTATTTTTATCTATTCAAAAACTCGGTGATTCACAAATTCAGCTGGCGTCGGTTTTAACAGATAATGTTACCTAAAATGCTGTTTGGGAAAGATCGGTACACCATAAAAAAAAAGGTACCTACCTGCCTCGCCATCTGTCCTCCGGAGGCAGCGTGTATTCCATTGTCTCGTTCAGGGTATTTTAGTAGGTAGATGAAATTTAGCTGTTACTCGAAAGTATCCTCGACAAGGTCCCTTTAAGGTGTCTTTAGCCTGGGATTCGAACCCAGCCAACCCTATTATCTTTAGTAGTGGAGAGCATTCTTGGTATATTAGTACTAATCGTTTTGTGATAATAAAAGTATAAGGAAAAACCATCGTGAGAATTTCACATAATGGTATAAAATACCATATGATGAAGGTAAACTTGATCGAGAGTTCTCTATGAAGTCCGCGCTCAGTAGTGAGCCGGTGAAAGCTGTTCATGTTGATGAAGACGATGTTTATACCGCGGTAGCTAGTAGTTTATAGCACACCACCTTATTTTAGCTATTGAGTAATTTTTCTACCAAATCTATAATTGTAACGACAAGTGTCATTCCATCAGACTGCATTAGACTGCTAATTCAATTTTATTCCCTATTTAATGCTGAATAAGAGCTAGTATTATAAATAGGTGCACTGCTGAAAAAAAAACCTAACCTAATTTTTACTTAATAATAGGAATTGTGATTGGTAAATAGGTCATATGAGAAAATCTTAATATTGGAGCTCAAGTTAGTTCGATACATGGTTTCTTCGTATCTTTGGCTTTGTTAATATTACAATACGATAGTCTAGCCTCCAAACAAATTGAATCTCCATTATTAAATGTCTAGGAAAATGTATCTAAATATAGCAAATAAAAGATGATAGTTATACCCAAGTGCATTTATTTCTGGTAAATAATTGTTTATTTACTCATACAGTTGAGTATTTAGAAAAAAAGAAGAGAAACTGAATTTATTATTTAGACTGGGAATTAAGTAACTTTATTACATTAATTAATTCTCGGCCGAATATTTGCTTCCTAAGCCATACTAATTATTGAAAGGGAAAAGCAAATATTCAAACAAAAAAACCCTTTCGGCTTTATATAATATTATGTACACCATTTTATCTAAAATACACACATGCCCACATAATCAATAGAGATATTATCTATAATTCTTACTTCTATAATAAAGTAAATTTTAAGGACACACATTATGCGTAAATTATAATATATTCATTATTTATTCTAGATATATTTGAATCCTAGTTCCACAAAGAGAAATGTCCCATTTCTATAATTTTGGATGCAAATCTAATAGTTATACACAATATTGTAACACCTCCTAATATCCAAATAATAATATCATCTCTAATTTAGTTTGTAAAATAATTCTTTACTCAAGATTTTTGGAACTGATTTTCAAATAATCTAGTTTAAAATTAAATGTAAATTAGTACATCACCATATATCAGCTTCTGCTGGCCCGGATACACACTATTTTATTCTATTTATAATTTTTCTATTATTAACTATACAATTGCAATATATTTCTACACTTAATTAATATTCACTGTTAGGCTCTACTGCACGTTGAGCCAGACCTCAATCGAATGTTCCTCTCGGTCCCCCAGTGTAGACTTAAAACGTCCACACGGATATCTTTTGTTCACGCCCATGATCTGAAATGAAAAAAAACCCAGCGAAATTTCGGTTTCTGATTGGTTCACTCTTGCGCACAGAATTACCCTGGCTGATGGCTAATTGGCTGAAAATAAAATGTATTTCGAACATCCCTTAATGGGCCGTACCTTTTGCTTTCTCACGCTCTTGCCTTGCCTAGACCACTCGCATAACACGTGATTACAATTTTGTACACTTGTAGAGATTTCTAAGTTAAAATTTACGACTTTTATCTAATTTATGACCGACCCTAACGCAATTTAGCTTTAGAGCAATTTATTTTGCCCTTTTGTTTTTTATACTTCCTTTCCTACAATTACTCAGAATCTTAACTAATTTATTTCTTTTCGTGCGAGATTTTTGTTTTTAAGAGCAAGGCTTCAAATTTCCGACAGTCATAAAACCGTATGACGGATGGCAAGGCCATCTCACGCTCCCCCAAAATAGATTTTTAATACACGTAGCTCCTTTTGTCCCTGCAGCTGTGCTAGTCGTTTCAAAATCTATTTTTCCCCTTATCTGTATTAGAACGCTAGTATCTGACCTCCTACGCCTATCTATTATACCCTCGGGCATGACCATAGCTATTTAACTCAGGTATCTCTTTGTTTAGTGTACCCCAAACTACCTGTTTTCTGTCCCTTTTAATACTCTAGTTTTACCTATCTTTCTATTTATCTACATAGTACCTAAACAAATGAATGGCATTGTAGTTACCCTTAACTTTACCAGTATGAACGTCTATTAATGTATATACATTATTATATGGAACTGCCCCTATTATGTACGGTCCTTCATATAAGCGCATGAATTTTTTTGTCAACTTTTTATCCGCATCTGACTTCGTAAAAGTCTTAAGTTTCACTAAATCTCCGATTTCGAATTGTATTAACTTATGATTTTTGTTATAATGTAATTGCCTACTTTCGGCCGCCTTATCTATGTTTTGTCGTGCCTGCTGTCGAATCTGTTCTAACGGTTCACCCTGTAAGTCTGCCCTCACCGATGAGTCAGTGTTGAAATCAGTCGATAGCAGAGTACGCTTTCCATATATAATCTCGTTTGGCGAATATCCCGTTGTAGTATGTATTACCTGATTATAACAATCTTCTATATCCGATAATAGATCTACCCATGAACGATGCGATTTGTCGCAATACGTCCTGAATAATCTACCTAACTCTTTATTAACCCTCTCTGTCGAATTTGGCCGCGGATTTCTAACAGATGTGTGCGTTAATTCGATACCTAGTTGGCGAATACCTAACTCGAAAACTTTTGAAGTAAAGTTCGCGCCTCTGTCTGAACATAATGTCTTAATTGTGACCTGCTTATGAAACTTTTTTACACAAGTTAAAGTAGCCTTCCCACTAGCCTGGCGTAGTGGGTATAGTCTGATTAACTTACTATAAGCATCTTGCATTACGAATATGTATTTAAACCCAAATCGTCCTGCTGGTAAAGGTCCAAAAATATCGCAAAAAACTCTCTCTCCTATTTCCTTCGCTATTACAGTTTTAATCGGCCCCGTGTGCGTTTCCAAAGCATGTTTTGACTTTTGACATGCCTCGCAAGCTCTTACAACACGACCTATTATACGAGACATATTTGGGAAATAATATTGACGTTTCATCAGAGCATAAACCTTGTATCGCCCGAAATGACCTACTTCTTCATGTATGCTAACTATCAAATCCCTTAGTATGTTCTCGGGAACATATAATCTTAAGATATCCCCTTTTATGTCTGTTCTATAAAGAATCCCTTCTTTAAGCACGTAGTACTTTGATTCAGAAGCGTCTGCTGTTTGCACGCGTCTAATTATCTCACTAGCAGTCTTGTCGCGACTTTGATAACTACCTATCTCTCTCCATCGCTCCCGCACTAATCGTCCTAATGATGTTTTAAATAGATTCATTTCAGGCCCCGTGGCCTTGTTAGTTAATACATCAGTGGTCCCCTTTAAGTGTCGAGACAATACGTCTGCTACAATGTTTAGTTTACCTTTCACATGTTCGACTGTGTAATTAAATCGCCCTATATAATGAACCCAACGTATCATCCTAGCGCTCAATAGTTTGCACGTCTGCAAGAATATCAGGCTTTTATGATCAGTCCTAATGACTAAATTCGCTCCTCTCAAATATGTTTCAAACTTTGACAAACTGAAAATGATGGCCCATAGTTCTTGTTCAGTGACTGTCCATTTGCGTTCTGTCTCTGTCAATGCTTTACTACAGAACCCTAATATTTGTTCTTCACCAGCTTCATTCAATTGATAGACATAACCCGAAACCCCCAAATTACTGCTATCGGTTTGTAAATAATAAGTTCCCTTAGGATCTGGGTGTACAAGAAGTATCGTGTCTATAAACAATTTCTTGACCCTTTCAAAACAATCGTTAATTTCCTCTGTCCATGACCATTTCGTATTTTGTTTTAATAGGTCACACAGTGGTTTAACCTCTTCGCTATATTTTGAAATAAATCTTCTGAAATAATTTATTAATCCCAGAAATCCTCGTAATTGTTTTATAGTCCGAGGTATAGGGAAGTCTAATATGGCTTTAACCCGTTCAGGATCCATACGTACCCCGTTAGTATTTACTATGTGTCCTAACAACTTTACCTCTACACATAAGAACCGACACTTCTCTAACCTTCCAGTTAAACCTGCGGTTTCTAATTTATCTAACACTCGATCTAAATGTTCTAAGTGTAACTTTATGTCCCCCGTAGTGAATATGACTATGTCGTCTAAATAGTTTACGCAAAACTCTCGTACTCCTACTAGGATATAATCCATTGCTCTCGAAAACCCTGCTACAGAAGTCTTTAATCCTTGAGGTAAAACATTATAAGTATACGTCTTCCCCATGAACGAGAACCCAGTATACTTCCTAGAATCTTTATGCAAAGGTATTTGAAAATAGGCATTATTCAAATCAATTAAACTGATATAATTTACTCCATGAAAGGATTGTAAAATCTCAGATGTGAGTGGAGGCGCGCCCGCGTCACCTACCATTTTCTTATTCAACTCTCGTGCGTCCAATAAGAGTCTTATTGACCCATCTCGTTTCTTTGTGAAAGTGAGAGGACTACAGTAAGGAGTCGCTTCCTGTCTGATCACGCCTAGTTTTTCTAACTCTTCTAATTCGGTTTTTACCTGTTCTCTATACGCCAAAGGTACCGGATAACTGTGTTTTACAAAAGGTGTTTCGTCTAATAGCTCAATAACGTGTTCGTACTTGTTTGTCAAACCTAAACCTTCCGTAAATACCTTACAGTGTTTGTTTAACACAGGTAGTAATAATTCCTTTTGTTCATTACTTAAGTTCGCGTCATCTAATTTTAATCCCTTAAATTTCTCATTATCTAAATTCATGTCTGATACACTTTGTTCCACTGGCCTAGAGTTTTGATTTAATATTAAATTAATCGTGGCTGCGTTCGTCTCTCCCCCTAACCTTTCGATTTTGCAGTCCGAATTCAGCCTAACACAAGACCTAACGCCCATATGTTCAATAGTCAAAGTGTGTTCACCATTACAGTTCACTATTCCTTTTACCCGCTCTAACCAATCGTATCCTAGAATCAATGACCTAGGAAGACGTCGCATAACTAGTACAGGTGCTTCAACTAAAGTACTACCTAACTGAAACTCTATTAGCACTAACCGATTTGTGCTTTCACTTCGCGATCCAAACGCGCCTTGTATTTGAATTGCTGGAATAGCGATCTCTGGCAATGTCCCATGTTCTCTTAGAATAGAGTCGTACAATTCCCTAGTTATTCCACTAATCTGACTTCCCGTATCTATGAGTGCACTCATACTTCTTCCATACAGTCTAACACATACTTCAGGTAACCTAGGTAAAGAATAATCAACACTCACATCGGTTTGTTCATCTAATTCATGATACATTGTGTACACATTCAAACCTCTCCTCATACAAGTTTCACAAGTCACGCCTAACTCATTACACTCTGTTACATTTTCAAACTGGTTTTCCAATAAGGTTCCTATACTCCTAATTTCAAATTGACTACTATACTCGTTATAATCAACGCCGCCTCTTAATAACCGCTTAAGTCCCTTATCTCCGGTCCCCAAACTCTGTCCTGGCTTCCATCCACTATTAATTAAGATTCTATAGACTACACCTGTCCCTTCGTGATCTGAGGTCTTTCTGACGCCCGTGCCACACAAGACTAACTGACTTGACCTCGTTTGTGTTGGGCATTCTAGTTTTTTGATGAACCCTCCCCCACATTCTTAGACACAGTAAGATTCTCGCCCTCTTTCACGAACGTGATAGCCGGCCTAATTTGTTTAGATTCGGATACCGTAGGCCTGTTAAAGTTAACCCTAGAACCTAATCGACCACGATAGCCGCGTCCCCTCGTCGAATTTCCCCTAGCTCTCCAACTTCTTGTTGACATTGTTGCTACAATAGGTCGTCTCGATGATGACTCATTGTATCGTCTACCTCTGTAATTATTACTAACAGTACCTCTCGTAATTTGCCTAGGTTTTTCAACAATATTTTGCTCTATGTTTCGAAGAAATTTCGCTCCGTTCATGATGTTAACTTCTTCTGTTCTAGTAAACCATAATCGCTGTATATCTATAGCATAATGTCGCATAATAGAATTGACCAAATCTCTCTCACTAAACGCAATAGTTAATGACTGCATTGATTCTGCTTGCTCAGCAAAATGTTCGGACATCGACATTCCCGAATCGCTTGAATATACCGCATTAATCAATTTATATCTTATAGATTCCTGAATTTGTTCGGTCCAATAATTTCGTCTAAAATCAATCTCGAAGTCAGCGAACGTAGTCCAGCCCTTCGAATACAAGTCCATAACCTTCCGAGCATGCCCCGAGATGCAACCTAACGCTATATCTATTTCGCGATCTAATCCATTTACCGCCCTTATATATTTCTTTAATCGTTTTAGAAAAACGATGGGGTTAGTGAATGGTTTTCCGTCGAAATTTGGTTTAGTTACTGACGGCTGTACAACATATAAATTCCGGGTCTCAGATAATGTACTTGTGCTCGCGGTTTCAAGATTCGACCCCTGCCTATCAGATTTTTCATTTTCATTAATCCCGTTCGACTCGTGTGAAGAAATGCTCGCGATTTCATTTGAACCGGTATTTGAATTTAACTGTTGTAATTTTGCTTCGAATTCGGTGATTTTTTTCAAAATCAACTCTAATGTAGCATTCCCTAAGGTCGTTGTTTGCTCGCTCGATTCTACGGTACTAACATCGCTTTGCCCCGCACCTACTTGCTTTGTTCTACGTCCTTTTCTACCTGAAGACATCCTTTTTTTTTTTTCAATTTGACCCTATTTCTTTTACCTACTTTGGTACTATTTTAAATTTTATTTGAATAACTTTCATAAGTCGCGAAGCCGTATTTTTAATACTAATATAATACTGATACTAATTGCAATCACATGTTTGGGTCTGCTTTGATTATATGTATTCTCAGAGTTTGAAAAAAATTAAGTCTGAGAAATAAGCAAGGAATAATAGCTCGATCTCTGTAGTATCTTCTGAAAACCTGTAAATTTTACATTTATAAGACATACAGCTTATTTCTGCTCTCCTGCTCCCCCTATACATAAATAAATGTAAATGTACAACATATAAATATAAAACAACATGCAGTGTGTCCTTAAAACTTATAATTTATAAATAGCAATGTAAGTTTATAAATTTTTCTCTCTCAAATACCCAATCACAATTTCTACGTTGTGTTATTTTTATGTTAATGTAAATCTAGTCATATCGTTATTTCGAATACGTACATAGATCCCTGGTCACTCGGCATCAAATTTCTGTGATGGTACGGTGTGATCGTCTATACTAGTGGTTAAGATTAGGCATTATGAAGAGATAAAATAAGAAATAAACTCAGCTGAATTATAGAAACACCTAGGTATTTAAGTCATGAGTTATTTACAAGTAATTAATTGGTACAGTACGTTGGGTGAACACGTAGACTTCTCGACCAGCTAACAGGTTTACACGGATTGAATTATAAAAAATTAATGTAAAATTTCAACTCCTCAAAATAAATATAATGAGTGGAGAGATTTGTTAATTTAGAACGTCCTGTTAGTGTGGAAAATCAGTTGATACGTGTATTTGCCTTATTTAGGCCATCGGTTTGAGACCAACCGGCATTCCTCAAGCACGGGGGGAGCCCTACACTGAAATCTCAGTCTTTTAGCATTGTTATCGGGGCACAGCACTTGGACCCTCCTATTTTCGCTGCGAAGCGTTTTCAATTGCCTAGGTACGGAAACCTAGGTTCTTTTCAATGAGCTCTGGGCTCGCCCCAAAACCATGGTATTTTTGTATATTTATATATTTGTTTGATTGATTGTCAATAAATTGGCCAATTTATTAGTTCGGAGAGTCCAGCTGTATAAAGACATGACGTGTTTGCTTTGTGCCGGAATCTCGCTGCTGGTACGTCACCAATCAACCATGTACCATATAATATCAAGCAAAGGAATTACAAAGTACAGCAAAACTAGTATTTTTATCTATTCAAAAACTCGGTGATTCACAAATTCAGCTGGCGTCGGTTTTAACAGATAATGTTACCTAAAATGCTGTTTGGGAAAGATCGGTACACCATAAAAAAAAAGGTACCTACCTGCCTCGCCATCTGTCCTCCGGAGGCAGCGTGTATTCCATTGTCTCGTTCAGGGTATTTTAGTAGGTAGATGAAATTTAGCTGTTACTCGAAAGTATCCTCGACAAGGTCCCTTTAAGGTGTCTTTAGCCTGGGATTCGAACCCAGCCAACCCTATTATCTTTAGTAGTGGAGAGCATTCTTGGTATATTAGTACTAATCGTTTTGTGATAATAAAAGTATAAGGAAAAACCATCGTGAGAATTTCACATAATGGTATAAAATACCATATGATGAAGGTAAACTTGATCGAGAGTTCTCTATGAAGTCCGCGCTCAGTAGTGAGCCGGTGAAAGCTGTTCATGTTGATGAAGACGATGTTTATACCGCGGTAGCTAGTAGTTTATAGCACACCACCTTATTTTAGCTATTGAGTAATTTTTCTACCAAATCTATAATTGTAACGACAAGTGTCATTCCATCAGACTGCATTAGACTGCTAATTCAATTTTATTCCCTATTTAATGCTGAATAAGAGCTAGTATTATAAATAGGTGCACTGCTGAAAAAAAAACCTAACCTAATTTTTACTTAATAATAGGAATTGTGATTGGTAAATAGGTCATATGAGAAAATCTTAATATTGGAGCTCAAGTTAGTTCGATACATGGTTTCTTCGTATCTTTGGCTTTGTTAATATTACAATACGATAGTCTAGCCTCCAAACAAATTGAATCTCCATTATTAAATGTCTAGGAAAATGTATCTAAATATAGCAAATAAAAGATGATAGTTATACCCAAGTGCATTTATTTCTGGTAAATAATTGTTTATTTACTCATACAGTTGAGTATTTAGAAAAAAAGAAGAGAAACTGAATTTATTATTTAGACTGGGAATTAAGTAACTTTATTACATTAATTAATTCTCGGCCGAATATTTGCTTCCTAAGCCATACTAATTATTGAAAGGGAAAAGCAAATATTCAAACAAAAAAACCCTTTCGGCTTTATATAATATTATGTACACCATTTTATCTAAAATACACACATGCCCACATAATCAATAGAGATATTATCTATAATTCTTACTTCTATAATAAAGTAAATTTTAAGGACACACATTATGCGTAAATTATAATATATTCATTATTTATTCTAGATATATTTGAATCCTAGTTCCACAAAGAGAAATGTCCCATTTCTATAATTTTGGATGCAAATCTAATAGTTATACACAATATTGTAACACCTCCTAATATCCAAATAATAATATCATCTCTAATTTAGTTTGTAAAATAATTCTTTACTCAAGATTTTTGGAACTGATTTTCAAATAATCTAGTTTAAAATTAAATGTAAATTAGTACATCACCATATATCAGCTTCTGCTGGCCCGGATACACACTATTTTATTCTATTTATAATTTTTCTATTATTAACTATACAATTGCAATATATTTCTACACTTAATTAATATTCACTGTTAGGCTCTACTGCACGTTGAGCCAGACCTCAATCGAATGTTCCTCTCGGTCCCCCAGTGTAGACTTAAAACGTCCACACGGATATCTTTTGTTCACGCCCATGATCTGAAATGAAAAAAAACCCAGCGAAATTTCGGTTTCTGATTGGTTCACTCTTGCGCACAGAATTACCCTGGCTGATGGCTAATTGGCTGAAAATAAAATGTATTTCGAACATCCCTTAATGGGCCGTACCTTTTGCTTTCTCACGCTCTTGCCTTGCCTAGACCACTCGCATAACACGTGATTACAATTTTGTACACTTGTAGAGATTTCTAAGTTAAAATTTACGACTTTTATCTAATTTATGACCGACCCTAACGCAATTTAGCTTTAGAGCAATTTATTTTGCCCTTTTGTTTTTTATACTTCCTTTCCTACAATTACTCAGAATCTTAACTAATTTATTTCTTTTCGTGCGAGATTTTTGTTTTTAAGAGCAAGGCTTCAAATTTCCGACAGTCATAAAACCGTATGACGGATGGCAAGGCCATCTCAACAGCTTACAACTACTTTGTGAATCGTTGTTTTCAGTATTTGTTGTTTAAATACTGTATAAGTGGTACATAACATCTCCAAAATTTTATATTCCTAACTGAATTAGTTTTTGAGATAGACCCTGTCATAAAATGGTCTACGACCTACAACTTTGGCAGCCTCCCATTTCACAATCTTTTTTTAAAAATAAAAAAGAGTTAAAATATGTTAGTATGAGCTCTACAAAATGGTACTCTAGATATGGTGAAAAGTGATATGGCAAGAAAAATAATTCCAGCTTCTTTTTCACTATAGAACCGCCCTGAAAAATAGTTTAATTCAATTTCTAATGATTCAATATTCTGTTTTGGCCCAGCGATATACACTAAATACCGAAATTTCAGGTTTGTCACTCATTTCGCATACGAGCTACAGACCCGCGACACGCTAACAGACAGACAGACAGACAGACATCAGAGTGACGTAAGACATTAATATAGGGCTCCGTTTTATACATTATATAACCATTATATACTCGTAATTAATACTTACCTAATTGAGGATTTCAACCCAATGTGAAAAGAAAGGAATAAATAGGTGAAGGTAAGGCTGTAAAATATTATGGTTGTATTATAGCCCAGTCTCCTCTCGCACCGTCATCGTTCTCGCCGGCCGCGGCGTCGCCCGAGCCGCCGCCCGCGCCGCCGCCGCCGCATACCGGCGCGCCCGCGCCTCACACGATGATGGTAATTACTTCTTATATGTAAGTGTTGACACCGTAATACGTGGTTTATCACTCGCACGCACCGCACGTACCCCTACCCTAGCGAGTTTCATGTAATGCGTATTCAAAACTCTTTTAGTTTCCGCTATTCTAGAACTTTCTAAACAATCTGTACGTTTCTTTGTTGTTTACAGTGTCTTACTGAACTTTAAAACTACCGAGCTATCAATCACCTACTGATAATGTCTGTGGTGTTGTTTCGTTTTTACCTACAACGTACAGACTTTTACTATAATGTCTTGAATTGCATGGTTTCAGTTTAATTATCTCTATGTCAATGGCGTATTGTGAAATCGTTGGCTGTGATCCAAGTGGTAGCGTCCCATAGCCGCCCTACTCGTGGTAAAATGATCTCAAAATCTCGATCTCAGAGTTGGGAGGTTGAGGAGTGTGATGCAGAGAGTATGTCGAGTGCGCGTGTGCAGGGAGACGAGGATATGATGGAGTCGTGGAGCGGCAGCGTGCGGCGGCCGCGATCGCCGAGCCCGCTCCTGCCCGTCGTCTGAAGCGCCCACCGCGCGCCCGCGCCGCCCATGCCCGCCTGTCTGCCACCTTCCGTGCCGTGTAAATAACACTCGGAGCAAACATCTCATACATATAATACGGATACTCATCTTCTCGTGCACACTTTAGTGTATAGAATCTGTCTTATGAATGTTGTTAAGTAGATGTACTTTTGAATATTAGAAGTAAGTAATCATAAATAATCAAAGATTATTACCTACATTATTGAAATCTAAGTATTCACTTTATGATGATAAATAAGTAAATGTCCCTATTTATAGATAGCTGTATTGTAAATGTAACAAAAAACGGAAAGCTCAATTCTAAAGAAATAACGAGTAGCAATAAATTTTACATTGACAGGACACAAATATTCAATATAATATAGATAACAATAAGAAATATTTTTGCGATCATTTAAATAAATATGACCATATAACACCAAACAAAGGGTAAGCCCATGAAATATAAATAGATAGATTAAAAAAGCAACTAATTGTAAGATGTACCTAACTTCATTTTATTTTGATTTTTCTAACGTTGATATTCAGTTTTTATTTGTGGGTAGGCAGGTATTTTTAAACCAAGTATTTTCTTTAATAGACTGTAAATAGGATTTAATAATCGTTGTAGTTAGTAATTTTTCAAAAATAATAATTATATCGCTCTATTCTTAAATTAAAAAAATGATAACGTTAATGCTATTAAAAAATTATTTGTAAAATTTGAAGAGGTACCATTTTATTATTTCCAATAAACCTACATAATTTTATCACTTATTTATTTTGCTTAGGTATAGCTAATAATTATTTTATGATACCCAGAAGTCCAATGATATACCGAAGTCTCATGATATTGGAACACTGGGCTAATACGAGATCGAACACTTCATAAATAGGTTACGTTTATACAGGCCGATGTAATGCAATTTATGTAACGTACGACAGCTCAACAAGGCTGGATATTATTAAATAGACATTCCTATTTAACTTTCTATATGTTGAATTTATTGTTGAGATACAGCAATTTCAGATGTTTTCTTATAATTATTTTACTTAGACAATTTAAATAGAAGCGTAAGACAAAAATAGTGTTTTGAATCGATTAATTATTTGAAAGTAGAGTTTTCAATACATCCTGCAAAGACTGATTTTATCATTTATTTTTTACACTTGTTATTATTTGAGAAACTAAAAACAAGAAATAAACAAAAAGGGTAAATTTTAACGTCCCGTATAAAGATATGGTGAATTGTAATATAAGTATTACTATTTCTAAAAACCTTTGAAAATATTTTGATCTGTGAAGTAGAGTTCAATTGTAAATAGATTTTAACCTTAAGTATAATGATTATACCTTAAACTAAGAAGAATTCCCTTCGTGATCATGCACCTCTATATATTTGAATGATTTGTACCTACTGGGAACACAGTATTAAAATTCTACTTTTCTATTTTAAGAATACTGACAAAAAACTTCAAATGGTTCAACCTACCAAGGTTTTTGACATAATTCATTAACTGACCTAAGAGTAAGCAAGCTTCCCACATGAATAATTAAGCAGTAGGTATAATATGTCTATTTGATTATATTAATTTGCTTGTGTACCAAATTATTAAAAGTGCCAAAGATAAGTAAAAAACCTGCTGACATAACAATTGAACCAAAAATTACGCACTTTTCGTACTAAGTATAAGAATATCAAGTATTATAAGCTATTGGTATTATTTTTATGATGCCCATTCATTAAAAATAACAATTTTATGAATTTTGTAACTCTGGATAGTTATAATATTAAATGTACATCGACTTGTTAAAAGGGTTGTAAATAAAACCAAACTGTAAAATATAATTAACTAAAATGACTAAGAGGTAAAATGTAAAACTTATATATGTGTTCTTATAACAAAAACAAATAAAATAACAATGTTAAAATAAACAAATAAACAAAGTGAAGTAACATAAATGATTTTGTTTTTCATACCCTTAGTTCCTATGAATGTATGCTACATAAATTATAATAAATTACGTAGGTTACCGTAAATCGAAGTGATTGAGGTAGGTAATCTACGTAAATCTTAAGTAGCTACAAAAAGCTTGGAAATATCCAATTATCTAATTGAAGAAAGGTTCATCATCATCCTCAGCCAATATGCATACCTACTATTGGACATAGGCCCTATTTTAAGTTGGGTAAACTTTCTCTGTCTTCGACCTTTCCCACTCATTCGATGCCAGCCACCTTCCGAGAAAAGTTATCCGTCGCCAAGGTAAAACTTGCTAGACGCTTTTCAAACTTATTTTTTTCATGAAAATCTATGCCTAGTACAGATTTATAGTCAACCTCGTGATTTATATTTACAACTAGCTGATGCCCGCAGCTTCGCCCGCGTGGATAGGTCAGATCCCCTGCAGCCATCAGGATTGAAAAGTTGGACTCGAAATTTTTTATGAAACAATGTCGCAAAGTTCCTCTATCGATTAAAAAAGAAATGACGCAAATCGGTTCAGAAATCTCGGAGATTTCGGTGTACACAGGTAGAAAAACACAACTCCCTTTTTGAAAGTCGGTTAAAAAAGTAGCCTATGTTACTCCCTGGTCAATTCTCTACTTGTCCGTGAAAATCCCGTCAAAATCGGTTCAGCCGTTCCCAAGATTAGCCTTTTCAAACAGACAGACAGACAGACAGACAGACAGACAGACAAAAATTTTAAAAACGTGTGATTCGGTTATAGTATCGTTCAAATAACCATATGACCTTAATATGCGGTAGTTATTTCGAAATTACAGACAGACACTCCAATTTTATTTATTAGTATAGATAATATTATTTTCCTTTTAATTGAACTTACAAATTCCTCATTTAATGAAAGGATTTTTTAGAATAAATTCTTATTAGGTATTTTCCGATATTTTCTTGCGACAACTACACCAACTTTTCCAGAAGTGACGAGGTACGGATATGTGCACTTATCTTTGAAAGTCTGAGTTCACCGAAAATAAACCGAAGACATCTGCCACTTGTCCGTTTCTTTTTCTTTTGGCTACCATCCATCTTGTTAAGCTGCACATTATTTTTCTTCAGTAAGTATATATGAAAATTTAATTTTTGGTTTTGTATACATTTATTTATTCACCACCAGCTTTCAAAACATTTAAAAAACCGGTCAAGCGCAAGTTGGACTCGCACATGAAAGGTTCCGACTTCTGGTACGGTACCATTCATGAATTATGATGATTTCGTGATTCATGATTCATGATGTACATACAAGATAATATAACACTACGTACATTTAAAAAATACACCCTGTGAAAATTTCAACTCTCTACCTATTACGGTTGATAAGATACACAGCGCTGACGGACGAATCCAACAGGACCCAATTACTAAGCCTCCACGGCTTAGTAATAGGGTCCTGTTGACGGACCGTAAAAAAATAACCGTAAAAAGAATCTTACGGAAGGTCGAAAAAAATCGTAGAATTCGTCAACGACCTCATATCAGAAATTTTCGGAGTCGGAACATTTTTTAAACAAAAAACACGCACGGGGCTAAATCTCGGCTGTAAGGTGGATGGGGTAGTAATTGGACACCTGTAGACCCTGTACTGGCTAAAAAGTCTATTGTTCTAGTTACCGTGTGAGTGACCACATTGTGTTGGTGAAAAATAATGCCCCGCAGCCCGGAGCTCAATAGATCTTAGATCAAAGAACTTAGATAAGAAGTAAGTAGGATCGATACATTGCTATAAAAAATTAAATTAAAAAAAAAGTAATTGTAGATGTCATAAGATTTTTTCCAAGGAGGTTTACATTGAAATTACCTTTCTAATTGTTTTTTAAATCCAAAAAAAAATTAGGAGTAAAAAATTTGTTGGCAATTATTTTTATATAGCAGTTATGCATTAAAAATGCTCTTTTGCGACCGTCGCGTCGCTCTGTTTATTTCAGTTTACTTGTAGCAAGTAGGTATATGTACATTTGTATTGATTAAATTATTGTGCCGACGTCATCAGCCTTGGTGTCTTGGAGCGTAATGAGCCGTCGCAAACGGTTATTATCCCCATTTAATAGTTCCACCATTACGGAAGTTTAATATAAAGCGCAGAAGCGGAAATTACTGAAGATATATTAAAAGATTAAACACAGGGTCCTTGTACTTTGAGCTATTGAGGCTTAGCTTCCGTTCCTCTAATATTCAGTCCCTAAATTGATGCTCTCTTGTGACTGCAACATGTCCAACACGGCTCCTAGAAGCTGTAATACAACAAGGAAACGTATGAGCTGCGCTATGGTAGCCGCATTGTTTGTCGCGTTTAATATATTGGGTGATGCCATAACACTTTTTGTAGGACACTATCAAATATCAAATCGCTTTCATGACTTTAACAACACCTTGTCGATGAGTAAACCGCAATTTGACACTGATTGTACTTGGGCTGCAGGCCTTCGTGGTCCAGGCTTTAAAATAGGAACCTTATATTTCGATGTACATAAGTAACGCTCAATCCTCTAGAGTCGTAGTACCTAAATGTTATTTTAGTCTCGCAAAGAGCCAGTTCACAGCTTTGTTTCACACATACTTAATGCTCCAAATAGGGTTTAACGTTTTAAATCGCCCATCGTTCTCCAACTTTCGAAATTGCTCTCTAAGCTCATTTGTATCGCGAATAAAATTGAACATAACATTGCAGATAACATTAACTAAATAGTATAAAGCTGTTAAAGGAATTAGAACTTTAATGAAACTATCTCGAATCTAACCTATTTATGTGCTCACATACTCGTAAAACTATGGGGGGCTAGCACGGAAATTGTAAATTATAATTAACAGGTTTTATTAACTTCTTAATGTTCTAATTGCAATCCGATAATGAAAAGAGTTCAAGAACAAAGTTTCAAACATTGCGTGTTGCCAGTGATTAATTCAAAACATGATCGCTAATACTATGAATCTCATAAAAAAGCACAGTCACTCAGCGGCCGATAGAGATACGAGCCGCTACGCTTGAAGTTTCTCTACATGATTGAGTCAGGAAATGAAGAGATCCGTAAAGTAACCGTCAGCTTTCAGCACGTCATGTGTGGACGCCGTTCGTCATCTAAAACTTAGATGTGAGGAAATTCTGAGTAAGTAATATTATAACAATAGCATAAGTACCTACAATTTGGTATATTTTTTAGTACCTATAGGTATGTAATACTTAAATAATATAAGTTCGATCATCTCAAAGGATATTTCCCCTGGGCGAGATATTTCCCTTCAGAGACTACTCCTCCAATGGTCCCTGAAAACCTACAAAAGAATATTTGAGATAATGATATTATAAATTGAAATTTTCCGAAACTTCATCTACATAAAATATTAAAATTCTGATTTCAGGCGTATATATAATTTCACATTTCAATGAAATTTCATTACCGATTGACTCTATTGAATGACGTAATGCTCTTTGTACGTTGATGTAAAAATATATAAAATGAAATAAATGTTAATTACTATAATATCTTAAAATTTAAAATACTTATGTACTTAAATAAAAAAATATATATACTTATATAAAATCCTATCAAAAAATTGACAAACATAGGTACATTGGTTTGTTTAATTCAAATAGCTGGTTTTGCGCAGTTATATGAAATTAGTGAAATAGGTATAAGCACTTTATTTTCGCGTAAAGATGCCATGCAGGAAAATAAATTTCATTAGATGTGTCCCTATATAGGTAGGTAAGTACGTAGTTTGTGAATATGAAAGTCAAAAGTTATATGGCGATAGAAGAAATCATATTTTGTAATAAGTGAAGTTGATATCGGAGATGGTAAAGCTACAGGGAGTCAGTGACAATTACTTTGGGAGTTGAGAGTTCCGCCCGGCTGAAGAAGTACAAAGATATTATTTCAATGGAAACGTGATATACATATCTTCGATTGAAATAGGTTTTCCTATCATAGCTTGTACCAGAAGAACTGCTGAACTGCGCTATTTATCGAAGCTATCCTATATTTTCTTAATTTGAATACTTATTGAGCAATCTAACAAAATGAAATATTGTAGACTAGATGATGCCCGTGACTTTGTCCGCGTGGGGTTTTGAAAATCCCGCGGCAACTGTTTGATTTTCCTAAAAAAGAAAGAAGAAAGAAGCCTATGTCCTTCCTCAGAATGCAAGCTATCTCTGTACCAAATTTCATCAAAATCGGTTCAACGGATGGGCCGAGAAAAGCTACCAGACAGACAAACAAATAGACTTTGACGCATTTATAATACTAGTATGGATGTGGATTATACTTCAAATGAAGTAAAAGTATTTCAGTACGTAACGACACGTTATAATTTTTCCGTTATTCTAGAACTAAGCAAAGAATTTATATATAAGAATTTATAGTAAAATGTAAGGATTAAATTCGAGTGGAATAAAGCGCGGCAGTATATACCTATGTATTTTTTATTTTACTGTGGGCTGTGTCCAATGAAGTGCTTTGTATCACAAAAATGCAACGATATATTTCCGTACACTACAAGCGAGGCCCGAGGCCACAACCTAATAGCCCAGAAAATAAAGGTAGGAATATGAATTTTCTATATTATAATAGCAAACTTCCTAAATCGATTCTGATGGACTAGGGCGTGCAAATCACTTTGAGCGATTTTAAATTATATCATCACGTATTGGTAGTACCAATACGTTTTGTATTTACCAACTTAGTACTTACCCTATCTTTGATAACAATAATTGAAGTTGAAGTTTCTTTCTACGATTTCAAAATAACTGTCATTTGCAAAAACTAGTAAGGCATTTTAAACAATTTATTCAAAAAGGAAAATGTGGAATTTCTTATATTTACAGATTTTTAACTTATTATTTGCATGGCATTGAAAAGCTAACAACCACTTTTAAATATTTTGTCTGTCTGTTTCCTAATCCTCGAAACGATTAAACCGACGTAGATGGGATTCGGTGGTTATTGCTAGTATGCTAGAATAAAAACCAAGAAGACAAGTGTAAATTAAAAATTTATAACACCCCCGACAAGTGAAGGTTACAGTAACTAGAAAAGAGCTGATAACTTTCAAACGGCTGAACCGATTTTCTTGGATTATAGCTAAGAATACTCTCGATCAAGCCCCCTTTCAAACAAAAAAAACTAAATTAAAATCAGTTCATTAGTTTAGGAGCTACGATGCCACAGACAGATACACAGATACGCAGACACACAGATACACTCGTCAAACTTATAACACCCCTCTTTTTGGGTCGGGGGTTAATAAAATCAAATAAAATATTTAAATTGTCACTGGGTGTTATAAGTCAAAACGCGACGACTCACACTCTATAGTATCCATTTGGTAAAATGAAAAATACACTTACCTACTCAGGGCTTACCTTCTGGTAGGTATAGGTACCTACACTTTTACCCCTAGCAATCACGTAGGCAATAATTTATACGTTGCAATTTAAATTGTACGTTTTGATTCTAAATTGTCTACTCAAGTTGGTTTTTTAATGTATATTCAATTTGTAAATCCAATAAATTAATACTGCAGAATGTGAGTGTATGTCTGTTACCCTTCCACGGTCCATCATCGTGCATCCCAGATACTTACATAGGCTACAATTTGCCCTGAAAAATAGAAAAGTTCCTACGGGTTTTTTCAAAACCTAAATCCACGCGGATTAGTCATGATTAGCATGGCTAATATTCTTTAAAAAAAATATATATTAGACTTATTGCTTAGGTGTTAATTTTTATTTAAGAATGGCTGATGCGCCGACTTTGTTCGCATGAATTTAGGTTTTTGAAAATCCCGTGGAAGCTCTTTGATTTTCCGGGATAAAAAGTAACCTATGTTACGTTAACCGATTTGAGTCAACGCGTTGACCCAAGATCTATGATTGGTTAGGTAAGTAATAATTTTATTTGATTGATAAGCGCTTTCGCAACTAGGCCACGCATCCCTCGATTACTATGGAAGTAATATGGAAACTAAGTGGAAATGGGAGGTAATCTCTGAAACTATTCATCCGATTTCCAAAATTCTTCTATATTTCATATACATACATATCCCGAGTGCTTTATGCTATAAATTATATATGCATTAAGGGCTCAGTCAGTTTTAAAAACTAAAATATATGGTGCAGTAAAATGAATCATATTGTAATAATTATTATAATTAGATCAATTTGTGGTAAGTGTGTCAACGTTGTCATAATTAATTACAGTCGGATGAAACATATTCCACTGTGGGTTACGGTATATTACAGTGAAATAAATATATTGCCGTAGAAATAATAATCCTATCTCAACGATAAGATAGGATAAGCCGTAGGGTAAGTAATTAGTATTTCATTAACTATTGAGACAACGTATAAGGGTTGAATATTATACAATCAACTATAATCATCCCTTAGCCCCCTAAATCCCTATCATTATAATATTATGTGCCGTTTCAATATCTTAAGGGTTTCAATACCTTCCCACTGAAGAAAGATGAAAGCCCGGCTTCGTTCGGGTGGGCTTTAATTGCATTGAGAATTAATGCAGGTGCAATTTTTTTAACCGAAATCAAAGCTGTTGCGAATATGGAAGGAATTAAAACGTATATATTAAAATTATGGTTAAAAGTCAAGTTTTAATAAACTATTAGACTGTATGCTATCGGTTTGCTGCTACCCGTTAACGAGTTCCGTCCTCCGTCTCCAAAACTAATCATCAGATCTTCACTAAAACATTATACTTCAGGTACCTAATTTTGATGTTAATTTATTGAAAATTTGATAGTACAACCTTTGTTAAAAAAGATGTGTCAAAATTAGTTAAATTAGACTCAGTCATGTAGGTAATTATATCGACAAAAGTTATTTATTCCTATCCCGAACGAACCCTAAACCCGAGATAAAAATATCCTATCTATGGATCTAAAATATAAGCTGATAGATGATGCTCGTACATTTGTCCACATGGATTAATATTTTCCGTGACCAAAAGTAGCCTTCCCCGGGAGGCAAACTATCTCTGTACTTTTCATTAAAATCAGTTAAACGGATGCTAGCACACAGGGAGACACACTTTTGCATTTAAAATATTAGTATAGTATGAATGAATATGCCAAGTTGCGTCCAAATCTGTTCTGTAGTTTCAGCGTGAAGCGTGCATAAACAGACAGACATAAATTAAATTCTGCTCTATCTATATCGATAATACTGCTTCCTGCAATTTATTTTAAAATACATTTAATATACCTACAGAAATTGAAGTCTGATTAGTATGACTGACATGTTTCCGCTCTACTCTACTTCGGTGGAGACGCACCCTAAAGCGCAACGCACATCTGCAGCTGTGTCTGCAGAGTGGAGTGGAGCTGAAGCGTAGCAGCCTCCTATTTTGATAACGACTCGGCTGCAAAAAAAATGAGTGTACCTAATATTTTCAGGGTTCCTGTGAGTTTATTTATTCCACCATAACTTCTAAATGCCTGAACTGATTTGGATGTAATGGGGTATCGTTAGAATCCTTACATGATTAATTATTTATTGATTAATAATGGAACTGAGTACAATTTTTTTGAAAAAAAAACAGTTTGGCGGCTGTATTTACCATTTTCAGATGTGGTTTTTTTTTACTTTTTAGATAGTTTTTTGACAGGGCAGTGGGCAGTTTTCGTGTTTTTTTTTTATTTTGTTAGTTAAGATATATTTTCATTAAACTAATTTCAAACGCAAGTCAAAGATTATAATATAACTTGTATAGAATTCATATATCTAAGTAAACCATTTGATTATGGCCCAGATAGGTTGATCCGCCCTTAATCAAACTAGTATGTTTCATATTCATAAGCTTGTTCAATATACCTTTATAAAGCTTGTTAAAAACAGCTTACTTAGTACTTTTATTTTCCAAGTCGCCATAAATTGGCAAAATGTTGCTCTCCACTCTCGTATTTGTTTGTCCTTTGTTACGTTGAATAATAAAACGGAAAAGTAAATAACGTCACATGTTAACATGCATGTGACTCTTAAACTTCTAGAAATAAGAGTTATAATACATAAAAACTTTCATAGCCTCAGACCGTCCAACTTGTGTGCTGGGATTGCGGTTTTATAAAAAAAAAAACAAATGCCTAGCCGTTATTGGCAACTGTCCGTCCCTACTCGAGAATTCCCTTGTTCTTTGATACAATGTAATGCCGTCTTGTTGATGAATATAATACTTTCAGTAGACCTAATAGGTTTATTGATTCATGTGTCATCATTGTCATCATTTAATATTTGAGGAGAGCAACCGCCCAGTTTCTTGCTGGTTCTTTTCTGTAGAAAAGGCTTTCCGAACCTGTGTATATTGGTTAGTTCTTTTTCAAAAGCACATGTAAAAAAATTTGAATAAAATCTTTCGTTTTCTATTTGTTTATCTGTATATAGTAAGTCATTTGCTTACACAATGCCATGGCACTATCAAGAAAACTCTTATTCTGTTTTTTTTTATTAGGTAAATAGGTGCTTGTGCCTCATTTACTTCCTGCATATAACGTAGCATAAATAATTATTTTAACTTATCTTACTAACTTTTACACTTTCAGGTCTTCACTGTTGCGCCGAAATACCAATTCAAAACACATGAGATTTATACTCCTACGTAGGGCTCATAAATTGTGGCTCACCTCAACCCGACGGGTACATAAACAACTTGGTAGGTATCTTAGATAATAATATATAATACTGACGCTGAACTGGAGCGAGGGAGAGCAATTAAAATAAGCATTGTACCATCATCTGTTAAATTGTCATTTTAATGGAAGTTCATTAATTAATTTAACGAATTGAAAGCACTTTGTATTGAATAAAAACTTTTTGGGGTATCATATAACTCGTATCAGAGACTAATGGATTGACCTACAAAAATAAAATAAAACTAACTTTCTCTAGTTTTATTTGCTTACTGGAGTGTTTTTTCAAAAGGATTCAGCTGAGCAATTCTCTTTTAGCAATGACATCCAATTTTTACGGACAAGGGACAAAACAAAATGGTTCCACGAGAAAGTGAGCGTGTTACCAAACCACTGATTAAGTAAATTAGCCACATGTACCTACCCACGTAAGCTTTCATACATATTATCATGAACAATTTTTATAGGCCGCTCTAACTTATATTAGGTAGTTGTTGGGGTTAACTGGAAAATCTTTGGTCATTAGGCAATCGATGAATCGAAGGGTAAAATAAATGGTGCGTAACAACCTAATTTAACCAGTGAAATCTATTAAGGTATGTATAGTACGCGACAGGTTGACATGGCAATCGGGGTATGAGGCGGGGAGACACTCCGCACATCCGAACATCACCCGGGTTAGCGTGGGGGCTGTGCGGGTGTGTCGGGCGTCCTCACCCCGATTGCCATGTCGACCTGTCGCGAACTATACATACACAAAACGTGACGACAACGACTCTCGATGGCAGGCAGCAGTTCGGCAGATTGTCAAAAAGAACGCGTGTTATACGATGTTGTGTAAGAAATTGTATGAAACTCGCCTTATTGCAGAACGCGACAGCAGCAGCGTTTCCGATTTCGTTGCGCGATGCTCCCTCTAATCCAATCCTTTAGAATAGATATTCACTAGAGGATAAATAGCAAAATGTTTTTTTTTTGTGTTTGCGCTTTAAGAAAAGCAATGATGGTGGTTGAGGTTGAGCGTGCTTGCTCAGAAAACCTCTATTCACTATTGCCTTGAAGGTATTTAGGCTGCATGTTGTATGTTTGCCACGGATAAAAGGTGACGCGCGACTCCCTGAAGAAGGTAGTGGGAAGCGAGTGGAGGAGGAAAGCGGAGGACCGCATTTGATGGCGCGCTCTTGAAAAGGTGGTCTTGGAAAGGTTCAGCCGTGGACGCATACATGCTTATGGATTGGATTGGATTGGATGGATAAAAAGAAAAGTTTATGATTGTTTGCAAGCTAAAATTATATACTTAGTTACGAAAATCATTGCTAGATTGCAAAAAATATTGTACCTATCTTTTATTTGATCATACATAATATTAATTATACTATACCTACCTATTTTCGATTTCAGATAAGTATATACTTATTATGTTACGAAATAAAGTAATAATACCGTAAAAGAATAAGACTGGCTAGATGCTAACAAGGGTGTAGGGAAAAGGGACAAAATGAGGACGGTCTGATTTCCACAGAACTGCAAAAACGCCTTCTTTTGATTATTGTGAGAGATGACATTTTCCTAAATTAAGACTCGACTTTATTTCGCTAAATGTAGAACGGAGTTTCTCGCTTCGCTTGTACCCTTAAACGCTATAATATTTTTAGAGGAATTTTGAGAGTCGAGACCGATTTAGTTAAACCTTTTAGTAGTCAGAGGGTTTGAAACTGTTCTTTTGGAAATCCTTTACAGCAGCCAGCTAGTCTCTTGAGAAGCGAATGGCACCTTGAATTTCATCACCGCACTGATTTGATGTTTTTAAAGTATGTAGATATAATAGACCCTTAGTGCTTTTACAGGCTAGACTATTTTGCACTATCTCTATAGACACAAACCACCTAGAGGTTGAATTGCCTATGTCTGTAGGTTATCGTAGTCACAACATGACGTCCTGGACAATTTCGCAGATTAAAACCACTTGTGTCCAGCGGCTCCTTGCGACTCGTTTGATGTGGTATGTCCACATAGCGGGGGTTTACCAACACTAAATTGTTTTACTGCGAGGTCGCCATTCTATCGCCTTTGTAGCTACCCAGCATCCATCGATCCACTGAGCTATGTGTCTACTCATTGCTACTCCGAACACAGAATATTTAATGGTACCTATCTACCTTTCAGGCACAACTTTGCAATTAACTAGAACGAAACATCTCTTTTTCCCAAATGAAAGTTTTTCGGCGCAAAGTTAGTCTATCGGTACAGGATATATTTCGGAGAATGTGCCCAACAACTTTTAAACCTGGTTCTTCCCTTAACTTTCTACTATCGTATCGCCAGGTATCGTCCAGATCTGCACACGTAGTACTTAGTCGAAATTCCACGGACACGTCATGATTTGCCTCTACGTTTCTAATTTGAACTAGGCTAGGATATGGAACGCCCTTCCATCTACTTGCGTTCTACCGACATCAGTTATCCCCTTCACTTTTAATATAGGTATAATCTATTATAAATTATATTAATATATATAAACTATAATATACCTTCAAGTCACGAGATTCACTCTTGACTTGAAGGTATAGAAGGCATCTTCTAGACAAGCGCACTCCGTCGTGAGGAGCATCATCACTTGCCAGCAGGTATGATAGCAGCCAAGCGCTAGTCTATAAATTAAAAAAAAATTGTCTCCATAGCTTCCTTCTACACTGACAACTGGCATCTGAATCATTGTACATATTGTATTGAACATTCTACGAAAACATTATTAAAACGAAGCCTTGCAGACAAATTCATCTATCTGTTGAAAAAAATCTTATATTTCCGAAGCCAGTAGGTAATGAATCATGCAATATTCCAATTTGTCTGAAGTTGCGAAGAAAGTTATTTTTTCATCAGAGTTAACGAGTGTCTATAATAATAATTCGTTACTTCTTTGGTGTAACGTAACTACTCACGTAATAAATGTCATATGTATGTATTACAAAATTTGTTTGAGCTCGGTAGTTTTGTATTAGATTTTTTATTTTCCGTGTTAGCCACATTAAACGTTATAATTATTACCCACTACATGACTCGCTCCGGCCACTGAAAAGTCCCGGCTGCGTACGGATGGTCTTAAGTTTAATATGTTTATGGCAACCTTTTCCGAGATAAATTCTATTTAGGTATTTACTTACCTCATAGTGAAAAGTTATATGAAACCCGTTCAATACTTTTTAGATTAACTTTAGATAGATATAGGCGTAGGGTGTGGTAGATTCACGCCTTTTTAATAAACAGACGCTGCAGGCTACCTTCACTTTTTATGTAGAGTAGAGACTAGCTGACTAATTGAACTTTTTCCTAAAACTTTCTAAATAGTGGCAAACACTACATTTAAATAAAACCTTACAAATTTTAAGCGAATAAGCAGAAAACCGCGTATCACTTTCTTTAAAAAAAAAAATTATTACATTATTTACATCACCTAATGTAAAGCTTTTTATATGTTTCAAATCCATCATAAAGTTACTTATCATATTGAAGGCTACTAAGTTACAGAAAAGCAAAATATTAACAAATTCATTTTCTTCACAAGATTTTTCATTAAAATATAAATGAATAAGTACATTAAATACATCGTTCAATTTCGCTTCCTACAGCTTATCACCTATTACATTTTTTGTAACACTGCTAGACTGTAGTAACTGTTTATCTAAAAGTAGAGAATAAAATATTTAAAAAAAAATTATTTTCTTACATAATTTTTCCTGAATGGAATCCAAAAATGAACCCGTTTGTTTTTATTTTTAGCTTCTCAACCATTCTATCGATTTCAACGACCACTATATTTAATCTATGCATTATATTATATTAACAGACCTAAAGAAAAGACCAACACACCAGCACAACAAAGAGGTCAAAATTTAGTTTACCACCACGAACTTTTACAGTTATATTCGCTTCAAATATTTAGCTTTATGTATTTTAGATTCTGTTCACGGAATTCAGTTCTACGTTGAATGTACGGAGCAGATTGAAGAGATTTAGTCGGGTCACTGGGGTGGGTTAATACTAGGCCCTTATTCACCATGACATTCAAATCGAATCTTGCTCATAACCGCAGTTTTGTGACCTTATTAGGGCCATAGCAGACACGATAATTTTAGCATCAGCGATCCATGGCTCATGATAGTTCTTTATATAAAACGATGTGAAAGTTAACATCATAAAGTGCGTATTAAGCTAGTAGTTAGTAGTAGTTGTAGTAATAGTTAGTGGCTTAAGCAATTTCGATGCTAGGGACTTTGTCAACGAAGGACTAGTGTATTTTGGGTTTTATTGTTTACTAGTTGACACCCGCGACTTTTTCAAACGATTCAGATTTTTCAAAATCCCGTAGGAACTATTTAATTTTCCGGGATAAAAAGTAGCCAATGTGTTAATCAACGGTTTAATATATCTCCATTCCGAATTTCAGCCAAATCCGTTGTGTAGTTCGTCTTGGGGAACAGTACCAACCAGAAAGATAGCTAATAGCTGACAGACAGGAAAACGCATTCAAAGCGCACTGGATGTACCGGGGTGTAAGTTTGTAAGTATGTCTATAAAAAAGAACAAGTCATTTGATACACTTGGATTGTCTGAATAATAAATAATTATTGTCTGGACAAAAGAAATTCATTCATAGTAAGTAAGGCAGTCAATGCGTGCAAAAAGTCAATATAAATATATGTTGCGTTATGGAAAACACATGTTTCTAATGTACGACAGACACTTATTTGGGAATAGAAATAGAAAAGTTTTTTATTTAAATAAACTTTTACAAGTGTTTTGAACATTTATACTCATATATTATGTATATGTAGGTAAATACTAACTCCTAAAGTAACATAATAATTATTTATAGCATGTTGTTACTTAATCCAAGTTCCACTTCAACGAGAATCCTTGGCAAAGAACATTTGCTCTGAGCTCTGCTGACTTTGCTGCTAGGTCCTAAACAAAGAGCAGGCACTGTCCCAAGTAAACAGTGAACCAATATCGAGTCCAACGAATGTATAGCTAGGCATAGATCATCGATGTATAACATGGATAGGTATAAACTAGAGGCAGAGATATCTCTGAAAAGAGGCCTCAACCTGACATGACAAGAGGACCGTCAAGAAGGGGTCTTTTTACCCGACTGCGGCAAAGCCAAAAGGGGGTAATGATTTTAGCAGTCTATGTATGGATGTATGTATGTTTGTATCCAGATTCTCTGTGTTCCACCGTAGCGCCTAAACTGCTGGGCCGATTTTGATGAATGAGGTGTCAATTGATACGTCGTAAAGGCCCGGGTGACATAGGCTATTTATTTTATACGAAAAAATTGAACGGATGTTACATCAAAAAAAGTGGAGGTCGCCAAAAATATTTTTTTGCTATTGTATCGAGTGGGATGTCAAATGAAAGAGGAGAAAATTTTGAATTCCAGGGTATACATTTACAACAACACTAAAATACACCAAGCAACATACAAACAATTTCACTCTAATATTTCAGTGTTTATTAAGACGATCGCAGTCGGGTTTTAGTAGTCAACTTAACTTTGTTGTCATTTGTAAACAAGTAAAATACCAACGTGTTTTGTGTTGTGTTGTCATTTTACAAATTCAATAATTGACAATCAAAAAGTATACCTATTGGACCTATTGTACCTATTTTGAGTAAATGCTTTGAGTTTGAGTTTAATCGTCACAGAAAAGTATGTCACCAGAACAATTCTCTCGTGTAAATCGAAAACCAGTAAACTACTAAATAAGGCTAGTGTTGTCTATTTTCAATGGCCAAAAATTCTAAAAGCCTTACTAAAGGTGTGTATTGACCTCTTATATAGGTCAGTTGGGTGGCGAAATGCCAGCACGACCCGATTGTCAGAGCGCGTCGTCAACAAATAAATTTTGGTTAGTTTTATATTACAAATTGATAGAGAATACTTGTGTACTGGTCTGTTAATGATAATGATAACTATTGTTATTGTCGATTCAACTGATGGACGAGTACGTACTGCTAAATATAGGGATTTAGTATGCTCTTGTGCCGATTTAGCGACACTCTGAGACTGGTTTGGTGTCGCCTGTTCGTCTAGTAAGAGGGTTAACCGACGCTGGTTCTTCAGATGTGAAATCCCAATTCCACTGCAGCTTCACGGCATGAAAGCTATGTCAACAATACTTATTCTATGAATTTTCTCAATTTCAAGTCACCTATAAGTGTCTCTGAGCTTTGTAATCAACCCCACAAATATGAGACAGTTTATTGGAATCGTCCACCTGATTCCGGGTGTTATGATAAGATCTTCGAATCATCAAGTAGTGCCATTATAGTCAAAATTTAGCTACAATTTTTACCTCAAAGATATCATGAAATAATTCTTCTTGCCCTCGAAAAAGTTGAAATAGCCCATCGGATGAGTCAAACAAGTTTTTGTCGGTGTTTTTTCCAGAACACTGGCCTTAAAAGGTCATGGAAAGGGCGGATAAACACACTCAAAGAGATGCTTGATGCTAATGCATCTATCTACCTAAGTTACTCATAGGTCGAAACTGTTTGTGATTGACAACAGTTCAAAGCGATCTTTTACTAAATTCGCCATATTATTACTGTTTCATTATAAACTAGTTCCCCGCCCTAACTTCACTCCGGTTTATTAATTAAATATATATGCCTGTGTCCATTTCAAATAGTGTATCTTTCAAATGGTGAAAGATTTTTTTCAAATAGGTGCTGTAATTACGGACATTACCCCCTTGTTGTTTTTTTTCTCTACATACACACAAATTCATAAAAGCACTTTTTGTTTATAATATTAGTATACATTAACCTACGAGTATAAAGCAACAGTCTTTGAAAATGGATAAAGAGCAATCAATTGCGAAGTTGGCAAATGTTGAGCGTGTATTTCAGTGTCAGTTGTAATTAAACGCTCGATGGCAAATGTGTGGTAGACCGTTGTGTTTATTGGCTTTGTTTAACCTACCTTAACCACAGATACAAGAGATCGTATGAATATCTACCAATTCTTTTATTCTTAGGTATATGCAAGAAATAGCAAGAAATACGCCTATTTAGATACATAACGCATATTTTGACACTCGTAAAGAAACCTATAATGTATTTTCCGTTAACCTGGAGTACTGAATCATTAATTTTGACAAAAAGCAACAAAAATAAAGGAAAAAATCCGGAAATTGATAATAATTTGTAGTTAAATCATATTAAAAAACTTTTTGAAATTACAAACTAACTAATTTTGCAATTGGAGATAATTTATGCAACACTGTAAGACTTATATCCTTCTAACGTACGGAACCCTCGGCCTCGGTGCGCTTGGCCAGGTTTTTTCACATATTTTTAATTTGCTGAATCTATCTGGTTATGGTTTCAAGCTACGCTAAAAGTATCTTTAAGTTTCTGAATGTTAAAGTGTTCGCCCTAATGATACGACTGGGACACAATGTAGCTGCAATGTTGAAGACTACGACAGTATTTCGAAATACGCTCTCCTGAATATAAATATTTCCTCAAGGCTCCGCTTCTGAATTATTCACATTGTTTATTTACTTTTTACTTCGCGGATTGCTAGGAAAATAATGATAACCTTTTAAAATGATTGGTTTGGTAGTGCCTCTCCGCAGAATGTATGAATGAAAGTAAATCGAACTGAAAATATTTACCTACCTAGGGTTGAACCTACTCGTAGTGACCGATATAGTTTGGTGTTCAGCTTTAGTCTTATTGATTTAATCACAATAATGATATCATCGTGTTCATCATTTTCGAAGCGAAGTTTGGCGCTTAATATGCGGGTAGGTTTCCTTTATATTTCTTCCCCTTCTTTTTACATTTTGGTTGAGCTCTGTCGACCAGAGAATTAAATATCACTAGCTTTAACGGTGAAGGAAAACAATGTGAGGAAACCGGCATGCCTGAGAGTTCTCAAAAGTTTTCTCAAAAGTGTGTGAAGCCTGCCTATCCGCACTTGGCCAAACCGTACTTGGCGCACTAGACCATTGCCAAACATATTTTGAGAGGAGACCCGTGCTCAGTAGTGTGTCGGCGATCTGATGGGTCGATAACGATGATAATGTTCTTAGTAAATAGTAGGTAGGTAAATGTAGATTTATCGGTACCTACAAAGTTTCTATCTTCTTCTTTTTGATAAATAGAGTTATATAAATAGTAAATAGAGTTGTCAGTTGCTTTGATGTTATAATCCGGTACAATGATACAGCGTTCTATTTTAAGCCTCACCAGCTACCATTAATCTTGTCTGGAAGTCTGGAAACATCAAGGAAGATCCGAGCCTGCGGTGTAAATAGATGCTATTCATCCGTAGTATTTACACGACGTTTTGGTAATTGGCTTTAGTTTATTTCTTATACAATCGCTATTTGGAATTTTATTTAAAAGTTAGGTAAAGTTGTAGTTTTCTACATACTAGTATGCAAGCAAGCATAAATAAATAATACCTTAAAACTTTACTAGAAAAAATCCTCACGCATCTATAGTTCATAATATTATGTCTAGCGAGCAATGGTAATTAGTAACTCCATTACTGGTATTAACTTAGAGGTAAATTACTAAGAAGGATTTTATTTTCTTTCAACCTCAATGTGGTGCCATGGTGGTGCCCAGCACACAGACCTAGTCATGGGTAACACTAACAAGTAACAACTAAGAGAACAACTCATTTTCCATACCTACTGACATTCTTAAAAACTGAAGAACAGCCAACATAACTTGAAAAATAAGATATCAATGTAAACAGACGTGGTAAAAAGCGTGGCCTCATTTACCTACCTGTCCTATGTATGGTAAGGTACGAAGCTTCTCTGCGTCACATATTCCACTTTAGAAATGTTTGCACAAGATAAAAAGTTACAAAACTTTATTTATGTGCTTTTACGTTCAAAAAACTAGCAAACAAACATTGATTTCACTTATTAAGTACCTTACTTATTTTCAGAGAAATAACCTACTCTTCTTACGTAGGTTTAAATTTTTCAGTAGGTAGGCATTATAAATTAAGTATGTGTGTGTTATTTAGACGTAGATCAAGCCTAGGCTTACGGTAAGTACCTATAAATTATACATAGATACCATGATAATAATAAAACTAAACTAACTTCCGTCACCAATAAATACCTCTTTCCGCTTTTTTTCGCATTTTCAAAATGCGTTACAACTTGCATCCGCGTGCTACATGTACACCCTTCGCGCTTCGTCTCGTTGTATGCTATCTGCTTTAGTCACTATTAAAATATAAGGTTGAGCGAAGACTTAAGCTCAGCATATTCAATGAGCCCATTAGAATATAGACTGCAGTTACCAGTCCTCACCGCATGGAAATGGAATAGCGAGGATATTGCCATCTTGTAAAAGACGCGCGATTTACCGTATCCACGTCACGTCGTGACTTCGTGCAAATTGGAATGAGTTTCGGCAATTTGTAATTTCTGAACTTTCTGAATTATTAGCTCAGTGAGGTCTGATTGATCTGTGGTAGGCTTCTTTACCACCCCTTACTTTCTAGTGGTTTTGGAAGTCGATTTTTAAATATTTTTTTTTATTTTAAGGCTTTTAGTGTAAGTAGTCGTTCTTTGGTACCTAGAATATCAATTTACCAGCAAAACTTTCCAAATCACACTTAGGAGTTTGCAGTACCCTGCAGGATCAGGTGGGACTTAGAATTCAATAGAAAGGTCTATGCTTGGCATTTATAATATGATTTCACCAGGAACATTTTCGCATCGCATCACATCACACCGCACCGCACCGAACCGCACCACACCGCACCGCACTCCACCATGCTATACCACAACACACCGCACCGCACCGCATCGCATCGCATAGCATCACACCGCATCGCATCGCATCGCACCGCATCGCACTGCACCGCACCGCACTGCATCGCATCGTTAAAAAAAAATATATACAAAAAAATATATTAAAAAAGCAAAACAAAAGCATACATAAAAAAACGGGCCGAATTGAGAACCACCTCTTTTTTGAACTGATTACCTACGATGCAGATTTCCCTTTCTACTATAGCATTTTTTTACGACGCCAATAAAAGTTATTCCCTTTTCTTTACATAAAGATTTGGTATCTTTCCTGAACGGATGGTACATATGAATACACGTTATTGGTGCGACTTCCAAACATAAATCAACTCTCATGCGTGACGTCCATGAGAACATGGCCGTTCTTGTCTGCAGTTAGAATATGTACAGATATATTATGTGTAGTGTTTGCTTGTGTAGTTTATGTTTTCACATAATTTATGGTATTTACGACGCTTAGAATATACCTGGACGAAGACGCGAGCATTATCTAGTACCTACTCTATATTTATTATCCATAACTTGTGTGTGTTCAGGCAAAGCAGTGAGTGCGAACACGATAACGGTTGCGATGGTTTTTGTATCCGTGATTAGCATAGTAGCTAATTATATTGTCCTATTTTACATTGCGAGCCAGTCTTATACAAAGTATTTACTTAAATAAACCACAATTTGCTTTCTAATAGCTTTAAACTTAGATAAACCTTCTCCAAGAAATTTGATTGATGAACGGGCGTGGCAGCAGAATCAAGTGAATTTTCAATTTCAAACTTATCCGGTCACAGATGGAACTCTGTAAATTCAATTTGTCGACCCTTTTAAGCTAACCGCGGGCATGTCGCCTCTATGTTATGTGTTTTGCTAAGACCTTTCCTTGTTAACACATCGCCAACTCTCATTAAGATGCTCGAAATTCCACATAACTTTTAACACTCAAATAGTTCTTATTTAACTTAATTTTTTTGATAAGAAATTACGGAAAATTGTGTTGACGGACTGACTGATTTTATCAACGTAAAGCTCAAACCACTGGATCGAGCTGATACAGATTACTATTATTAGGTTGGCATCCACTAAGAAAGAGTTTTTGATAATTCGGTTGAATTATCAAAAATTCCAATGGAATCTTTTTTTTTTTTCTTTAAATCTGGCTTTACTCTGATTAGCCAATGTCAAGTTTGTGATAATTTTCAAGTTATTGAATTTATACAAGTATGGACTCCGTCTGCGCCGGCGCCCGCCGACACACGCGCGGCGCCCCTTTAGAGCGCCTCCCAGTCATTTCCACCACCAAAAACACCAACTAACACAAATACCAGCCACTCTAACAAAAAAAACACTCCAAACAAGCACAGCACGCGCGCCAGCAAACGCCATCACAGACGAAGTCTCAATGGAATCTTTAATTTAAACATATAAATTCATGAAAATGAAGTCGCGGAAATAAGTTTACTGTAGTACAAATCACAATCGCCATTCGCGTTTGTCTGTGTAATTTACTCATAACTTTTAATAACTTCTAATTTTTTTGTTGTATTTTAAAGCAGTTTAGCACACCACCACATTCACAATTTGTCTACAGATTTCAGAATACGTAAGCCTAATACCTATCCGTTTAATAAAGCCGTGGCAAATCAACTGCATTGTCAATTACGTCTTTCGTTTGCGTTTGAACTATATTCAAATAAAAAACTATCCATTCTAAGTATAAGAACTATTTATTAGCGCAAATTTTCCTTGGTTGTGACGGATAGTAACTATAGGTAGACAAGCAAAGTAGAGAAGAAACTATTAGTCTCATTAAACCGCAAAGTATGGTAATCAATTAACCCATAAAAACTTTAATTCCAACAGTAGTAACAGCTAATCAATGTTGAAATACCTTCTGACTTGGCAAAGGCTCAATTGTTAATGAATGTTGGCTTGGGTGCTGTTTCCTATTGCACTCTTAAATGCGTGTTGGCTTAGAACTAAACATTTAAGTTTTATATAGGTAGGGTATTATAAAAATCTATTCAATTTTACGTATGGACATACCTAATTGACATTATATCTTACCTGTCTATTCATTCTCGAATCCGAAAGCGATTGCAGCATCAAGCGCTCTACCCACCAAAGCCGCTGAGACGAACCCGTGCGAGTTAGTGGAACAACTTTGGGCGGGCGGCACGAGAACCGCGGCATGCATATAGTTAGTGATACTCGATGAAAGCTGACGAGCAACTGAGCGAGTGGGGAGCAATCCGCCGACATGCCTCCGGGTAGCACGCACGGGTGCAAACCGTCGTAGGCATAAATGTTTCAAAATAAGCCCAACGGCTTTGCGGTGTGTAGAGCACTTTACCAGCCTCTTTGAGGTGGCTTTTGGAAATGTACGAATAGAAGAAGAATCCATGAAGTAGTTTTCCAAAAAATCGGTTGAGTCACAACAAATTCATAAGCTACGTTCTACTTGCACTTTCACTACAACTTGAGACGTGTCAGTCGAGCGGACTTTCCACTTCTCATCACTTTTATGAAAATTTATGAAAATTGCTGCATTAGGTACTTCGTTAATCGATCCGATACTTTGTAGCGTATTAGCACAGAGTATGGATAATAGATAGATTGCCTGTCATTGGGGTAGAGTCATGTGTACTTACTAGTTATCAGTTTGGTCAGCTGAACAATTGAACACGTCTGTGCTCCACTCCGCTTTAGTGGAAAGGAAGCTTTATTTTCTTTTAACGGAATTCATAAGGCTACTCTGCCAGTGTTCCACGTCTCATTGTGTTGGAAAACAACTCTGCATTTTCATGCTAAGTGTAATCTTGTAGTATGGAGATCGTTGATTACACTATTGTGTAACCATTGTATAACCAAATGAAAATAAGCCTTTGTTTCTGCACGGCCAGCAAAACAGCACAAAACGAATTATATTTTAATCGGCTTTACACCGAGTACGTATCAAAATTCATATGGAAACTGGTAGAAATTGCAAGAATATATCACGTTATATATTTTCGCCGCCAGGTGTGTTAGCCAGATAACCTCCGGGCAGTTTTAAATTAAAAATGTTTGTCTTTCATGTCTTCAACAAAACTGTGCTAAATCCATAACCATACTAATATTATAAATGCCACCCACTATACCGATCTTGGCGATTTTTTTTACAGAGATAGCTTGCATCCCGGAGACGGATATAAATAGATTAGGTAATTTTTATTCCAAAAATTAAATTGTTCCCACGGAATTCTTAAAAACCGAAATCCATACGGACGAAGACGCGGACGTAATCTTGTACATAAATAAAGCATACAAAAAAGTAAGTATCTAGATATCTGCTAAGCTCATAAACTTATGTAACCCTTGGGAATAGTGTAAAATAGCACTGATTGAACAAACAAGAAAAAGCCATTTAAAGTTGTGAAACAGTTTTTGTGATTCCGTAGATGCTGGAATCACCTGCTACAAACACATTTTAAGTGATCAGACACACACCCTTTCGCTGAATAACAATGATTAAAACTCTTGAATTTTTATAATAATAATGGGTTTTAAAGTTTCATCTAACATAATAATACGTACTTAGTTCAGCATCGATAACATCTGATTTTCCCTTTACTTAGAAATTACTTATTATATAATATAACCACAATAACTATGTACTAACTAAGTGTTTTTTGACTGGCGAAGAACGTAGTCCACCGTTATTATTTATGACGTCAAAAATCTAAATTTTTTGGAGGATTTGAAATAATAAAACAAAATATACATAGTATACCAACAACAATCGTTTTCGAGAGATTACAATCCGCATGAAAGTCATTTTCACATAAAAGCAACCAAGCGTTAGCTGGAATGGATTTGGTGAAACGTAGCAGCCATTTAGGAAAGGCGGAGGTTGTGGTATTATTCCTTTCTTCAGCTTTTACTCGTATGTCGCCCTAAAATGCTGCTTCACTGACAGTAATTCTGTGAACATAACAGTTTAGCAATTAGATAGCAACAAACGAATCGATGATACTCGTAGTTGAAAAAGTTGTAGAAGTCTATATAAATTCATTTAGCAACATACCACCGATTGCCCCATTAACATGTTTTACACATTCATTGTACTAAAGTATATTATGACTCGTTATTATATTAGTCATACCACAGAACATTTAATAGTATCAGACGCCTATAAAAATGATACCAGGTGCAGAGAGAACTGCCACTTGCCTTACTGTACGTACTGGCTTATAAAGCAAAACAGTAAATTTAAATAAAACATGGATTGAAACACAAATACTTAGAAAATATGTATTTACCGAAAAAAATGTAACATTTTAGGGGAGGAACTTGGGTCGAGTCCTCGATTCAACGTTTATGGAAAATGGTCCGAATGAAAGATTAATGAGTGGTGTGAGGCGGCTTCAGAAACAACAGATTTTTTTATCACCTTGAACCTCGACATTTTTTGCTTCAATGGTTGAAAAATTGTAAAGTTTAACAATTTTATTCGAAGCTTTTATTTGCTATAAGTACCTACAGTCAATACTTAGTAAAGAGTTATGATTATCCGTCCTAATATCAACACTAATGATAATAATAAAAATACGAAAATATGTCTGTCTGTCTGTAGCTTTTCACGGTCAAGATAAAAGTTTATCAAGTAACTCTACGAAATAGAGTACACATAATATAGCTTGCATACTTTCAGTGCCGGAAATCGCAGTCAGAAAAAGAAAGAGGGAAGAATTAAAAAAAGCAGCCAAGTGCGAGTCAGACTCGCGCACCGAGGGTTCCGTACTCGAGTATATTTGTCGATATTTTGCATGATAAATCAAAAACTATTACGCATAAAAATAAATAAAAATCTGATTTAGAATGTGCAGGCAAAGCCCTTTCATATGATACCCCACTTGGTACAGTTATCTTACTTTGAAAGTTGAAACACAATTTTTTTTAAATGATGTAACCACAAATTCGCGGTTTCCAAATTTATTCCCTTACTTGTGCTATAAGACCTACCTACCTGCTTTTCATGATTCTAGGTCAACGGGTAGTAGCCTATAGGTTTTCTTGACAGACACGACGGACGGACAGACGGACAGACAGACAACAAAGTGATCCTATAAGGGTTCCGTTTTTCCTTTTGAGGTACGGAACCCTAAATACAGTCGCGGGTATCATCTTGTATTAATTATGTAGTCGTACCTACTCGACCTATAAATCAAAAAACAAAATATAATGTGCAAACGATAAAATGAATGAAAATGAATGGAACTAAACATGACAGAAGTTTACCGATTGTTCCCCAATACCTTTTTCTCTCCACATCTGCCTGTGGGATTTCACCTTACATATTCTCGTGATAACTTATGAATCATGCAATATTTCAATTTCCCGTTTATAAGAAAAGGCATTTTTTCATCACACAAATAATATTTTATACATATCTATGATTTTTACCTCGTATCTCTTTTACACAAAATAGTTTATGTACGTAGATTGTATACGTATACGATTTTGGTTAGACTTCAATCAAGGAGGCAAATCTATGGAGCTAATAATAATATTTGTTTTGCGTCTTGCGTAGCTAATATTGTTGATGCAACAATATCAACATCCATACCAACATCTAGGGAGCTGTCATGTTAAGATACCGTGAAATAGGTTTCTAGAAGTAAAGATTCCATTTAAAGTCAAACAGATTTTTGCAACTCAATTGGAAAAAACAGTTATGGGAACTCGGTGTACCTAAGTAGTTACTTTCCAAATACCTAACCTCAAACTTCAGACCACATCTAACATTGGGCATCGATAGAGCAGAATCGCTTAGATACAGCTTGACCAATGATGTACAAATTCAACTTCAAATTATTTTTATTCAAGTAAACTTTTACAAGTGCTTTCGAATCGTCAAAATAATCTACCACTGGTTCGGAATGCCGTTCCTACCGAGAAGAACCAGCAAGAAACTCGGTGGATGCTCTTTTCAAGTATTCAATTTACAATAATAAGCCATACTTTAAAACAAGAGTGAATAGGCACCTTCTAGGTAAACGCGTCCCATCTTAGACCACATCATCACTTTCCATCAGGTGTGATTGTGGTCAAGCGCTTACCTATAGTGAATAAAAAAAAACTGTATACAAGCAATTGCAGCGCCATGTATTTCTGGAGCGAGTCAAATCCAAGCTTTTTTATCATTTACATAATCTTCGATTGTATAATAAGCTTTACTTTACTATAGTATAACCATTAGCCACAGTCTATAATGGATGCAATAATTTAACACAGATCATCCAGTGTAATGGTATAGCCTGGCAGAAATTTTAATTAAAGATAAATTATCATCATCTCAACGCAATGCCGGTCCACAATACAATAGCATTACTTTTAGACATGTTAATTTATTTTAGTTTAGAGATTACAACATTAGACATAGGTAGTCCGTACAAATTGAGAACTCACTCGCCATTTTAACTCTAAGTGTCAATTTTCATGTCAAAAGTACGGTTCACCTTTAGAGACTAAAATCGTACTCTTGGCATGACAGTTAGGCATGATAGTTAAGACACACAAAGTTAAGATGGCGTGCTAGATCTGATTTTGTACGCATTGTATGTGCGAATCCAGAGCGATTCAGGCTGCATAAAAATTGCTTATTTATATCTAGATTATAAACACGGATATACACACACACATTTGTAAATAAGCAAATCTTTCTTTTTAAAAAGGTTCTATTCAATCGCCCGCATTGGCATGCAAATGCCTACACTACCCACTCACGGTTTAAAGAGCTCTCACAAAAGGATACTTTATTTTCTGGGAAAATGATTTCTATTTTTAGATTTCCAATTATTAATAGTTAGTTTTCTTAAAATGAACCTACGTTGTTAACACTAAATGATGAGAAAATATTGATTAGGACATTACGAAGTAGGCAAATGATCAGAATAGAAAATCTATGTTTAAATCCAAGAGTAAGAAAACAGTACCGCTGAAGCCTGCAGTTTTAATTGGCTATTTAAATAGGTATTTATTTTTATTTAGGTTGATACAAAAATATAAATAAATACCTTTGAAAGATTAGATTATTGATCAAAATATCCAATTATTTTGCGGTAAACTAAAACTTTATATCCTATACAAATTCAAGTCAGCAATAAAAACATAAAAATCCCTCAAAGCGAGCAAAGGATTCCTCTGTGAGCACTAGCGTTAAGTACTCAAAGATAAGGTTTCCACAAGCAAGCAAAGGAATGAATTGCGTGTACTGTAGGTACACGTAATTCATTCCTTTGCTTGCTTGTTTTATTGCATTTGTTTATTGAATTTATTATTGATATATGGATGGATGCTTTGCATATAATATCAGTAGCTAGACATCTAAATTTTACTTACACCTACAGTGATTGATTGACATTACGGTAACAAATAAATTAATACACTGTACCCACTGATTTACTATGTACTAAGATACAATTCCTCAAAGACCGTATTTAATCTCAAATGAACAAAACAATTACCAACACCGGAATTCATAATCAAGATGCTTCTTCACATCAATCTAATCGACATGTTTCATAACTCACACGGAACCATTAACGCATTGCATAAAGGTTGAATATGACACATGTCGTTTGAATTGTATTCCAACGCTCCGGCTACACGCTCCGTCTTGCCTGCGCAGTTAAAACTGCACAGATAAGACCGAGAACTGCGCAGTCCAATCTTTAGCAGCTTTTCCAACTGCGTGGGATACCGTCTTGCCGTCCAAACGCACGTATCTAACAGCGCGGACTGGCTTGTGCAGTTAAGCTCTCAGGTAAGACGGAGCGTGTAGATGGAGCTTAAAGCTCCTATTTTGAGCATGAATTACAGCGTGAAAGTAGGTACTTTAAAAGAACAACGCATGTCGCACACTATGCATAAAGTTTTTTTATTTGATGACAAGCTGTTAGTCCTTGACTGCAATGTCACATGGTGTTAGTGACCCAATATGCCTTATCGATTTTTGTGCGGTGGCATCGTACCGGAACGCTATGCCTAATAGCATGTTTTGTGAAAGCTAATTTTACGAAAACCGGCTGCAGATATTACAAGAAATTGCAGGTATTTGTGAAGATGGATCAAAATGTACGTACTAATATGTTCAACGATAATTATATGATTTGTTGTGTGAGGAAATCTGATATATAGTAGGTATTTTATGACATCCACATAACTCGCCTTAAATAACGTAATAAGATTGCGAGTAGAATAAAATTACCTATCTACCAAATACAATATGCTTTGTGGTTTTATTGTTATGAGCAACAATGGAGGCTTACATTACATTGGGTGAGATCTCATTATGAGTAAATAGATCCGCATAATGGGTATCTTTTCTGAAAACAGGCTACTCTCTAAATATACAAAGTCTTTGAGGTATGTTTGTGTGAAAAATGTATATTTCTTCGATTTTTTCCTGTATCTACGCTAGAGATTCCTACTCTTAATTTATACTTAACTGACTTCCATTCTCATGTCTTTCTCCAAACTGTATTTAGAGTATCTGCATCTTTATCTTTTTGATATTGCTAAAAAAGGACGGAAAATTAACTTAAAATGAACAATTTAAAATTTTAGTTCTTACCTACCTTAGATTAAGGAACCTATAGGCACAACAAAAACACTATGCCCAAGACTGGCCTCTAAAGTCACGAGGTTTGACAGTAAATATAAGTTTGTCGTTTATATCTTAATACATTTATAGTATTCTAAGTTCTTCTCTTCATTCCAACTTGAGAGTAGAAAATGCTTTGTAAAGTAGGAAAAGTTATCAGTAGTAGACTCTAGAAGGAATCAAAAATAAACTAAAAATAATAATTATTTAATCCACATAGACAAATTTTTACTACGAATACTTTATGATACCTACTTACACAGACCATTTAAAGTGTATATACGTACACATAACATAGTATGTAATGTTCAAGCAAAAAGAGTTGAATTTTCAAACGACTTATTTTCGTTTATATAGTTTATCGATAATCGTTTTCCGATACCTATGGATTTGGTAAACTTGCAAGTATTCAGATAATAAATTTTGGCAATTTTAACTGGATATAAGAGATATAAGTAGTTAAAACGACATATTTTAAGTTTAAATATTTAAGCTTAAGTATTTAACATGATTGCTTTGTTAATAAAATAAATAATACATATTTAATTAATGCTGCTGTCTGTCGCAATCTACTGCATTCGTAAGCCTTTTGCCTTGCCAAAATGTCACTGCGCGTATTTAAAATAGCTTTTCACAAAAATGTAATAATAAGTAGAGCATTTTCCACTCGGATGGGTAACAAAACTGCAGCTAAGGTTAAAATATTGAGAATTTAACAACTGCATAAAGTACTAAAAAATTTAGTGATAACATATTATTTACCCTTTAATAAATTCCACTTGGTAACTGCAAAAGTATAAATTAACAAAAAAAATATACAATTGCCGAGTAGCACTACAAGTAAATGAGGTAAAAGTTTTACAGGCACAGAGTGAGGATGGTAGCTTATTCTCCTTAAGTACTGTGTAACTGGTAAGTACCTACCTGGGTAGTATTAACGCGCGAGATCAGTTTCATCCAGAAGCTGTAGTATAACTTTGTAAGCTAAAGTTAATTGGGTGTTAATCTGTTATTTTATATGAACGGGAGACTACGAGAAAAGCGATCTTTCATATTATAACTTTGATAGAGAAATACGCATGGAATTGGGAAGTACTTAAATACCAAATATTTTTATGAAAATACGCTAGTAGTTCACTATGCTAGAAAATATGACGTCTAATATTAATTTTAATTTTAACTGTATTACATTTTGCATTTTAAAATATATTTAGTTAGGTGCGAGTTTTAATTAAGTTTTTAAGCTCATTTTATATTCCGGTGCTTTTTAATTTCATATTAATTTTATAAGACATCTGAACGTTGAAGCTTTAATTAGTTCATAATTATTCTGAAGCTCCGTCGACCTCATTAGAAATGGACTTTTAAAATAGTTTGAAAGTTTCTTCGTTGAGGTTTAGTTATGTACCTTTATCCTGTGACATTACCTTTCCTAGGGTTCCGTAGTAAAACAAGAAACCCTTATAGTTTCGATCAGTCCGTCTATCTGTGTGTCGTATCCATTTTAAAAATAAACTATAAGAGCTTTTAGTTTGAAATATAGTACAGCTATAGAAATCTATTAGGATTACACAGAAACATTTAAATTTAAAAAGAAGGGTAGCTTCTGAACATATGAAAAATTGTACAGGATATGGTAATCCCATACTAAACGTTAGCACGGGGATAGAGTAAATCTCAAATAAAGCCCCACATAGTTTCCATTTCCTAAATTGGCTAGAGCCAAGGATAGAGAATATAGAGCTGATTGGTTTTAAATACCAATGTACCGTAGATGTACTCGTATCGTACCTCGGTGCCTACTCATAAATTTTTCAATAACATTTGATAATTATATTTACTGGAAAGTACAAATATAGGGAAACAATACTAATTCTAAAAACAAATTCTACATACGTGCCCTTACAAAAGCCCAATTTCCAGGTTCATGTTGTCATATTTTTCATACATACAAAGAACTACTATATTGCTTCACTGGATCGATAAACACAGTTACTTGCAACTGTGAGGACGTCAACACGTATGAGTATCAATACAGTCAACATACAAAATGGTGTTTGTTTTTATTTCGTTCTAAAAGCAATACTGTACTTGTAAATTACAGTAAAATTCGCGATAGTAATTCAAATAAAATGTACTGTAGACTATAAAACATCGATGCAAGAGCGGGCAATAGAATTGAAAAAAGAAGAATACACATACCTCATAGATATAATATATTATCTGTGTATTTAATCTAATGTCTACTGCTATAAACTCGTACTTCGCTCGTACTTTACTGTATTCTGAGTTCTGACCACTGTCGGTTATCGAAAGATACAAGTTTGATATAATGCGTAAAAAAATACTTCTCACGTGCCACTTCAACTTTGCTGTCAAATGTCATATCAAAAGTATGATTTTAATCCTCATTTTAAAAGTGAACTGTACTTTTGATATTACAGTTGATCTATAGAGTGGCGCGTGAGAAGTCATTTTGTACGGACTATATCAAGTATCAAATATGACAGTGATCTTTATTTGTGCTCTTCTTATTTGAAACCATAGAGCAGAGAATGTGTTTTGCTGTTGAAACGCCCTTATTTTTCAGTGGTAGTAGCGAACTTCCGCTACAATATGTATCGTAGCGGCGTAGCTTCGGCGTAGTGGAGGCGTAGCGGTGGCTTATCGGCAGCGTAGCCACGCTGGCTTTGGGGCAGCGTAGCAATGACGTAGCAGCGGCGTATCAACGGCGTAGCAGCGACACAGTTAGCACGCCTAGCGACTTTCACTGCGGCACACTGGGTCTTTGTAGGTATATTTTGGAGCTAATGAGTTGGATAGTTTGGTTACTTTTTTGATAATTACGGTGATAAACGGTGGAAAAATTCGAATTGAAAATTTTGAATCTTCGCCGTAAAAAACTTAAACGTTGAGAAGAAAATCGTGTCTACGTAAGTTGATTGCACCAAATGCAATGTATTTTTCGTATCAGCATTTTTGCATGCAAAACGAATTTTTGCATTAATTATTTTAAAAGTACTTGTAAAACAAAATAATTATTTTAACCATAGAACCAAAACACAACATAAATGATGTATTTCTAAAAGTTTATTTCTAATTTATTGTTAAGGTAAATAATAATTAAATAATATTCTGAAAAAATGATATCATAAATGAATTTTTGAAAGAAAACCTACATAACTGGGCATATTGTATAAGCTGTGGAGATTTATTTTTAACATAAAATTAATTTATATAACTGTGAGCCTTAAATAACCAATTGAATTCAAGAGACAAAAAGAGTAAACTGATCGTATAAAAAATTCTAACAAAGACTCAGTTAAAATCACTTGTAAGTATCATTTTTACTTTTAATTGAGTTTCTACTTTTATCGGCTCTGTTCACTTGTTTACAAAAGATTAAAGTAGGTAAGCATTTAAACTTTAAAGTCTATCAATGTTCTTAAAGTTAAAAGAACTGAACACAAAATAACAAAATAATCACAGCAAGTTTCTTGCCCGCAATAAAATCTTGTTAAAAACTTTTCTCGCTCCAAGAAAGAAGCTTTCGCTAACTTTGTATTATTACTTTTGGGGTTATTAGTATTTAAATTTAGTACGATACAATAAAAACTTTCAGTTATTTTGTTATTAAACACACAATTCGTGGTCTTACTGTGTTCATAGAAGTACTTGTACACCAGTCCAGTGTAGATTACAACGTGGGGTTATTCAAGGGGCGGACCAACAAATTCCTGAAAAACCAGCAACGCAACGGTTACCACCGTTGCGTTGCTGGTTTTTCTCTGGTGCTGCAAATGTTCATGGGCAGCGATAATCACTAAACATCGGGTGACCCGCCCGGTCGTTTGCTCGCTATTTTATTATAAAAAAAACTTACATCAAGTATTTACATAAAAGTCCTGCTTATGTAAATATTAGATACTGAGTTACATTTGGGCGGCTGCAGGGGGTGCGAAAGGAAACACCAGTTCCTTATCCTAATTTTATTACTAAAAATTTACATATTATAAATTAATTATTACATAAAATAATCCTAATTGCTCCGCCGATTTGTGGCGGAGGCTTCTAAAGCTAATTGTGATGTGTTCGTGCCCAGTCCTCGCGCATGGTGACCGTCAATTTCGCTGCGTCAGGCGTCAGGTTACGCGGCGACTGTAGGAACGGTTTTAGCAGGCACGTCTAGCGTTACGGCCTGACTATGCCTGCGTAACACCTCCACCCGTTGACCAGCGCATATTGAACAAGTTGGTTGGAGATATGCGCTGCGCTGGAGCATGATCTTCTGTCCAGATGTTTCAGAACCAGTGCGGTTTCTGAACTTCGGGCTTTCAGCCTCTATGTAAGTACCTGAATTCGTTCAAGTTGGGAGGTACGAAGGGATGGATAAAGGCTTAAGAATGGACTAGGCTTGGCTATGAATATAATATACTTAATTAAAATTAATGCCTACACTATAATATAATAAAAGTTATACCTACTCTGTAATAATTTTTAGAACCTATCTAAGTTTTATATAATGGGTATTAAATAACATATTAAAATGATAATTTAAATGATTTAACTATCCGAAAAATTTAATATTAATGTGTCAAAAGTTTTTTTTTTTTTTGATGGGTATCACATTTTAAGGTACAGTTATCGTATTATTATCAAGAATAGCACGAACTTACGCTAAACTGCATATCTATCCAGGAGAATCGTTAAGAATTTTTTTTTTTGAAAAATTAATCTAACGTCGAAAAACAGAAATTAAAATCAATTGCAAAATTAAGTCATTATCATAAATCATCATCTTTAAGGACATATTTGTTAAAAAGAACATTAAATTAGGAAAGAATAAGGATGTAAGGACTTGAACGATTCAAGACTTACTTTTAGTGCGTTTTTCCTTTCGCTGAATCGATTTTTGTATTCTCCTCTGCTGCGGCCGCCGGAAGGTAGGTCCCAGGATAAGATTTCCGTCACAATTGCTCGATGCAGGTGTAGACTGGAGAAATTCCTATCCTACCGACTGCGCCAGTTACATTTGGGCGGCTGCAGGGGGTGCGAAAGGAAACACCAGTTCCTTATCCTAATTTTATTACTAAAAATTTACATATTATAAACTAATTATTACATAAAATAATCCTAATTGCTCCGCCGATTTGTGGCGGAGGCTTCTAAAGCTAATTGTGATGTGTTCGTGCCCAGTCCTCGCGCATGGTGACCGTCAATTTCGCTGCGTCAGGCGTCAGGTTACGCGGCGACTGTGGGAACGGTTTTAGCAGGCACGTCTAGCGTTACGGCCTGACTATGCCTGCGTAACAACTGTCTTAATATAGTTTTATGTAATACTGAGGAACGTGTTACCTAATTGCTAGTTGCGACAGTTTAGTCCCTTCTGCTGGATGGAAGCAACATTGACATCAGTTACAAACATCATCATCATGATCAACCCATCCGCCGATTCACTGCAGAGTACGAGTCTCCTCTCAGAATGAGAAGGGGTTCGGCCCTAGTCTACCACGCTGGCCAAGTGCAGATTGCCAGACTTCAATGAAGAACTCTCGAGGATGGGACGCGGGCGACGTGCGCGTCCCAAGGTCGGGGGACGCACTTCGTTGGTGCGTCCCGGAGGTGCGTCGATGGGGACCGAGCAGGTCCCCGGTGGAGGGTCTGCCTTAGCAGACGTCGCTGGCTGGGTCGCGGTTGTTTGCTTCGGCCGTTCCCGTGACCCAGTCGCCAGGCGACGCGCAGTAGCGCCGCTGGGGTTTAGTGGGTATTCCGGTCGCCTCTCGGCCGGCGAGTCCCACATACCCTCCCTCCGGGGGGGATGCGTAAATGCATTCCCCAGCGTCAACAAAAAAAAAAAAAAAAAAGGTGTGCAGGTTTCCTCGCGATGTCTTCCTTCACCGTCAAAGTAAGTGATATTTAATTACTTGAGACTCACATAACTCCGAAAAATTAGAGGTGCGTGCCCGGGGTTGAACCCCCAAACTCCAATTAGGAGGTGGACGTCTTAACCACTAAGCTATCACAGCTTGATATCAGTTAATAATGCAGGTACCTAATAATTAATTCTAAGAGCATTTTTCCTTATTCCTATTTGATAAGGGCGCTTGAAATCAATGATACCCGAGCAAACACTTTTTCAGCCCACTTTTTCTATTGTAGGTTCATTTTCTTGTAATACCTTTACACATTTTACTGATGACCGATCAACCACGATAAGGGTTCTTTGGTGAATGAAACTTCACAGTAGGCGTATAATAATAATCGGAACAAATTCTGTGATATCCTATATAATATATCTACCATAATATAATTTAAAGAGGGTAGCGTAATGGATCAAAGCTCCAATGAAAGAGGACGTCTAGGGAATTTATTATCAACAATACAGGTTATACATTATATAAGGCCCTCACGTGACTAGAATAAATATGAGCGTACTTATAATAAAACTGTAACCGGACGATTCATGTACATTAAACATAATTATTAACTTGAAATTTTTTATCGATGAGCAATTCGATGTAGATATCGAAACAGTATTTATTTAATGTTTTGTCTGTTACAAATGTGTGCAGTCACACTTTTATTCTTTATGTAACAGTAACTTTTATTGATTTTTCAACTTCACTGGATAATTTTAGAATCGAGCTTGAACCAGACATAGTCAATTTAATATTTCTGCTTGTCTCTTAGTCAGGAGGTTGTAAATTGTAACATTATAATTATGGTATAATTAGAAGCCTGGATTCAGAAAACATATAGACACAAAAGTAAATATTTGGAATGCCAAAGACCCTACAAAAAGAAAGAAAGGAAAGGAAAGATTCTACGACTGCCCAATGGGGCAGATGTACTTATTATTGTTACTATTGTTACTTACTACTATTGTTACTTATTTATTGTTAATCCCGTGGGAACTCTTTGATTTTCAGGGATAAAAAGTAGCCTATGTCCGTCCCGGGGATATAAGCTAACTCTGTACCAAATTTCGTCAGAATCCGTTACACTGTTGTGCCGTGAAAAGGTAGCAGACAGACAGACAGACAGACAGACCACTTTCGCATTTATAATATTAGTATGGATTATATAAAAACTGTATCAAAATCGGTACGAGAGGTTTGAGAAAAATGTTAGCGAATTTACAAAGAGTAGGTAAAGTATTTTCTGTCTTCATAGTGTCCTTGGGGATAAAAACAAAAGTGGATATTAGTATATAGGTATTGTTTAGAGTTATTGTCATAAATGTAGCTTTTCATAATATTTACGCGGTCACCCGTAATGACCATTGTCACCAAAACCTAGAAACTCTTATATAACTAAATCTGCGAACAAATACAACAATAAAGTCTTTTGTAAACTTCTGTGGCAATTGGCCAAATTATATAGGTACCACTTGTCAGTAAGTAATAATTTTCTTTTTCTATGATATGATTTGTTGCAATCTTCAAAGTAGGGAGATTAGGTAACAACTAACACATATCTTTGAAGTATAGAGTGAGTGTATGAAAATCTTTTCACATAAACAAAACACAAAAAATATTTAGCTACTTAGGTATGTCCGTTATAGACTTTGAAACCATCCAACCGATGTGCGCCAAACCGGTTTCATTAGAAAGGCAATAATGCGGAGATGGTTTTAGACTACTAAAATAATGCATTGGGTTACATCCTTTTTTAGCGTAGTACTACAAGCCGGGTATCCGCTAGTTAATTATAAAAAATATCCGATTACAATTTAGTCAATGCTATCCTATCCTACTGCAAATGCTAAAAAATGCGAAAATGAGTCAAGTATGTGCACTTAATCTTGACGATATTTTAAAATAAATAATTTGAATCCTAACATAGGACTTATTATAAAACCTAAATACCTATACGGCCGTAGGCGCATGTAAAACCTATTGATTTACAAAAAAACCTGTGCTAGAGCTTTTTAACCGACTTCCAAAAAAGGAGGAGGTTCTCAATTCGTCGGAATCTTTTTTTTTTTAATCTTACCTGATAGTGACCTAGCTAACAAAAAACAAGTAGGAAACGGTTATTTTTTAATCTGTTTTATGAACATTTGTCTGGCATCTAGACGCATCAGACTCTTCAGCACAATGGCTGGTCATTAAATACAAGATGTGCTTGTGCGCGTGTGCTCATACTCCTAACTGCCATTATTTCATGTTTATTTTCCGCTTCTTGTACAAAAATAAGTATATTTTGCAGGCAAATAGTGATCTTGTAATCTAGTGAGCATGTTTGTCTACGTCACCCTTACTTAACATATATATTTTTTTATTTTAATGGTTTGATCCGTTTTGAACTGAGTACAGTTGGGACCAGGTGGGACCAAAAACGAAATACTAGGAGTGAATATAAGTACCTAATGCTAATGATGATACGATTTATTTTATTTTTAAATTGCGTCGGGGTCCAAAAATATTTTTTTCACTTCCCAGATTCATTGATGTTCATAATGAATCAAGAAAAAATTCTAAAGCAGAAGCTCGTCCCGAATGAGACTAAAACAATTTGACTCTAAAACCGCACTCAAATTAATGACGCGAATGGCGCGAATAGAAATTCTCTTCAATTCACAGCAGAGTTGTGCTCTCTCATTTTAAAATAGATCCATTAGTAAGAGCATTGGAAGAAAATACTAGTTATCATGGTTTGTTCCACTTAAAAAATAATTAATACTTTAACTCAAAATGAGACTTCACATTCTTCACATTTATGGATTGAATTACAGACAGACACTTCAATTTTATCTATTCGTATGGATATATACATTACTAGTTTTTGCTCGGTGCGCGAGCTGCTAAAGCAGCTCACGTGACGTGGTAAGGTTAACTTTATTATATCAAACCAAATTGATTTATTAAGATACACAATTCACCCCGAAAAACCCCATAAAATGACAGGCATTTCTATTTTTTGTAGAAAATGTAAGTCCGCCATCTTGGATTTGAAAATAAATGTCATTATCAAAATCAGCACCCTGAAAAACCCTGAAAACGATATCCATATTATTTTTTGAAAATTAGGATAATAATTTAGTAGGGTGCGTGGGTGCGCGGACCACTAAAGTGGTCCACGAGCATGCAGAGTTTGTTTCACCGAGTAGACCTTCGGATCCTGATCATCTTTTGCCATGAAACCACTCTTCCATCTTTTATAGCCTCCGAGATAGACACCGACGAAATTTGTACGGCGGCCATCTTGTTTTTCCAAAAAATTCCACTTTTTCTATCAATCGTTTACTACTTTCTTCAAAGATTGTGAGTTTCAACGAAATCGGTTGGAAAACAAAAGAGTTGCAAAAATCACGTCGGTCGCCATCTTGTTTTTCTGAAATGTCATAATTTTTCCCTACTTGCTTCCACCAGCCAAACACATCTGTCCTACATTATCGTATCGTTTTCCGTCTCTTTCTAGGAGAATGAGACATTCAATATTCGCCATACATTTTCTATGGGGAAAAAAATTCCGCCATTTTTAATTTTTTTTCTATTCATCGAGTAGACCTTCGGACCCTGATCATCTCTTGCCAAGAAACCACACTTCCATCTTTTATACCCTCCGAGCTGGACACCGGCGAAATTTGTATGGCGGCCATCTTTTCTTCGCCATTTTGAATTTTTTTTCAGCTTTTTGGCAATTGGATGACGTCATGAATGACATTTGCTCGAGCACCCCCCACCTATCTTCAATACCTTAAGCGGGCCCTCCACCCGTCTCCGAAACCCTCAATCATCAGCTCTCTCCATAATTTTGGCTTACTAACTTTTTGTTTTCTATACGATACCATCAGTGAAAAAAAAATTTTTCATACAAAATTTTACAGGAGTTTCTTAGTTGAAAATCTCGTAAATCTCCCCAAAAGTGGCAACACTGTTTCTATATTTCGATATTGCCGGCTGAGTCACACAATCGATTCATACATATTGACTTTCCAAAATGTTGCCAACTGCCTCAAAAACGTGATCAAAATTTCGAAAAATTAAAAAAAATACAAAATGGCCGCCAACTCGTTTCACACAAAGATTTTACACGGTTTCATAATTTTCCTATTAACTACAGGATATACTGCTCCCGATGACGTTTCAATCTTTCCTCTCGCTCGCACCCACACGAAAGGGGATACCGTGAAAAAGACCGTGTCGAAAATCACTTTTACTTTGATAAATTCCAGTGTTGCCAGTCTCCGGTGACAAAAATACCCAAATGTCATTTGTACGAGCAAAACACATAATCACTCATACTCGGATTTTGCTAAAAGTGCGTATTTCTATTTTTTACAATTTCCCGAAAATCTTGAAATTTCCCTAAAAATGGGGTAATTTTTTCCCACCGATCTATAAATCGAATCAATACGTACAACCGCTTCATAGAAGCCGAATCGCTCCGATGTTGCCAACTTTGGGATATTTAACTTTTAAAATTGCGTTTTTTCGTACCTCTAACATAACGGCCGCCATGACAGCCGCCATCTTGAATTTTTAAAAACCACTCCCGTTCTGTCAAAATACAGGATAATCGTGGGCGAAACACGAAAAAATAATTATCCTCGATTACCCCGTCTCGGATCTGTGGCGCTGCGGTTAGGGGTCGAAAAATGAAAATTTTGAAAACGCTACGGCTCGGCCGCCATTTTGTTTTTTCAATTTTTTCTACTTTTTTTATTAATTTGTAACCAATTTCTTGAAAGTTTGCAAAATTCAACGAAATCGGTTGGAAAACAACGGAGGTGCAAAAATCACGTCGGCCGCCATCTTGTTTATCCGAAATGTCATAATTTTTCCCCAGAGGGTTCCCGAAACCAAACACAACTCCCCTACATCATTATATCATTTTCCGTCTCTTTCTAGGAGAACAATTATGTCAATGAGTGAGTGAGTGAGTGAGTGGTAATCGAGCTATATATAGTATAATAACTAGTGTTTTGCTCGGTGCGCGAGCTGCTAAAGCAGCTCACGTGACGTGGTTGGGTTAAATTTATTATACTAAACCAAATTTATTTATTAAGATACACGATTCACCTCAAAAAACCCACAAAACGACACCCATTTCAACTTTTCTTTTAAAAAGTGCATGTCCGCCATCTTGGATTTCGAAATGATGTCATTACCAAAATCAGCACCCTGGAAAACCCTGAAATCGACATCGATATTGTTTTTTGTAAAAACGGGGTAGTTGAGGTTAATAAAGTAGGGTGCGTGGGTGCGCGGACCACTAAAGTGGTCCGCGAGCATGCAGAGTTTGTTCCACTGAGTAGACCTTCGAACCCTGATCATCTTTTGCCAAGAAACCACTCTTCCATCTTTTATAGCCTCCGAGATAGACACCGACGAAATTTGTGCGGCGGCCATCTTGTTTTTCCAAAATTTTCCACTTTTTCTATTAATCGTTTACTACATTCTTCTAAGATTGCGAGTTTCAACGAAATTGGTTGGAAAACAAGAGTTGCAAAAATCACGTCGGTCGCCATCTTGTTTTTTCTGAAATGTCATAATTTTTCCCTACTCATATCGCGCTTCAAAACATATCTCCCCTACATTATCGTATCGTTTTCCGTCTCTTTCTAGGAGAATGAGACATTCAATATTCGCCATACAAAATGTATGAGAAAATAAATTCCGCCATTTTGAATTTTTTTTCTATTCATCGAGTAGACCTTTGGATCCTGATCCTCTTTTGCCAAGAAACCGCACCTCCATCTTTTATACCCTCCGAGCTGGACGCCGGCGAAATTTGTATGGCGGCCATCTTTTCTTCGCCATTTTGAATTTTTTTTCAGCTTTTTGGCAATTGGATGATGTCATGAATGACATTTGGTCGAGCACCCCCCACCTATCTTCAATACCTTGAGCGGACCTTTCACCCGTCTCCGACATCCTCGATCATCAGCTAGTTCCAAATTTTTCCTCGATTTTTTTTTTGTTTTCTATACGAAACCATCAGTGAAAAAAAAAAATTTCATACAAAATTTTACAGGAGAAGTTTTTGGGGAAAATCTCGAAAATCTCCCCAAATGTGGCAACACTGTTTACATATTTCGATACTGCTGGTTGAGTCACACAATCGATTCACACATGTCGACTTTCCGAAATGTTGCCAACTGCCTCAAAAACGTGATCAAAATTTCGGAAAATTTGAAGAAAATACAAAATGGCCACCAACTCTTTTTGCAGAAGCAAATTAGATAATTTTACAAGTTTCCTATTAACTACAGGATATACCGCTCCCGATGACGTTTCAATCTCTCCTCTCGCTCGCACCCACGCGAAATGATCGTCCCTGAAAAAAGACAATGTCGAAAATCACTTTTTTTTTGATAAATTCCAGTGTTGCCAGTCTCCGGTGACAAAAATACCCAAATGTCATTTGTACGGGCAAAACACATAATCGCTCATACTCGGATTTTGCACAAAGTCCGTATTTCGATTTTTTACATTTTCGCAAAAATCTTGAAATTTCCCGAAAAATGGGGTAATTTTTCCCCACCAATCTATACCTCAAGTTCATACGTACAATCGCTTCATAGAAGCCGAACCGCTCCGATGTTGCCAACTTTGACATATTCGAATTTTAAAATTGCGTTTTTTCGTACCTCGAACAAAACGACCGCCATGACAGCCGCCATCTTGAATTTTTAAAAACCACTCCCGTTTTGTCAAAATACAGGATAATCGTGGGCGAATCACGAAAAAATAATTATCCTCGACTACCCCGTTTGGGATCTGTGGCGCCGCGGTTAGGTGTCGAAAAATGAAAATTTTGAAAACGCTCCAGCTCAGCCGCCATTTTGTTTTTCCAATTTTTTCTACTTTTTTTATTAATTTTTAACCAATTTCTTTAAAGTTTGCAAAATTCAACGAAATCGGTTGGAAAACAATGGAGCTGCAAAAATCACCTCGGCCGCCATCTTGTTTTTCTGAAATGTCATAATTTTTCCCCAGAGGGTTCCCGAAACCGAACACAACTCCCCCACATCACTATATCATTTTCCGTCTCCTTCTAGGAGAACAATTATGTCAATGAGTCAGTGAGTCAGTCAGTGGTAATCGAGCTATATATAGTATAACTAGTATTTTGCTCGGTGCGCGAGCTGCTAAAGCAGCTCGCGTGACGTGGTTAGGTTTATGAGTTGTATTAAACCGATTTTTTTATTAAGATACACAAATTACCCCGAAAACCCCATAAAACGACACTTATATCAATTTTTTTCTTAAAAAGTGCACGCCCGCCATCTTGGATTTAAAAATAAATGTCGTTATCAAAATCAGCACCCTGGAAAACTCTGAAAACAACATCCATATCATTTTTTGTAAAAACGGGGTAGTTGAGGTTAATAAAGTAGGGTGCGTGGGTGCGCGGACCACTAAAGTGGTCCGCGAGCATGCAGAGTTTGTTTCACCGAGTAGACCTTCGGACCCTGATCATCTTTTGCCAAGAAACCACTCTTCCATCTTTTATAGCCTCCGAGATAGACACCGACGAAATTTGTACGGCGGCCATCTTGTTTTTCCAAAATTTTCCACTTTTTCTATTAATCGTTTACTACATTCTTCAAAGATTGCGAGTTTCAACGAAATCGGTTGGAAAACAAAAGAGTCGCAAAAATCATACAGGCCGCCATCTTGTTTTTCTGAAATGTCATAATTTTTGCCCTACTCGCCTCCCCCACCCAAACACATCTCCCCTACATTATTGTATCGTTTTCCGTCTCTTTCTAGGAGAATGAGACATTCAATATTCGCCATACAAAATGTATGTAAAAATAAATTCCGCCATTTTGAATTTTTTTTCTATTAATCGAGTAGACCTTCGGACCCTGATCATCTCTTGCCAAGAAACCACACTTCCATCTTTTATACCCTCCGAGCTGGACGCCGGCAAAATTTGTATGGCGGCCATCTTTTTTTCGCCATTTTGAATTTTTTTTCAGCTTTTTGGCAATTGGATGACGTCATAAATGACATTTGGTCGAGCACCCCCCACCTATCTTCAATACCTTGAGCGGACCCATCACCCGTCTCCGACATCCTCGATCATCAGCTATTTCCAAATTTTTCCTCGATTTTTTTTTTGTTTTCTATACGAAACCATCAGTGGGAAAAAAAATTTCATACAAAATTTTACAGGAGGAGTTTTTGGGGAGAATCTCGAAAATCTCCCCAAATGTGGCAACACTGTTTACATATTTCGATACTGCTGGTTGAGTCACACAATCGATTTACACATGTCGACTTTCCAAAATGTTGCCAACTGCCTCAAAAACGTGATCAAAATTTCGAAAAATTAAAAAAAATACAAAATGGCCGCCAACTCGTTTCACAGAAAGATTTTACACGGTTTCATAATTTTCCTATTAACTACAGGATATACCGCGCCCGATGACGTTTCAATCTTTCCTCTCGCTCGCACCCACGCGAAAGGGGATACCGTGAAAAAGACCGTGTCGAAAATCACTTTTACTTTGATAAATTCCAGTGTTGCCAGCCTCCGGCAGTAAAAATACCCAAATGTCATTTGTACGAGCAAAACACGTAATCGCTCATACTTGAGTTTTGCTAAAAGTGCGTATTTCGATTTTTTACAATTTCCCGAAAATCTTGAAATTTCCCTAAAAATGGGGTAATTTTTTCCCACCGATCTATACCTCGAATCTATACGTACAACCGCTTCATAGAAGTCGAATCGCTCCGATGTTGCCAACTTTGAGATATATAACTTTTAAAATTGCATTTTTTCGTACCTCGAACAAAACGGCCGCCATGACAGCCGCCATCTTGAATTTTTTAAAACCACTCCCGTTCTGTCAAAATACAGGATAAACGTGGGCGAAACACGAAAAAATAGTTATCCTCGACTACCCCGTCTTGGATCTGTGGCGCCGCGGTTCGGGGTCGAAAAATCGAAATTTTCAAAACGCTACGGCTCGGCCGCCATCTTCTTTTTCCAATTTTTTCCACATTTCCCATTAATCGTTTACTATTTTCTTCAAAGATTGCAAAATTCAACGAAATCAGTTGGAAAACAACGGAGCTGCAAAAATCACCTCGGCCGCCATCTTGTTTTTCCGAAATGTCATAATTTTTCCCCAGAGGGTTCCCGAAACCGAACACAACTCCCCCACATCACTATATCATTTTCCGTCTCCTTCTAGGAGAACAATTATGTCAATGAGTCAGTGAGTCAGTGAGTGGTAATCGAGCTATATATAGTATAATAACTAGTGTTTCGCTCGGTGCGCGAGCTGCTAAAGCAGCTCGCGTGACGTGGTTAGGTTTTATTTTATTATATTTAACCAAATTTATTTATTAAGATACATAATTCACCCCGAAAACCCCATGAAACGACACCCATTTCTATTTTTAGTAGAAAATGTAAGTCCGCCATCTTGAATTTGAAAATGAATGTCATCATCAAAATCAGCACCCTGGAAAACCCTGACAACGACATCCATTTCATTTTTTGTAAAAAACGGGGTAGTTGAGGTTAATTAAGTAGGGTGCGTGGGTGCGCGGACCACTAAAGTGTTCCGCGAGCATGCAGAGTTTGTTCCACTGAGTAGACCTTCGGACCCTGATCATCTTTTGCCAAGAAACCACTCTTCCATCTTTTATAGCCTCCGAGATAGACACCGACGAAATTTGTTCGGCGGCCATCTTGTTTTTCCAAAATTTTCCACTTTTTCTATTAATCGTTTACTACTTTCTTCAAAGACTGCGAGTTTCAACGAAATCGGTTGGAAAGCAAAAGAGTTGCAAAAATCACGTCGGCCGCCATCTTGTTTTTCTGTAATGTCATAATTTTTCCCTACTCATATTGCACACCCAAACATATCTCTCATACATCAATGTATCGTTTGCCGTCTCTTTCTAGGAGAATGAGACATTCAATATTCGCCATACAAAATGTATGGAAAAAAAAAATCCGCCATTTTGAATTTTTTTTCTATTCATCGAGTAGACCTTCGGACCCTGATCATCTCTTGCCAAGAAACCACACTTCCATCTTTTATACCCTCCGAGCTGGACACCGGCGAAACTTGTATGGCGGCCATCTTTTCTTCGCCATTTTGAATTTTTTTTCAGCTTTTTGGCAATTGGATGACGTCATGAATGACATTTGCTCGAGCACCCCCCACCTATCTTCAATACCTTAAGCGGGCCCTTCACCCGTCTCCGATATCCTCAATCATCAGCTCTCTCCATAATTTTGGCTTACTAAGTTTTTATTTTCTATATAACACCATCAGTGAAAAAAAAATTTTTCATACAAAATTTTACAGGAGTTTCTTAGTTGAAAATCTCGAAAATCTCCCCAAAAGTGGCAACACCGGTTCCATATCTCCATACTGCCAGCCGAGATACACAATCGATTCATACATATTGACTTTCCAAAATGTTGCCAACTGCCTCAAAAACGTGATCAAAATTTCGAAAAATAAAAAAAAAATACAAAATGGCCGCCAACTCGTTTTACAGAAATAAATTTCATCGTTGTACAACTTTTCCAATAACTACAGGATATACCGCTCCCAATGACGTTGCAATCTCTCCTCTCGCTCGCACCCACGTGAAATGATCGCCCCTGGAAAAAGACCATGTCGAAAATCACTTTTTCTTTGATAAATTCCAGTTTTGCCAGTCTCCGGCGATAAAAATACCCAAATGTCATTTGAACGAGCAAAACACATAATCGCTCATACTCGGATTTTGCACAAAGTCCTTATTTCGTTTTTTTACAATTTCCCGAAAATCTTGAAATTTCCCTAAAAATGGGGTAATTTTTTCCCACTGATCTATACCTCGACTCCATACGTACAATCGCTTCATAGAAACCGAATCGCTCCGATGTTGCCAACTTTGAGATATTTGAATTTTAAAATTGCGATTTTTTGTACGTCTAACTTAACGGCCGCCATGACAGCCGCCATCTTGAATTTTTAAAAACCACTCCCGTTTTGTCAAAATTCAGGATCATTGTGAGCGAAACAAGAAAAAAATAATTATCTTCGATTATCCCGTTTCGGATCTGTGGCGCTGCGGTTCGGGGTCGAAAAATCAAAATTTTGAAAACACTACGGTTCGGCCGCCATCTTGTTTTTCCAATTTTTTTCACATTTTCTGTTAACCGTTTACTACATTCTTTAATAGTTGCGAGTTTGAACGGATTCCCTTAAAAATCAAAGGAGCTGCAAAAATGACGTCGGCCGCCATCTTGTTTTTCCGAAATGTCATAATTATTCCCCAGTCGACTCTCCCATCCGAACAAAACTCCCCTACATCATTATATCATTTTCCGTCTCTTTCTAGGAGAACAATTATGTCAATGAGTCAGTCAGTGGTAATCGAGCTATATATAGTATACTAGTGTTTCGCTCGGTGCGCGAGCTGCTAAAGCAGCTCGCGTGACGTGGTTAGGTTGAATTTATTTATTAGGATACACAATTCACCCCGAAAAACCCGTAAAACGACACCCATATCAATTTTTTTCTTAAAAAGTGCATGTCCACCATCTTGGATCTAAAAATGAATGTCATTATCAAAATCAGCACCCTAGAAAACCCTGAAAACGACCTTTACATTATTATTTTTAAAAACAGAGTAGTTGAGGATAATAATTTAATAGGGTGCGTGGGTGCGCGGACCACTAAAGTGGTCCGCGAGCATGCAGAGTTTGTTCCACCGAGTAGACCTTCGGACCCTGATCATCTTTTGCCACGAAACCACTCTTCCATCTTTTATAGCCTCCGAGATAGACACCGACGAAATTTGTACGGCGGCCATCTTGTTTTTCCAAAATTTTCCACTTTTTTTATTAATCGTTTACTACATTCTTCAAAGATTGCGAGTTTCAACGAAATCGGTCGAAAAACAATAGAGTTGCAAAAATCATATAGGCCGCCATCTTGTTTTTCTGAAATGTCATAATTTTCCCCTACTCATATTGCGCATCCAAACATATCTCCCATACATCAATGTATCGTTTTCTGTCTCTTTCTAGGAGAATGAGACATTCAATATTCGCCATACAAAATGTATGGAAAAATAAATTCCGCCATTTTGAATTTTTTTTTTGTTCATCGAGTAGACCTTTGGATCCTGATCCTCTTTTGCCAAGAAACCACACTTCCATCTTTTATACCCTCCGAGCTGGACACCGGCGAAATTTGTATGGCGGCCATCTTTTCTTCGCCATTTTGAATTTTTTTTCAACTTTTTGGCAATTGGATGACGTCATGAATGACATTTGCTCGAGCACCCCCCACCTATCTTCAATACCTTAAGCGGGCCCTTCACCCGTCTCCGATATCCTCAATCATCAGCTCTCTCCATAATTTTGGCTTACTAAGTTTTTGTTTTCTATATGACACCATCAGTGAAAAAAAAATTTTTCATACAAAATTTTACAGGAGTTTCTTAGTCTCGAATCTCGAAAATCTCCCCAAAAGTGGCAACACCGGTTGCATATCTCCATACTGCCAGCCGAGATACACAATCGATTCATACATATTGACTTTCCAAAATGTTGCCAACTGCCTCAAAAACGTGATCAAAATTTCGAAAAATTCAAAAAATTACAAAATGGCCGCCAACTCGTTTTGCAGAAATAAATTACATCGTTGTACAACTTTTCCAATAACTACAGGATATACCGCTCCCGATGACGTTTCAATCTCTCATCTCGCTCGCACCCACGCGAAACGATCGCCCCTGGAAAAAGACCATTTCGAAAATCACTTTTTCTTTGATAAATTCCAGTGTTGCCAGTCTCCGGCGACAAAAATATCCAAATGTCATTGTTACGAGCAAAACACATAATCGCTCATACTCGGATTTTGCAAAAAGTCCTTATTTCGTTTTTTTACAATTTCCCGAAAATCTTGAAATTTCCCTAAAAATGGGGTAATTTTTTCCCACCGATCTATACCTCGAGTCTATACGTACAACCGCTTCATAGAAGCCGAATCGCTCCGATGTTGCCAACTTTGAGATATTTAACTTTTAAAATTGCGTTTTTTCGTACCTCGAACAAAACGGCCGCCATGACAGCCGCCATCTTGAATTTTTTAAAAATCACTCCCGTTCTGTCAAAATGCAGAATAATTGTGGGCGAAACACGAAAAAATAATTATCCTCGACTACCCCGTCTCGGATCTGTGGCGCCGCGGTTCGGGGTCGAAAAATCAAAATTTTGAAAACGCTACGGTTTGGCCGCCATCTTGTTTTTTCAATTTTTTCGACATTTCCCATTAATCGTTTACTACTTTCTTTGAAGTTTACAAAATTCAACAAAATCGGTTGGAATACAAAAGAGCTGCAAAAATCACGTCGGCCGCCATCTTGTTTTTCCGAAATGTCATAATTTTTCCCCAGTCGAATCCCCCACCCGAACACATTTCCCCTACATCATTATATCATTTTCCGTCTCTTTCTAGGAGAACAATTATGTCAATGAGTCAGTGAGTGAGTGAGTGGTAATCGAGCTATATATAGTACTAGTGTTTTGCTCGGTGCGCGAGCTGCTAAAGCAGCTCGCGTGACGTGGTAAGGTTAACTTTATTATATTTAACCAAATTTATTTATTAAAGATACAAAATTAACCGCGAAAACACAATAAAACGACACCCATATCGATTTTTTTCTTAAAAAATGCATGTCCGCCATCTTGGATTTCAAAATAAATGTCGTTATCATAATGAGCAACCTGGAAAACTCTGAAAACGACATCCATATCATTTTTTGTAAAAACGGGGTAGTTGAGGTTAATAAAGTAGGGTGCGTGGGTGCGCGGACCACTAAAGTGGTCCGCGAGCATGCAGAGTTTGTTCCACCGAGTAGACCTTCGGATCCTAATCATCTTTGGCCAAGAAACCACTCTTCCATCTTTTATATTCTCCGAGATAGACACCGACGAAATTTGTACGGCGGCCATCTTGTTTTTCCAAAATTTTCCACTTTTTCTATTAATCGTTTACTACATTCTTTAAAGATTGCGAGTTTGAACGAAATCGGTTGGAAAACAAAAGAGTTGCAAAAATCATACAGGCCGCCATCTTGTTTTTCTGAAATGTCATAATTTTTCCCTACTCATATCGCGCACCAAAACATATCTCCCCTACATTATCGTATCGTTATCCGTCTCTTTCTAGGAGAATGAGACATTCAATATTCGCCATACAAAATGTATGGGAAAATAAATTCCGCCATTTTGAATTTTTTTTCTATTCATCGAGTAGACCTTTGGATCCTGATCCTCTTTTGCCACGAAACCGCACCTCCATCTTTTATACCCTCCGAGCTGGACGCCGGCGAAATTTGTATGGCGGCCATCTTTTCTTCGCCATTTTAAATTTTTTTCCAGCTTTTTGGCAATTGGATGATGTCATGAATGACATTTGCTCGAGCACCCCCCGCCTATCTTCAATACCTTAAGCGGGCCCTTCACCCATTTCCGATATCCTCAATCATCAGCTCTCTCCATAATTTTGGCTTACTAACTTTTTGTTTTCTATACGACACCATCAGTGAAAAAAAAATTTTTCATACAAAATTTTACAGGAGTTTTCTAGTTGAAAATCTCGAAAATCTCCCCAAAAGTGGCAACACCGGTTGCATATCTCCATACTGCAAGCCGAGATACACAATCGATTCATACATTCTGACTTTCCAAAATGTTGCCAACTGCCTCAAAAACGTAATCAAAATTTCGAAAAGTAAAAAAAAATACAAAATGGCCGCCAACTCGTTTCACAGAAAAATTTTACACCGTTTCATAATTTTCCTATTAACTACAGGATATACCGCTCCCGATGACGTTTCAATCTTTCCTCTCGCTTGCACCCACGCGAAAGGGGATACCGTGAAAAAGACCGTGTCGAAAATCACTTTTACTTTGATAAATTCCAGTGTTGCCAGTCTCCGGCGACAAAAATACCCAAATTTCATTTGTACGAGCAAAACACTTAATCGCTCATACTCGGATTTTGCGAAAAGTCCGTATTTCGATTTTTTACATTTTCGCAAAAATCTTGAAATTTCCCGAAAAATGGGGTAATTTTTCCCCACCAATCTATACATCGAGTCTATACGTACAATCGCTTCATAGAAACCGAATCGCTCCAATGTTGCCAACTTTGAGATATTTAACTTTTAAAGTTGCGTTTTTTCGTACCTCTAACATAACGGCCGCCATGACAGCCGCCATCTTGAATTTTTAGAAACTACTCCCATTCTGTCAAAACACAGGATAATCGTGGGCGAAACCAGAAAAAATAATTATCCTCGATTACCCCGTCTTGGATCTGTGGCGCCGCGGTTCGGGGTCGAAAATTCAAAATTTTCAAAACGCTACGGTTCGGCCGCCATCTTGTTTTTCCAATTTTTTTCACATTTTCTATTAACCGTTTACTACTTTCTTCAAAGATTGCAAAATTCAACGAAATCGGTTGGAAAACAACGGAGCTGCAAAAATCACATCGGCCGCCATCTTGTTTTTCTGAAATGTCATAATTTTTCCCCAGAGGGTTCCCGAATCCGAACACAACTCCCCTACATCATTATATCATTTTCCGTCTCTTTCTAGGAGAACAATTATGTCAATGAGTGAGTCAGTGAGTGGTAATCGAGCTATATATAGTATAACTAGTGTTTTGCTCGGTGCGCGAGCTGCTAAAGCAGCTCGCGTGACGTGGTTAGGTTGATAAGTATTAAAACGAATTTATTTATTAAGATTCAAAATTCACCCCAAAAACACCATAAAACGACACCCATATCGATTTTTTTCTTAAAAAATGCATGACCGCCATCTTGGATTTCAAAATTAATGTCGTTATCAAAATCAGCACCCTGGGAAACTCTGAAAACGACATCCATATCATTTTTTATAAAAACGGGGTAGTTGAGGTTAATAAAGTAGGGTGCGTGGGTGCGCGGACCACTAAAGTGGTCCGCGAGCATGCAGAGTTTGTTCCATTGAGTAGACCTCCGGACCCTGATCATCTTTTGCGAAGAAACCACTCTTCCATCTTTTATAGCCTCCGAGATAGACACCGACGAAATTTGTACGGCGGCCATCTTGTTTTTCCAAAATTTTCCACTTTTTTTATTAATCGTTTACTACATTCTTCAAAGATTGCGAGTTTCAACGAAATCGGTCGAAAAACAATAGAGTTGCAAAAATCATATAGGCCGCCATCTTGTTTTTCTGAAATGTCATAATTTTCCCCTACTCATATTGCGCATCCAAACATATCTCCCATACATCAATGTATCGTTTTCTGTCTCTTTCTAGGAGAATGAGACATTCAATATTCGCCATACAAAATGTATGGAAAAATAAATTCCGCCATTTTGAATTTTTTTTTTGTTCATCGAGTAGACCTTTGGATCCTGATCCTCTTTTGCCAAGAAACCACACTTCCATCTTTTATACCCTCCGAGCTGGACACCGGCGAAATTTGTATGGCGGCCATCTTTTCTTCGCCATTTTGAATTTTTTTTCAACTTTTTGGCAATTGGATGACGTCATGAATGACATTTGCTCGAGCACCCCCCACCTATCTTCAATACCTTAAGCGGGCCCTTCACCCGTCTCCGATATCCTCAATCATCAGCTCTCTCCATAATTTTGGCTTACTAAGTTTTTGTTTTCTATATGACACCATCAGTGAAAAAAAAATTTTTCATACAAAATTTTACAGGAGTTTCTTAGTTGGAAATCTCGAAAATCTCCCCAAAAGTGGCAACACCGGTTGCATATCTCTATACTGCCAGCCGAGATACACAATCGATTCATACATATTGACTTTCCAAAATGTTGCCAACTGCCTCAAAAACTTGATCAAAATTTCGAAAAGTTAAAAAAAATACAAAATGGCCGCCAGCTCGTTTCACAGAAAGATTTTACACGGTTTCATAATTTTCCTATTAACTACAGGATATAACGCTCCCGATGACGTTTCAATCTTGCCTCTCGCTCGCACCCACGCGAAAGGGGATACCTTGAAAAAGACCGTGTCGAAAATCACTTTTACTTTGATAAATTCCAGTGTTGCCAGTCTCCGGTAACAAAAGTACCTAAATGTCATTTGCACGAGCGAAACACAAAATCGCTCATACTCGGATTTTGCTAAAAGTGCGTATTTCGATTTTTTACAATTTCCCGAAAATCTTGAAATTTCCCTAAAAATTGGGTAATTTTTTTCCTGCAAACTATACCTCGAGCCTGTACGTACAATCGCTTCATAGAAGCCGAATCGCTCTGATGTTGCCAACTTTGAGATATTTGAATTTTAAAATTGCGTTTTTTCGTACCTCTAACATAATGGCCGCCACGACAGCCGCCATCTTGAATTTTTATAAACCACTCCCGTTCTGTCAAAATACAGGATAGTCGTGGGAGAAACCAAGAAAAATAATTATCCTCGATTACCCCGTTTCGGATCTGTGGCGCCGCGGTTCGGGGTCGAAAAATGAAAATTTTGAAAACGCTACGGCTCGGCCGCCATCTTGTTTTTCCAATTTTTTCCACATTTTCTGTTATTCATTTACTACTTTCTACAAAGTTTGCAAAATTCAACAAAATCGGTTGGAAAACAACGGAGCTGCAAAAATCACCTCGGCCGCCATCTTGTTTTTCTGAAATGTCATAATTTTTCCCCAGAGGGTTCCCGAAACCGAACACATTTCCCCTACATCATTATATCATTTTCCGTCTCTTTCTAGGAGAACAATTATGTCAATGAGTGAGTGAGTGAGTGAGTGGTAATTGAGCTATATATAGTATAATAACTAGTGTTTTGCTCGGTGCGCGAGCTGCTAAAGCAGCTCGCGTGACGTGGTTAGGTTGATAAGTATTAAAACGAATTTATTTATTAAGATTCAAAATTCACCCCAAAAACACCATAAAACGACACCCATATCGATTTTTTTCTTAAAAAATGCATGACCGCCATCTTGGATTTCAAAATTAATGTCGTTATCAAAATCAGCACCCTGGGAAACTCTGAAAACGACATCCATATCATTTTTTATAAAAACGGGGTAGTTGAGGTTAATAAAGTAGGGTGCGTGGGTGCGCGGACCACTAAAGTGGTCCGCGAGCATGCAGAGTTTGTTCCATTGAGTAGACCTCCGGACCCTGATCATCTTTTGCGAAGAAACCACTCTTCCATCTTTTATAGCCTCCGAGATAGACAACGACGAAATTTGTACGGCGGCCATCTTGTTTATCCAAAATTTTCCACTTTTTTTATTAATCGTTTACTACTTTCTTCATAGGTTGCGAGTTTCAACGAAATCGGTTGGAAAACAAAAGAGTTGCAAAAATCACGTCGGTCGCCATCTTGTTTTTCTGAAATGTCATAATTTTTCCCTACTCGCCTCCCCCACCCGAACACATCTCTCCTACATTATCGTATCGTTTTCCGTCTCTTTCTAGGAGAATGAGACATTCAATATTCGCCATACAAAATGTATGGGAAAATAAATTCCGCCATTTTGAATTTTTTTTCTATTCATCAAGTAGACCTTTGGATCCTGATCCTCTTTTGCCACGAAACCACACCTCCATCTTTTATACCCTCCGAGCTGGACGCCGGCGAAATTTGTATGGCGGCCATCTTTTCTTCGCCATTTTGAATTTTTTTTCAGCTTTTTGGCAATTGGATGATGTCATGAATGACATTTGGTCGAGCACCCCCCACCTATCTTCAATACCTTGAGCGGACCCTTCACCCGTCTCCGACATCCTCGATCATCAGCTATTTCCAAATTTTTCCTCGATTTTTTTTTTGTTTTCTATACGAAACCATCAGTGAAAAAAAAAAATTTCATACAAATTTTTACAGGAGGAGTTTTTGGGGAAAATCTCGAAAATCTCCCCAAATGTGGCAACACTGTTTACATATTTCGATACTGCTGGTTGAGTCACACAATCGATTCATACATGTCGACTTTCCAAAATGTTGCCAACTGCCTCAAAAACGTGATCAAAATTTCGAAAAATTAAAAAAAATACAAAATGGCCGCCAACTTGTTTCACAGAAAGATTTTACACGGTTTCATAATTTTCCTATTAACTACAGGATATACCGCTCCCGATGACGTTTCAATCTCTCATCTCGCTCGCACCCACGCGAAAGGGGATACCGTGAAAAAGACCGTGTCGAAAATCACTTTTTCTTTGATAAATTCCAGTGTTGCCAGTCTCCGGCGACAAAAATACCGAAATGTCATTTGTATGATCAAAACACATAATCGCTCATACTCGGATTTTGCGAAAAGTCCGTATTTCGATTTTTTTCAATTTCCCGAAAATCTTGAAATTTCCCCAAAAAATGGGGTAATTTTTTTCCTCCAATCTATACCTCGAGCCTATACGTACAATCGCTTCATAGAAGCCGAATCGCTCCGATGTTGTCAACCTTGGGATATTTAACTTTTAAAATTGCGTTTTTTCGTACCTCTAACATAATGGCCGCCACGACAGCCGCCATCTTGAATTTTTAAAAACTACCCCCATTCCGTCAAAATTAAGGATAATCGTGGGCGAAACACGAAAAAATAATTATCCTCGACTTCTCCGTTTCGGATCAGTGGCGCCGCGGTTAGGGATCGAAAAATGAAAATTTTGAAAACGCTCCAGCTCGGCCGCCATCTTGTTTTTTCAATTTTTTTGACATTTTCTATTAATCGTTTACTATTTTCTTCAAATATTGCAAAATTCAACGAAATCGGTTGAAAAACAAAAGAGCTGCAAAAATCACGTCGGCCGCCATCTTGTTTTTCCGAAATGTCATAATTTTTCCCCAGAGGGTTCCCGAATCCGAACACATCTCCCCTACATCACTATATCATTTTCCTTCTCTTTCTAGGAGAACAATTATGTCAATGAGTCAGTGAGTCAGTGAGTGGTAATCGAGCTATATATAGTATAATAACTAGTGTTTTGCTCGGTGCGCGAGCTGCTAAAGCAGCTCACGTGACGTGGTTAGGTTTATGAGTTGTATTAAACCGATTTTTTTTATTAAGATACACAAATTACCCCGAAAACCCCATAAAACGACACCTATATCAATTTTTTTCTTAAAAAGTGCACGCTCGCCATCTTGGATTTCAAAATAAATGTCGTTATCAAAATCAGCACCCTAGAAAACTCTGAAAAAGACATCCATATCATTTTTTGTAAAAACGGGGTAGTTGAGGTTAATAAAGTAGGGTGCGTGGGTGCGCGGACCACTAAAGTGGTCCGCGAGCATGCAGAGTTTGTTCCACCGAGTAGACCTTCGGACCCTGATCATCTTTTGCCAAGAAACCACTCTTCCATCTTTTATAGCCTCCGAGATAGACACCGACGAAATTTGTACGGCGGCCATCTTGATTTTCCAAAATTTTCCACTTTTCCTATTAATCGTTTACTACATTCTTCAAAGATTGCGAGTTTCAACGAAATCGGTTGGAAAACAAAAGAGTTGCAAAAATCATGTCGGTCGCCATCTTGTTTTTCTGAAATGTCATAATTTTCCCCTACTCATATTGCGCATCCGAACATATCTCCCCTACATTATCGTATCGTTATCCGTCTCTTTCTAGGAGAATGAGGCATTCAATATTCGCCATACAAAATGTATGGAAAATTAAATTCCGCCATTTTGAATTTTTTTTCTATTCATCGAGTAAACCTTTGGATCCTGATCTTCTTTTGCCACGAAACCACACCTCCATCTTTTATACCCTCCGAGCTGGACGCCGGCGAAATTTGTATGGCGGCCATCTTTTTTTCGCCATTTTGAATTTTTTTTCAGCTTTTTGGCAATTGGATGACGTCATGAATGACATTTGCTCGAGCACCCCCCACCTATCTTCAATACCTTAAGCGGACCCTTCACCCGTCTCCGATATCCTCAATCATCAGCTCTCTCCATAATTTTGGCTTACTAACTTTTTGTTTTCTATACGACACCATCAGTGGAAAAAAAAATTTTCATACAAAATTTTACAGGAGTTTTCTAGTTGAAAATCTCGAAAATCTCCCCAAATGTGGCAACACCGGTTGCATATCTCCATACTGCCAGCCGAGATACACAATCGATTCATACATATTGACTTTCCAAAATGTTGCCAACTGCCTCAAAAACGTGATCAAAATTTCGAAAAATTCAAAAAATTACAAAATGGCCGCCAACTCGTTTTGCAGAAATAAATTACATCGTTGTACAACTTTCCCATTAACTACAGGATATACCGCTCCCGATGACGTTTCAATCTTTCATCTCGCTCGCACCCACGCGAAATGATCGTCCCTGAAAAAAGACAATGTCGAAAATCACTTTTGCTTCGATAAATTCCAGTGTTGCCAGTCCTCGGCGACGAAAATACCTAAATGTCATTTGCACGAGCAAAGCACGTAATCGCTCATACTCGAATTTTGCTAGAAGTGCGTATTTCGATTTTTTACAATTTCCCGAAAATCTTGAAATTTCCCCAAAAAATGGGGTAATTTTTTTCCTTCAATCTATACCTCGAAACTATACGTACAATCGCTTCATAGAAGCCGAATCGCTCCGATGTTGCCAACTTTGAGATATTTAACTTTTAAAATTGCGTTTTTTCGTACCTCTAACATAATGGCCGCCACAACAGCCGCCATCTTGAATTTTTAAAAACCACTCCCATTCCGTCAAAATTCAGGATAATCGTAGACGAAACCAGAAAAAAATTATTAGTTTCAATTTCCCGTTTTGGATCTGTGGCGCCGCGGTTCGGGGTCGAAAAATCGAAATTTTCAAAACGCTACGGCTCGGCCGCCATCTTGTTTTTCCAATTTTTTCCACATTTCCCATTAATCGTTTACTATTTTCTTCAAAGATTGCAAAATTCAACGAAATCGGTTGGAATACAAAAGAGCTGCAAAAATCACCTCGGCCGCCATCTTGTTTTTCCGAAATGTCATAATTTTTCCCCAGTCGAATCCCCCACCCGAACACATTTCCCCTACATCATTATATCATTTTCCGTCTCTTTCTAGGAGAACAATTATGTCAATGAGTCAGTGAGTGAGTGAGTGGTAATCGAGCTATATATAGTATAATAATAAGTACAAAGAATAGGTACTAGAAAGGTTTAAAATTACTTCTAGTTTACTTTACACTTATGTAGGTATGTCTACGCATATTTTTGTTTGCAGTAAAATACGGTCAGAATTTTGGTTAGTTAAGTATAATGAAACTTTCATGATCACATTGCTGCGGGTAAAAATTCAGTTCTATCGATCATACCCCGGCATAATCATACTTTTTCTTTGTGTAGGTCAAAAGTGACTAAGTAGAACCTACCTTTGATATCCCTATCAATCACTGAAATAGACATTTACAAGTACGCTGGAAGAGGCGTGCTTGTGCCGATTCGAAGCGCTCTACACCGAGGAAACCGAGAATTAAAATTGACAATTTGTGTCAAATTGTTCAGATATCTCAAATTTGTTCCAAGTACGCCCACAACTGACACAACAAAATTAGGAAGATCTAGTTGCTTTAAAACAATCGCACGTCCAAAGTACCTACTTGTATGAGTAGAGATCAGTGTTCCTAAGGTATTCTAATAGTTCCGACATCAATGGATTCAAAAATATTTAAAACTGTGTAGTTATCTACGAGATATTGAATTTATTATGGTGCTGAATTATAGATTTTCAACGTAATTTCAATACAAGGTCGTAATAAGAAGTACCTACCGAATACTTTGTTTGCTAAACGGCCTAATTTCTAAATCCAAAGGTGGAAGAAAAAATACGTATTTCAGGTAAACAAAGGGCCAGCGTACAAACGATTCTAATGATCCTATTATTTATTCAGAGTCGTCGGAGCAATGACGGGCGTTATTAATGTTAAAGGTTAATCACGTTATCTATTTGGACGGGCTGTTCAGCGTTCAGGATAAAGATTTATCTATAGCTAGGTAGAGTTATTCGGTCTCTCTAAGGTTCCATACAAACGAACAGCATCGTTGATAGTGATCTAACTGCAAAATTGCAATTAGGATGCAGGCTCGGGCGGCAGATTTGATTCATTTAACATTTTATGTCTAATGCAAAATAAAACAGCATTTACAATATTTATAACTAGAGGATGCCTGCGGCTTCGCCCGCATGGATTTCGGCTTTTTTAAACCCTGTAGGAACTCTTTGATTTTCCGGGATAAAAAGTAGCCTATGTCCTTCCCCGGGATGTACCCAAAGTCTGTACCAAATTTCATCAGAATCGGTTCAGTGGTTGTGCCGTGGAAACGTAGCAGACAGACAGACATACACTCTAACATTTATAATATTAGTAAGGATTTGACCATTTAATTAATGCAGGCTCTCTACAAAGAAAGTATTTAGAAGCCTTCTATCTTAATACCTCGTACCTAATTGTATCTCGTATTATAGAACTGTTTTCAAGATTACTTCATTCTCTTTTACTCTATAGCTATATAAAGGTAGGTATTGTAACTGCATTTTTAGCAGTTTTATATTTGAATTTAAATAAAAGCACGTAGGTATGCAGGAATACATTTACATAATAACGCTGCATAAAAAGTAGACGCCAGACGTTTTAAAACGTAAGCGTACATTCTTTTTATAAGACAAGATAATATTCGTACCTAAAATTAGAGTTTTTTTCGTTTTTATGATAATTCTACTATATAGTATACTCGTAGTACTTTAGTGGCATTTCTAAAGTAAATTCTGTAGGTTAGTATCTGTAACCTATTGAGTTGAGAGTTCCTGGATACGTCAGTTAGTTTGACGTCGATACCACATAAAAAGGCCACTGGGGCAACCTTCAGTTTTATTTAACCGTTTGTACCCATCGATGTATATGGATGGGCCCTTCGAAGATAAAAAACGCGCTCAAAAAGTCAATAGAATTTGCAAAAGTCTCTTGACTTTGTCAATGACGATGATGTAAGATTCAAGCGTATTTTTGCGGACGGAATTGTATGGGAAAGGCTAATCCATATACATCGATGTTTGTACCCGTTTACGTACACAATGTTTGCTGGAGTATTATTAGTAACTTTACTCAAAGATTTTGGATAATACCTTAAGCGGTGTAAACCTAAGTTATTATACCAAATAGTAATAAATTGCTAGTGCTGCGCAGGTATAATATCAGATGTCTTTACGCTAAATGGCATAGGTAGATTGCCCCAGGCGCCAGGTACCCCCAACGCGAAAAATTATAATAATATTATGTTCCTTTCAATATAATATAAGTAGACACTTGTAAAAATAATATAAAACGTGAATCTTCTAAATGAGTAGACACTTGAGAGTGACCGTGGTGGATGGGAATTGGGTTGGGCACCCGCCGACCTCGACTTACCCAACCAAGAAGGAAGAAAAGGGATGGGGTAAGGGTGGTATGATAAAGACCTACATTTCTTTAGAATCTTATAAGAATAGTAATAAACATGAAGAATAATAAGAGCGTAATTTTAATTTACTACAATATTTCATTTTATTTTTATCAAACTGTTCCACGTTACGAAAGTTTTTACCAATTCCTAAGTAAGGATAACCTAGGTATACTTAAATAGGCTACTCTGATGTACTTAATATTTATTTATGCTAAAGATAATAATAATAATATACGAGTGTGATCATGAGAATAAAATATTTTTATTGTAGTGACTAACTCTTTCTTTAGAGTCATGGATACATCACTGCAATTAAAAAAGTTTGATTAAAAACAAGAATTGGGCTTTATTAAAATTCTTATTCAACCGGGTCATCGTACATTTGAGCTTCGGTAAAATGATAGGATCGACGACACAAGGCACAACTCGATCTGGCTCAGTGGGATTTTTATTCTGACGTTGAATAAATTCTGCTAGTATACGTAGGTACCTAATAGGCGTGTCCCCAAGCTAAGATGATATGATAAGAAACAAGGACCCAGCGCTAAATAGTCGTCAAAAGGCTAGCGTAAGGAAAACCTAATTACAAATTACATATCCGCCCTCATGCATGAAATAATACCTAATTATCTATGCTTATCTTGTTTGGGTAAAGGTTCAGTTGCCGCGTGCAGAGATGAACCTAATTAAGCTATTATGCTAATTGAACAACAACAGTAGCAACAGCTGCTGTTCTAGTAATATTCATCATAATACATATAAACCCTTAGGTACGTTCATACGAATATATTTCTGGGTTGAAAGAATACATGCCAAAATCATATTGAAAAAAGGAAATGAAAAGATCTATAGTAAGACCCACCAACGCTCACTGCCTCTGAACGTGAAAGCTGAACCGTAAACGAAGTACAAGATTGTTGAGCTCTGAACACTATCTAAAGTGATATCTAAAGTATTTCTTTATCCTGTAAAATTACGATAAATAGGCACTGTGAACTGAGCCCTGTCACAGCTTTCACATCACGTCATATCTTTTAGTTTACTGCTCCCAAAACGTGATAATGGTAACACAGAACACGCTACAAGTTCTAACCAACTCTCGGCGTGCCAATAATTCCCTGAATACCGCAGTCTTGTGCTCTACACTTCTGTACGTGCGGTGTATGTAATACGATGAAATTTCTATTTTCTAAGGAAGGATATCTATATTTTCCTGACTGGGTAAGTACAATCTATTTTTTTCTAATAATGATAATTTTAGCCAAATCACGTTGCTTAGGCATTCCAATAAATTTTTTGCGTCCAGATCTGCTTTTTTAGGGATAAGTTGATCAGGTATGAATACAAAATCCTAAATATAATATGTATAAGATAAAAATCTCTACAATAGAAAGTCGACGTAAATTACAAATTTTCCGTTTCAGAGAGTCAGTTATTGGAAATATCTCTCCTTCCGTCCCTCGTTTATCCTAATAAAATTTTATCCAATTCAAATTATTATAATTAATTGATCGGATTAGTTTTTATAATTCTATTAGGTGCTTTAAACGAGCAATTCTTATAAATACTCGTATATACTTAGCTGATGCCCGCTACTTCATCCGCTTGGGTTTAGGTTTTTTTATAAAAATTCCGTAGTAACTATTTGATTTTCCGGGATAAAAAGTAGAATGTCACTTTTTGGATCTTCAATCTACATATCCATGCAATAATTCAAGTCGTCGATCCGTAGCGAACTTGTGGCATGATTAGATAACAAGACCATCAAACAAACATACTTTCGAAAACTTACTCGAAAACGGATCTAACGATTTGGATAATGTTTTACTTTGCCAGTCTATCTAGATGAGTGTTATCCCTAAATTCCCGCAAGATAACGCCCAGCAAATCGAAGGAACCAAAATAACTGCTAAGTACATACGATAAAGCTGACAGGCACTTCTGGAACTTTAACTGAAGGTATTCGTACTACTACCATTAAACCATTAACTTTGGTTCGGTGTACAAACAAACCAATAACCATCAGACCATAAAACCAGGATCGTTTAGATTGTTATAGAAATAGAATGTACAAAACCAGCTAACCTATCAAAATAGGAGAAGAAATAGGTTTACCGTTCGTTTAACGCCGCTATAAGCGGATTTATGAATTTGCAAACGAAATTTACCTGCCAAACAAAGATAGTCGGCTTTGTCCTTTGTTACGTTGTGGCTTTTATCAACGCTTTTAGGCATTATAATACACACTATTCGCTCAAGGCGATGTTATATAAACGTGTAGGTCACATACTGTAATTAGGTACATACCTACAAGGTAGGTACATACTTATTCAAATGCCGAAATTCCACCATTAGCAATTAGTAAGGACCGTTACAGAATGAAACTCCCGATCTTTTTTTGTTTTTTTTTTTTTTTTTGAGTAGAGATACCCACTTGAAGAGGTGCGGATAAAGAAAACGAACCAAAAATTAATAACAATATCGCGAGCGGCGAAAAAGTTATCGCGAGTGAAACAAGCGCGAAATTTTTTCTTGAATTTTATAGACTCTATGCTTACGTTATTAAATATCAGTCGTGTCATACTCTCGTCATTAAACTTTTGAACGAGGACTTATTGCGAGGTAGGACATGTGATTTATTAGTTGGCAGTCTTCACTTTAGGTGTCTATGTAATATACCTACCTACTCCTTACTATTCTATTCTTATCTTAGGTCTTAACCATAAACTACTACCATCAGTTTTGAGTTCATGATTTTAATTAGATTTTAACAGTTTCACGGCACTTGCTGACCTTTATTGTTCACGGAATGAAAATCTGCAGTAAGGTATTTTAAATCCGCACTATAAATTGGCACTCCATTCAGCTCGATGCTGATAATAGACTAGAGCAACAGAAGCTCCAGCATGAATAATTCACTTAATCGAAACTAAAGACGAAGTGCTGGCAATTTCGCTTCTGCTAATTGTTAGGATCAACTTAAGTAACAACTAGTTTCAGACAGTTTTTTTTTATAATTTAGTGGCCTATCTATAGAATAAATGACCCGATGCTCCGATTTTTTCTTACCGTGTTTGATTTCTATTGATTATAATTTCAGGACTCCCGGGTTTAAATGTTCATAGTAGTTTAGTTAATATCCGTAAGTAAACCTAGGTAAGTACATACTCGTTTTGATACTTTAATTGTGCATTTCAATCCAGACTTCTACCCTTTACTGCATTGCTCAATATAGTTAGAGTGCAAACGACAATAAATTTAATGCGGTTGTAAGCCTAAATTATCGTAGTGTGCCCTAATTAAGCTATCAAACAAAGATTAATTCGTTGATAATACATATGTATTATAGGTGGATAATAAATTAGATTTATCCTAGCCAATATACCTACATAGGTATGTATTATAGGCGGATAATTAATAAGATTTATCCTAGCCAATCATTACCGTTTACCTATCCGATAAAATCAAATAAATTATATTCTACCTTGTCATCAGCAATCCGTTGAGGGTTGGAGATAAAAATCTGATATATAGTTTTTACCCGACTATGGCAAAATCAAAGGAAGGATAATGTGTTTAATAGTATTTCAAAATTCTAACTAGATTTTCTCAGTGGATCAAGTTTATATCCTAGGCACTAGCCTACTACCTAAAGTATACATAACTAGACGAAACCAATACTTTGAATAGAATTTTTTAAAGCGAAAACAGAAAAATGAAATAAAAGAGCGTTAACACTCTTCCGCGAGCGTGCCTTCTAAAAATTGTACCTACCTATAATACTTAATCTTATTGGATGTCAAATGGATCAGTAACTAGTAGTAGGTAAATAAGTAGGCATACCTGGCTATAAAGTATAAAGTTATAAACACAGATAGAAAAACACTCTCTCAGACCAGAAAAAAGATTTTCACGTATATCACGAGTAGGTACGTAAGGGATTTTCCGGTCGACAGTTCCATCTATCAACCTCACGTTTTCGAGAAAAACCGTTTTTGAACACGAATGAAAATGGACTAAGTATAATACATAGGTAGCGATTAGCCCGTAATCATTGACCTCTTCCAATACAAGTAGGTACGCTGGACCTGCGATTGCCGACTTGTTTTTTGCCACTTCGGCGCTCATAGCAGAAGTAACCGTCATATTATTATGAGCGTACTCGGAACTAAATGTCAGTGATAAGACATATGGCAACACCATGTCAACACGAAGACCATTTGACACAAAGAATTCCTGCTAGGTAGGTTGGTTGGGCGCTTCGGTTCGCGTAATGGCACAAAAAATATTGTAATTTTGTATGGCACAACTCTTCCAGCGTAAATACCTATTTGTAGATACTATTTCCACTTCAGTGTGCTTAATTAAAAAAGGTTAAAGAGTGTCTCTTTAAGGGGTAGGTACATACCGTTTCCATGATTTTTAAACCATAGAAGTAACAGCTAATCGGTTCATTTATTTCCATATAGGTACTAAGTTTCTTAGGAACCCACATAAAAGAAAATGTTATGTTTACTGTTGTAAGGAAACATCGATTTAAAGTTTCCTTACTATAGAAAATAGTACAAATTGCGCGCGACATGATGTCTCTAGCTCGATTGTTTGATGTCATTGCTATTGCGTTTGGCCTAAGTCATAAAAGAAAAGACCTAAGTTCATTGAAGTATAAGTAATTATTATGGTTATCTTACAAGAATTTATAATCTTTCCAACACTTTCCAACCAATTTTACTAAAGTGTCTTACCTACACTTGACGGAAATTCATAATTTGTGGAACTGGGCCTGCATCTTGCTGGGTATCGCAGCCTTGGAGTGCCTTTAGTCCGTTTGAACCACGGTCCCTTCACTGTGTACGATAAAATCTTTGATACAATTTTTTTTACAGCCTAATATCTAATAGACTATGGGCAGTGCTGTCCTTTTCACAGTGTTCTGTGCAATAAAAGTATAGCACTGCTGGTGAGCGTGCCATTTTGGTTTAGTTATGTGAGCAATCCTTATGTAGTATCAATAAATACAGCGGTTTTGCCGTTGTAAAATTGCACCACGCATCTAAGTTCTATATCAGTGTAAACAAGAACAACAATAACGTTTCGAAGCTACGTCCAAAGTTTTATCAATAGCAATGATCCATATGGAACCTCAAAGAATCAAGAAATATTATATTACTAGACACTTGTTTGTTAATCTATTGACAAAAACTTTAGTAATTTATCCTAACTTCGTGTGCGATCCTCAATAATTTTAGCTGATGAATAAAGTTATGCCATATTCCACTTGCCGTATGCTACTACCACAGGTTTATTACAACGCTCCAACAACTGGAATAAGTTCTGTTCGTCTCTAACACTCGATTATTATCTTAAAAACAATACAAGTCCCGAAACTAAGTTTATTAAAGTTCTTTTGTAGATACAATTCTCACTTATTCGTACTTAATCTCAAAAATGAGCTGATTTTATCGGCATACCTATATTGCCGATCAACGCTTATGGACTAAGAAAGCTGAACTTTAAAGTTTCTCTGCGTATTGTCCCCAACATAGGCAAGAACGATCAGCGACTATGAAGTTTGGATCATGGTGGCTTTGAGTTATAACAGGTCTGCAATATAGATTTATTTCTTTTGATCAATCGAAAATAGCAAATTAGTAACACGATCTTGATATGTATTTTGGGTTATAACAGTTCGCAAATATCACATAATATCGACATCAAAATTATACACATTAGAAATGATTTCTTGCAATTTCAAGCTTTCTAAGCTAATCAATCATCATCATCCCATCAATCCATCGCTGACTGGACACGGGTCTCCTATCAGAATGAGAAGGGTTTAGCCATAGCTGGTTACCAAGCTAGCCAATTGATTGAGATTGGCACACTTCATACACCTTTGAGAATATTAAGGAAAATTCTCAGACATCCAGGTTTCCTAACGATGTTTTCCTTCACAGTTCCTTCAAAAAGTATATTGAATTGCTTGAAATGCATATAACTCCGAAAAGTTAGGGGCGCGTGCCTGGAATTGAACCCTGGAACCCCTGGATGCTGATTGCCGACGTCTTAATCACTAGGCTATCACTAAAAATCAATACCTAAGAGCAAGCATTTTTTGAGGAGGTAGGTATACTTCCTTGTGAGTTGTGGAGACGAATAACGATCATCAATCAATGCGATCTCAGACTTACCTACTTACGAGCACATGAGCTTACCCGGAGCTAAGAGACCGGAGATATATTTGAGATTGTGGGTAATACCCGCGAGGGTTCGAAAATTTTTTTGAAGATAAAATGCTCTCTGATCTTTGCTGTTTCTAGTTTGCTCTGGCTAGAGTTACGTGAATCATTTAAAAATAGTAATGGTGACCTTAGCGAATTTTGACCATGGTAGATGGCAGCAGATTTCAGTCAAAACGGTCTAAATTATAGTAGAGTTTCAACAACTTGCAGTCAGCTCCTCCTGTAAAATTTAATTTCGGGCAATTACACTGTTTTGTTCACCAGTTCCCTAGATATGTTTTGTTTATGTACCTATATGATATTATTGTGTTTGTTGGTTGTACGGCTACTGGCTAGACCTCTAAAATAGTGCTGAATTTAAAATGGCCCAACGTGTCCGCGGAGAACCGCAATGCATATTCTGACAGCCAGCAGCGACGGTCTGTGGCTTTGTACAAATTCGTTGTTACTGCAAATGTTAACGAAAATATAATTAGCACTCAGTCTCATAAATTAAGTCATACCTATTATTACAGGCATAAATGCAATAACTAACATAGTAAAAACGACATTATAGCTACCATCAATAGTGTCTCCTGACTTACGAGCTGAGTAGGTGTAGGTACCTATGGTGCGCGACAGGTTGAGATGGCAACCGGGATGGGAACGCCCCGCACACCCGCACAACCCCCGCGCTCCTACACTCACCCGCTGCGGGTGAGCGTAGGTTTACGGGGCGTCCCCTCGCCTGAATACTCCGATTGCTGTCTCATAAGATAATCGACCAAGATAATCCGGAGACAGTTTGGTAAAACTCTATGAAGTCAACCTCTAAAATATTCTATAATATAACTTTTAATTCTTACTTATAAGCTGTGATAGCCTAGTGACTAGGACGTCCACCTCCTAATCGGAGGTCGAGGGTTCGATCCCGGGCACGCAACTCTAACTTTTCGGAGTTATGTGCGTTTGAAGTGCCTCCGGAAAACATCGTGAGGAAACCTGTGCCAGATACTCATATGATATTATGTAATATGTCAAGACTCAGCCACCGTGTAACGTTGTGAAGGCGTAACATTTTTTTAAATAAATAATTCAAAGCATGACACAATACTGACGGACAATGTTACCCGCCACCACTGCGTCTTAGACGAGTTGTCCCGTGCAGCCGCTTGAAGCAGGAGGGCACCTCTGCCGCGCGGCGCGTGCGCAGCAATGGTTAGGGTAACGCTCGAATCGTTTTTTCACGTCAGACGCGTCGCAGTGAACATATCTAAAGGTAACGTGTTCCTGTTGGGAATACAGGAACACAATATCCCTTTACCTGCACTACCAACTACTCCAGTGATCTTGTAAACCCGTTATACGGGTAAGTACTGAATTATTCGCCGTAGGATAGTTTTATATCGTAGCTAACCCACGTGTCATGGATGACCTTGCATTGTTCTTTAGAAAATCATTTTACCATATTTTACGTTAATTAGCCAATGCAAGCTTTTCATTTTGTTTAGTAATCATTTAATCTTGTTTAAAATTATATTAGCCTTTATAATACATCTACCTTCTTACTATGTAAATTATTACTAGCTGCCTTCTGCATTTAATATGATCTTTTCTTTTGTACCTATGTTAACGTAGCTTCACTCTTTTACTTGTAACTCCGTCTGATTGTGACCATGCATACTACCATCTCACGCTGTGCTTCCGCTTGCTTGTACCGCGTGGTTCACGATCGGATGCGTAGTGAGAAACTTTGCTCACCCACTGGAATGTGCGTTCCAGGTTTCACTGTGACCCTCAAGATTCACTGTGACCCTCAAGATTCCCGGTACCCCTCGAAGTTCTTTGTGCTCCTTTGGTCTACGCCAGGCACGCTTACTCGTGGCACCCTCTCCTGGTGTCACGAACCTCCAGGCGCACCTCGCGGCACCCTCTTCTGGTGCCACGAACCTCTCCACACCTGGCCGGCGGCCTGCCACCGAGCACCAACCAGCGCGCATTCCATTTCACCGAAGACCATCTTGCCGGGTCCCGCTATCTCCGGGACGTCACCGCACGGCACAGCAGGGAAGTACCGCCTACTGCAAGCCTTAGAGACTGTAGTGACAACCGCGAAAACCTACGACCCTACTTACTACTAAATAAATTCTTGTGTTGACTTTGGGGTGTTTCTTTAATCTCTTCACCACTGACCGACCCCCAACGTCACAACCGGTTTGGAAAGCAGGTTCTACTAAAAAGCTGGCAATAAACTCAGCAGTTGCTCTTTTTAAAACACAATGTTATATTGGGTAAACAATATGCAATACATTATACATAAGCAATTAAGGAGTTAACGGGTTACTACCACATTTTCCCATCACTAACTTTTCGATGTAGGTAGGTACCTATACGAAAGGTCAACTGTTGAAACAAAATACAAACGAATTGCGCTAACGTTTATTACCTCTCATCTCATTTAGGAACCCATCCTATAACAAGATTCAGGAAATAAAATGCTGATTCGCTTTGGTGCGCAAACTCAGCACTCAACCCCGACAACATTTTTCCTTTATTAGTCAAAGACCTCGACGTTTAATCGCGATCAGCCATGAAGAGGTTGATTGATATCGATAAAAAAGATATCATGAAGCTTTTGCGGTTTTTAAAATAGATACTTACCTACTTAAATCTACACGAACATCTAGTTACGATAGGAATAACTATATGGTGACCGTAACTATATGATTTTCAACAGTGAAAAGTACCTAGTTAGTTAGTATCTAGTATAGTTATCTATTTAGTCTTAAAATCTCGTCAAAATCGGTTAAGTGAATGGGCCGTGAAAGTAGCAGACAGACAGACTGACGGACGGACAGACTGGCAGATAGACAGACAGTGACAGTTGCGTCAAGAGTCCCTAAAAACCGGCCAAGTGCGAGACGGACTAGCGCATCGAGGGTTCCGTACTTGGGTATTTTTTTCGACATTTTGCACGATAAATCATTTTTCGACATTTTGCGCGATAAATCAAAAACTAATATGCAGTTTAAGAAATTAGCTAATAGTATCGACTAATTTGTGAGTAACTCATGTCAAACTCATTATTTTGACTAATTTCTTAAACTGAACACTTTCAAGTAAAGATTTTTATGTAATCCTGTGTAGATGATAGTGTTACTGTACCTACTTCCATCGTCAGAATTAGAATGCCATATGCCTACTTTGTCGTATTACTTTATAAATTGCGAAAAACCAAATTAAATTTGAATTTCGCAGTCAAACCCGCCTCATGCACCTTCAGTAAAATAGTTCAAAGTTCAAACCCCCTCCAAATTGGCGCTAGCGTAAGCAATTGGATGCCGAGTTTGAAAAAACAGTAGTTAGGTACCTACCTACGTAGGTACGTACCTAAATAATTGTTAGATAGGTAATTAAAATTTACCGCTCTCTTTTAAATTTACCAACTGGCTACAGCTGCTGTATATTAGCGGAAACTTTTTACAACTTTAGACCTACACACGAAGATTGTGCTCCTTTTGGGTACCTCTCATATTATTACCTTACCTGTTCCTTACCTTTTTTTTTTTTTTCTCTTTCTGTTCTGGCTTTACAAAGATTAGACAATGTCAAGTTTGTAACTAGTTATTTGTAACAAGTTAAACTATACAAGTATGGACCCCGTCTGTGCCGGCGCTCGCCGACACACGCGCGGCACCCCCTTAGAACGCTTTCCAGTCAGTTTTAACAAAAAAAACACTCCAAAAAGGCAGAGCACGCCCGCCAGCTAACATCAACACAGACGAAATCCGTGCCTTACCTAGCCTAGCTACTGTCTTTATTGTATTTATTTTCATAATCTATTTTTTTTTTTTTTTGGACTTCGTCTGTGATGGCGTTTGCTGGCGCGCGTGCTGTGCTTGTTTGGAGTGTTTTTTTGGTTAAGAGTGGCTGGTTTTTGTGTTAGTTGGTGTTTCTTGGTGGTGGAACTGACTGGGAAGCGCTCTAAAGGGGCGCCGCGCGTATGTCAGCGGGCGCCGGCGCAGACGGAGTCCATACTTGTATAAATTCAATAACTTGAAAATATCACAAACTTGACATTGGCTAATCAGAGTAAAGGCAGATTTAAATATATATATAGATTTTTTTTTTTCTTTAAATCTGGCTTTACTCTGATTAGCCAATGTCAAGTTTGTGATATTTTCAAGTTATTGAATTTATACAAGTATGGACCCGTCTGCGCCGGCGCCCGCCGACATACGCGCGGCGCCCCTTTAGAGCGCTTCCCAGTCAATTCCACTACCAAAAAACACCAACTAACACAAAAACCAGCCACTCTTAACATAAAAAAACACTCCAAACAAGCACAGCACGCGCGCCAGCAAACGCCATCACAGACGAAGTCCAAAAAAAAAAAAAAAATATTATTAGACAATTTTTAATGACGTAATCCAAGACGTGCTGCCATGTTAAAGTAGGTATGTGGCGGTTGCTCACACCGAGACCGCTGCCGCGCGTGAGGTGGGACCACACCTCGCGCCATCCCTTCTTGCCCCGCGCTCCGCACCGGACCGCGGCGCGGCGCGCGCGCATCGTGTCTCGACTCTCGAGTAGTAGTCTCTCGCCGCACCTACCTACCTACACGCGCTTGTTCCGCGTGCGCTTGCGTTTGCCTATTGTGACCGTTACTCATTGTAAATATAAATAATAATAAAAGTAAATAGTGTGTCGAATTGTGTGTATATATTCCCACAGTGGTATCCCCGGCGTTTGGCGTATTAGCAATCGCAGATAGGTACTCGGAACATTCTTCATAATTTTGTGAGCGTCGCACCACAAGCCGGTGGTCCAACTATAGGCGGAAGCGATTTTAAATTTTTTTTTCTTTTTTAAAATATGGCGCAGAACGGAAGTCGAGCAAGCGATGTAGATACTAAAAGTGACGATCCAGAGGTCCCCGGGGAGGTATCAAAAATAGGCACGCCATTGCGTTGCCCACCTTTTTGCCCCGAAGAGGCAGCCTTATGGTTTGCGCAACTAGAAGGACATTTCATTCTATCTAAAATAAATAGCGATACTACAAAATTTTACTTCGTTACGACGCAATTAGAGACGAAATACGCCCTACAAGTCAAAGACATCATAACGAATCCGCCTGCTGTAAATAAATATGACAAATTGAAGACGGAGTTAATTAATCGCCTTTCTGCGTCTCAGGAAAAGCGCATTCAACAATTACTGAGCCACGAGGAGTTAGGCGACCGCAAACCTTCACAATTTCTTAGACATTTGCAGAATCTGGCTGGACCTTCGGGGGCTTCTGACTTCATCAAGAGTATCTGGACAAATCGCTTACCCCAAAACATACAAACCGTAATCGCGTCTCAAATTGCAGAACTTGAGGTAGAAAAACTGGCAGAAATCGCAGACCGCGTACACGAAATAGTTCCCGCAGCACCTCAAGTCGCAACTGCTTCGGCATCCAGCAGCAGTAACGCTGACATGGCGAAAGAGGTGAGTGAACTAGCCAAACAGGTAGCACTACTGGTGACCAAATTGGATAGAGGAAGAACACGTTCTCGTTCTCGCACAAACCAACGAAGGTATGATCGCTCGAGCTCCTCTAGGTCTAAACAACCACCTCCAGACCACCCGCACTGCTTTTACCACTATACTTTTGGAGCCAAAGCGCGGAAATGCAAGCAACCGTGCACTTTTAATTCGGGAAACGTACAGGGCGGTCGCAAGTAGCGGCAAACGACTGTCCTTCTCCAACAGGCCGCTTATTTGTCACCGATCGTACTTCAAAGATACAGTTTCTTGTGGACACGGGTTCTGACTTAAGCGTTTTTCCTCGATCCGCCGTTAAGACGCCGTGTAAGAAATCTAAATACGACCTGGTAGCAGCTAACAATACAGTCATCCACACATACGGTCCGAGACAACTACACCTGAACCTTGGACTCCGAAGAAACTACACCTGGAACTTTACCGTAGCAGATGTTTCACGACCTATTATTGGAGTTGACTTCTTGAGCTTCTACAATTTACTTGTAGACTGTCGAAACCAACGCCTTATTGACAACGTGACATCACTCTCAGTTCCAGCTACAAATATCCGATCTGTGGAAGATATTGCATCTGTAAAAGCGGTAGTCGGAGAGACGCCATACCACCAAATACTACGGGAGTTTCCAGAAATCACGCGACCCCCAGGAATACACTCATCAGCTAAGCATAACACGCTTCACCATATCAGGACAACGCCAGGACCTCCAGTTTCATGCAAGCCTCGACGCCTCGACCCGACACGAATGCAAATAGCTAAAAAAGAATTTGAAGACATGCTTACAAGCGGCGTAGCTCGGCGTTCAGAGAGTTCTTGGTCTTCTGCTTTACACCTGGTGAAGAAAAAAGATGACGGTTGGAGACCCTGCGGGGACTATAGAGCATTAAATTCCAGAACGATCCCCGACAGGTACCCCATCCGACATATACACGATTTTTCTTACCAGCTCTCAGGGTGTTCAATCTTTTCAACAATTGATTTAGTCAAAGCCTATAATCAAATAGCTGTAAATCCAGAAGATATTCCGAAAACAGCAATAACTACACCTTTTGGCCTTTACGAATTTCCGTATATGACGTTTGGCTTGAGAAACGCGGCCCAGACCTTCCAAAGGTTCATGGATGAAGTCTTACTTGGTCTTGATTTTTGTTACGGATACATTGACGACATCTTAGTTTTCTCCGCATCTCCTGAAGAGCACAAGGCCCACTTACGCCAACTGTTTGAGCGCCTGCGACACTACGGTGTCGTTATAAACTCATCGAAGTCTAACATTGGCCAGTCTGAAGTAGTCTTCCTTGGATACCGTGTATCGTCTGAGGGTACTAAACCTCTGGAGTCTAAAGTCGAAGCAATAGTAAACTATCCAGTACCCAAGACGGTAAGAGAGCTGCGACGGTTTCTAGGAATGATTAATTTCTACCGACGCTTCGTTCCTAATGCTGCGCATCTACAAGCTCCCTTGAATGCCCTCCTAGCTGGTCCAAATACCAAAGGATCTCAACCAGTGCAAATGACTCCAGAGCTACTAAAGGCATTTGAAGAGTGCAAGTCGTCACTGTCAACAGCTACTCTTCTAGCTCATCCGGATGCATCAACAGAATTAGCAATAGTGACAGACGCATCGGATTCTGCTATAGGCGCGGTGCTGCAACAGAAAAAAAATGGCGTATGGCAACCTTTAGCTTTCTATTCGCACAAGCTTAGCAGCGCGCAAAGAAAATACAGTCCGTATGATCGAGAGATGTTGGCTGTCTACGAAGCCATTAAATATTTCAGGCATATGGTCGAAGCGAGAGTATTTGCCGTTTTCACTGATCATAAGCCACTTACCTTCGCCTTTAAACTGAACAGAGACAAGAACTCGCCAAGACAATTCCGGTACCTCGATTTCATTGGACAATTCACAACGGATATAAGGTACTTACCTGGAAAGGAAAACGTAGTCGCAGACGCACTGTCCCGTATCGAAGGGATAACACCAGCTATCAACTTTGAAGAACTCGCACGATTTCAGGAAGAAGATCCTGAACTGCAAGACCTCCTTCTTCACGGCTCCACGTTGAAACTGAAAAAGATGGCTACACCTAACAATAACTTACCTGTTTACTGCGACACTTCTGTACAGACGCCTCGTCCGTATGTAACACCTCAGCTAAGAAGACAAGTGTTCGATTCACTTCATAATCTTCATCATCCCGGAAGTTCAGCTACTATACGACTGGTCTCTCAACGTTTTGTTTGGCCAGGGATTCGTAAAGACTGTAGAGAGTGGGCTAGGCAATGCTTGCAATGCCAAACTAGCAAAATTTCTCGCCACACTATCTCCCCTCTTTCTTCCTACCTTACTCCTTCTTCCAGATTCTCTCACATCCATCTCGACATCGTAGGACCGTTACCCCTATCTTCTGATTTCAGATATTGCCTTACCGTCATCGATAGGTTCACGCGATGGCCTGAGGCGTATCCCTTAAAGGACATGACAGCAGAGACCTGCGCAGCTGCTCTAGTATCTGGGTGGATAGCTAGATTCGGCTGTCCTTCACGGGTGACTACAGACCGCGGCCGAAACTTCCAGAGCCATCTCTTCAAGGAACTCACCACCCTGATTGGCGCACGTCACTTCGTCACCACAGCCTACCATCCAGCTGCTAACGGCATCATAGAACGGCTACATCGTCAACTGAAGGCGGCTATCATGTGCCACACCTCTTCACAATGGACGGAAGCCCTTCCAGTAGTCCTCTTGGGTATGCGAAGCTCATGGAAAGAAGACATTCAAGCGACGCCTGCTGAACTCGTCTATGGAGAAGCTCTTCAACTACCCGGACAGTTCCTATCTCCGAAGCAAGATTTTACTACAAGCGACGTCACTCAATATGCCACCCGTCTTCGGTCTTATATGGCCCAACTCACTCCCAAACCTACTTCTTGGCATACAACTTCACCATTTTATATTCCCAAAGACCTAAATACTTGTTCACATGTTTTTCTCCGTCGAGACCATGTTCGAAGTTCACTAGAACCCCCTTACAGCGGACCTTTCAAAGTCTTGAAAAGGCAACCGAAATTCTTCTCCATTGATATCCACGGGAAACCAAACAATGTATCCATCGATAGACTGAAACCGGCATACGTCGCGAGAGAAACAAAGGTTCCAGAGATAGACGCAACACCTACGTCATCAACTTCCACTGCTACTCCTAGCACCACTGAAGCGAAGAGGACAAGAAGTGGCCGGCTCGTCAAGTTCCCTGATTATTATCGACCGTAGCTGGTAGCTACAGTCTAGCCAGGGGGAAGATGTGGCGGTTGCTCACACCGAGACCGCTGCCGCGCGTGAGGTGGGACCACACCTCGCGCCATCCCTTCTTGCCCCGCGCTCCGCACCGGACCGCGGCGCGGCGCGCGCGCATCGTGTCTCGACTCTCGAGTAGTAGTCTCTCGCCGCACCTACCTACCTACACGCGCTTGTTCCGCGTGCGCTTGCGTTTGCCTATTGTGACCGTTACTCATTGTAAATATAAATAATAATAAAAGTAAATAGTGTGTCGAATTGTGTGTATATATTCCCACAGGTACTTTACCCTAGATTTACCACAAAACTGGCCAGCAGAGTAATTTTAGGGTATAAGGTTTGAGTAATTTTTAGAATAAATTGTTGTTAAATAAGATGATTAAATAGGTACACAAAACATTGATTAAATAAACTGAAATTAAAACGAAACTAAAAATAAACTAAATTATTAAACATTTATACTAAATCCATTGCAATTAATATTGTAAATGAGAAAGTGTGTCTCTCTGTTTGTATGTCTGTAGCTTTTCACGGTCCATCGATTTAACTAGTTTTGATGAAATATGGCATATTTGAACAATGCAATTTTCTGTCCCAGAAAATCAAAAAGTTCCCATGATATTTTCAAAAAACCTCAATACTCTATAGGTAACTACATCGAAGAAGTCACGGGCATCATCCGTTTGGTGAAAAGAGCGGTGGTTCTAGAGACGGATACGGAAAATCAAAAAGTTCCCACAGGATTAAAAAAAACTGAAACTTATTACATTGGCTCTAAAATTTATATAATTAATTATAATGTTATATCATGCGAACGAAGTCGCGAGCAAAAACTAGTTACGACTAAGTAGGGGTAAAAATAAATTAAGGGCTGGCAACACAGTATCTAAGAAATGTCAACAATCGAAAAAAATGTTGCGTGGTGACGGTGAGAAATCTGTAATGTGATGATTAAGAAAGAAATCTAAAATGTACAGTTTAGATTTGATTTAATTTACAAATCATCCTACGTTTTGTATTAGATATATTATAAAAGAAGTGAAAATGTTAACACAGGTGTATTGGATATAAAATGTCCGAGGCGAAACCTGATGTAGACAAACGCATTGAGTTTGATTCTATTTTGCCTGATACAGGTATTTTGTTTTACGAAGAATGTCCTTCAGAGTATGAAATTGAGAGGCCTATACTGTTGCCATTGAAATCTTCGACACAAACTCGTTTCGAGCAGCTACAACACGAGGCAGTGCAAGTGTGGAAAAATAAACAAAAAACATCAAAAAGTAACGCAGCATAACTCGGTGTCCAGTGAAGTGTTATAGTTATTATTATCCAAAATGGCTTATACGTTGTTCATTATAGAAATAATATCGGCGTTCGTCCTAGCAGCCACACTCTTGTATCGATATGGGGACTGTTATAGAAACCACATATTGGTCACTATGTCTGTTCTTACAGCATGGTACTTTTCCTTTGTTATTATGTTTATATTACCTTTGGACATATCTTCAGTAAGTATTTGATAATAATAAATAAATGGTAAGAGTTTTAGTCTAAAATGCAATACTAACCTAAGCTTTGGTCTGTTGCAATAATTTCTCAATTAGCAAGAGACTAACAGTTAATTTGAGTTAGATATTATGTTGTGGGTTCTAAAAACCAATTTTTTTTTCTGATAAGTATTTCTTAAACTACTTTTACCAAAATCACTTTTTAGATATAGGTTTTTTTAATTTGGATACAAGTTGACTTCAATCTCACCTAGTGGTAAGTAAGGATGCAGTCTAAGATAGAAGCGGGCTAACCTGGAAAGGGTATGGCAGTTTTCATTAAACCCCTTTAGTTTCTACATGGCATTGTACCGGAATGCTAAATCGCTAGGCACTTGGTAAGGTGGTAACTAGCCATGGCCAAAGCCTCTCACTAGACAAGACCAGTTTAGCACCAGGGAGGGATGGCAATATAAAACGATTATTCTTTGCAGACAGTGTACCGCCAGTGCCTCGACACAGCAAATGCTGGGCTAACTACTGTAGCTCCACAGATTAATATCACTAGCACAATAGCCCCACCAGATAATCATTGTCAGAAACCATGGAGCTATGTGCCAGATGCTGTGTTTCCCAACCTGTGGAGGGTTGTGTATTGGACATCACAGTGTTTGACATGGTAAGGGCAAGTAGTATTGTCATACACAAAAGGGTTGCAGTGAGACAAAATATTTTAAAAATAATGGTTTGTGCATGTGAATACACAAACCCAAGGTCATATACACAACACTCGTATATATACATATGTATGTAACATACATGTTCACACATGCTTGCACACACACACACACTAACTTTTTTTCAGGAACTACCTTCTGCACTATAGGTTTTCCTAGTGCAGAAAGTACTAGTGTTTATGCACCATGTCCATGTTTATAGCACACTAGCTGACGCCCGCGACTTCGTCCGCGTGGATTTAGGTTTTTCGAAATCCCATGTTAACTCTTTGGTTTTCCGGGATAAAAAGTAGCCTATGTGCTAATCCAGGATATTATCTATCTCCATTCCGAATTTCAGCCAAATCCGTCCAGCAGTTTTTGCGTGAAGGAGTAACAAACATACACACACACACACACACACATACACACACACACACACACGCACACACACACAAACTTTCGCCTTTATAATATTAGTGTGATAAAATAAATTTTTATTCTTATACAATCACAACTAGCCAAAGCTAGTTACTTTGACCATGTAAATTTAAGATAAACATTGCCAAATATTCAAATTAGCTTATATATCCCCTAGGATGCAAGCTATCTATGCATATCCCTCGTAGCTTTACTTGTAAGTTAACATAATTAAAATTATCATTACATCATTATCTTACAAAGCCAAAAAGTTACCATCAAAAAGTGTACAATGTTACCTATTTTGAAAAAATGATTTGACTTTTGACAACTTTCTTTTTTGGACTGGTACTCAGCAATCAAAATCATTATACAGTAGAAACCTAAATCTAGAGACCTTTGTAGAAATTACAATGAATTATAAAAAAACCAGTAAGAAATATTTTAGATATATTTTCATTTCCTGTTTCAGGCTCATTATGCCAATGATGCAATCATACAGCAAAGCAGGGGATTTCACTGTAAAAGGAAAGCTGAAGTCAGCCCTAGTTGACAATGCCATCTACTATGGCTCATACCTACTCATCTGTGTTATACTTCTCATATACATAGCGTTGAAACCAGGAGTATATTTAGATGGACCTAAGATAAAAGCCATAGCATCATCAGCGAGTAACACATGGGGCTTATTCCTATTGATCTTGCTTCTTGGTTATGCTTTGGTTGAAGTACCAAGAAACTTGTGGAACAACTCAAAGAAGAATTACACTTTGACATACAGTTACTTCAAGGTAGCTAAATTGAGTACTGACAAGTGTGAGGCTGAAGAAACAGTAGATGAAATAATAGAGGTAAGAGACTAAAACATATCCGACATCCGTAAATGTTTCCACAAAAATTCCTTAATTTGATACACAATAGTTTAGTTTTAGAAAGAAAAAATATTTAATTTCAGCTACCTACTTGTAATTTAGAAGCTATGTTTATTTAATATTTACTTTGTAACAAAGAAAATTTTTCACCACCCAATAGGTGAAAAATCCCAAAATAAAATTTATTTAAAAAAAACAAAACAATAGAATTAAGTCCTTACTTTTACTTCCAGCTGACAAAATATATATATATAAAATGGATATAGGGAAAACCTTCGGGCGCCAGCCAGCTGGATAGAAATCTCCACAGATAGACTTGCCGAGGCCTGGACTTTTAATCGCAAGTCAGAGATTCGGTCCACCTAGCCGTGCTCTCTATTCCGGGACGCCAAATGTCCTCAAGAAATAAATATTGGTGAATAAAAATCAAAGAATTTAAAATTTATTATTAAAAATTAATTTATTAAATTTCTAAAGTTTTATACAAATTTTATTTATTAAAGAGGAAAAAAAAAATATGACAATTTATAATAGGTATCGCCCCTTTGTTCTTGTCTTAATTTTATATGTCTTATATATAATTATCAAAAATAAACAAACTTATAGTACCTGGGCCACATGGCCACACACTAGGTTATAAAAAAATAAAGTCCAAATTATCACAAAATTTGTTAAAATAGAGAATAAGCTAGGCACATGTCGAATATCTAACTAATTCCACAGGCCGAAAACTGCATTCCATCACACCAATTCCGGGATGGAATCCGATATAAAACGTAACATGTACGATCCAAAATGAAATTTACGGGAAAATCCTCATGATAAATGCTCAAATGAGGCGTTAAATGATAACAACCTAGGATCAACGATCTAGGATCAACGGAGATCTAGGATCAACGATCTAGGATCAACGGCTGTAACAAGGAAATGTTAGGTTAAAATTTTCATTCATTTTCTTGTTGGAAAATTCAATGTTCTAATGGCGAGATTGGGTAGAAAAATGAACACTTACCGCTAAAAGCGCCGTGTCCTACCACTCTATAGCCCTCTGGCCCATAAATATGTATTATACTTATTTAGTTTAACTTTCACATTTTAAAAATTAATAATTGACGAGCAAATGTTTGCGTGTCTATGTAGGAAGAAAAAGTGAACCTTCAAAATGGCCACCGAAAGATGCCAACTTCATTCGGTAAACGAGCTGTCAAAAATGTTACTAGTTTTTTTTCCAATATGAAAGAAGGTTTGACAGATCGTTGAATTACATTCCCAAACGTCACGCCTTAGAAACGTCATGGTGAAGTTTGGGACACTGACATATGACGTATAAAAGGTCTACAAACAGATTTCAGGTTATGTTAATAAAAATATGCGATCTAAATAAAGGATGTAACGGGACCGCTAAGGTACACGTTACAATTTCCCCTTTCTAGAGAAAAGAAAAAAAAACCTTTTTTTTTTCTTTACCCTAAACAATTCTATAAGACAAAACAAAGGGAACTACCAAACAAAAGGAAAGTTAAATATCTAAATTTATGTAAGCCAAAACAACCAAATAATCATTAATAAATACAGATTGAGAAGCAATCCATTAAAACAAAATTCCTAAACTAGATTTGCATAGTAGGTATTGGTATACTACTGTCCAAGACACTAGCATCAACGCTGTGAAATGGCAAACCAAACTAGCGAAGAAGGGAAGAAAACTTTCTAAAGAGTGTGTGATTAGGATTGGTATACTACTGACCAAGACACTAAGCATCAACGCCGTGAAATGGCAAACCAACCTAACACAACATAAGCCAAAATAAAAAGAGTCTAGAGTTAGTATGCAACTGATCAATCCACTGAGGCACCCTCGCCGCGTATTGACGAACTAACCTAGCTAAGGGGTTTTCGGAATGGTATGCAACCGAACAAAGCACTCAGGCACCCTCGCCGCGCATTGTCGAACCATCCAAAATAAAGATGCGCTACAAAAGAGCAACACCTAAAACATCGTCCTGCCTTAAAGCAAGGACCTAGCGAACATGTCCACATGTGTGAGACAAGGCCAAGGATGAGTACTAAAGACTCACATAGAAAAAAATATATACATCTACTTGCCCGATAAAACAGACACAAGCAGGAGGATAACATGGAGCATGTGCCAACCATGATCCCACAAAAGATCTGTACATATTTACAAAACTACCTGACTGACTATAGCAGAACAAGCAGGAGGATAGTACGGGGCATGTGCTAAACCGTAATCCCTTAAAAGAAAACTATACATATTTACAACAAAATTAGGTAATACGGTGCAAACAAAGGCAAAACCGCAACCAAAAATGAGTTCTTCAAGAGCCTGGTAAAACGAAGCAACTGCATAACCGCTACCAAAAGATCTCTTATAAACAGAACTATAAAATCAAAAATATACAATATATACAAAAAAAGGAGGTAATGCGGAGCAACTGCATAGCCGCAACCTACAAATCGGTAGGACTGACAAAGGAGCCAAAAAAAATCCTACACAAAATAATAATGAGTCCTTATTGTGTTAGCTTCTGCTAGATTCTTTTCCTGTTAAAATTAATTTTAAGTTTTAATTTTGTCAAATTTTAAGAATATCTTTTATATGGTATCTACCTATACTATTTTTTTCCAAATCTTTTAATAAATATACATTTTCTGAAATTTTCTTTATTATTTTACATTTAACAAATTTAGGGGCTAATTTTGCGGAAAAGAAAGAAGCAGCATTGGATTGCACAAAGTTGCGCCTCCAAACTGTGTCTCCAACACAATAAGAAATGCTTTTTCTTCCTTCATTGTAGTATTTGGCATTTCGTCTATATGACTTGGCCAGATTACTAACAGTTTTATCAAAAATATTACTCAAAGTAAGAAGTGCGTCCGAATAATCTGAACGACTACCAATAGTTAACTCTGAAGGGTCAGAGATAGAATAAAATTTATGTAAGGATCCATCAAGGAAAACTTCCCTACCAAACATAAGAAAATTAGGTGTGTATCCTGTAACTAAATTAATAGTGCCATTAATAGCTGCCTGAACATGGGGTAAATATTTAGACCACGTTCTATGATCGTTCTCAACATAGCATGCTAGACAAGTCTCAATAGTCTTATTAAAACGTTCAACTGGGTTATTCTGAGGAGTATGTTATGAAATATTTTTGGAATATTATATTCTTTAGCAAAATTCAAATTTATTTAAGTTATTTGCAAGTCTAGAATCTTTTAATCTTTGATATTTATTTATCTAAAATGCTGAATGAATTTAAAATCTTTTGAAAGTAAAATAATAATAACATCTAGGTAACAGGACTTCGTTATCAAAATCTGGTCCAAACAAACGATCAGAAAGTCTGTGTAATTCGACGGTGCATTTGTCATACCAAATAACATCCTAACGAATACAAATAGACCACGACCTGGGACTACAAACGCTGTCTATTCTCTAGAAGATTCTTCTAACAAAATTTGGAAAAAGCCTAAAAAAAATAGATAAAATTAAATAAAATAGATTTTCCATCGTCGTGCACCTATCATTTTCAAGAGAAAACTGGCCACAGCGACACCTATCAAGTTTTTGGCTCCGTTTCTTACAAAGAAATGGCCTTTTTAGGTAAGTAGCATTTTCACTAGTAACACATAAATAATAGTAGTATAAAAAACCTCAAAATAAACTGCGCTTATTAACTAGGCGAGCACACTTAAATTGCTATGCTAAGACAAACATCTTAGTATCTAGGCATACAATATTCAAAAAAGAAAAAAAATAAGTTACAAGAATACAAATCACCTTAAAATATTACAAAAATACAAATTAAGACAAGAACTAGAACAATTAAAATATTTATTCACCAATACTATGAGAATCAACACAACTAGGTTCCCAAATAAAAATCAGTCCCTGTTCGGGGCTGCCAATTGTAACAAAGAAAATTTTTCACCACCCAATAGGTGAAAAATTTAAAATAAAATTTATTTAAAAAAAACAAAACAATAGAATTAAGTCCTTACTTTTACTTCCAGCTGACAAAATATATATATATAAAATGGATATAGGGAAAACCTTCGGGCGCCAGCCAGCTGGATAGAAATCTCCACAGATAGACTTGCCGAGGCCTGGACTTTTAATCGCAAGTCAGAGATTCGGTCCACCTAGCCGTGCTCTCTATTCCGGGACGCCAAATGTCCTCAAGAAATAAATATTGGTGAATAAAAATCAAAGAATTTAAAATTTATTATTAAAAATTAATTTATTAAATTTCTAAAGTTTTATACAAATTTTATTTATTAAAGAGGAAAAAAAAAATATGACAATTTATAATAGGTATCGCCCCTTTGTTCTTGTCTTAATTTTATATGTCTTATATATAATTATCAAAAATAAACAAACTTATAGTACCTGGGCCACATGGCCACACACTAGGTTATAAAAAAATAAAGTCCAAATTATCACAAAATTTGTTAAAATAGAGAATAAGCTAGGCACATGTCGAATATCTAACTAATTCCACAGGCCGAAAACTGCATTCCATCACACCAATTCCGGGATGGAATCCGATATAAAACGTAACATGTACGATCCAAAATGAAATTTACGGGAAAATCCTCATGATAAATGCTCAAATGAGGCGTTAAATGATAACAATCTAGGATCAACGATCTAGGATCAACGGAGATCTAGGATCAACGATCTAGGATCAACGGCTGTAACAAGGAAATGTTAGGTTAAAATTTTCATTCATTTTCTTGTTGGAAAATTCAATGTTCTAATGGCGAGATTGGGTAGAAAAATGAACACTTACCGCTAAAAGCGCCGTGTCCTACCACTCTATAGCCCTCTGGCCCATAAATATGTATTATACTTATTTAGTTTAACTTTCACATTTTAAAAATTAATAATTGACGAGCAAATGTTTGCGTGTCTATGTAGGAAGAAAAAGTGAACCTTCAAAATGGCCACCGAAAGATGCCAACTTCATTCGGTAAACGAGCTGTCAAAAATGTTACTAGTTTTTTTTCCAATATGAAAGAAGGTTTGACAGATCGTTGAATTACATTCCCAAACGTCACGCCTTAGAAACGTCATGGTGAAGTTTGGGACACTGACATATGACGTATAAAAGGTCTACAAACAGATTTCAGGTTATGTTAATAAAAATATGCGATCTAAATAAAGGATGTAACGGGACCGCTAAGGTACACGTTACAACTTTTCCATCACATCTTTGAATAAAATAGACTGAGTCAGCCCTTCACCATTAACTTCCTTTCCTTAATTTAATGTTTCACATGGTTCCTCCTCCTAATAAAAATCCTACCAGTGACTATTCACAGCTCCCTTTCAGTATGATAGCATTGACAGCCTGCTATGCAGTTGCCGCCGAGCTTTATAATTATTTAGTATAGTACGCGACAGTTGAGATGGCAAATCTATTCGAATATTATAAATGCGAAAGTGTTTCTTCGTTTGTCCGTCCTTCACACCATTACTAAGCAACCAATCGACTTGATTTTTGGCATAGTGATAGTTGAAAGGATGGAGAGTAACATAGGCTACTTTTATTCTGGATAGTCATTGAGTTGTGATAGTCAATCTAAATCCACGTGAACAAAGTCGCGGGCATCAACTAGTATGTTGTAAAATTGACTAATCTTATCTGTATAACCATGTCTTTGTTTTTATATTAGCCCTGTACCTACAATGAAATAAATAGAGATTGTAGATTATTATCATAGTCTGATTAGTTCATACACCTTGTTAGTAATTTGTCAAAATGATACAATAAGAGATTTAGTGAAATGGAGAACCCTCAGACATGTGGGCTTCCTCGCAATGTTTTCCTTCACTGTTAAAACAAGTAGTATTTATTTGTTTAAAATACATATTACACAGTGAGCGATGTCTGAGAATTTTGGTCGCGCCAAGACTACAACACTCACCACTTCTGTATAAACCACGTCTCATAGACTAAACCTTTAAAACGAAAAAAATTAAAAAAAAAAAGCCATGCTAATCATGACTAATACTCCCCTTTCCCGTCCAAGTAAGCGTAAAGCTTGTGCCAGGAGTGGGTACGACAATAGTGCAACAGGTGGGGTTTGAACCGCCGACCTTTCAGAATTCAGTCCGCTTCTCAACCTTTGAGCTATCGAGGCTCTAAATTGCTATTGCTTTGTCCTAGACATTAAACTCAGTGACAGCAGCCGTGGGACCGGGTCACCCACTACATAGGCATGTGGAAACGATAGTGCAAAAGCTGCCAATACAGCTGCGAGACAAGCTGAATTCACGGGCGCCGCCGGAAAGACCAACGGCCCCGTCTTTCAAAAGTCTTGTAAACTTGCACAAGAAAGTAAGTGTAACAAATGGCAATTTAAATTTTAAACCATTTAATTCATGCTAATACTAAATGTGTCTGTCATTTTCACAGCCCGTCCGTTTAACTAATTGTGTCGAGTACTAGTTTTATCCCAGGAGATCGAAGTATTTGCACAGGATTTTTGAAAACCTAAATTACGCGGACAATGTCGCAGGTGTCATCTATTAATTAATTCTATTTCAGTGCTTACAGGGTAAAATTGGCATCTCCCGCTAAATTCACAAATGTTTCTTACATAATGTAAGTGTAGTTAGGGGGATGTTTAGCAAGGCATTGCAAATGGTGTGTGAGCAGTTGGGAATAAAACGGCATAATTCCAGACGATCAAAGCGTTGCACGTGCTGCAACGCACGGAGACGCAGTGGGGGTTGATGCTGGAGCGAATCTTCCACCTGGAAGACGTGGCGGCCAACGCGCGCTCGCCCGACCACCGCTTCCAGCACACCTTCCACACGCCGCGCCCCCGGCTGCAGCGGCTGCTCTACCCACCTATCATTGGTACGTTTTTTTTCTCTCGTCTGGCTTTACACAGATTAGCCAATGTCAAATTTGTAGTTATTTACAAGTTAGGGAAACTATATAAGTATGGACTTCGTATGTGCCGCCGACGCATGCGCGGCGCCCCTTTAGAGCACTTCCCAGTCAGTTCCACCACCAATAAACACCAGCAGAACACAAAAACCGGCTTTGTCTATCTGTAGTTGCCCGTACGAGTGAGCGAGACAGATAAAATTGTACATACAATGCTCATAAAGAAGCACCGTTTTTGTCAGGTGTCCCATAAACCTAACGGCTTTTATTTTGTTCAGAATGGTACTGGGAGTGCCTCCTTAAGCAGTACTTCCTGAAAGCCATGGGCGTGGTAACTTGCGTGCTGTCGGTGGCGGTGGTGTGGTCGGAGCTCACGTTCTTCTGCAAGAAGCCCGTGCTGTCCATCTTCGCGAATATCAACAACGCGGCTAAGGACAGCTACAACTATGCCGTTATCGTCGTGAGTATAGTTTTTAGATAGATAGAAACCAAAGGAGTATGGTTTAATGAAAAACTGCCATACCCCTTCCAGGTTATAGTGAGTCAAAAATGGCTTGATCATGATGATGATGATTTGTGTTTCAGTCGGTATCAACGCTAGTGATCGCATACATGTTCTACTGCGCGTACTCGACTGTTCTCAAGATCCGCCTGCTCAACCTGTACTACCTGGCGCCGCATCACCAAACCAACGAGTACAGCCTCATATTCTCCGGCATGATGGTGTGTCGCTTGACGCCGGCCATGTGCCTCAACTTCCTCAGCCTCGTGCATATGGACTCGCACGTCATCAAAGAAAGGGTCAGGGAGACCTTTTACACCCAGGTGTGTGTTTTTAAAAGCTTTTCATTCGTTTTTAGGGTTCCATATCTCCAAAGAAAAAGAAACCCTCATAAGATCACTTCTTTGTCTCTGTCTAGACCCATCAAGGGAATCAAAACCTATACGGTAATCTAGTTGACCTAGAATCAGGTAATTTGGCAGGTAACAATGTCAATGTTTGGCAGGTACATCATAAAAAATGTGTGTTATTTGTTGAAAAATGATACAGAACCCTTCGTGTGTGACTCCGACTCGTACTTGACCAGTTTCGATAGATGATTATGATATCATAAGAAACTCGTGAGGTATTATTATGTGATAGATGTGATATTAGATGGCTTATTTATTTTTAGATAATGGGTCACATGGATGTCCTGGGTATAATCGCGGAAGGATTCAACATATACTTCCCTATGCTGGTGGTCATACTGTGCCTGGCCACGTACCTGTCCCTGGGCAGTCGGCTGCTGTCGCTGTGCGGCTTCCAGCAGTTCGTGGGCGATGACGAGCTCACTACCGACTTGGTAGACGAGGGCAGGGAAATCATGAAACGAGGTTTGTACTGTATTCTGTGTGACTTTTAGGGTTCCGTACATCAAAAGGAAAAACGGAACCCACAAAGGATCACTTTGTTGTCTGTCTGTCTGTCCATCTGTGGTTTTTTTATTTATCGTGCAAAATGTCGAAAAAATACCCGAGTACGGAACCCTCGGAGCGAGAGTCTGACTCGCACTTGGCCGGTATTTTTAACTGGGACAGTCCGGGGAAATCCAAAACTATAGGAGATACAGGGAAACGTGAGTCGTCTCTTAAAATAAATTTTGTCAATTTTTTTTTTTAATGTCGATCGTCTCAATTTAATGTAAGGCCGCGGAATATACACCTCTGTAAGTTTTACGAGGCTCTGTAGGCTTACGAGTAGATACGGAGAGAAAGCAGCACATATTAGACCTGTATAAGTATAAAATTTGTTTCCTAAAACTAGAAAAACGCAAACGGCAACGTGCTGAAGAATCTATGGCGCGGCGTCGGGACTACAGCGAGCGCTTCTCTAACTACAGGTCTGCCAGAGACGAGCAGGACGGAGGTAATACGACTTACATGATCTTTACTTAATCTTTTTTTTTCTTTAAAAGAAATTAGTTAACCAAGTTTCTCATGCTGACTAATATTCCCTTTTCCTAACAAAATTTTCTTAACAAACAACCTAAATTATTTTTTAAACACTATCATAATAATTTGTAAATACAAAAAAAAACCTTTATTACAAAAATGTGTAGCATAGTCACGTCAAAACATTGTGGAGATAATAATACGTGTTACCTAGAATCTGCCATGAAATATGCAGGTTTCTTCGCGATATTTTCCTTCCCATTTCCAAAAAAAAACGTGTGATCAAACTTACTACCCGTATCATTTTATTTATTTTAATGCTTTAAAAATACACCTCTAGCACTAATGAGGCCGCTATAGCTTTGAAACTGCACACAAAACATTACCACAGCCTAAATACATACATCATGCAGTCAGTCGATAAAGACGTCTAGACAAAAGAAAAAGCAGTCACGGGGGATATACCGACCAGCAAAACAAACTGTTTTTATTAGTAATTTTGTCTTGGGTATGTAGTTGCTACAACCTACAACTGTATGTATTTACTGTGTATGCGCTGTGATAAAATAAAGCTTCCTAACCACTTCAGTCTGTGTTTTCTGTTCTTTAACTGTTACTTTACTTGAGGTGGTAAATAATAATAATAATAATCACACCTCCAGCACTAACGCCACCACGGTTTTGTACTTGCACTGAAAACAATACTATTATCAGTTATTGTGCATGTCGGTCACATTCCAGCCCGCACCGGGCTCCTCAACGACGTCGACTCAGACTACTACGTCACGCCCAACTCCGACCAGTCGTACAAGCAACCTGACCCGACGTACGCCCGACCGGAGCTCAGCATAGAGGACGAGCTCGACCAACGGTTCGGGGACAGCACCCTGCCTGCCGTGAGGACGGAGTTCGACGGCAGGCGACGGGAGAAGATGACCATGCCGCCGAGGGGCCTGTTCGACGATGTATAAACTCTTATCCTTAAGGCGCATGAGACGGGTCTGCCCGCGAAATTCAAATTTAATTTGGTTTTTCGCAATTTGTAAATTAATACGGCAAAGTAGGCTTATGGCATTCTAATTCCGACAATGGCAGTATCATCTTCACAGGATTACATAAAAATCTTTACTTGAAAGTGTTCAGTTTAAGAAATTAGTCAAAATAATGAGTTTGACATGAGTTTACTCACAAATTCATCGATACTATAGCTAATTTCTTAAACTGGACCCTTCCAAATAAAGATTTTTATGTAATCCTGTGAAGATGATACTGCCATTGTCGGAATTAGAATGCCATAAGCCTACTTTGTCGTGTTAATTTACAAATTGCGAAAAACCAAATTAAATTTGAATTTCGCGGGCAGACCCATCGCATCCACCTTAAGCGCACGTAAGTCTTTTTAATTGACATCCAAAAAGCAGGAAGTTCTCAATTCGGAGTGCTTTTTGATAACAATTATGATAGAGGCCTTGACAACACAGACAACAGAAGTCAGTTACTTTCTTCCGTCGACATTGCCGCGGAAGTAGGTATTTAGGATTTTTTATAGTATTAACGGTAGCGCAAGGAGCATAATATGTGAGGAGAACTAAACCAAACCTCAACTTTATCCGGTATTTTTACTGTATAGTAGAAATTAAGAAAAATGCGAGCCGTTGCGATGCGACTCTGCGTTTTACGGCGCTAATTTAAATATCCAATTTTGTGAAGGTATACAGACTTTTGCTATAGTATTTTCGAGATACCATAATATAGTTGACACTTCAAAGTTGACAGTTAAAGCGATGGACCCTTACCAAATCTAGTCGATATTTTTTTTTGTATGAAGCAAACACAAATGAAATTTTGAAATTGATTTTTTTATTTAATTTATCAATGTATTGTCTTAACTTTCCTTAATTTAAAGTATACAGTTTTTTTTTTCTGATTACTATTATGTATTTCCGTTTGTAAAACGGAAATACTTAATAGTAATAAACGTTGTATGGGTGAAACGGAAAATTTGGGAGCTGTCAGTCATATCACGATATCTTGAAAATAGTGTAAATAACCTATCGACAGGACACTTGTTTGGGATCTAGAAAACGGTAGGATACACCTGGATAAATTGCACCTTATAGTATCCGAAGTGCTTTGGCAGTAACATCTTATCAATAGCTTTTAATGTCTCGGTCGCAGGGTCTATACCATCTTGTCGATCTTCATGTACATACTCGTAGTTCTAAAATTGGTTCAGCTTAACATTAAATCCTTAAATGTAATACAAAATATACTTTTACATAGTGGCCTTGTTGAAATAATGTTTATAATTTTATAAATAGTAAAAAATAAAGTCGCCTTGTTACTGGCGTTAACATAGCATAAAAATATATACTTACTGGTTTAGGAAAAGATGGTATTGATCAAAAATGTAAAGTTAAGTATATAACTTGCCTAAACTTAATATTTTGACCAACATTTACGACAGAAAAAAAGCGCCTACTTGACGAACGTACGGCACCATTTTATAGTATTTTTTTGAAGCCAAGAAAATATTTCAAAGGCATGTGGAGATATTTTCGATGACCTCGATTCTTATTAGCGGGAGGTCGCGGGTTCGATTCGCGGCAGGGCAAATTTGGAATTTTATAATACCAAAGGTTAAAGGTTACCACCATACCAGCGATTTAGCGTTCCGGTACGATGCCGCGTAGAAACCAAAGAGGTTTAATAAAAAGTGCCATACCCCTTCCAGGTTAGCCCGCTTCCATCTTACACTGAATCATCACTTACCAACAGGTGAGATTGCAGTCAAGTAACTTTTATCTGACTGAATAAAAAAAATTATGGCGAATAAGTATTTCATTTTAGATAGGTTTATATTTATAGGGTTTATCCTAGAATAATGAAGTTGTGGTATGAAATTTTTGTCATTTAAATTAAGTATTCCATTACACCATATTCCATTTAAGTATTGGCATTATGTTCTAAAATAATTAATATAGTATATTTTGTCGAAAAACCGTTTCGGACTAGTTTATGACTTAAAAATAATTCATCTGTGCATAAATACTGATAGCAATAATTTTGGGTTTATAATTTCGAAAATAGAGAAAGGAAATAATACTTTTGGAGTAGGTACGTACTACATTTTTCGCAGTTTAACACTGTAATTAGATCATTTTAGTGAACTGGCAAAATAAAAGAAGGCTTGCCTTATGCTCTGACTATATTTGTTTTTCATTGATAGGTGCTTAAAATTTGTAACAATCAAAATATTAAACAGTTGAGTATACCTTCATGAATTAGTATAATTTGTATGTTTAACAAATCATAGTAAATTAATACTTTAATAAATACTTTTAAATAGAATAAGATATATATCGATTATTAATTTATGTGTATAAAAGACTAAAGTGATTTTATTTGTACAAAATATTATTTAGTTTTGTCCATTGTTTTCGTTGTGTACGTAATTGATTTAAAACTTTGTTAAGTATACCTATAATAAATAATGTTAATGTACAGCCCTATAATTTATTGAAAAGAAATCTAATCGCATTGTACCTATGGCTTTTATAATGTTCATAGAATATTTACCCAAACCGTGAGTACACTATGATGTTTATAGTTTGTCTACTGAAAGTTGATAGTGAAAAATGGTGGCTTTAAAAAAGTTAAGTCGTTTGTTTATCTAGGAGTAAACTGATTTTTGTTAATTTTTTTTTAAATATTTTAGTTGTAATTACATAGTAGGACAATTGCTTACCCTAATCCTATAAATTAATCGATATAAAGGTTTCACATAGCAGAAAACATAAGAACTTAAACTGAACTACCGACTACATCAATAATATAATTTATATCATAGTTTTTATAAAAATATGTATCAGAATAATTTTATTAATCAAAGTCAAAATCATTTATTCAAAGTAGGTACAATTGTACTCTTTTTGATGGTCAAAATTATTAAATTTGTACGATATAGTGGTGATAATTAATTACGAAACTTAAAACTAAAGCTACGAGGGTTCCAAACGCGGCCAAGTCTGAGAAAAGCCCACAACATACTCAGCCGGGTAATGATTTCTATTGGATTTACAAATTAGAAATTATTTATTGCAAATTAGATTCCACATTTCCAACTGCTATACCTATTGATGGCCCAGGTATAAAATTATAAATCCTGCAGAATTTAACTAATATAAAATATATTAAGTATTACAGGTACTATCATTTATTCCGTAGTGTTGTACCATGGTGTTTCTAAAAACGCTAAAACATCACTATCAGCTTTCGTTAAACAGACTCCTGTACGAAGCTATTTTAGGTCAATAGATGTAACTTTTCTCACAATGGAAATCGCTAACAATAAATATAAAGTTTTCAAATACCCTGTTAATCATGATGATTCGCAAAGAATAATGATAGCTGATACTATAGTAACTTGGCGTCCATACTTAGTGCATTTAAATATTTTAAGAGCTTTAGTTCCCATTGGTTTTTATTTTACTTCTCTTTTTCAGTAACGGCTGAAATTAATAATCAATCTATCTGTAATCTGTCGATTAGTAATTTTGTTCAATTTTTTGTTTCAAATCTTTATTGCAGACAAATAAAAGGATTTACAGAAACAATTACGACTATTTATTTATTTATACATCTTTATTGCTTACTACAATAGGTACTGCAAAGAATAAAAATACAGGATACACTTAAAACAAAGGGCTATAATTATATATTTTAAGTTAGGGTTATAAGGGGACTATGTATAGAACTACACAACATGCAAATGCAATCTTGCAAACCTTTGGTTGGAGAAAGGAAAAGACAATTGTTGCAAGCGGAATGGAGCTGAAACGTTATTTATTCAATAATCTGTGGCCCTTTTTGACAAAAACAATTGCAAGCTTATCGACAGATTACAGATAAATTAATTGTTATAAAATCCAAAAAGTAGGTGCATAACTCACACTTTTGGATTTTTATTTTTGGGCATTCAAAGACAAAGCCATTTATTGAAAATAAGGTACCATTGTACATTTTGATTGTCAATCGTAAAGCTTTAACGGTTCCAAACGCGCCCTGGCCTGAGAAGAGCTCATAAAAAACTCAGCTTCTTTTTAGTATCCCCATTTTAAAATATCACTTAGAATTTATTAGATAAGCCTCAACATCAACACTTAATTTAAATAAAATAGTAAGCATTTGTTTTTACGGCTATTATAGTTTTGTGCTATTTTATGTTTATAAGATTAGCCGATGTGCTTTAACGGACGTTGCCAGATCTTGTTCTGTGATAATCTTACTCAACAATAACTTTCGTTGTAAATGTTAGTGATAACTGGTACGTGTATATAATTATTCGTTACTGACGTCAATTCAAATGATTATTTTCACTTATTATATTATTATTTATTCCATTCCAAATTCTTGTAACGCAATATATTATATTAAATAAATTCATGTGATAATTTCGATTGTCTTTTTTTGTCTTTCAACATGAGTGAACAACAAGAGTGGTCTTTCGGACGCTAGTTGATTCAAAAGAAATAAAACAAAAGTCTTATGTGGAAACTCATATATTGGGTATAAACTCATATATTTTATGTCAGTTTTTGTGTATAAATAAAAAGGTAACACTGGTGTCCACTATTTAAAATAGACTTTTATAGCATCTACTTTAGATCTCAGCTCGTGTGAGGATTCTTTCGACAAGTCTTGAGCGTATATTTGGTAAATATCACGTAATTTGCTTATTTCTTCCGTTTTCTTTAGTTCTGTAAAAATACACAGATATGAATACAGGTAATACACCTTTCTTTTATAAGTATTTACACATTTTAAACTTACCTTTTAAGCGTTTGATCATAATTTCCATTAAATTAAGCGCGTCTCTCCTATTTCTAACTTGATTACTGTTCTCTGCAAATAAAAAAAAAAACATTAAGCAGAAAGAAACCAAATGAGTGAATAACGATCTTCAGTAACCACATCAATTTTTACGATAAAATTTCTCCAAATCCATACTTCCATACTAATATTATAAATGCGAAAGTATTTGTCTGGCTGCTCAATATTCACGACCTTTCCGTTAAACCATTTTTTACAAAATTTGGTGCAGAGATAGCTGTATCTCCAGGAACGTCCATAGGCTACTTTTTGTCCCGGAAAATCAAAGAACTCGCATGGGATTTTAAAAAACTCAAATCCACATGAGCGAAGTCGCGGACATTATTTAGTAAATAAAATAAAGTCATCCTCGGGGTTTTTCTATGAATTCGCTAATATCTGAAATTTTAAATAGATGTCTGACGAAGACTGTCTATTTATTATGTTTAATACATCACAAGTCACGGGTCACTGCATACCTACTATATAAAAAGAGGGTAGTTGTTTACTTACTGAGTGTATATTCTATTATGTTAGCCACATGGTCAGTCACGCTGCTGATTGCCTTGTCTCCGTTCGACAGCGCCACGTTGTCAGTTTCCATTGGCTCCCCGGCACTGTTAAGTATAGCAAGCTTTTCCACTACACCGGCAATGGACGCCAAAATAGCCAGTTGTGTCGATCGAGAACTTGTCGGATACGCTTTGGAGCAATGCGTGAAGAAAAGATCTTGGTATTTTTCTGCAAGAAGCCATACTAATATTATTAGAAGTGTAAAAGCGCATCTGTCTGTCTGTTATTTATCTACTGCTAAATTGATCTTGACGAAAGGCACAGCTTGCATCCTATAGACGACAAAGCGGACTTTTTCCCGAAAAATTCTAACAGGATTTTTAAAAAACCTGAACCCACCCTTATGTCGTAGGCATCACCTATTTGGTACAGAGTTAGCCTCCATCCTGGAGACATAGCCTACATTTTATGCCGGAAAATCAAAGAGTTCCCACAGTATTTTGTTATCTGTAATGTGTGTGAACATGTGCGTTTGTATGAGTATGCGTGTGTATACATAAATGTATAATGACCTTGTGTGTGAGGATCCTTGGGCCACGCTTTGCCCAACAGATCATAAGCGGCTTCTTTGAGCGCAGTCAGCTGCTCCCGCCTCTGTCTCACTCCATCATTGTCTTCTTCATCTGAATCCTTGTCCATAGCCAATTCATCCTAAAATAGCAACGTAAAATAGTTTTAACTTCATTACATACTTCAGCTTCACTATTATTTATCACTGATTTTTATTTCGCAAGGCTTGGACGGCGAATTTCGGATTTAAAACAAAGCAGTTAAGGTTAACTTTAATTTGACGTTTTAATGTTCGCTCGAATTTTACCAATGTTTGCGAGAAGTGAAATCTCATACTAACCCCAAGGCCCGTAACGTGTAGTTGGACAGAATCTGCTTAACGATCTCATAGAGTGGACAGAGGACGCGCACCAGAGCGACGAACTCTGTTGTATAAGCGCGTGTTACCGAGCAAGGCGTGTTGTGCTTACCTTGGACAGAATCTGCTTAACGATCTCATAGAGTGGACAGAGGACGCGCACCAGAGCGACGAACTCTGTTGTATAAGCGCGTGTTACCGAGCAAGGCGTGTTGTGCTTACCTTGGACAGAATCTGCTTAACGATCTCATAGAGTGGACAGAGGACGCGCACCAGAGCGACGAACTCTGTTGTATAAGCGCGTGTTACCGAGCAAGGCGTGTTGTGCTTACCTTGGACAGAATCTGCTTAACGATCTCATAGAGTGGACAGAGGACGCGCACCAGAGCGACGAACTCTGTTGTATAAGCGCGTGTTACCGAGCAAGACGTGTTGTGCTTACCTTGGACAGAATCTGCCTGACGATCTCGTAGAGTTGATGGAAGCGGTCGCAGCTGGCGGCGGGGAAGGCGCGCGCCAGAGCGACGAGCGCGTGTCGCTTGTACACCGGCTCCTGCTTGCGACTCTCCGCTACGAGCGCGTCCACGCACTCCGTCGCTAGCACGGGAGACATGGCTGCCTCGCCTTCCTTAACGCTGCAAAATAGGCTTGTGACTTATTTTTTTTTTTGAAAGAATATTAGCCATGCTAATCATGACTAATACTCCCCTTTCCGCTCCAATTAAGCGTAAAGCTTGTGCCAGGAGTGGGTACGACAATAGTGCAACGGGTGGAGTTTGAACTGCCGACCTTTCAGAATTCAGTCCGCTCCTCAACCGTTGAGCTATCCATATACATATACTCGTAGGCTATGATGGTAACATTTTGAGTATATAATTTTATTTATACGTTTAATGGCGTCTAAGGTAAGCACTCACACGCATAAATCCGCTAGAGCCTCTAAGATGTGTTGTTTGCCGTCAAACGTCTTCCCCTGCACCGCCGCGAGCAGGGAGCGGATGAAGGCTTCCCGCTCCTCGCCCAGACCACTTGACATCTCTTTGCATATCGTTTTTATTGCATTTGCCGCCTGAAAAAGTAGAGGACAGTGCACTTAGTATGAGATTTTACATCTCACCAACAATCGTAGAATTCAAACGTCGAACACACTTCTTTAATTATTATTAACTTCGAAGTAAAATGGACGTAAAGCTCCTTAATTTAAAGTCAAAATTCAGCACCACTGATTTTAATTTCGCATGGTTTTCGCTTGAGCGCTGGCTGTAGATGTATGGACGAACTCGAGCTTTAAAACCAGGCAGTTAAGGTCCATTTTACTTTAACGCTAAAGAGCTTCGACGCTCGAATTCTATCAACGTTTGGTGGGATGTAGAATCTTATAATCTTAAGGTTCTTTTCCTTACTGCCGTCCTAAAGCTAAAGTGTCGTTAACTACCAAAACCAAGTTTCGAGATATGATCAAAAAAGCGCGAATTTATAAAGAAATGATGCCATTTGACAACTAATAAACGTATACGAAACTTGAAACTATAGAAATGTAGAGCAAACAGAGCACTTTCGAATAGCTGTATTTTTAAGTTTCTAGAGTAAATAATAATTATAGCAGGAGAGTTTTGGCTTTTTAGTCTAGCATTTTTTCTAACAACGGCTTATATTTACATAACTTAAATGTCGTTAGATTACCCTTTAAGACGTTTATGGCTTGGATTGCATTTACTTTTTGTATCTTTTTACGGAACTTAAAAAGATTATATAATTTCTAAAGTAAAATGACTCTAAAAGACTTTAGCGACATTATATGTTAGGTTATGATCCTAAAAACTATCAATAACAAAACACTTAAATGCGGCTCTTGTAATTTAAACACATTTTAGTCTAGAACAATAGAAATGATTTGTTTCCAGTAGCGGTTTTTGGGGAGACTTGCTAAACTAAAATGTGGCTTATTACAAAAGATCGCACCGTAGCGACGTTTTAGGTTAGCATTGTTTATAAATATTTGAGGTTTTCCAATGAAAGTGACGGTAACTACAACAATTGAAAGATCATCAGTCCGAAAGTACCCATGCTCGTCTAGAATCTCCGTTATGTACCGATGAGCAGTCAGTGATCCCTGTTCACGAGCTCCTCCAGTCCGGGAAACACACACAAATTCGATTTTTCCGTCGATTGACATGCCACCCCAGAACATGCTCGATCCCCCGCCATATTCTACTCTTTCTTCTATGCAAGCCTGAGCAAATCATTCGCCTTGTCTTCTGTACACTCTCTTTCGCCCGTCATAATAAAATAAAGATACTCTTGTCTCATCCGAGAAGAGTCCAGCCCTCCATTGGTCGAGGGTTCAGTTGACATGCTCACGGGCAAATTGCAACCTTTCCCTTCGATGCTGTGCAGTTAATTTCCGACCCCTAGCAGGTACGCGGACCGCAATTTTCTTCTCTCGCAACCTTCTTCTAATCGTAGACGTGCTCACTGTAGCTCTGCGAACTTCTCGGAGCTGCCGTTGCAGCTCAACGACATTAAGGAATCGATTGCGCGAAGAAGATATCACAATAAAGCGGTCGTCTCTTTCGGATGTGCAGCATCGTTGACCTGATCTTTGCCTCCGGATGTAGCCCCCAGTCTCTTGAAACCGTTGGAATACCCGCTGCACGGAAAAACGACTCAAATTAAGTTGCCGTGCCACATCACATTGTCGCATCCCTGATCACAGTAGTGCAACCACTTGAGCGGCTTCTTCAGCCGTAGTGTCCATCTTGAGGGTTAGTTTTCTTGCGGTTAGGGTTAACGTCAACTCTCAACCTCTTCAACGTTTGGATGGTGAATGACCTTATTTTTTACTTATACTGGCCATTTTATAGCCCATGAAGTTCAAACAAGCCGTGGTCCCTGTAATGAGGATTTTTGCAACATTTTCTTTGACGTCCCGTATTCAGAAGGTTTATATCGTTTATGAAATGTAACTATTATTTGATAAAAGGTCGTTAAACGTTCTTTGCATTGATATCAATAGTGTTTGGGTTAGATGTACGGCCTTGGTAATATTACAGGTTAAAGCCTCATTTTCAGAGGTGCGATTTTTGTGACGCCGAGTGTACTTTAGCATTATGAAATCGTAGTTTGTTTGCTTGCTGAAAAGCTACTTCATTTTATACACATAGAAAAAACAATTTTAAAACATGAAATGTTTTTGCAGTATTACAATAAATATTTGAAACAACAAAAAGACACACCTCTTACGGCGAGTCTTTTTGTTGTTCTTGCCACTAGTAGCTAGTTCATTATTGATTTATTTTAATATTAACCATTAATATAAATATAAATAATGACTAAATTGATTCACAATAAAGTTACAACCTGGCGAGATGCGGGAATAGTTAGAGACATTTAAGTTATGTATTGCGGGATAGAGTCATTTCAGTCTAGGAAACAATATTTTTTTGCAAAATATAACTAAACTGTAACGCGTTTATGTGTGATTAAAGATATTTTAGTCTAGCATTTTCGTTTAAAGACATTTAAGCTATGGAATTTAAGAAAAAAACCTTGTAGCAATAAAAATTAATGCCGCTTAGAAACATTTTAGACTGGCAATGTCAGTTAAATACGTTTAAGTATTGTTATTATATAAACAGGTAGTTACTTAACGACGTTCTTCATATTGCTATATCAAAAACTACAGCAGCTAGGAAAATACCGGTTAGATTGGTCGATAGAAAAAAAAATTCTGAGTAAGATAGTGTTAAAAAGTCAAATTTGACCAAATGTTGGTTAACGACGTTTTAGCTTGAGGAGGGCAGCTTACTCTTAAGGCTTTGCAAGTTTCAACTTTACCGCTACAGCTAGCGTACTACCGTAATGACAGACTTGGTTTCTTGATTTCCAAAACATATTATGTATGTTGTATAAAATGAGATCTTAGAGATAGATCTTTGCAATTAGGCATTGTAAGATCTACATCTCCTGAGCATGCTCCGGTGTCGGGGCGAAACGTACGCCGAGTGGTTTGTCTGGTTTAGCGAATTATAGCAAATTAAACTTTTGGTCCCTTGTATGTCCAAAACATAGGCATCTTATTTAACATGTTAACTGTAATATACTGACCTGTATCTTCTTTGTCCAGCTGCCCGACACGAGCGCCTGCTCAATGTATGCCCGGATAGCAGGCAAGTGTTGCCGGATGCCGCTCTCGCGCGTTGGGCTCATGTCGGACCAGATCTCCTCAAATGTTTCCACCGTCGTCGAATCTATACATATAAAAATCGGTCAAGTGCGAGTCGGACTCGCACACGAATGGTTCCGTACCACTGTACAAGAAATAACACTTTTTTAATTTTTTTCAATTTTAATGCACGCCATTAAAATTTTGGTTGAAAATTTATATTTTGCTTTCTCTTTTTTATAATTTTTTAAAAGTTTTTCTCTTTTATAATTTTGAATGACAACGTTGCTAACTAACCTATCGACAGATTAGATTGATTATTTTAGCTGTCAGCTTGAATTCTACGGGAATCCGAATGTGTGTGAAATGTGATTCTACCATGTCAATGGTCCTTACCATCTTCTTTAGGCGCGTGCATGGCCAAAAACACTACAGGTGCTAAAGTCTCTTCATTGTCCTTTATATGCTCGATCTTGGCCTTGGCCACGGACTTCAGAGTCAACGCGATCGCCGATCTTGACGCATCGTCTTCCTTTGTTTCGTACAAAGTTACCAATTTCTTCATTAACTTCTCTATTGATTGAGGCTAAAAAACGAAGCTTAGTTACTTTAAAGTAGTATCAATGACTTTCGTGTTACATGGCATTTGAAATTCGTTATCGCTGATGAGTAACAAAATATACACAACGCACGAGAGTAGAAGAGATAGCTATCAATGAATGTTATCCAAAAGCGGTGCGGTTGATTCTAGCACCTTGGGGTCCCAACGTCTATCGGTTTTTCGAACTACATATGTGCCTCGCCCATTGCCACTTCAACTTTGTAACGCCTTGAGCTCTTTTAATTACTCTGGTTCTCTAACAGATGTCCCCATTTGAGGTATTAGTAAGCGACAGTTGATACAATATGGGAAAGGCAGGCCAAAAGTAGAATGTAGTAATGTTGATACAATAAAAAAATCCTAACCTTAGCATATGCAGACACTTGACCGAGTGCCTCGGCATAGTTTTTCCTTACTGTCGCATTTCTATCGAAAATCCCATTCAACAGATTGGACATGATCTTTCCCGCGACTGGTTCAAGTTCGGCTCTCAAGTAATGTGCGGCGAGAACTAAGAAATGCGCGCACGCAACCTTCGTGCCGAGTTGCGGCGATTTAGTCAATTCTAGTATACTCGGTAACATTTCCTTGAAGGTGTCGATGGTAATGAATGGCATACACTGGAACGAAATCAAAAATGTTTTTAAACAGTCCTATTTGATACCTTGGATAGGGTTTCAAGTCAAAATATCATATGAAAATAAATAAATAGGAAAACTTCTAAAAAGGCAGATATTTTTTTTCTCTCGTCTGACTTCTTTACACTGATTAGCCAATGTCAAGTTTGTAGTTATTCACAAGTTATGGAAACTATATGTATAAGTATGGACTTCGTCTGTGCCGGCGCCCGCCGACATACACGCGGCGCCATTTAGAGCGCGTCCCAGCCAGTTCCACCACCAATAAACACCAGCAGAACACAAAAACCGGCCACTTCTCACAAAAAACACTCTTAAAAAGCACCGCACGCGCGCACGCAAACGCCACCACAGACGAAGTCCAAAAGGCAGATATTGACACATGAACGGCCGAAAATAATAATTATCAATTATTTTGCAACATTGTCATTTGTCAAAAAAGACAATACAATTTTAAAAAAGTAACGTTGCTAAGTAACCTATCGACAGATTACAGATAGGTCTGATTATTGCCTATTAATTTTGGCCGTTTATGACGAATTTGGAATTTGAATTGAAAACGATTAATTACAATTTTCTAACACTTTGTGTCTAATGAAATTTCATTTGGCTATTGCAAATTCCATTTCTATGTCGTTAACTTACCTTAACAACGGTGTCAGTGGTGTAATGGTGCCGGGCCGCGCTGGCGCGCATATCGTCCAGTAACTCGCGCGAGCCACTGTCCGCCAGTGCTGTGCTCAAGTACGACAGTTTAGCGGATTCCAACTCGCCCGCCGCACCTACTAGAGCCGGCACTAAACGCGGCAAGAACGGCGCTAAGCTGCTACCCGCCGCTGTCACTAGCTTCGACACTGTTTGCAAACTATGAAAACCAAAACTATATAGTTCACGCACTTATACATAGACAAGTAAACTCCAACCATTACGTGATTTAAAGAAAGAGGTCACGAGTCACGACCATCGACAATGAAGAATGCGACGCAGAGACATAGGAGAACACTGAACAAAGGCTTGATAAAATATTAATTTTAATTAATTAATAATAATAATTAATTAAATAAATATTTCAATAATCAATTATTATTTATTTCATTTCAACAAAATTCTAGACACAATTTGAAACTCCTTCGTTTATACTCCTTTGTACATACAAAGGAGTATTGAGTCACTTGCAGTAGCACTTGTACATGGTCGCATTAGTGACCCTGCTCTCTAAAGGAGAATTTAAAAAAAAATTCAAAAGAAAAATAAAACCGACTTCAAAAACCAAAAACACTAAAAAGTAGAAAATAATTTTTGTTTAGCTACACATGTAATGTACCTAGGTATGAAGTCGAGCGAGCATATTAAAACAAAATTAGAAATCCAAGAGTGAAGCTCGCCCGACTTCATACCTAGGTACATTACATGTGTAGCTAAACAAAAATTATTTTCTACTTTTTAGTGTTTTTGGTTTTTGAAGTCGGTTTTATTTTTCTTTTGAAAATTTTTTATTTCACAATTTTTAGTGGCCCCACTGTACTATAATATGCTATGCCCAGTTAAAACCCTACTGTTTACTAAGCTATTACAGTGATCGCGAGCAATTTGCTCTTATCCATTGAGGAGTTCTGTTCTCCATCTCCGAAGATATTCATCAGATCTTCACCAAATTTATATGGGACCACCTGCACAGTATACCCTTTCAAACAAAAAAAAAAAAAATTCCAAATCGGTCCAGGGGTCTTTGAGTAATCGGGGAACATACATAAAAAAAAAAAAAAAAAAAAAAAAAAAAAGATCCCGACGAATTGAGAACCTCCTCCTTTTTTGGAAGTCGGTTAAAAATAATAATCAACAACAACCTTTACAAAAGTTTTCTAATTTAAATACATACATATTATGTATAAGCCCGTGCGGGATAGCGCGTATGACATGTGGGTGTGCAGGGCGTCCCCCAGCCTCATACCCCGATTGCCATGTCGACCCGTCGCGAAATATAGTTTAGTAACTTCCCCAATTCCATAATTTATACCGTGTTGTTCAGACACTCCAGTCAGCGAATTTCCCCAAAGGTAGTTTTGAAAAGGTTATTATTTTAGGGATTAAAAGAAAGAGCATGGTTTTAGAAAGTTTTAGAAAATTATGATTTAGTATTTTACGTTTTATACAACCAATTGTCAATAGAAATGGCAGCAATGACGCAGACTAAGCAAATTGACTCACCTAACACTCCTCACTTCTTTAACCAGATTCGTTATCCCTGTATCAAGTAGAACGGGCAATATTGCAGACACGATTTCCTTCCCGTCTTTACCCTGGTTAACATCTGAAGCCTGGATGCATAGCTATCGACAAAAAATGTATTGAGCTTTTCGCACTGCGACAGAACTTCAGAAGCCGCCTTTTTAGGGTTCTGTACCTCAAAAGGAAAAAAGGAACCCATATAGGATCACTTTGTTGTCTGTCTGTCCGTCCATCTATCTGTCGTGTCTGTCAAGAAAACTTATAGAGTACTTCCCGTTGATCTAGAATCATGAAATTTGGCAGGCAGGTAGGTCTTGTAGCACACGCAAAAGAAAAATCTGAAAACCGTGAATTTGTGCCTACATTACAAAAAAAAATTAAATCAGATATAAATGGCGCAGTCCGTCATTAAGTTGCAGTGTTCTACATGAGTTAGGTGTATCCTGTGTCGTACAGGGTAGACGGAACCCTTCGTGTGCGAGTCTGACACGCACTTGACCGGTTGTTTCTTGAAGGATCTGGCCAGCACTTACGAGTTTTTTAAGGCTATGTACTTACTTTGGAAAGTACATTGGCGGCGCCGCTGGCGGCCTGGCGCGTGCCCTCGTGCACGTCGTCCATGACGCGGAACAGCTGCGCCCACAGCGTCGGCAGCTGCTCCAACGACTGCCGCAGGTTTTGTGCGCCCCTGCACACTCATAGTCAGTGAACAGAATCGCCGGGTCACTACTGAGAACGGATCCTCAAAATGACAAGAGTTTCGCCATAGACTGGCCAAGTGCGATGTTAGCACGCAGGCAGCCCTAAAGTAGCCCTATTTTTCTATAGTTTTACGTCTACATAGCCTAATATTTGACATATTATCGATTCAGGATCTAACCCAACAGTTCCCTCACTCTAGTTCACTCTCCCACTAGTGATTAGACTATCACCGATTAATTCACCGCTCACTATCCAAATACCAATTTCAATGGATATAAATTGAAAAATAAAGGATGTTCATACAAACTTTTACACTTTATATAGACACCTTAGGGTAGAATTTCCAAAAAATCGATTCTTAGTGAGTAAAGCAAGTCACTATTACATATTTTGTTGACTTTGACTTAAAATATATTTTTGGGCTGTAATAATTTTATTGAATAAAATATTATGAATTACTGTACCTTAACAGATCTGTAAGAGCGTTGCAGCAGGACATTCTGACTCGCCACTGATTCGACGTCATGTTGGCCACCAAGTCGTTCAGAATCTCTTTATGATACTTATGAACCTGGATAAATCAAACACAAATTGTCTATCAATAATTCCGTCGTAATCACTGAAATTGACATAAGCAAATACACTGAAAAAGGCGAGCCGAGTGGAATGGTGATTCAAGCCCCACCGAGCGTATCGGAAATTAAAATTGACACTTTGTGTCAAATAGTCTTCGTGTTGACTCTATGTTGACAGGAGAGATGTTTCATCATTAATACTTAGTTCCACTCACTTAGCTCCACTAACAGTTAGTTACGCTCACATGACATTCCCTGCTGTTTGTCATCACCAAAATGGCAAAAATCAAGTTGCTTCAAAAATAGGCCGTAGGCGCAGGTCCAGCCTAGGTATTAGTAAAGGTCAGTGGTCGTAATTAGACGTCACTTAGCACATAAAGAGTCTTAAATATTAGGTCGAAACGCTAAAACACGTCAAACAAAATTTTAGATAATGTTAATAACTTTTGAGATGATTTTAGTACTCGGGAACGGTGATAATTATGAATTTTTAATCCATTTGTAATCTGTCAATAACTCAGCAAAATTGTTATTTGTCAGAAAAGGGCAATTTTTGACAAATAACGATTTCGGCCCTAAGGTGAGAATAAAAACAGAATACTTGCAGTTTGCTGTGTGTTGGGCACGATGGCATGCCATATGCTGGCCATGGAGTTCTGTATTCGCGGCGTGGGATCGAATCGATATCGATACAAGCGTGGCACGATTCGAGGCAGATGTTCACTCAATTGAGCGCCAGCTTGAAGCGCTATCGAGTGGAAACCGAATGCTGCTCCTGATAAACAAGAGACATACTTATAGAGTGCACCAAAACCATTAACTTACATTTCTATAATCATTGACAGTGGCTATTATTTATTGTGACCATGATTTGAAAACCATTTTCATTTGAAAACCATAGCAACTATGCTATGGGCCTGATAATAAAAGCTCAGTTACTCAGCGAGCAATTGATGTTCTTTAGGTAGTCAAACTAAGAGATCCATATTAGAACCAGAGTAACCAACATAGCTTAACGAGTTGCCAAGCTGAAATAGCCTATTGGATCGAGATACTTGAACGGCGACCCCCCACCGGAAAATGCAGGCCCAAAAGAGAAAATTTAACTAAATTAGTATGTAAGAACTTTGAAATTATACTAACCTCTCTTGGAATTCCACATAGAATTATGATGTGCCAAGTGCATAAACTTGTACAGTAAATCCGGTTGATTTAAATCCGAGGCTAAAGAACACAGTTCTTTGTATGTAGAAAGATTGCCTCTAAAAAATTGACACTGATATAGTTACAATATAATTCAAAAGCATAAATCCATACTAATAATATAATAGCGAAAGTGTCTGTCTGCTAGCTTTTCACATGCTTTTTTATAGACACAGACTACTTTTTGTGCCAGAAAATTAAAGAGTTCCCATTGGATTTTTAAGGGCTCGTTGGTTTAATCGATTTTAACGAAATATGGTAGCTTGCATCCCCTATAAAGACAGGCTACCAAAAAGTTTATCCACTGCAGCTCTAACTTGGTCGGTCGCGTAGATTTAGCTTTACTAAAATCCTATGGAAACGATTTGATTTTTCGGCACAAAAAGTTGCCTCACTCTCGAGGTATTTTTAACTATATACACGAAAAAAAACACGTCCATCTGCTACCCTGCTGAGGCGTGATTGAAGGGCAAAGCAATAAACCAACAAGAACGCATAGTTTCACATTTATAATACACCTAGGTAGTGATTGTTTTACGTACCCAGTAGGCGCAGTTCCCAACTGTCCTTCCTCAAATATCTTAGTATCTTCCGTCACTTGTGTTACGGAGCGCTTACCACTTGTAAGCTGTTCTATAATTTGCGCTACTAACGCCTTCTTCTGACTTTCATCTGAATTTTGATATACCAGACTTAGCCCTTTGCTGGCTACGTCTTGAACAATATCTGCAAAATATTCATACTGATATTATAAATCAGAAAGTGAGTTCTTTACAATCCTGTAGAACAGTATAAACGTAGGTGACGTGACGTCGTCTTAAATTGAATAGGGCGATCAGGCAACGAGCAAGCGAAAGGTGCTGATTGATTACCGCCATCCATAAACATTTAAAGCAGAGGAACCACCAATGCGTTGCAGGTCTTTGTTGATCCGCCCCTTGAATAACCCCATGTTGAAATCTAGTGAGAACATCGTTTTAGTCGCATCGCTGATTTAAATTAAATTGCATAAAAACTTAATTTTACTACACAAACTCAATTTTAATATTTCTAAGGATTTGTATTCCTCCATGCTAAGGTCGTCACCCCCTTTAGTTATTCTAATAATGGTAGGATCTGTCTTGGAATGATAATGTGGCTTCCTAGATCCTTCATATAAGTACAACACGACTAAGAGGACGAAATTTCGATTCTTATTCTATTTTATTATTATCAAATTTAAGTAAGTCTAGCAAGTAAGTTCAATTTCCGGTACCCAAGTCGATTACCCATCCAGTCACCGACACAGTAATTGTTTAATATGCGCTGTTACCAACTAGGCCACACATCTCTCAACGAAACACAAGCAAAGTTCGTCAACGGTATATTAAAATATTCTCACCACTATTCTCTGATAGGAAATCCATGAACTTATCCTGTAGCTGTTGCAGGGAGCTCTTTATTGGCTCGCGCTCGGGGCAGTTTTTCAGTAATGCTAACAACCAAATACTGGTGGCCTAAGGAAAAAAATTACATTAGATAAGTTAACTTTTGAAGACAACAGCAATGTCTTATCAATATTTAGCGAAACATAATATCATTATCATTAGTTCATCATCATTAATTGGTTTATAAATTGACTGTTAAACAAGTGACACCGTAATTACTTAAAACGCACATAACTCCGAAAAGAGTTGCGCACGCGGAATGAACCCCGGAACCCCGCCCTCCCTTTCGCCTCTCCCACATAAAAATTCATGTTCAAGGTATTGTTATAGTCCGAGTTGAAAAGAACAAGCGTTAAACACGTGTTTATTTGAAACCTGACATTTCCCATGTAAAAACTGTCAAATGTCAATTTAGTTGTCAGTTAAAAAAATGTTCTTTTGTGGTAAGACTTTCCAGTGTGTAAATGGCCTTTCGTATGACTTACCTGTCTAGAGTGTGGGTGTGGATGTTTCCCAATTTTGAAAAGCTCTAATAGTAGCCATTTTAATAGATCATCATTTTCTTTCAGCGCTTCTATGTCTTTTATTTTCGCCTCGCCCTTTGAACAAAACAAGTATGTATATAAATCTAAAATATAAATAAAAGGTTTATAATTCAATAAATAAAATTTATTTGAAACTAGATGATGCCCACGACTTCGACAACTGCGTAAATTTAGTTTTTCAAAAATCCCGTGGGAACTCTTTAATTTTCCAGGGTATAATTGCCCATATATAATTTGCCCATGTCTGTCTCCAGGAAGAGCTATCTCAAAAAGATGATGCTCGCAATTTCGTCCACGTAGATTTAGATTTTTTTTAATAGTTCCGTGGGAGCTCTTTGATTTCTCGGGACAAAAAGTAGCCAATGTCCTTCCCTGGGATCTCTGTACCAATTTCTTCGATAACGGGTAAACAGATGGGCCGTGAAAAGCTAGCAGATAGACATACATTTTCGCATTTATAATATTAGTAAGGATATAACATTATTACCTCTTTAGGCAGTTCGGTCCACAGATCTCTGTTTTCGTTAGAATTGACACCTTCTACACAAAGCACTAAAGATTCGCCTATTTGTAGATGAATTTCAAATTCTTTACTCTAAAACATAAAAAGTACATTTAGCTCACGTATGATTTATGGTAATCTCATTTTTTTAAATAATTGAAGTTTCACTTACATCTTTAGCCATTTGTAAAAATCCTTTAACAATTTGTTTGGAGAACACAAGTCTTTCGCCGCAACACATTAACCCTAACGTATACAACGACCTTTCTTTAACTTTTGATGGTATTTTTGCATTTCCCACTATTTTAAACAACCTTTCGGCGACTGAGAACTTCGTCACTTCACCTTCGGAAACTGAGGTGTTACTTTCGTTGACTTTGAAAGGGTTCTCGCTTGCTATTAGAGATTCTTGACTTGGAGATGAGTTAGGTAATGGTAAAGCAGAACATCGGACTAGGAGGGATATTGCAGTACACGATGTACTCACTAAAAGTGTTTGAGGATTTGATAAGAAGTTGGCTGAAAGAAAAATTGAGGAAAAAGATAAATACACACCTACATATGATGTTTTAAAAATCAAGATTTGATTAGTATTTCTTTGTAATATTGCTTTCGCCTTCAAGGTCGTAGTATTTGAGTCAAAGGGTTCTAGACAACAGTTTTTAGTCAAACTAAGTACAGAATAGTGTACTTAATCAATTTTTTTTTGAATAAAACTTATCTCAATCGGCCCAGTAGTGTTTAGCGCACATAAAAAACCTAGTAGAGATATTATGAATATAGCTTACCAAGACATATTACACCTTCTCTAAAAGGTTCCCAACTACTAGGATTGAATCCTTTTCCACCGAATTTGCCGCGTCTCGACAAAACTATACATCTCTCACACAAATGGGTGAATGCCATCAAATAACCACACTGAGACTCCAAACTCTTGTTGCTGCGACTCTGTACTACACATTCGTTTATTTCCTTCTCTATGTCCGTTTTATTACTTGTATGGACAGAAATTATAGCGTAAATAGCCGCAGATGTTTCACGGATTTCTTCCTTAGTGCTGGTTGCGAAAAGATTCTTCATAAATGGCAGTAATACAGTGTATTTTTCAGCCATTTTTGATGGCACACAGCCCACAATATCCAAGAAGCATGTTAAAGGCATGATACCTTAAAACAAATTACTGATAAAATATAATTATAGGTATATTAATGATAAGTAACTATGTATTAGCTTTTTATCAAAAGCCTTACGTCCAGCTAAAGCGCGTGGATTCAAGCCTAAAATCGCTGATTGAAATATGTATGGATAAACAATTTGATCCGGCGTATCGCTGATCGACCCAGTTTTATAGTATGGCGAATTAAAGCAATTCGATTCGACTCGGTAAGCTTAGTGAACGCCAGCTTTAACTTTTCAGATAGAAAGTCCCTTTCCGCTTGGCAAAATACACATCACTAGTTTAACCCGACCGAAATCCTTGATTGCTTGGAAACAAGAACAGAGCAGAGCTTGACGTGTTCAGCCTCATTCAGACCAATCAGATTCAGAGATGACGTGAAAATATGTCCTTACATGTCATGTCTTTTGCTAATAAACTGATTAACTAGTCTCCATCTCTGCTATTGTGAAAAGGGCTATAGTGAGATATTTAGTAAATCTCATTTTTATTTAAAACATGTACTTACCTGGAGAAGCGTTCAAAAGTGAAGTAATCATCGTTAAATATCTATCGAGCACCTCGGTTTCCAACAAATTTTCTTGGAAGTATTTAGCTAACATCGGTGAGGTGGCATTGGGATGCTTTGAGCAATCTTTGAGGTTTGCGTCGCGGTTTAGACACATCCTCAAATACCTCAAAATCTGGAAGTGTAAATATTTGTTATTACAGAATTGTGAAGTATCAGAGTTGGGCTGTAAAACTATACATAATTAAATTGTCTAATCTATTTGGTATCTTTGGTATAAGCATCACAAATGTGAAAATCGGTCTATGAATACAAGGGCATTATTTGAACAAAATATATACCTAAGTAAATTCTCTATCAAACTCATTGTAAGTGAGATAGTTTTTCTTTTTTTTTTCTTTAAAAAGCATATTATTAGCCTTGCTAGTCATGACTAATACTCCTCTTTCCCCTCCAATTAAGCGTAAAGCTTGTGCCAGGAGTGGGTACGACAATAGTGCAACGGGTGGGGTTTGAACCGCCGACCTTTTGGAATTCAGTCTGCTCCTCAACCGTTGAGCTATCGAGGCTCAACGGTTGAGTTTAGAGATAAGTTATATGGTTATACATTAACATCTTTTAAAAATTACCTCTTGATATGTCTGTGGATGAAACTGCAGAACGTGATTGCCAACCACAAACCTGTGTTTAGCGTTCGAGCCCTTCTTCCTCTTTTGCATCTGATCCCATATGTAGTTGACCACGTCCTTGAACTTCGGTACTTTCAACTGCGCCTCTTGGGCTTTGTCTTTATCTTTAGAAGTTACATCCTCATCTATATTCACTATGTTATCGTCTTTTACTGAGACGTTGTTCACAACATCCTCTATTTCGTTCGGTCGTGATGTACCGTACAGACATTTAAGAGCTTCCGTTGAAACATCATCTTGACTAAAAAAATATTAAGTTACAAGTTATGCCAAAATGCTGCATAGAACGAAATAATATTTAAAATCTGTTTCTGGATGGGGACTGGGGGACGTTTTTTCCCATTGTCCTTTATAATTTACACTCGTTTTAAATAAACATTTCAGTGACCCGCATTCGTTACACATATAGCGGCGTATATAGCGGTGTAGTGGTTAAGACGTCAGCCTCTTAGTCTGCTGGTCCATGGTTGAACCATGGACCTCTAAATTTTCTGAGTTATTAATATTATATATATTTATTATACACTTTATTTGTACCAAAAGATAAAAAAAAATATGTGCATTTTAAACAATTAAATATCACTTGCTTTAATGTTAAAAGAAAATGCATGCCTGAAAGTTATCCATAATGTTCTCAAAGGTGTGTGAAGTCTGCCAATCCGCACTTGGCCAGCATGGCAGACAATGGCCAACCCTTTTCATTTTGAGAGGATACTTGTGCTCAGTAGTGAGCCGGCCATGGGTTGATCATGAAGATGATGATGATGATGATTAGTTACATACCTGTCTCCGCTGGCCAATAACAGCAAATATCTTGAGGGGACGTAGTCTTGCGGGAACACCGCTGCTGAGTAGCGCATAGCGATGTATCGGATCATAGGCTCCTCACTATGCATGTAACTGTTTGAGAAAATGTTATGGATACAGTAGAATAAACTTATAAGCGTTATTATGGGTACGCTAGAATAAACTTTTTGGCGCTGGGCTGGACGCAACCCTGCTCCAGCTTCCCCGTGTGACGTGTATATCGTTGGTCTAGACTCTTGAGTCTAGAACCCGCGAATCGAACCTAGGACTTCGTCTAGACTCTAGTCGAAGTCCTGGGTTCGATTCGCGGGTCGTGCCAAAACTAGGCATTCGATTGAGTTTTTGTGCCTAGAATTTTTTTGTACTAGCTCGGAGTTGGAAGTCGGTGATTTAATTCCTAGCCTCGGAGAGCACGTAAAGCCGTTGATCTTACGCCTGATCTCTCTCCGGTCGTGTCGAATTTTCGTCCCATCAGACTATGAGATTAGGGGAATAGATAGTACACCTGTAGACTATAATATTTCCCGCGCAGATGGCGACGTGATCTCTCTTACACACTTGAACGCAGTAGTTTTATAAGCGGGAGATCCTGGGTTCAATTCCCGGCAAGAGCGATTTAAGAATTGAAGAGGCTCTAGTCGTGGCTAGTTACCAACCTACCGCCGATGCCGCATAGCCGCAAGTTAGTTCGGTTCTATCTTAGACTGCATCATCTAAGTGATGATGCAGTCAAAAAAACTTACTGATCTAATAGCGCAAAGAGCGCGAGTGCTTGCGGCTCGTCGAACGGACTCGGCCTCGGCTTCTTACTCTCCGAGCTCTCTTCGTCGTCCATTTTATCGCTGGACGTGCTGGCGCCTTCTGACGTGTCCATTGGCTCCACTTTATCTGCACGAAAATTTTGACAACTGTATTGTAGTATGAAATTTGACGCCTCACCAACGTTGATAGAATTCTAGCGTCGAAAAAACAACAACAAACAATAATATCAGAATAAAATGGATCTAAACATCTGTGGTTTAAAGTCAAAATACAATACCACCGATTATTATGGTATTCATATGATTTGAAAACTTTGGATAGCAATAGCTAATTATACCATTGATCGCAATCGATTAACTCAAAAGCTAGCAGACAGCAAGATACACTTTCGGATTCATAATATAAGTATAAATATACAAAAAGCCAAAAGTTAATAACTATATAGATATGGTATGATGTTACTTTTGAACATGGCTTCTAGCATATAAACGGTATGTGATTTCAGGTGGAGTCAACAATTTCATATAAAAAAATGTAAAAAATCTTTGAATAAATAAAAAAAAATCACCTTCAGGATTGATCTTGTATGCCACGGCCATCTCTAACAAGGCGTCTCGTAGCGCTGTCCTCATCTCGGGCACGGCTTCTGGAATCTTCTTCACAAGCTCCTCGAGCAACGCGAATTTGTCGCTGAACGACTCTGGACATTTTAGTGCTAGTCTGCCTATAAAGATTAATAATAGGCATAATTGCGATAAATGACCAAAAATATTACGCAAAAAATATTGATTAAAAAACCGGCCAAGTGCGAGTCAGACTCGCGCACCGAGGGTTCCGTACTAGGGTTATTTTTCCGACAGTTTGCCGCATGCTTGTTAAGGCTGCATATGCAAAAATAATGTTTCGATTTGTAGCATTCCACATTGTCGCATTTTCTACTTCGGCGTAAAAGTCTTTAGACACAGTTTATACGGAAGTGGTGAGTGCAGAAGGCATGCCTTCTATGACTGGTACATCATTCATTAGACAAACGGATTGTGGCACGCGGACCGCAATGTAGAAAGTCTTGACTATTCGCCACTTGTGTATAAACCATGTTTTATGACTTGAAAACAGACCTAAACACATGTAAGCCTTGGGCTGGTGTTCTGCATGTTCTTCAGATCTTATTAACTTCAATAATCCTCTCAAGAATATAACCGCCACCTTTGCCAGCTGAGCTTGATCTCCGCTAAAAAATATAAAAATATTCACACGCTATTACAAATGGGTACTTAAATTAAAGCAACTCTTTAATTTTTGATTACAGATTACCAGGTGTATTTTCGGTAAATTGCCAACAAAGAAAAAATCTATTGACGTCTCAAGCCACTGAAAAAGACTGCACATGACAACATACCTGTTGATTACATTCAGTAGAAACATGAGCGCCATATTACGGAGACGTGAATTTGTGTTCGGATCAAACAATGACGAAAACACTACCTGTAATCAAAAAGTACTATTATGTTACTTGTGAATAATAGCTAGTACTACTCTTAATCTCGAGTAATATTATATCATCTGAGTAACACCTAAATGGCCTTTTACCCAAATGAGGTAGATTATGTGTTTAGCACTGTCTTTTATCTATACTAATATTATAAAGAGGAAACCTTTGTATTTTTGTATGTTTGTATTGAATAGGCTCAAAAACTACTGGACCGATTTCAAAATTTCTTTTACCATTACTTAGAGGGATTCTTCCGAATCCGTATAGGCTATATTTTATCCCGGAAAATAGATAGGATTTTTCGTGGTAGTGTCCACCCGTGCGAAGCCGGGGCGGGTCGCTAGTAGGATATACTTTGGAAAGTGTGTTCACGCACTTCACTACCTCATTACACTTTAGACACACAACCCGTTGCCATTGCCATCTCAACCTGTCGCGTACTATAGGGTCCATCATTGGCTTCAATTAAGCATGAATTCTCTCAAGCGCAAGCTTATATCGCAATAAAAAAACAGTGTGTATTGATCGATTTACCGGTTCTATAAAAGTTACCTAACTCACATTTCATTAAATAAAATTAATCACTGTGTCTTTTCAAGAGTCATACGCTATTTATGACATCTTGAAACATCAATATGTAGTCTGTTTATATTTTTTGGAAATTATACTGTTACATATCTTATGCTTACCTGAATACAGTGCGGAAACATGATTGCTGGACCAGTTGCTTTATTGAGATATTGAATCAATTTTAAACGGAGTCTTGTACACGCAGGTACCTACAAAGGTCAAAGACAAATCATTTATTCAAATTGGGTACTATTGTACTCTTTCTGATTGTTTATTGCTAAATTTGCAATACAATGATGTAGTGGTGATAATTCATTAGGTAAGCGTGCAAAGCTGATGAAAGTCATATAAAATAATTCACATTTCTACGAACGAATCTTTTTTGAATGCCTGCACAGCGCACATTCGCCCACATTCACACAGCCTTATTCGCTGAACTCTGCTCATTATCATACTAAATTGATTTAAAAAGTTACGTTTTTAATTCTGGATGGTTGAGTGTATTATCCAATGTTAGGGATAATATAATCAAGACAAACTACTCACAGTGCTTAAGGGAAGAAAATGTAATGACCCACTTCAGTCTTCCAAAATTGAAAGAAGTCAAACATAATTACCTTCCGGTCATCGGCGGGGACTTTCAAGCCTGCCCAAGTGCCCAAGTACAATGCATATAATGGAGACACTACTGTAGGCTGTGACCAGTCTACTGAGCTAAAAACAAAGTAAATGCTTCGTTAATTTGGCACAAACATACCACCAATTCTTTTTTTGAAATAAACCTAATATTAAGTGCATAGGAGGGACTTCGTCTGTGTTGGTGTTAGCTGGCGGACGTGCTCTGCCTTTTTGGAGTGTTTTTTTTTTTTTGTAAAACTGACTGGAAAGCGCTCTAAGGGGGTGCCGTGCGTGTGTCGGCGAGCGCCGGCACAGACGGGGTCCATACCTGTATAGTTTAACTAACTTGTTACAAATAATTACAAACTTGACATTGGCTAATCTTTGTAAAGCCAAACGAGAGAGAAAAAAAAAGTGCATAGGACAATTTAGTACATCATTGTACTCTGAGTAGCAAAATTCTCTCAGGTTACAAAATAAGATCTTTTCATATGTGCATACCTGTTGACCCTAATCAGTGGGCTATTGGCGTGATTGGCGATGCTGAACCGGGAATCTGCCGCCGCGACGATCAGCGGTAGCAGTATGTCGCTTGAGTTAAATATATCTTTGCTTATGAAGTTAACAATTGACAATTTCATCTAAAATGTAGAAAAACAGATATGAGGCACGGTTTTATACATGAATATGTGATGACTCATAGCAAAGATATTACTGTCAATATACGTTTGACATTAGTTAAATTAGAGATTAATTTAAAACAATGAAGCCACATCTTAGCCACACGCCACTTCTGTATAAACTGTATTTGCCTGTGCCTTGGACCAAATGGATTAGCCACTAATAGACTGGTGTCCTATTCTGTGATGAATATGAATATGAATGAATAATTGAATACCAAACTTAACCACTGTGCAAAATATTATAAAGGAAAAAGTCATTTTCGTCAGCAAGACTGAAGTAATCGAACAGTTCCTAAATCTTATTTTTATGATGTCTGTGGTATTTATAATGGGCTCTCAGTAACACTAGACACTAGAAATCTCAAAGATATTTTTATTTTCACATTAAAAGAGTTAACAAGGTAGGTACATACCTCTTCAAGTTGGTTAGGATTAATTTGATGTTTTTCTACAATCCTCTTGTATGATTTTAGACTCATACCAGGTGGTACCTGAAAATCGCTTTCACCTGCATTCGGTAGAGCTCTAGGAATAAAAGGAGTATTTAAAAATATATAATATATATATAAGTATATTTAACATAATATGACCACTTTGTTAAATCTAGATTTCAACTACTACAGAATGATTAGAATTAACTTTTATTTATTAGAAAGTAACCTTAGAACTCTACATTATTTTGGGTACTGATTTTTCTACAGTGGGATATATTTAGGGTAGGGTGTTCAAGTACCCCCTGTAGGGTGTAAATATGACCCCCACAACTAACATGCACACATCTAAATAATATCTGTCGCCGCGTGATGGACTGATTAAGAGTGTGACAGTAAAGTAAAATATTCTGACACTATCCTGTGTATATACATAATACACATATAGAAATATTATTAATAGACATATTATATTATGTAAACTTAACACTATGAGGTGCTTTGGCTCCCCAGGTAGAGTTCTAACTTCTTAGGTAATCTTATATGGGGCACTAAAGGACCCCACTCTCAATGTACCCCACTTCAGGAAAATGAGTTATCCAAATTAGTGGTTAGTGTAACAATACAATAATTACTTCACTTGAAATTTAAAATATTGTTGTCTCATTAAATTGACTCACCTATATGGCAAAAGGAGCACATCAGTTGCAAACTTTAAAATCAATGCAGATACTTTTGGCTTCTCTTTTAAATTAAGACTTTGCTCCTTAATATCACCCAGCAATGGCATCACTAACATTAGAATACTGAAATAAATGACAATGGATAAAAAACTTGCAAAGGTATGTACTTGAAAAGATTGATAGTATTTCTATTTAGTTATCCATATGAAACTGCTTGCAGGATTTCTAGTTTTGCCTGTGCGGTCTATTGGGTTTGTATTTTGTAAAGTTCAGTGTTCACCTAGTCTAAACAATGAGCTTTATTTGCTCCTACCCTTATCACAACAAGCACTAAGATTGTCTACTGCACAGAATTTTCATGACATTACCTACATAGAAATCCCCACAGTAAAGGAGGAAATAGACAGGTCACTTAAGGCCTACAAACTTGAGCATCGTAAGAACAACTTATCTAACCAGCGTTTGGATGTCAGTGTTGGATTTTCCACCTAAACACAAAATTGGTCAACATAATATAGTATACTAACATAATACTTTATATTGAAGCACAGTGTTGGACTGTACCAAGAACTGATTGCAAATAGATGAGACAGAGAAAAAAATAACAAATAGTTTACTAGGTAAAATGACCAGTATTATTATTTACCTATCCTGGTGTGCCTGTGGTTTATTCTCAATTGCTTCAAGCAACACTGGAGCTAAATTCATTTGTTGCTCCCGTGGAAGTCTTGGGAAACCCATAGTTATATAGATAATGGTAAAATTCTGTAATAAACAATGCAATTTTTATTTTATTTTATTATTAGGGACTTAAGGTCACATTGGCATCCTTAAAAAGGTGTTAATTTGATTTCAAACACAGATATTTTACGTAAATTAAGAGTTCTAAAAATTGTGTTATCATTATGATAATGTTTATTAGAGAAAAGCATAGCAAACCTTTGGAGCTAAGACATTTTCCTAAAATCTATGAACTATTTAGACCAATCATATATTTTATTTGCAAAAAAAAAAACTAAAGTGAAATACTTACGATAATAAAACTATTGGCTGCTGGATCTTTATAAAGCTGAAGAAGTGTTTCAACAGGAAGCTGCACATCGTTACGGCATTTAACCCTCTTGTTAACATGAACCAAGAGTTCCATTACCTTAGTACGAATCTACAAAATTATTGTTTATTTGCATTTTATGTCCATAATTTGCAATGTAAAAATATAGTGAAAACATTATCTGACAATATACTTAATTATTATTTATAACCATCACTAACAGCGGTTTGCACTTTGTATATTTATGCACAAAATAAGCTTATAATATTAAAATTATAAGATCCCAAACTCATGCCAGCAACTCATTTGCATGGATTTAGGGTAAAACTCCTGTTGGAACTCTTTGGATTTCCAGGATAAAAGTAACCTGTGTCACTCTCCAGGTCTTTATTATCATCTTTATCTCTTTTTATTAATCAGTTACTCTGTAGCAGTGTGGTTGAATGACTAACAAACATGTTTTTTATTATATATTATTTTTATAATAAACTGCCATATACCACTGCTAGGTTAGCCCGTTTCCATCTTAGACTGCATCTTCACTTACCAGGTGAGATTGCAGTCATGGGCTAACTTGTTTCTGAATAATAATAAACAAATGGGTTCATTCAACAGCTACAACAACAGCTAGTTCATGTGATAATGTATTTAACTATCAATGACTGGCACAATATCTACTTAACATCAACATTTTTTTAATAATATAAAATAAACTCTATACAAATAGTTACTTGCAAAACAACACGCACCTGCTCATGAGGAGAAGATAGTTTTAGGATAACGGGAGGCAGAAACCTATTAAGGCAGCTCTCGAGTTGATCATCCGAGTCGGCATTTCCAAGCCGTAAGAAAACTCGATCCAATAAAACTGCAACAAACAGCCGGTTCAAGTTGCAAAAGTTATCGACTTCGACATGTTGTACGTGCAAAATTAGCGCGCCTTACTTACGTGAATCATTGGAGCAATCGTTACTACTTTCTGTTACTTCCATTTCAGACATTTTTTACCATTTGCACACTGATGTTTCCAAGCTGTTTTACTTCTTTTCAAATCAAAATCACTGAACACATCAAGAACCAAGATTTTAGACCAACAATCAAACAATGACATACAAAAATTTGACTGTCAAGTGTCAGTGTCATTGGTCTAACATGGATCTAACTCTCTAACCAGACTTCGTCTGTGTTGGTGTTAGCTGGCGGGCGGGCTCTGATTTTTTGGATTGTTTTTTTTTTGTTAAAACTGACTGGAAAGCGCTCTAAAGGGGTGCCGAGCGTGTGTCGGCGAGCGCCGGCACAGACGAGGTCCATACTTGTATAGTTTCCCTAACTTGTTACAAATAACTACAAACTTGACATTGGCTAATCTTTGTAAAGCCAGACGAGAGAAAAAAAAAACTCTCTAACCTAAATCATGGACCAATGATGTACCGCTGTACCGCGTACAGTGCGTCAAGGATCTTTTGTTCTTTTCCTTTTGATCTTTGTTGTGTATTCAAGTGCCAAAAGAACCTTGTCGTACTGTATGTGGTGTTGCTGAGTAAAAATCTGAATTTCACTGGATTTTTTTAAATATTGGTCATTTAGTCCCGGAGATTTAGAAATTATTAAATTCCAAACCCCTGCTGGTAATTGAACCCGGCACCCCTCACTAATAAAATCACTGCGCCAGGAAGATCTTCAAGGAGGGTATTCTTATTTTATTACAATAACCAGAAGATAAAATAGTACCTATTCTATTTTATTATTTAGAAAACATTCAACAAACAGTAATAATAAGTAAAAGCAAGACAAGAGCGCCTGCGGGTGTACCGACACTATGTCAGTGAACAGATCTGTAACCACCACACCACCTAGCAACTACCACGCCCACATAAAAGTGAATATGGAAATTGGGGAAAAATAAAACAATTATTTTTACTTTGAATTATTATCTAAAATATATTAAAATGAGGAAATTAAAGGAGTAAATATTTAATTTATGCAGTTCCTAATAATATCACATTATGCACAATTTAGATTTATTTTTTACTATTGACTGGATGAAAAGGAAAAATAATTAAAATTAATTTCTCAGAGTGAGTGTATTCTTGTTTATAAGCAATACATAATACATATAGATTTATAGAATGTTACAGCACAAACGCAACATTTTCTAACATAACACAGCACTCAGTCACTAATCTAAAATAATAAAAAATCTTGATCACACTCTTTAATAATAAAATTGTCATTAAAAAGTATTGAATTTTATTTGTAGAGAACTTTTTTAAAACATTTTACATCTACTTACTTCGTATTTCAGGAATGTTTAAATATTTGATTTAAAACAATAATACAACCATGGCCGTAGCCAGGAATTGATTTCAGGAAGAGTTTTCTGAGATTTTTTTTTCAATTTTAGCCATAAATAAATAAAATACTCCTAAGCTTAACCAAATGCTACCAGCTCACGTACTTGTAGCCAGCTAAAACTAGGTGTAACCGCACTTTGTTTTTTTAGTCGTGACCTTTAATTTTAACAATAATTTTGTTTCAGTCTGTGATTTTAGGCCAGCCTTTTACCTACGGCCATGAATCTTGAATACAACCTATGAAATACAATCATATCCGCACAATATAGCGTAATTTATTAATTAATTATAAACAAATCCATCACTACTTATATTGTACCATATCATATCGGTAATTACATTCTAAAATAATAAAAAAATTCAATAAGCACACTTATAAGTTCGTAATTCCTGCTATTCAATACCATGAGCAAATATCATGACAAGGCCAGGCTCCACCATCATGTGGTCATCGACATGAGTGTTGTCACACTGCAGCACAAGTACAGCTTGTTTCCCAGGCACTCTTTTGCAAACATATTTCTCGTACAGCCTGTAAAAATAGAATAATGCATTGAGCATTATAAGGGATAGCATGTGGAAGTCCCTAAAAGAGACCTACTTCCACCAGTGGACAAACCTTGTTTTGATTTCTTGTACATACCTTCTATTATTTTGTCTTGTTTCTAGAGATGACAGGCCGGGAGGCCACCGTCGTTCGTGGCAGTTCTCCATCAAGTCGTCAATAATGTGGGGAGGGCAACCCGACTCTGACAAACTTCTCTTGATCATCATCTGTTTTGAAATTAACTTTACTTGTATTTATTTGTATTTTCATAATTTTTATAATAAGAGTAATTATCTTTGTACACAAAAGAGAAACTGATTGACTGAGTTATCAATGTCCAGCTCCCCTGGTCAAGAGAAACTTGAAATTTGATTTGATAAGAGATATGCTTTCTATAATGAAAATATTTTTTTAGAAATTCCACCTGAGTGAAGCTGGGACAGCTTAGCTAGTCCCTACTATTGTTGTATTTTAACAGTTTGTCTGCACTATCCTAAACATTTAACTGATTAAGATGAAACTTTCACAGTTCTAAAGTATAATATGGTGAGACTTATCGGCAAAATTAATAATGATCCGAGTAGCTTATTAACATATTAGTTACTAGCTGACGCCCGCGACTTCGTCCGACTGGATTCAGGCTTTTCGAAATCCTGTGGGAACTCCTTGATTTTCCGGGATAAAAGTAGCCTATGTGCTAATCCAGGATATTATCTATCTCCATTCTGAATTTTAGCCAAATCCGTTTAGGGGTTTTTAGTGTGTGTGATTTAATCACATCACACTTATAATATTATAAAGGCGAAAGTGTGTGTGTGTATGTTTGTTACTCCTTCACGCAAAAAGTGATTAAATATGAATTGATAAGTTGTTATTTTCAACTTGAGCAAAAACTACAGTTTTATATTACAATAACATAGAGCTTAGGTCATCACCACAGCTACCAATCAAATCCATAGATTTATTATATTTTGAACTCATTGTTAGGACATATATACTTTATTTTCATTACTAACAGAAATATTACATTATAGTTGATTTATTCATGCTTGTAAGTGCTTGACTGCATATTTCTCTAAAAATAAGGGACAAATAAGATATCGTTTTGCTTTAAATATTATGTATGCAAAGAACATTGCTTTCTAAATCCCAATTTAACTTGCTGATTCGCCAGCTTAAAGAAAAAAAGTTGCCCTATAAGTATTTGGATGGGATTGGTTTCAGCGTGGACCTGTAGGCACAGCTCGCCACACCGCGCGGGTGGTGTGGCGAGCTCGGCCGCTGCTATATTACCACCTGCAGGACGTCATCGGGAGTGGATATCATGCCGCCCCAGCGCGTGACGCGCGCGCGGGCAAGCGAGTTGGCCCAGCGGATCACTTCCTCGCGCTCCATTTGATCGGCGAGAGCGCGCATCGCCGGATTAGATACCCGCATCGCACGCATGAATTCCTAAAAAAAGCATTCATCAATTTTACACCAAACATAAAGTTCAACTATTAGAAAATTGGGGCGCATGGGACATTATAAATGGAATGTCATCTCATCTATCTCGTCTATCTCACAATGAAAAAGGGGTTGTAAGGTACTCACTTTAAGCAATGCCAATTCACGTTTATGCTCATTGATGATGAGACGTTGCTCAGCCAGCTCTTGTTGATAGTCATTGAGCTTGCCCTGCTGAGAGGTGATGAGGGCGCGCAGCTCACGGACACAGTTGTGATCGCTCAACTCATCTTTAGGTATTACCAAGCCACAGCCTGCCTCACACGGTACCGGCCGTTTGGGATTAAATTCACCTGTTACATCAATATAAAATACAATTTTGATTGTCAAACAGTTAATTAATAATGAAATTGGATGGAATCTATAGTACTATATATTACAATTAAATAACTTGCAGTATTTATTTCTTTGTAAGTTCCTTCACACAAAAGGCACTCAAAATTACTGTAGTAACAGAAAACTGAAATACTGATCTATTCATGATCAAAATTTTTATCCACTTGGATTTGAAGTACTAACTTAACTTCACTCTTGCAAAGTCATTAGCAAAAGTTAGAAACATGAACAGTAAAAAACATACTTTGTATTTTATCAAACAACATAGAAATATGCAAATATATTGTGATTATAATTAGATAGATATAAATTAATTTATTATTTTAAAGCAATGCCAGTTTTTTACAGAAAGGATAGCTATAGAATAGATAAAGTAATCTTAAAGTAATTCTATAATAATATACATACATTCAACTAAATGTGAAGCCAATGAATCTAGTTTTAATACAGAATTGCATCCATGAGGTGCATTATCACAACTTGTACATAATCTGAAAATGTAAACATTTATTAGTTACTAGCTTGTACTACCATCTGTGTGGGTAGACTTTTATCAATTCCTTGGTATTCTCAAAACGTTTCTTAGTGGGGGTCTACGTTATAGAGATCCTACATTCAAAATCTAATATTTTTAGACTTATCAGTCTGACATGTGCATCAGTAATTGGACTGCCAGTCATATGAATATAGGGTGATGGTAAAACCATTATATTCATACGAATGTAGGGTGATGGTAAAACGTCACAATTCCTATGATGGGTTATAGGGGAGGTCAAATGCTATCAATATCAAAGATGGCCCATTTTTGAGTTATTCATTGTGATTACTTATGACACTAGCGAAGTACTAATTTTCCTTATAACTATGTATTGTCAGAGAAGGACCCATCACATAGCCATATTCATAATAATCAGAATAAAATTGACCACAGCACATTTTGACAGTGAACTGCTTTCTCCCTCTAACTTTTAAATATGTATAAACAAAGATAAACAAAGCAGTTTTTGATAGCCTAGTGGTTATGACGTCCAGCCCTTATTCAGGATGTTTGATTCTAGGCACACAGAGTTTTGTGCATTTTAACTAATTAAATATCACTTATTTTAATGGTGAAGGAAAACATTGTGAGGAAACCTGCATGCCTGAGAGTTCTGCATAATGTTCTCAAAGGTGAAGTCTGCTGATCTACATTTGGCCAGCGTGTTACACTAAGGCCAAACCCTTCTCATTCCGAGAAGAGACCTGTGCTCAGTAGTGAGCCAGTAATGTCAATATCATCATGTCAATCATGTTTGTCAAAAAGGGAGTTTTTTTTAAATTTAAAATTAAGAAAATTCTTCCTTATTTTCTGAGATTTTTCTCAACTAAATTTCAATTTATTATACCTGTATAATATTGTTGTATCATGTTGGATATAGCTATCTATATCTATTTAATGATGTTTAAGTGCTCCAGAATAAGGAGATTTCGGTCTTTGTATTGGGCAGTGTGAGTTCAATAGGATTATGATAGGTAGGAGTTCAAATACAATACCATTTTTTTTTTAATGAAAACAGATAGCTTGTTTAAAATAAACAGTACAACTAAACAGAGGCTCCAAAACTTATTAAAAAGATCAAAGTGGAACAGTGGAAAGACTCATATGCTCATTACCAACAAACCAGTGGATTGCTAGCAGCAACTGTAAGTAAAATTAATAATTTTAAAGTGAACCTACATGACATCATAACCTGAAATTAATGTGCAAGAAGCAAGTTAATATAGTACACAGCAGTTACGAAATGTCATACCTGGAAAGTAGGTTACGAAGTATTCTCGGAACAGGTCTTAATTGGCTAGCTGTCACTGCCTGCCGGTCTACTGGACATGTTGGTTGACGACTAATCCATTCTGTTATGCAGGCACGACAAAAAGCATGCTCGCAAGCTGGTGCCTACAACAACCCCAATGGAAACATTGATTCGGTTATGGAATAAGTAGGTACTACATTTATTTTTTTAAACCTGTCACAACACAAACCTGCAAAGGATCCTCTAAAACTCCTGAACAGATAGGACAAATAAGTTCTTCATCGACGTCACCTTGAAACCTTTTGATTTCAAATCCCATTCTTGGTTTTGGGCCTGGGAGACACTCATCGGTTGTTGGTATGTATTGTTAGAGTTAACAGTCAATACACAATCAAATAAAGATCACATTTATCAATAGATTTGTTCCACCAAATCCAACTGAGAATTAGGAATTAAACGAAACAAATAAGCTTAGGCAATAAGTACCTATAAAATAACAATGAAATAACAACAAAAAATATTAATAAATTGCACTTTATGTAAAAAGTACTCTGCTCTGTGTGCACAGATCTTTTTTAACAGTTTATAGCTCTAGATTCTAGCTCTTTTTAACCTGTTCATAACGGACATACTCTGTGCCAGTGCACAGAAAGGTTGGCCAATCGGATCGATCGACAAGCGTTGGGCAAGCTCAAAAGTACTCTGTGGCCAAGCTGTAAACTGCTGTAAACACCCGTCCACACGCTTGCCAGTGCTTGTTGATGGCTTGTTGACTGTTGTTTGTTGTTTACCACAGTCACAAGGCCACAGGCGTGGGGCGCGTCCATAACAGCACGTTTACAGATGGTTTGCAGCCTGTCCATGCCATAAATACGATATGAAGTCAATGGTCCAATCATTGGTCCAATCATGATGCTAAGCTTTACCTCTGCCAGTTTTTCACAATACCTCTATGGATTTTATGATTTATGCTCGTTGCATAATGGCAACATCATTTTTATCTGCCAAACGACAAACGTCAAAAAAACCAATCCATTTAGCAATTTCTTTATAAGTTTCTCTTGTAAATTATTTTTATTTAGGTGATGTATTTAAGAAGAAGCTGTTAACAATATGTATTTTGTAACTCCTGTGATTTAAAAATAAGTTAAGAAAATCAGTGGTCAACATGAGTGTTTTTAAGTCTGCGATGGGGTACTTCAGCTCTGGAGGTGCCAACGGTGGCAGCGATAATGATTTTGTTGGACAATTTGTTGAAATAGGGAACATGAAATTGAGAGTGAAAAAAGTCATCGCAGAAGGTAAGCATTATTCTATTATAAGTAAATATTTGGCTATGTTCTAATTTTGTGATTGGTACTCTCTGTACTGATTGGGGGCGTCGAAATTCATTGTCTTAGGTTTTAGACTTCCTGCTTCGTGAAAACCTTTGAAATAATTGCTCAAATAACATTCAACATATTACTGACCACCTGATACTGGCGACTTCGTATGCGTGGATTTAGGTTTTTGAAAATCCCGTGGGACCTCTTTGATTTTGCGGGATAAAAAGTATCCTATGTTACTCTCCAGGCATTTAACTGTACCCATGGAAAAATTACATTAATCTTTTGCGACGTCATTGAAGGACAAACCGACAAACAATCACCTTTCGCATTTATAATATGGGTAGTGATTTATTCTGAAATTCAATTATTTACAAAATATGAAAAAACTGATTACAGCTGGGCAGTTACCATAAAAATATGTCATATTGCACCTCCAAAGATCCAGGATAATCTAATCAAAATCTTTCTTTTGATTTGCCATTATAGAAATATTTTCAATATCTAAACTCACATAAGTTCATCAGAATATGCCTAACTTGTTTGAAACTCATTTGGGGTCCTTATTACTCCTTATCGCTGAGTGTTTGTGTGATGTGGTGCAAAGCATACTCCTGCTTGCTTCAAGTGTCTACTTTCCCATGTGTCGCACAAACACCTCCCTAATAAGAATCTAGGGTGGGTTTGAAGTTAGTCAGTCCTATTCCGATTTATTTATGATTATAGGTAATAATTTATTTTTGCAGTCCTTGGTAAAACAAAATCAACAGTTACAATTACTTTTTCATACGACTAAATGACCAAGTTATGAGCGAAACTTAAAAATTTCTATTGTTCATTGGTCTCCACTCTCAAGTGACCTTAGAATACTCCTGCCAAATCCTGCATATTTTCATAAGATCAAAATAGAAAGTATCCAACATAAAATCAGGTTCCTAAAACATTAAATCACCTTCATTAAATTTCTTCCGAAAAAGTCTGTTCAGATTTATACTTGTCTTAAACTGCAGAAGTCCTTTTTTAAAAAAAAAATACCCTGTTCCACTTTATTTGTAGAAACATAGTTGATATTGGTTTTCTAGTTAACATAGCAAGGGGGCCAGTAGATATCTACTTCTGGAGCTAGATTATTAGTACCCTCACATTTTGCATGTGTCTAGACAAAAAAAATTACATAGATAACTAAATCCCCATTTTAATTCATGCTTCTTGTATAACAAATCTAGTATTGACTATTTTATGGTTACATTACAGAAATTTAATTAATTTGTTACACTGTAGGAAACACAAACTAGTTGCACTTTTATTATGTTTTTGTTTGTTTAGTATGTATATTTGTGAAAACCTGTTAGATAAGTTGTAAGCCTATGTAGTACAAAAAGCTGTTGGTTTTCCTGATAAAATATAACAGTCCAGCATCTTTAGAAACAAGCAGGCCGGCTGGACGGCGTGGCGTGGCATGACGTCGCGTTACTAAAATACAGTCAGTTGTGTATTAAAAAAGAATAAAATAGTATGCTACGATAACTACTGAACAGATTTTAATAGAATGTTGGATCATTTTATCAGACAACGATTTAATGGAAATAAATCAGATGGCTTATTGGTAGCCAATACCAATTCACCATTTACCTAGTTCCAGTTTCAGCTTAGGAGTGCTGTACCTTCCAGCACCAGGATTGAGTTTTTTTAAATAAAGAATATTAGCCATGTTAATCATGACTAATTCTCCCCTTTCCCTCCGATTAAGCGTAAAGCTTGTGCCAGGAGTGGGTATGACATGACAATCAGTCCGCTCCTCAATGAGCTCCTTCGTTGAGCTATCGAGGCTTTAATCGGTAATAATCGAGGTTAGGACTTAATTTTTAATAATGGAGTATATAATAATTAGTATACAATATCACTTTACCATCAGTAGTTCCAGAATCACCACAGCTTAGGAATGATGTACCTACCCTCCAGCATCAGGATTGAGGAGTTTGGACTTGGAGTACAGTGATGAAACTATGTTTGGTACCTACTTAATTCACCACAACAGTTGTTGAATCCTCAAATCGAGGCTGGCAGTACCCCTGCAGCCTTAGAATTCCGATTAGAACTAGAAATTTTAATGGACTATCTTGCAAACTTCCTCTATAGAGAAAATCAGACTATTAATGCAAGCTATCTGTGCATCAAATTACATTAAAATCAATTAAATGTATGGCTTGTGATAAGATAACAGACAGTCAGACACACTTTTGCATAGTGATATATTTTTATGTCATCTCTTAAATATTATTGAATCAAATCTAATTACTTAAAACTATTTTTCATTAAATTTGTACAATTTTCTAAAAATTCTGCCATCAAATTGGTTTTTATTATTATATCAGGTGAATAATGTTTGTTCCTCTTCGATTTGTTAACTATAAAAACACTTCTCAATTATCTGTTATTACAGGTGGTTTTGCATTTGTGTTTGTTGCTCAAGATGTATCCTCAGGAGCAGAATATGCCTTGAAAAGGCTAATGGCTGCAGATGAACAAGCTAATAAAAATATTATACAAGAAATTAGCATATTAAAGAAGCTATCTGGGCATCCCAACATAATAAAATATATAGCTGCTTCATTTATCGATAAAACAAAAACAAGCCATGGAATGGGGGAGTATTTATTATTGACAGATCTGTGTAGTGGAGGAAGCCTAATGGAGGCATTGCAAAATAGAGGGCAAGCATTCCCACTTCCCACAATCCTAAGGGTATTCTACCAGACATGTAAAGCAGTCCAACATATGCATGCGCAAGTGCCTCCTATTGCACATCGTGATCTCAAATTAGAAAATTTCTTAATATCGAATGAAGGTAAGCCTTAAGCCTTTTTCTCTGCTGGACTAGTTTTCACAGTTACACAGAGTGTGATTTAATTTTTATTTCATTATGAAAATTTCAGGTACAATTAAGTTGTGTGATTTTGGATCTGCCACCACAGATGTGTTTGCTCCTAATCCTTCTTGGAGTGCAAATCAAAGGAATATGTTAGAGGAAAATGTAAGTTAAATTATTTACTTTTTGTTTTTAACCCCCAACCCAAAAAGAGGGGTGTTATAAGTTTGACGTTATAAGCTAAGGTGTTATAAGGTGTTATAAGCTCCTAAACTATTGAACAGATTTTAATTTAGATTTTTTTGTTAGAAAAGTGGCTTGATCGAGAGTGTTCTTAGCTATAATCCAAGAAAATCGGTTCAGCCATTTGAAAGCTATCAGTTCTTTTCTAGTTACTGTAACCTTCACTTGTCGGGGGTGTTATAAATTTTTAATTTACACTTGTTATTCAAATTGTGATATGAAATTTAATAGACTTTATGATAAAATTTAGTAGTACTTATTCAAAATATGATTTGAATTGAAACATTGTATATTGATTTTGCATAACAACAAACTTTTTCAGTTGGCCCAGTTCACAACACCAATGTACCGTGCCCCAGAGATGCTAGATACTTGGGATAACCGTAAAATAGACCATGCAGTAGATATTTGGGCATTAGGATGTATATTATACACACTGTGCTATATGCAACATCCTTTTGAAGACTCTGCTAAATTGGCGATCCTGAATGGAAATTATAACTTGAATCCCAATGATCAACGCTACAAATGTTTCCATGAAATTATAAGTGAGTATTCTTTAGTCAATATTAATTGAAAGGATCTTTTATTGGTTAATGATTTTAATGCATAGTATACTTTACAATAAAAGAAAGTAGTGGGGAAAACATTAATAAATACTTGTTACTCTTTGGCATTTAATGGTGTTAGCATTTAATGGTATACTGGTTTAATTACCACAAAACTTACACTTACATAAAACACATGCATTTGTATGGGTTTACAAGTTTAACATGTGTTTGAACTATGTCTTAAGCTTTTTGTAATAGTGAGTAAGTATTTATTTGTGGGGACTTCCTTTAAACCTGTGTTGCTGAGTAGCTGAGTATACTTTTTTTTTAACTATACATATAATAGGTGTGTGCTTGCTTGACTGTGATGACACCGCAGATTCTGTAAAGGAGGTAAATCTACGGATGCCTTGCGGTCCGATAGTATAAAGTCGAGGGGTAACTATAGAGAATAGTACCTACTCTCCGAAATATACTATCCTTGTAGAATACCGCCCATGTTCCTAACTCTAAAGCTTAGAACTGACCAGGCATCGTCGCCGATAACTCGTGCGGCGATCGACCTGACAATAATACTACCATAATTTTTTATATAGGAGAAACTGATCAACTTATGTACAGGTTAAATCACTGAGTCTTTCTCTCTCTTTGTCCTCATTGCTGAGGCTCATACCCCTTTCCTTTAATCACATAATTATAGGGGTTTTCTTTCATAGATAATGCGGTGGGTTACTAGAAAGTCCCACATACAACTCAACTAAGAGAAAGAGACTTTAACTATTAGGTTTTTACAGTTATTTTCAGATGTAAGTGATAATAAGAAGGACCGACGATGGGTTAGCGTGCTCTCAGAGGCACGGAGGAAACTAAAAGGCCTCCGGAGTAGGTCTCATCCAGTTTCCGAATTGGGTCAACTGTTAGTTAATAATCGCCATCGATTGATATGAGTTTTCACATCAACTGCGTCTTGCATGCACATTTTGTCTGTAATATAAACGCCTGAGAGCGTGAGCTAGTGGGTAACGCGAGGGCTTGTCCGCAGGTGGCTGCCTGACGGTGAACCCCGAGGCGCGGCTGGCGATCAGTGGCGTGCTGGAGCGGCTGGCGGCGATAGCGGAGTCCAACAACATCAATCTCAAGCAACCACTCAAATTTGAGCGTAAAAAAGTTGAACAATCTGTGGCCACTAGCTCGCCAGGTAATAAGAAGTCAAGTAAATATTACACTACCATATCTTAACGCGCCGCGGCCCATCGGTTCTTGTGATAAACGAAGCGCCTTAAGTGTCCAAAATGATTTGCAGAACTTCACACCCGACCGGTCCATTGTTTTGTTCTGTTGCATTTACAACTCGAGCTAAAAATGGTCAAGCATTTTTTGACTTTTTACACTCAAATTTTTTTATTTTTCTCATGAGATTTGTTTTGGATTGAGTTTCATACCTGATTGTACAGTGTCTTTACTTTTAAATATTGATTACCGCCAAAACGAGAATCGCCAAAGGTAAGAAATATATTGGATAAATTGTTGGCCATTTGAGAAGGTAGTATAGCATTTATTTGACTTTTACAATTTTTTACTTTCTACTTACATTAATGTGAATTATGATTTATGTATAGGAAAATAGCTTGAAAGGCGCTACTTGCTCTTTGCGGTATCTCACATAAGCAAGCAAACTACAAAGATGTTCTGATAAGAATTCAATCAGAATCGAAAGAATGTCTTAGTTTAATTTTATTTAAAATTAAACTCTATTAGTTTATAAAACACTTTTATGACCAAAAAAGACAGTACACATTTAAAAAGTGTGTACATTTTTTACTTATTAGGTAACTTTAAGTTATGATATGCTAGCTACATATTAATTGCACTATTTTATTATAAATCAAGCCATGTACACATTCCCGTAGGTCTAAACTCTAAGAAATAATATTTTCACAATTATAAATATAAATACCACATACATAATAACCTAAACATTTTTTTCATTAATAGAAGATAAAGATGTACTGTTCAGAAGTTACATTTTTAAATAAGATACCTAACATTCAAGTATTTTTTTTGTATTTAAAACAAAAGGGAAAACATAGGTTTTTAATATGCAGTGGGTTTATTTGGTTGTGCACAATTTTTTTGACCTAGAGTAGTGCCATGTTTTTCCGTAGGGGACTTTGTGAAAGAAATAGCACTACATTTAGATCTGTCATTACTGACTCTTATTTAGAGAAATTGAGTACAACCGAATAAGTACCATATCCATTACCATCTGGTCGTTTATTTTTCGCTACTAACACCTGGGAAAACAAAAATATTTGAGAAGTGCACTAACAATAGGTGGCTTTGCAATCGGCACTATTAAAAGTTTATGGATTCGCTCTGTGTCTCACATTCTATTTGTGTATTACTAGTCGATGGTAAAATTATAATACTAAATAATATAAGCTTATTAATTGTACAAATCATAACATGAATCATGGATTTATGAAGACAATATAAAATTAGAAATATTACATTTAGGAAATATATGGAGAGCATTATAATACGTGTTTCCATATTTTTTTTGTCCTCATTTAGTCGCTTATACAAATATTGGGCTAACGGCAATCTTTCGATGTGTTAAATCAATTCATAACTCATTTTTGTTTATTTATATCTAATGTAAGGTAAAGGGGAAATAAACTGATATATATTATCATTATTGGTTTGTTTTTATTTATAAGACACTTCATGGAGTAACAATGTAAGAGGAATACTTTTGAATGGATTTCAAGGAAAACTTAAGGGTAACTTTGAAATTTAAGCTAGCATTTTGCACTAACAATTCAGGTAACATTAATTAATAACGCTTACTAATTTCACAGTATTATGTTATTAACATTTACGAAATGTTTTATAGGAAAGATGAAGAATTTCTAATGTGTCTTCAAGAATGTTTACAAAGAACTTATGTAGGTAATATACCTAATATATTTTTGAAATATTATCTGTAACTTCAATCATATAAAAGACTACTTTAGGACTTCTGATTCAGACTTTTCTTGTAAAAATATTCATTTTCTATTCATTTGAGTTGTTACATTTACATAATACGTAAATACGTAGTTAAAATTACACATTTGTTCAACGCCTTGAGTTCATTTGTACTTCTACTATACTATTCCTTAAAAAGTAGTTTATCTGCTATATTAAGAATCGGTTAAAACCTGAATAGAGAGGGGCCAAACAAGTATCTTGGAATGAATGGACAAATTTTTTTGCCAATCTATAAGTACTATTAGTTGTTATTAAAGTATGGCCTTGTTTTTAGATAAACTACGCAACATAACTGTACCTTACAGGTAATTGATATTATTTCTTTGTAAATCGTTACAAATGATTAAGCTCGTAGATACCATTGCACGGTTAATGTTTTAACTAGATGTTAGGGCTTGTATGAACTCTTCTCCTCTGGGTCCTGGAAAAAGTCTGGGTTTCTCTGATGTCCACTCTCATGTTGGTACCACTCTCGCAGAGTACCTAATCAACTTTGCGAGAGTGGTACCAGTTTTACTAATAGATAATATGGGCAAGGAAGGACAAGCCCTAAAGCAGAAACATGCCCAGATATGATCAGAACATAATATGAAAATGAACTGTTAAGGTAGGTGTTCATTGTCGAAATATATTAAAATCAAATTCAAACCTTAAAGCATTTATTCAAGACTAGCTTATGCTCGCGACTTCGTCCGCGTGGACTATACACGAACCCCTATTTTACCTCCTTAGGGTTTGAATTTTCAAAAACCTAAGAAATGGTTTTTGGATGTCTACGTCATAATATCTATCTGCATGCCAAAATTCATAAACATAAACTTAAAACTAAAGCTACGAGTTATAATGCTCTGGTACTTTGACTGCTTCTCTCTCTGCGTCGTATTCTTCATTGCTGAGGATCGTTGCTCCTTTTCATTAATCACAATGGTAGGAGTTTTCTTGGTAGGTATAATAACGCGGTGGATAACCAAATCCTTCCGCATACAACCTTGCTTTAGAGAACGAGATTTCGACTCTTAGGTACTTACAATTATTATTATATCGGAATATATTAGTAATAACGGGACCGACCAGACACATGCTCTCCGAAGCACGTAAGAAACGGAAATGCTAAGTTGGACCTAAAAAGTCAGTCATGAGTCATCCATCCAGTTACCGACTTGTCAACGTTTTTTAATAATCGCAGCGATTTACAGCCGTTGTCCCAATTACTAGGCCAAACGTCCCTTGACTGCTTTTAAACTAAAAAATCTTGAAAATATCAATATTGAATTCTTAATCTTCACATTACAAATACTTCTCAATATTTTTTGTACTTTGAATTTACAGCTATTGGCAAAATTTGGTTGTTTTGACATTTGAAATTAAAATTACTAACATACCAGTTATAACTCTTATTAAAAAAATCATACACTCCTACTGTGATATTGTAATGGTGATGGTAAAGGACTGCTTATTCTGTATTAACAATAAGGCACTGGGAGTAACATCAAGCACGATTGCGGTATGTTTTTACGTGAATCGATAGTAAAGTTGTGATTGCGTTATTCGTTTTCTTGCACGTATCTCTCTACTATATTTATCTAATCACAAAATCAAGGTTTCCTGATATAGATAAGTGTTTTAATTAGGTAGGTTACTAATTGAATGATTTATAAATTGTCTTGTTATCTAATAGGCTGATTAAATAAGTATCTGACTACAGAAATTGCAATTCCGTTAGTTAAATTCCCATATGGCTAAAACTTTTGTGTATGATTTGCATGTATTTAATTATTACTTATATTATTAGTTGAAGCTTTTGTTTGTTCCGTTAGAATGAGCTACATCATTGCATGTTTGTTTATTTAAGCCGAAAGTTTCATGCCTTTAGTTTGTTATATTTTCAGTAAATAAAATTTGTAATTTAGTATCCAAAATTTTTAATTAAAAAGTACTTCAATAAAATATATTTCGTATTGTGTGCAAATTGGAGCGTTTCGGGTTTCTGAACAATGTGCCAAAATTGCCGGTACAACTAAATCGCTGATGGATAATAAGCGATATATTGTTTTAATTATCTTAATCTAAAGGCACGTGACTTTCAAAATAACGCCTTGACTTATCTCCATGCATATCACGTTTTCTTTTCATTTTAGGTGTTTTCAACTTTTTTGGGTGCCCGATTGTTTTCTCGTTTAAATGACCCGTGGCGCATGAATCCTTGGACTCCACTCGCATCTTGAAAGCTTGCTAGAGATAATGGATATGCTCGCAATGATGAGTATTGTTTTTATTTATTAGTATTTATACGCTATTAGGTATACCGCACTGTCTTCTGCTACATTTTGTGCCAAAGACCGATAACAGGTTATAACATTTTTAACCGACTTCAAAAAAAGGAGGAGGTTCTCAATTCATCGAATCTTTTTTTTTAACACCTAGAATTTTCAACATATATTTTAATCTTCCGTAATTTTTTTTTGTCAAAGCAAACGGCCGGCCAGGCCATACATAGATTGGATATTAAGTTTTTTTCCATCTAACTTAGCGTAGTATCGTATAACCCAAGCAACTAAATGGCGGCAATAAGGCCTGTTTACTCATACATATTATGAAACATCCGTAGTGTATGTAAAAGAAGTTGTTACCAGAAATGCAAGAAACTTAGGATTTTTATAGCGCAATGCAGAACCAATTTGGTAAATGTGTTGAATAGTTAATAATAATTTGTCAAAACTTTTTTAATACTATTTCTTAAGCATTGTACCTATGCAATTCCTAAATAATACTAAAAAACTTAAGTATAAAAAATAACGTAATATTGTTATAACAGAAAAGTCGTTATGTCGTTCTTTCATTCAGAAGCTGAATGAAAGGACAAAGCCGAACTTTATTTAAAAAAAATGAAATACTTAATATTTTTCGTTTATGCCTTGTGTCGTCATCAATCGTCTTCCGTACATCGTGACGTTAATATAATAAATTATGTTATAAATAAGAGAAAATAATGACATTTATTTAATTATTCTTCTTAATAATTAATGTTTGCCCCATAAACTATCGCTATACAAAACATCACATTGTATTACTACAGTCCAAGACTGTACGGATGAGCCATGAAAAGCTGACAGACAGACAGGATAGTATGGATATGGATGATGGATTAAGTACATACATTTCTGGTAACATAATATTATACAATAGAATATACAAATCGCCACTAGCATTTCGGTTTTTTAGGTGCGGGTTGTAGTCATAATTTAATTAATTTTCATTAACTTGACATTGAATAAAAGAGGTCAAACAAGGCAATTATTTCGGTACTATTTTTGGAATAGCTACTGTACAACAGTTGCTGTATGGGTACTGAACAGCGCGATTAAATGCTTTTATATTATATATGTATAACATGCTATTTTATATTACTTAGGTATGTTAATTTTTAAATTTTCGGCTTTTCGTGTTGTGATATTTTAATAGTATAGCTTCTGGATATGGCTGTTGACGAAATGAATTGTCTCTAGGACAATGTAGAAACTACATTTACATAATTCGTTTTTTATAGTTTGTTTGTTTTAGGGTTCCGTAACTCAAAAGGAAAAAGGGAACCCTCATAGGATCACTTTGTTGTCTATCCGTCTGTTAAGAAAACCTATAGGGTACCTACTTCCCATTGACCTAGAATCTTGAAATTGGGCAGATAGGTAGATCTTATAGCGCAAGTAAAGGGAAAAATTCGAAAACCGTGAATTTGTGGTTATCACCAAAAAAAATTAAATTGTGTACATGCACAAATTAGTATTTTCAATTTTCAAAGTAACTATACCAAGTGGGGTATCATATGAAAGGCCTTTACCTGTACATTCTAAAACAGAATTTTATTTTATTTATTTTCATGCAAAATAGTTTTTGATTTATCGTGCAAAATGTCGAAAAATACCTGAGTACGGAACCCTCGGTGCGCGAGTCTTACTCGCACTTGGCCGGTTGTTTTGTTTGTTGACTTTCGTCTAATTCATCTAGAATGTTAGAGATAGGAAATACTTGTATATTTGTATGTACTTTGTTATTAGATTAAACTACTAGACAATAATAAGAAAGATTGAATTAGTCTTACATACAAAAAAACATTCCACGAGAAAGACAGAAATAACTAGTAGGTACTATCGTAATTAAACGAAACAAAAGTTTTTTTGGTTGTATATGCGTATAGTGCGCGACAGGTTAAAATGACAACCGTGGTGGAAACGCTCCGCTCACCCTCCCAGTGCCCGCGCTAGCTGGGGAGGGGGGGCGTCCCCCCGCCTCATACTCCGATTAGAATAGAATAGAATAGAATAGATTTTTATTCAAATAAACTTTTACAAGTGCTTTTGAATCGTCAAATAATTTACCACTGGTTCGGAATGCCGTTCCTACCGAGAAGAACCAGCAAGAAACTCGGCGGTTGCTCTTTTCAATTGTGCAATTTACAATAATATTTTATACTATACAAGCAATTGCAGACCCGCGCATTGCTGGAGCGAGTCAAATCCATGCTTTTTTATCATTTACATAATCTTCGATTGTGTAATATGCTTTTGCCAGGTGCATACTTTTAATGGATTTTTTAAACTTTGGTAAAGGCAAGTCTAATATTGACTGTGGAATTTTATTATAAAATATTACACTCATTCCCACAAATGACCTTCCCACTTTTCTGAGGCGGAGCGTAGGAGTTGCGAGCTTATTACGATTTCTAGTTGGCCTGTCATGGAAATCACCGATTTTTTTGTAGCTGAGGATGTTTTGTCGTACAAAAATTATATTATTGTAAATGTATTGAGAAGCTACTGTAAGAATACCTATTTCCTTAAATTTCTCTCGTAGTGAATCGCGCGGTTTTAAATTATAAATTGCGCGTATTGCCCTTTTTTGTAAAACGAAAATTTTTCCAATATCTGCCGCTTTACCCCATAGCAAGATTCCGTAAGACATAATACTGTGAAAATAGGCAAAATATACAATTTTTGCAGTTTCCACGTCAGTTATCTGTCGAATCTTTCTAACAGCGTAAGCAGCAGAGCTGAGTTTGCCAGCAAGTGTTGATATATGGGCGTTCCATTGAAGCTTTGCATCTAAAGTTATCCCCAGGAACACGGTGGTCTCCTCTACTTTCAACATATCATTATTTATCATTAATTTTATGTTATTTGTCGTCTTGGTATTGGGCAGTGCGAATTCGACACACTTGGTTTTCTTTGCATTTAAAAGCAAATTGTTAACAGTAAACCAGTGAGTGACCTGCGATATGGCTCTATTTACATCGTCATAATTATTCTCATTTCTATCTAATTTAAAAATCAAAGACGTATCATCAGCAAATAGTACAATATCGCAAGTATTTTGGACAAAATATGGTAGATCGTTTATATATACCAAGAACATGAAGGGACCTAGGATAGAGCCTTGAGGAACACCCATTAATGAGGCTGATCCGGATGACTTCACATCATTTACACATACTGTTTGTATACGATCACTGAGATAAGACGCAATAAGACTAAGCGCAGTGTCTTTGACTCCATAATAGCTCAATTTAGCTAAGAGAGTCTCGTGCTCAACGCAGTCGAATGCTTTAGACAAATCACAGAAAATTCCAACGGCATTCTGTGAGTTCTCCCACGCATCGAATATATGCTTTAAAAGCATTGCGCCCGCATCGATTGTTGATCGTCCTTTAGTAAAACCATACTGCTCCGAGTGAAGTAATTTATTCAAGTTAAAGTGCAGGAGCAGTTGGTTGAGCATAATTTTTTCAAATATCTTGCTAAAAGTCGGCAGAATCGAAATTGGCCTGTAATTATTTGGGTCACTTTTACTGCCCGATTTGAAAAGAGGAATCAATTTACTGTATTTCATAAGATCTGGAAAGGATCCTGACTCTACGGACTTATTAAAAATTAGAGCAAGATATGGAGCAACAATATCAATAATATTGCTGATTACTTTTACTGATATCCCCCATAAGTCTCCTGTTTTTTTGTACTGTAAAGATTTGAATACCTTAATAATATCATGTGGGGTAATTTGTTCAAACTTAAATAGTACACTGCACTCAGAAACATTGCCCCTAAGAAGATTATAGGCTTCTGTTGGCGACGAGTTAAGGGAACTAGTAGTGGTAACTGGGATGTTTCGGAAAAAGTCCTCAAATGTCTTTGCAATTTCTATGTCAGAGTCAGTAATGTGATTGTTAATTTTAAGTTCCAATTTATTATTATTTTCCATTTTATGTTTCCCAGTTTCATCTGTGATGATTTCCCAAGCTGCTTTTATTTTATTATCTGAATTAATAATTTTTCGTTTTATGTGAATTGACTTAGCTTGTATGCAAACATTTCTAAATAATTTTGAATAATTTCTTACATATTGAACAAAGGCTGGAGTAAAATTATATTGCTTTTCTGCATACAAGTCAAACAGCTTATTCCTACTTTTATAAATGCCAACAGTAGCCCACTCGCTAAATTTAAGATTTTTAAACAATCTTTTTTCTATGATTTTAAAAATAGAATTAAATTGGGAATTTATTAAGTTAAAAAAAGCATTATACAGTTCATCCGGACCACCCTGTGTAAGGTCAAGTGAAGGTAAAGTGAATAAAATATTATGTTTGAATTGCTTTACTTTTTTTGTAGTGACTGGCCTATACTTTACTACTTTTATTGTATTTAGTTGACAGCTGGGAACAGATATCATTTGTCCACAGTGGTCGGATCTAAGATTGGTGATAATGGATTTTTTAATAATTTTACAATCACCAAAAATGTTATCAATACAAGTAGCTGAAGTTGCAGTTACACGTGTGGGCTCAACAAAAATGTTTTCTAAATTAAAACTTTTAAATAAGTTAAGTAATCTATCTGTAAAGGAGGTGTGAAGTAAAATATCAATATTAAAGTCTCCACAAATCAATAATTTTTTTGATGACCTACATATCCGCCTCAGTGCCTCCTCCATGACGTCCTCAAACAGAGAAAAGTCACCTGAAGGAGGTCGGTATGCGCAAACTATAATATATCGCTCCAGCTCAACACAGGACAGCTCAATAGTGCGTTCGACCGAAAGATTAAGAATGTCTTTTCGTTCCTTGTAATTAATGTTGTTGCGGGTTATTATCATAGATCCTCCGCGGATAGCCTTCTTTCTTGTGAACGCACTTGACAATGAATAATTTCCAAGATTGACAATTAATTGATAACTATTGAGCCAATGCTCAGTAAGGCATAGAATATCAATATCTAATTTTTTTATAAAAAGTTCAATTTCATATTCTTTTCCAGACAAGCCCTGTATATTTTGGTGTACAAGATTAATAATACAGTGCTTGTCTGTTGTATCACTACTTAGTTTTAAATTTTGGCTATCTTTGCCGGTGAGGCTCTGTATGTTTTGATGTACAGTATTCATCATTTTTGCCATCTCAACCTGTCGCGTACCTACTATACTTATTTTGATTTCCATAATTATTATTAAGAACCACGAGTATTCCTATTTTATTGTATTTATTATTTAAATCATAGTTGTTTAATAGGTTTTGCAGACCAAGTGCGTTTAAAATTATTAAATAAGTTGTCTAGCAAATACATGATCTTAATTTTTTAATTACCACAAAAAAATTAAGGGGAATACAGAAGAGGTTTGTAATAATTATTATTTATTATTGTGAATGATATTGTTCTAAATGTCCAAACGAATGTTTTCACTTTCATTTTACAAAGTTATTAAAGTTTCTGTTGTTCTGAAAATATGAATAAATGTATCGACACTATTTTTACGCTACGAATGACGAAATGGCATGACAATGGCGTTCCTCACATGTACCTATTTTTATGTATATTTTAGGGCACTTACCTAATTTTTTAAACTACTTACCTACCTAATCGAATTATGATTAAGCTGATTTTTTTGTGGTAGTTAAAAATTAGTGGTGTGTAATATACCTACATATTTGCCTTAAAATATCTTTAGTCTTTATAAATATAATATGTGTATTATTAACCAAAAAAAACCCTTAACGGATAGATGTCACGAACCCTAAGCAATGAGAAATACCATGAGAGAGAGAAATACCACAATAGAGAGAAAGACAACCGCCCGGCTAGCATGGGCAGTAGATAAAAATTATATCCCCCGATTATATCCACTGATGTCATAGAAATCAGTGGATATAATCGGGGATATAATTTTTATCTACTGCCCATCTGTTTGTATAACCACGTATCTAACAAAAAAAAGTAAAAACATTTTAGACTTCATCATCACCAGGTGAGAGTACAGCCATCTGAATAAAAAAACCTTTATAAAAATTGCGATTTTCCAGCTAAATTAGTCTAAATTTTTGTATTTTATGTAAGACACTAAAATATTAATTTGTTAGGTTTTTACGGTTTTCAGCAATTTTATTATATACAATAAAGATAGGGGGTTAATTAATACACAGGTACAAATATATAATTTTACTTTGCTGCTTAGAATTTTGATAGTCTTTTAGTTACCATTACATCTTTTGATTAGTTTTTAATTGATAAATAAAATACTTAATTATATTACTAATTACCATTTTAAAAGCACATTTTATCAGCTTTTGACTTTTTACTATGTATTAACTACATAAAAATCATCTACTTAAATAAAAACAAAACAGTATTTAATAAAATCATGTGGACAAAAACACCACTAAAGATTGTTACAACTTGCAAACTAGGTATACTATTCTTCAGGATTGAAATTGTTCCCGCTTTTAACCCATATAATATTTTATTAATTGTTATGTATAAAGTGAAATATAACACTATAGTCAAAAATGTATAGTCCATACAAGACGAGTTCTCACGCGTTAATTTAACTCGATATGTCAATGTCATGTCAAAAGTACGGTTCACCTTTGAAATAAGGACTAAAATCGTATTTTCGACAAGACGACTGACACATAAAGTTAAAATGGTGCGTGAGAACTCATTTTGTACGCATTATATACAAAATTATCATCCATTCAAAGAAACTATACATCTAAATTATGTAGGAAAAGTGCTATACAATTTCGTTTGTGGTTTTGTTTAGAATGGGTTTCTGCAGAACACAGTATTAGCATAGCGTCCTCTTGGTCTTCGTTGCACCCGCCGGATTCGGTGCTCGCTACATAGTGAAATCAGAGCTTCGTCAGAGAAAGTACTCTACTCCTGTTTACTTGTGTCCAGGATGCACAATTTCTTGCAAATCTCAAACGGGAAATCCGATGCTCACGTAGTAACTTAAGGGCCTTAGCTGGTCGACTGCGTATGTTGGCAGCTAGAAGCCTTCTCCTCACCATCTATAGTCTATCTTGAGCTCCCTCTACTTTATTTTTTTCTAGATCTACATAGGTAGATACTCTTGGAGTTCCTTAACGCTTGTCTCACTAAAAAGCGGTAGTCCCGCTCAGTGGAACCTTATGTCGCAGATCCTTGCCTCTTCTGAAGAGGTCCTGTTTCATGGTATTGAGACCAGACCTTTCTATCAAGCTATTTCATGTCGGCAACACGTTTTATACATTAAAGCTCTGTAGTTTTAAATTATTGCCAATTAAAGAAAAAAATCAAAACCGCCCATTTTTTAAAACAAGTGTAGTTAGATGGGAGGGCTATTATTTAAATGATGAGACGTCTTCTGGGCTGTGGGGCGGGTTGTAGAAGGGTGACAGCGACGTTGAGTTCCTTGATTTTTACGTCGACTGTCACCCTCCCATCCTGCGCCCTCACGAGCCAATTTTACGATGTAATTTTTAAATCTTAAATGTAATAGGTACATAACATGCATTTTTTTTTTTTTTTTTTTTTGTTGACGCTGGGGAATGCATTTACGCATCCCCCCCCGGAGGGAGGGTATGTGGGACTCGCCGGCCGAGAGGCGACCGGAATACCCACTAAACCCCAGCGGCGCTACTGCGCGTCGCCTGGCGACTGGGTCACGGGAACGGCCGAAGCAAACAACCGCGACCCAGCCAGCGACGTCTGCCAAGGCAGACCCTCCACCGGGGACCTGCTCGGTCCCCATCGACGCACCTACGGGACGCACCAACGAAGTGCGTCCCCCGACCTTGGGACGTGCACGTCGCTCGCGTCCCATCCTCCGCTTCATCCACTGTGCCCTCTGCTAGTCAGAGGGACACGCGGAGAAACCTCCCCCCCTGCCAGGTCATTAGCCATAGCCAACAATATCTCCGAAGAGAAATTATTAGCCATGTTACCGGGGCGCACCGGCCCGAACACTGCTCTTCCCCTCGGACGCATCCAAAAGGGACCAGCAGCATCCAGGCACACTGGGAGGTTACCTGGCTGGCGCCCCACATAACATAACATGCATGCCACTGTACAGTATTGGGTGCAGATAGCGTATATTGCAGGTTTGGGTGCTTTGTGTATTTTTATTTTATTAAACTTTTAACTTTAACATATTACCTTTAAAAAAGAATTTTTTTAATAATAAAATAATCATGCGTAAAAAAAATTGCTGCAAAAAAACATTTTATTTTAGGACTGTCAAACGACAAATCGTTTGAATTGAAAAGGTTGTGAAACATAATATTATGATTTAAAAGGTAATTTCATGAGTGCTGCTTTAAAAAAGAAGACAAATGATAATTTGACGAAATAGTTATTTTTTGTGCAATATTAAATTGACATAATATTTTATTTGTTATTCAATTTCAACATACAATTTGTGAATATTAAAATAGGTAAGGATAATATTGCGAAAATGAGATAGGTATATCTACTTGCTGATATTGCCCGGTATGCGTTGCAATGCGATTTGCGCCCTTCTTACCTGTATGTCGATGGTCTGGGCTGGCACTACAAAAAGCCACTAAACAAGAAAAGAAGATGTTGATAGTACTATGCCAGAAATGTCCCAATAACTGTAAAGTTACAACTCAATCGGATGATCAATATGCGAACGCATAGGTAACGAACTCAAACAATAAACATACATCAATAACTTTTATACTTAATACATATAACTATTCAGACTAACCGTGTTTCCGGAGGGGCCCTAAGGAGGTTAAATATAACCCACTTCGAGTCAATTCACGTTGGCAGTGAATTTAAGCGAAATTCTAAAATTTTACATAGCATATTAACCTCTATTTCCAACATGTAAAGCACTTTCTACCGAGAAAAAAATTGCGAATGCGCGTGAATTTTTGTCGCGTAGTTTCGACTCGCTTCCAATGTGAATGGACCCTTAGGGGATGAATTTGTAAAAATCCATAGTTGGTAGGTACTCATCTACGTTATAAGGAACTCCTATGGAAAATTTCATCTTTCTAGACTCGCCTGTTTAAGCTGTGCATTATTTGCCTGTCTATTAGGAATTTCACATGTAGATTGGTAATGTTTGCAGATAATGGGATCTGTGGTTAATTCTGTTGTACGCAATCTTTAAACTAAAATGATAGATTTAAATGTATTGCTATCCCTTTCACAGTGCTCTCTGCGAAAAAGAGAAATTTAGACCTATCAATTTATTTTAGTTTAGAGATTGTGTATAAAAGTATCAGCCACACTTTCAGGTTTTTAGTAAAGCGATGTGCTGCCACAATGTGTGAAATGTCTCCTTGAAACATTAAATATAATACACACTTAAAATTACTCTTCTATAAAGTACTGTAAAGCTGTTATTTCATTTATAGGTATTTATATATTTTTTTATTAAGACACATATTTGTGATAAAATTTTGTATAGAAAAGATTAGTAAACATTTCATTCTTTTTTCGTGTTTGGCCATTAAAATTATTATTTATTGTATTGTTAGCTTACAAACATTCCACTTACTCAACTTTTACATGAATAATGTATGTACTTGTATTTATATATTGTTCTATTTAATAATATAAATTGAATATAATATCCTAAGAGAGATTATCTGAAGGGTATAATATATTTTCCGAAATAAATAGCTAAATAGGAATTGTTTAAGGTGATATATACACTAGCTATTCTTATAACAGATATATCATTAATGCAATAGCCACTAATTGAGCGATATCTAAAAGTAATATTATTCCATCACAAATGTTAGGCCTTAATTTAAATACTTGTTAATGTATAACTTATAGCAATATTTTTGTTACTACTAGTAAATAATTTATAAACTTGTATATTATATTGAATTTTAGAAATAAATATAGACTTAAAAGACAATTCGTTTATAATTTTCGAAAATTTATTATGTTATAATGCCCAATATATATTATGACTTAAACGCAACCATCACTATTATCACTGAATTTGTGGTACTCTTGTTTTAATAGTTTCAGCTATTAATGATTTCATTATTTTTGATTTATTTAACCAATTCTACGCATCTTAAATCTCTAGACTTAAAATCTTAATTAAGGAGAAGTAACATCATTTATGGGTATGGAACGAAGTTGTTCAAAACGATCATTAACTTAACTCTTGTAAAGAGTTAAAAATGAATAGATTATCAAAAATAAAATTAGTGATAATATTTGTCACTTTAAGTTTAATTTTAACTTGCACAGATCAACGGGATCAACGTGTCTCGTTGTATAGGTAGGTATAGGCAAATAAATATGTTTTTTTAAATAATGGATTGTTAAAAAACATATGTTACATTGAAGCCATTTTAGGAACGATATGAAGCCGCGTCATATCGTTCCTAAAATGGCCGCCGACTTTTCTGTGACAAAGCCGACCTGAGCGGCCCCGACCGGGTTCGCTTATTTTGCTCTGTACCTATTATCCTTTACAGTTGCAAATCTCTATTGGTTCTAGTGACTAACCTGTGCAGTAAAACGCACACTGCCTAGGTATCTTAAAATTTGCTGTTGCGTAAGTTTGTCCATCAGAGCCCAAGAAGATTGTGACAATTTTACGCACTAAAACCGCGTGCGGGCTGACAGATGAATAAAAATTCAACCTTTAAGAGAAGTGTATTCCGAGCACTCTCTATAAAAACCGAGTTTGATTTCTATTTTGCTTTTAACCAATCCAACTCAATGAAGTAGACACGTTTTACACATTATTTTTTTAAACGAATCTTCATCTATGCTAATAGCTGTGTTTGTCAGATTCACGTAAAAATATATTGTTTCAAACATACAACGGACTCAAAGATTTTCACTGAGATCTGAGAAACCACAGACACAGATATTAATTTGTAGAATGTGTCTACATCGAATTTGATTGGTTGAGAATCAAATCCCGTTTGAATGGAGCGCGCTCCGAATACACTTCTCTTCATCTATTAATACTTGTGATATGAACGTGACTTGTCCAGCAATCTCAAAGCAGTTACATTGTTTTAAGGTGAGACCTGTCAGTTCGGACGTGACATAACAGATGATGAAAACTTCAGGTTTTATATCACTAACATCCCCTTTTCATTTCAGTGAACAGAGAAGCGGTACCGAATAGCCAAGAGCCAGCCAACCCCCGGCCGCCGGAGCCGGCGCGCCCGCCGCCGCCTGCGCGCCCACCCGCCGCCCCGCACTACCACGCGCCACTACCACAAGCACCGCCCACTTCTGGAGGCCTTTTCTCTTCAATCAAAGATGGCGCTGGAAGTTTTTTGAAAAACTTAAAGGATACTTCGACTAAAGTAATGCACACGGTCCAACAGTGAGTTTCCGACACATTTTTGTTTTTTGTAAATTACATGAGGCGTTAGTATTTACACTGGATTTTTTTAAATTTTAGATCCATAGCGCGCGCAGATTTGGATATAAGTTATATAACAAGTCGTGTAATAGTGATGTCTTATCCCTCGGAATTGTTGGAGAGTGCCTATAAAACTAATCATATTGAAGATGTGAGGGTAAGTTCCGCCTTTGATTTATTTCTAATGTTGAATCTTTGAGTTTGCGGTGGTTAGCTTAGTTATTACTTATTAGTTAATATGAAACTAAATATATCTTTGTGACCTTCCAATAGGTATAAATTATTTTGATCGACACTGGGTCACAGTTTAACATTCTCTTACATTGATTGGGATTGACATAATAGGTGCACTGCACGCGCGTACGTGACGCTGTAAATACTATATTTTAAAAAAAAAGTAGCGAGAAAGGCGGGTCACCTGGTGTAAAGTGATTACCGCCGCCGCCGCCGATTCAATAGTGAAGTGGCGAGGGTGGAACTCGATCAAATAGTTCTGTAGCATACTTTCAGATATACCCTACCCTCAAAATAACGAAATGTCTGCTACTCAATGGAACGAAAAACAATAAACGTCCACCGCGCGCATGTTTTGCTCCATAGAATGGCATACATTTTGTTTTCACAGTGTCCCGTCTGCATGCCCTTTTTTCTTCTGCGAAGGAAAGAAACCTCTTATCTTCTGCCTTCTGTCCGACTTGCACGGACTAAAACAATCTCTAGTTGTCTTCGAGGTCAGCACGGAATCGCATTGCGTTACTTCGTGCTGACCTTCTCGTTGTTATCTCTTCTCCTTTTGTCTCTCCTGTCTCCGTATCATTAAGCCCCTTAGCATCTGGACGTATCTTTTCTCGCGTGTGCACGCCCTGGGCGCTTGCTATATCCAGTCCCTTATGTGAGTAACTTGTGAAACAGATGTACCTAGAGAGCCATCACCCGGGCGGTAAGTACTGCGTGTACTCGGTGCACGACGCGCGCGCCCGCTTCCCGCGCCGCCAGCTCGTCACGGACACGTCGCTGTGGCCCCTGGACGAGCACCGCGCGCCTCTGCTCGCGCCCTACTACGCGCTCTTACAGCACATGTACCAGTATTTGGGGAAGGACGACAAATCTGCACTTGTGATCGCTTGTCAGGTAAACATTTCCATTTATGTTCGTTTATTTCATTTACCTAGCAATCGCATGAGGACTTGCCCCCGTGGTAATTTCGAAAAATCCAGTCCTATTCCTTGTCCACATTATAAAGGGAACCTCTGTGCAAAATTTCAGGTTTCTAGTTCCAAAGGTTTGGGCTGGGCGTTGATGAGATAACACTTTTCTTTTTAAATATTTATTTAGATAATAATGCATTTAAAGTAAAAACTTAAAAGTCAATAGAGATATCTCTATCTGTCAACTATCGCCTGCAATTTACGGTGTGCAAAGAAAACATTTTGCACAGGTAAATAACAAAACGATTTTTTTTCGTTCTAACTTTTAGTACTTCCTTCAAAATCTATTAAAAATATACTGAATTAAAATACCAGCTAAGACGTCCCAACATGATCCAAAGTCATTCTTGTTCTTAGTTTGACCGTATATCCCGCATGTTTCAGTTTTTTACAAGTAGCTTTGCCTTTGTAACAACTATCAACGTAAGATAATAGGGACAGGGACTCCTCAATGCCTCAAAGTAAGTCATTCGAGTTTGATCTCGCTTGACTTGCCTTAGAGAATCATTTTCATTTTCGTAGGACGGTAAATCGAGATCCTGTATGTTGCTGTGCGGTCTCCTAATGTACGCGAAACTGGTTACGGTGCCGGAAGATGCCCTGCAGATATTTGGCGTGAAGAGGGCACCCATCAACATGCCGCCCAGTCAACTCCGATATCTGTACTATCTAAGCAATATTATTAGGTAGATATTAACTTGTGATTGTGTGATGTGTATTTTACGCTACTTTGCGTTTTCATCACACTAATATTATAAAGGCGAAAGTTTGTGTGTGTGTGTGTGTGTGTGTGTGTATGTTTGTTACTCCTTCACGCAAAAACTACTGGACGGATTGGGCTGAAATTTAGAATGGAGATAGATTATACTCTGGATTAGCACATAGGCTACTTTTTATCCCGGAAAATCAAAGAGTTCCCACGGGATTTTGAAAAACCTAAATCCACGCGGGCGAAGTCGCGGGCATCGGCTAGTAATTCATAATCTTTATATGATAAAAAAATCTAAGAAAAAGTAAACATGGTTAACATAGCAAAGTCACTTGCTCCAAACTAGGATTCCCCATGCTATGAGAAGCCAATCTTTCGCCCAAATATACAATGGGCGCCTTCATCTAAGGACGGTGCTAGGATGTATCGCGAGACATGAGTGGAAGCGCAAAACAGGATGACTGAATTTTTTTTGCGTACCCTTTCCAAATGGAGTCTCATAAAATAATCGAGGGTTGTTCCATCATATTATCCCGATTGCTTTGTTTAAATTCGCAATTGATTCATTTAGTAAGATGATATTTTATACCTTTCGAGATAATATGATACAGCTTGCAGTATTGTTTCAGACCAGAACCAATTCTCCCGCATTTTAGGCCTGTGTCTTTGGTTTCTCTTACCGTACAACCCGTGCCACTGTTTACTAAAGCGAGGTATGTATAATTATTAAGGCCTGGTCAAACAATGCGTGGCGGCAGCGAAGGATAACGGCCATTACATTTGGCAACAGCATCTCCTAAAGACTTGCACATGGTACAAGGAACTGTTTAAAGCAAGTTACACTGCGTAGTTGCTACGTAGTGTGACGTGCTTTAAACTGGCTGCCGTCGCGGTGTGCGTGACCAGGATTTTAAAGAAATTGAAAATATTTTTATATTCTGATTTACTTTTTTGTCATTTTTTGTATTTTAGAGATGGCTGCAGGCCGTTCCTTGAAGTTTTCAATGAAGATAGACTGATCTCACCTCCATTAAGAAGTTATGAAAGTATGCACATGTACAACATGGCTGAAGGAAAGGTATAAATAGTATAAAGTAAATTTTGCGAATAATATTATCAGTTTTAGACTTCTACCATCCTCTGTATCCTGAAACTCGATTAAAAATATTCGTCAACTTTTAGTGCATAACATAGATCGCATATGGTCAACAAGAAGTGTGTTTAAGACGCAATTAACTCGAGAAAGGCAAGCGTTCTTCGAGTCTCCCTATTTAAATATTAAGTAAATGTTACATTATTAGAATGATATCATCGATTTCTGAACTAGAAACATGTTTTGTCCATTATCAGGTAACTCTACCCTTGGACAGTACGGTGGTGGGTGACGTGACAGTAGTGCTGTACCACGCGCGCCAGCAGCTGGGGCGTCTACAGCGCGTGCCCATGCTGGCCGTCGCCTTCCACACCGGTTTCCTGCGCTACGACCAGCATGTCATCAAGTTCACCAGGTACCAACTGCGCAGTGATCCGTTCTTGTCTATCATCAGGTAGCTCTGCTGTTGGACAGTACAGTTGGTGGGCGACGCGTGCTGTACCCACCAGCAACTGGGGCTGAATATATTTTGGAGAGTGTGATTGGAAGCGTTCCGATTTTGTTTCGAAAAATGTAAAGGAGACTCCGGGCGAGCTTCCAGCCCTATACGCTTGGCTAGGATTTGGAATACTCTTCCGAGATCTGTGTTTCCTACTAATGTAATCCGGGTATCTTTAAAACGGGCATAAGGTAAGTTAAGTGGGTACCTTCTAGGCAAACGCGTCCCATCTTAAGCCACATCATCATTTCCCATCAGGTGTGATCGTGGTCAAGGTTGTGCCTGTAGAGAGTAAAAGAAAAAGTGTCCACAGCGCGTGTCCTGACCGTCGTCAAATTTACGTTGGAAGTCTTTGATTTGCCGGGATAAAAAGAAGCCTATGTCCGATTCCGAAATGCGATCTATCTCTACGAAATTTCTTAAATCGGTTCAACGGATATGCCGTGAAAAGATAACGGACAGGCAGACATATTCTTTTGCATTTATATTAAATGGGTGTTTCAGGTCAGAAATCGACGGTATAGACGAAACAAGTGCAGTGAACGAGCATTTCTCCTCCAACGTGTCGGTGGTGATCAGCCTCGTGGTGCAGAACGGGGAGCGACGCAAGCCGCGTAGCGACATCTGGGAGGAAGATCACTCCTTCCCCATTCGGACACCGGACGTGCTGTTCTCTACGACGCTGGAGAGAGATGAGACCATTGACAACTTTGGTAAGCTATATATACGTTTTACGAGGGATGTGTGACGTAGTTATGACAGTGCATATCAAACGATTGTGACGACCTCCCAGGCGCAGTGGTAAGCGCTGTGGTCTTAGTGGGAGGTCCCGGGTTCGATTCCCGGTAGGGGTTCCAAACCCCTACCGGGAATTTTATAATTTCTAAATTTCTGGTCTAGTCTGGTGGTTTCGGGCGTGGCTTGTTACCACCCTACCGGCAAAGCATAGCGATTTAACGTTCCGGTACGATGCCGTTTAGAAACCAAAGGGCATGGGTTTAATAAAAACTGCCACACTCCTTCCAGGTTAGCCCGCTTCCGTCTTGGACTGCATTATCACTTACCATCAGGTGAAATTGCAGTCAAGGGCTAACTTGTATCTGAATTAAAAATGACTCCGATGGAAAAGCACCCCTAACTCCGGCCTGTTATAAATCAGTTAAAAATCAACATTCTTAACATGTCGTCCCTTAATGATGAGTTCCAGGTGAAAAAATGGGATTACTATTTTGTTCTATCATAATAATTATTATTAATGTTATGCATTTTAGTACAAAAATATATTGTACAGTAATAGCTAGAATACGTTTTTGTACTTTATGATGCTTGAAAGCTCGTTGTATTGTAATTAATTGTTAATTAAAATTGTATGTTTATGTATTTATGCAGCTAGTCTACGAAGAAATCCACCATTGCCTTCTTCAAGTATGTTATGTAGCTATTTATGTGTAGATCTAGATATAGTGTGTATTTTATTGATGTCTTGTTTTTTGTCCTAACTCAAGTGTACCCATATTTTCTAATACATTTGTTATTTTTTAGCTTCTACTTACACAAAAAAAACTAAGTTCTTGCATGTTGCATAGCAATTTCTTAGTTATAATTTTTGGATTTCACTAATCATCCACGAAAATATCTGGAACGAGATTTATTGAATTTGGGATATTGACAAAAAGTTATCATCATCATCACCGCACTAAAATGAAAAATAACGATACAAAATAACTAGTCTATATCAATATTGATGGAGTTGTTTGAGTTTGCTGCTGCCGTCATACGTCGTGTATTAATGCGTCCGAAATAAGAATAGGAAGGCCATATTATTGCCTATTTGACAACTGTCACTTGAAAATGACAATGCACATAATTATTGATGTATTTCGACATTATATAACTATAATAAGCTCTATAAAATCCATTGAAAATATATCAAAAATATATTTCTAGCTATGACAGCACAACTTAACGGATTTTTCCCCCTATTCTTAATTCGGGCGCTGACATCTTTTTTAACGGAGTTCAAAAAAAGAAGAGTTCCTTATTTCGTCGGAATCATTTTTTTTCATCTGTTTTTTACGACTATTGTTCTAGCATTTCCATTCCATCGATCCACAGTTACCGCGGACTATCCCCCAAAAGAGCCCGAGAAACGTCCCCCGCGCCCCGCGCCGCCCGCTCCGCACCGCCCGCCGCCCCCGCACACAGACACACAGGGCCCTACTACGAACACAGCGGATTTCTTAAACCTCGCCACGGAAAAACAATCTCAACAGGAATCCAAGCCAGCGAGTGAAAAATTGAAGGGTCAAGACTCATTCGACTTTTTCGGCATGATGGAAAAACCGGCCGACGAATCGTTCGGCGATTTCCTGAGTCGCACTGGCAACGTGACGGAGAACCCACAGGTAATCCATATTAATATTATAAATGCGAAAGTGTTTCTGTCTGTCGTTCTGCCTGCTAGCTTTTCATGGCCCATCTGTTTAGCCGACTTTAATGCAATTTGATACAGACATAACTTGCATCAGTTTTGAAAACCATTATTTCTACCGAATGTCTTAGTCCTGGGCACCATCTATTTGATACAGTGATAGCTTACATCTCTAAAATGGATATAAATTTTTAATAATTAAGGTTTTGTAAATTTTTAATAATTAAGGTTTTTTAATATATTTAGACAAAATATTTTCAGCCTTTTTCGTCGGAGTCGATCTTCGGGGACCTTCCCGCGCCGCCACCTTCCACGTCAAACGTCGTGAATTCGAGCGATCCTCTCACCTTCGATCCATTCGGGTTGAACGATCCGCTGCCCAAGCAAGAGCCATTGCTGACTCCGCTGATCAAAGAAGAGGGTAAATTTACGTGTAGCCTATTCGGTTGTATAAAAAATTCTACAATGAACTAAATTAACAGGTTAAGACGTTCCTTTTCACGTTGTTCTTTGCGTTAACAAAGAAAGAAAACTAATTTATTCATCTTGTGCAAGTCACATCAGTATAAACAAACCAAGTAAAGGGATAGCGCCGATCTTAGACCTCATTTCGTTCCGTTTAAAAGTGTAGAACCAAACAGACACCACTGCCGATTGCATGACAAATGTTTGACAACTTTTTAGCTAGCTTTTATTTTAGGTAGCTTGTTACAATTTTCTCTAATTTTAAAATAAATAAGTTGCCTATGTTACTCAGGAATAATAATATGGCCTACTTATGGTGAAAGAATTCCCAAATTCAGTTCAGTAGTTCCAGAGATTATTTCCTACAAACAAACTTTACCTCTTTATAATATTAGCATAGGAGTATATGTATTGATTTTCTTTAGTGCGGCCACAAAGTATACCAACGGAGCAATCCCAGAACAAACGGGACCCGTTTGCAGAGCTGGGCATGTTGGGCGCGGGGCTGGCCAGCGCGACGCCCGCAGCCACGCCGCTGGTGACGCCGCAGGCCACGCCTCTGGTCACGCCGCGCGACTCGCCCGCGCACACGCCCGCGCACCAGCCGCACACGCCCGCGCGCTCGCCAGCGCATCAACCCGATTACAGGTATAGACTAGAGTTAAACGATCACCCGTATGGCCCCATGTCTAACCTCAAGGTTATATTCTTCTTATTTTTCCATTATAAAATTTATAATATATAGATATTTAATATCTATGTTATCTCTCCTCCTTGTCTCCTTATCTTTGTATGTTTCCCTCCCTCTCCTTGGGCACTTACACAGCCGAGATCCCCGCTGCTGCTCCCGTGTGGTTCCTGTCTGGCACCTGCACGCTCCGAGCTGATTCGCCTCTTGTGCTAATAGTGCGCGGCGGAGAACTACAACCGGCTAACCGTAGCCGATTGTAGCTCTCCGCCGATGAGATGAGGTCGTGTTACTGTTTTAAAGTGATTGATTTGATGATTAAAGATACGCTGCTTATGAGACGTTGACCCCGGTCAGTAACTGGATGGGTTGGACCAACTTTGAGTTCGAACTGTCCAAATTTGGCCGTTTCGATTCCACCATGCTTCATTAACCTCTGTTAACAACCTTTTAAAAAAAGAATTGAAATATCGTTCTGTTAGTCGAATCGTATGCGGAAGGATTCGGAAATTCCCCGTATTATTATTTTAAGAAAACGTTTCCCATTATATAAATTATAGAAAAGGGTCACAGCCCTTAACAATAAGGAATACGATGCAAAGAGAAAGTAACGAATTTACACTCTTCATACAGCCGAACCCACTTCGAAACAGCAAAGCCGCCTACCGGGCCCGGCCAAGAAGACAAGGGCAAGAAGCCAGCGGACGTGTTCGGCGACCTACTGGGCAGCCAGGGCTACGAGTTCGCCAAGCGCGAAGCCGGCCCGCGGACCATGAACGCGATGAGGAAGGAGGAGATGGTCAAGGAAATGGATCCGGATAAGTTAAAGATTCTCGATTGGGTGAGTAACAAACACGAGTCGCGATGATCTCTTTTGTACTATGCACTGGATAGGCCAATGGGTCTAACTACATTGGTGTGCTTTCAGTTTGCGTTGAGGTCAGCCGTCATCTAAGCTGCCGGAAGCAATGCATGCGTCGACGCATGTACCTATTAACTTAGATTACAGTTACGCGTGTTGCGTGTGCGTCACAAACGAGAGAGAGTTCGTGTATTATTGTGTAAACTACAGGGTTTGACGCATGCGTTGGCTTACACCTGGGAAGCTAGCGCATTCTTCTAATGCAAGTTGCAAGCGCACCAGTACTTAGATTTTTTTTTGACGGGGAGAGGGGGATCTTAAGATACCCGATCTCTTTAGGATGAGATCGGGTTATGCTGGGTGGTGTACCCATTTGCAGGGCGTGTACCCATTAAAACTTCCTTTGTGGGAGGAGTGTACTTAGACCTATTCATTTGGAAAAGACAAGTCGATTCAATGATCTGTGCGATGGATAACTTTGCTAGCAATAAAAATAGTTATTTATTTAAACTGAATATTTTACAGACTGAGGGCAAGAAAGCGAACATCCGCGCGCTTCTATGCTCCTTGCACACTGTGGTGTGGGACGAGTGTCGCTGGGCGCGCGTAGACATGGCGCAGCTGGTGTCGGCCGCGGACGTCAAGCGCAGCTACCGGAAAGCATGTCTCGCTGTACATCCGGACAAGGTAACTCTACAGCAATATCCGCGCGCTTCTCCGCTCCCTGCACGCGTGGACATGGCGCAGCTGATGTCGGCCGCTGGTGAGCAACGTTATCTAGTGTCCAATGTGTGGCTACCACCACACGGACAAGACAAGGAGGCCCTGAAAACGCTTTGTCTGATGCCATAACTTTCCGGATTAGCGTTCTTCCATCTTTATTTTATTTTCATTTTATTTAAGTATCCTAGGAAAATCAATAGCGAAATATTACAATAGATTTCTTAGACGCTAATTACAGAAAAATGGCCAGTTACAGATAAATCTTAGACCGCATAATATCGCATAGTAACACCAGGCCAGCCGAGACCGCAATCAAGAACTAACTCATGGTAGAATTTTTAAAAATGTTTGAACCTGTACATTTACCTGTTACCGCAACAGAAGCTATGACGCGTCGAGTGTGTATAGATAACTTTTGGTTGTAGGGTGCGTGTAAATAGCTTCCTACTCACTACTGAGCATAGATCTCCTCTCACGATGAGAAGAGTTTGGCCATAGTCCACTACGGCCAAGTATGGATTTGTAGACTTCACACACCTTCGAGAACCTTATAGAGAACTATCAAACATGTAGACTCCATCACGATGTTTTCCTCCACCGTTAAAGTAAGTGATATCTAACTTATAGCATTTATCATTTATTTTATAGCAAATGGGGACCCCGAACGAGAACTTAGCGAAAATGATATTCATGGAGTTGAACAACGCGTGGAGCGACTTCGAGAACGACGCGAAACAACAAAACCTGTTCCAGTCGTAATCTCCATCCAACTAGTTACAATTTATAACCATCTATACTTTATGCTGGGGGTCATGTTATCGGATGAATACAGCACGCGCGATATCGATATAAATTTCATGTTTGGTCAACAGCAATGTTCTTTTACAAGTTAAGCGATCTACCATTCAATTCTGTGTACTTAGTATGAAACATTGTATCTCTCCAACGTTGATACTATTCGAGTATCGTAAGACCATAACGCTATAACGTCAGAGTAAAATGGACTTTAAATCCCAAGTCTTAAGTACAAAATTCAGTACAACTGATTTTAACTACCCAAGGACTTGCGCTTGGAGCACTGGCTGTAGATGTAAGAACGAACTTGAGCTTTAAAACAAGGAAGTCACGGTCCATCTTACCTAGACGCAGAAGGATTTTGATGGTCAAGTTAAATCAACGTTAGTGAGGTGAGGTGCGTGTGAGGTTAAGCACAGTTTCGTAACTCTGCGTTGTTACTGAAACGGCTACGCGAGCGAACTTTATGGTGACAAAACCCTCCGGTGCGTGTATATCTGAAGTATTGTAGATATATAAGAATGTCATAGTTTATAAACAAACAAAAAAAATGAGTCAAGTTTCTATCTCTTTCAGAATTCTCCCTGCGGAAAAGATACTAAATTTTGAACCATCAATTTAGTTTAGACTACAACAGGCACTTTAAAAAAAACTTTGTTTGCAAACTAAGACATTTTTATTCGAATTTGCGCGAGTATAACGCTTTCTGACCTTCTTGCCCACACACCGTCGCAATGCGAATTTTCGCGGAATCTCGATAATGTGTCCTCAGCATTATACAATAAAATATTAGCAGAATTACAATAGCCGGGTCAACCCTTAACCGCTTCATTTCATAAATACATGAATAAAATGGATATTTTACGATAAAACGCGGTGAACAGTGTCCTTATATGTAAGCATGCTTCATAGCTTTGTTACTGATGTTAGTTAGATATTATCAATCCAATGGGCAGTTACTTTTTCTCTCTTTCAAAGTTATTTTAGGAAATATATTTTTTTTTGAATTGTGGCGCTTACAATTAAAATATTTTCATTCCAACAAGTACCTATTTTTTAATCGTTGATATTACATATTACTAAGTTTTCAGTGATAGTTATGTTTACCTACCAGTATGCGATGATTATATTGTATTTATTTTTTAATTTGAAATCCTCAATAACAGTTTGTGCCTTAAAGAAATTTCAAATGTTATAACGGCTATTGCTGAAAGATTAAGGCACGAACACATATTTCGTTGTTGTGTGACATGACAGAAGGCGATCGGAGGTATGTTTTATATGAGGATGTTCACACTGCTGCCGTCCTATATCTAAAAAGTGGTTAGCTGTTAAAATTTGTTTGAGTTATTGCCAAAAACATAAGTATTTAGAAAAACTAATGTTTCTAAAAAAGTTTATTACGTGAAACCAAACTAAAAACCTTGGTCCTCCTTGGTATACTTTTAGAAACATATTTTTTTTAAATCTCCACTATTTGTTGCTTTAACGCAAAAACTATTTTTTTGCAGTTAGCCGCTTTTTAGATATTTAAGACGGCAGACGGGTATGTCGTGACGTTCTGGGCTGGAACCGTGATGGTTGATTGCGCGATCGTCGCGCCACAACATAGTAATTTGTTTGTATCTCTATAATCAACATCGGTCTGTTTAAAAATTAATTATCATTTACGTCTCGAAATATTTTGCATTCAAGCTGTAATATTATAGTAATTCTACGTTTGATACTTCCATTTTAATATAATATTGTGTAACTTGCAACCCGTTGGAGAATGCTCCCTATATTAACCCTGCGGGATAGCCTGTACTCCTTATACCTACGGGCTTTGTACTACCAATGCGCTAGAGTTCATCATATTATGCTTATGTTTAAATTCAGTTTGGTGCAGTTAGATGTAATTAATTAAGTGTAAAGAGTTTTTATTTTCATACTATAACTGACCGCATATATATTCAACACACAGGACTTGCTTTTGATTTTCGTTAAAAGGCTGTGTCCTTACTCTTGTTACTTACTTAATTTAAATTTAATCAAAAATATTATCCAAGAATATTATGCAGTGCAATTAATTAGGTACCTACGTATATATGATTATTATCATTGACTATGTATATTAAAAATATAACAAATTCTATACTTACAACATTTAATAATATGGCTATGTTTGTTAGAAAAAATATTTATATTTTCATTTTAATGAACAATGTTTTACTTATGATTTTAAGCTTATTTTGAGGTTTAACGACATATTATATTGTACATAACGGGTAGGTACATACCACGATTAATATGGTGTTTTTATCTGCCGATATTTCGATTCGGTAGATAATAAATATGGTATGTACCCGTTATCTATAGTATAAAATGTTTTACTTATTTGTTATAGACAAAGTCTGACATAGTACTTACATGGTAAACAATTGTTTGTTTGTATTTTTGGCTTAAGGATTAGTCTAGAAAATCACACATGAACAGAATTTAATAAAATGGTGAAGTAATAATAAGATTCTCGTATCTTTCATTCACTTTAGATAAAAATAATGTATTGGAAGTTTTTTAGTTGATCTATTTATGATACTGTAACACGAGCGAAATAGAAATGGGTAGTGTTATTTTTTGTATATTATGTAAGACTTATAATATTTATGTTAAGTTAACACATTCCTGATATGTAGAAATGGCCACGGAAAATAAGTAGTGTCAAATATTCACATAGGCTGCCGATTACGGTACTCCAATAGTTTATATTGGCTTTATAATCCCAACAACTCAAGATGCAGACAAACTAAACTGTGTTGTAAGGTGTTGTGATGCAAAAGGAAGCTATTGGACTCATTGAATGAAGACGTGCTACTAGTCTGTTGTGACTCGAAGCACGCCGACGCGACGCTCGAACCGCGCGTTTTCAAGCTAACGTTAACTGTGCGTAAATCTGTCACTTACCTAGTGTGAACGGGAAAGGGACAGAAAACTTTCCGTTCATATTAAGATGCATCAGACGGGTCTGAAATTCAAATTTAATTTGGTTTTCGGAATTAGTAAATAAATACGACAAAGTACGCTTATGGCATTCTAATTCCGACAATGGCAATATCATCTTCACAGGATTACATAAAAATCTTTACCTGAAAGTGTTCAGTTTAAGAAATTAGTCAAAATAATGATTTGACATGAGTTACTCACAAATTAGTCGATACTTTAACTAATTTCTTAAACTGGAGCCTTTCAAGTAAAGATTTTTGTATAAACCTATGAGGATGATACTGCCATTGGCGCAATTTAAGTGCCATAAGCCTACTTAGTCGTATTAGTTTACAAATTTCGAAAAATCAAATTTGAATTTCGCGGGCAAACACGCCTCATGCACCATATATATAAGATTTACGCGCAGTTTACATATTATACTTGAAAACTTACAGTAGAGCCCCTGATCGGTTGATCGTCACCCCAGACAGATTTGCAATCATCAGTGAGACTCATTTGACTAAATACTGTCTCATTGTAACATACCACAATCTTACACAACACTAGTGTATCTGCACCTTGATCTATATTTGGATGAACGGAGGAGTTACGATTCTACAAAACCGCAGTATATCAGTGTGAACATTTCTTTAAAATAAAATAATAATTTTCCCTTAGTATATTTAAAAAAAAACTTGACAGTCTGTGCTGGTCCGTAGGTAAATCAGACTAGTGTTTGAGTAACAGGAAGCCAATGACCTAAAACATCATTGCAGGAAGCTGTAAAATTCGCATTTTTTACGTTTTAAAGATTTGTTTCGACTATTACTCAATAATTTTAGTTTTGATGTCTCTTGAATTTATTCCGTTGAGGCAGTGCAACTGTTCCTAGATTATTTTATTAAAGACGCTTTTGCTAGCGGCCTAGAAACGAAGTATTACTGAACCTGTTATTTTAAATTTTATTTGTGTGTATATTTTTGCTTGAATATTGATAACTAGTTTAATATGTTCTGGTCAATAACGAAATGTTCGAAAAAATAATAAATCATAATGGCATATATTTGGATGGTGTTTTCTTTATACATTTACATATTGTAATAATGTGACTAATTCTAATTTACACAATCTCTAATCTAAATGTGTTGCTATCCCTTTCATAATGCTCCTTGCGGAAAGGATAACTCTAGATTTAGACCTGTCAATTAAGTTTAAGAGATTGTGTACAACAGTATTAGCCACATTATCATAATATTTTACCTTGGAATTTTACCCATCAAGTAGTGATGGGTAAAATTTTATACTAGAGAATGCCCGCGACTTCGTTCGCGTGGATTTAGGTTTTTAAAGATCCCGTGGGGATTGTTTGATTTCCGGGATAAAAAGTTGCCTATGTCAATAATAGGGACGCAAGCTACCTCGGTACCAAATTTCATACAAATCAGTTAACCGGATGGGTTTTTAGGAATCCCGTGGGAACTCTGATTTTCCGGGATAAAAAGTAGCCTACGTTCGTCCCCGGGATATAAGCTAACCCTGTATATTTCGTCAGCATCGGTTAAGTTATTGGGCCGTGAAAAGGTAGCAGACAGACACACTTTCGCATTTATGATATTAGTATGGATTCATATTATGCAAGTTTAATTAAGCCTTGACTGCAATCTCACCTCGTGGTAAGTGATGATGTAGTGCAAGATGGAAGCGAGCTAACCTGGATGGCAGTTTTTATTATTAAACTCGTAGCCCTTTGGTTTTCTACACGGCATCGTACCATGAAAGAGCGTTACCTGTATATTGTAAAACAAATTTTTGTTTATTTTTACGACTTATATTATTATTTAAAAAATATCCGAGTACGGAACCCTCAAGTGCGCGAGTCTGACTCACACTTGGTCGGTTTTTTGTACTAGCTTTCAAACAAAAGAGTTCATATTGAAATCGGTCAGTTCGATTGAGGGTTACAATCATTTATCTGTTTCACATCAATCTATCTGTTTCATCTGACCTTGGTCACTTAGGCCAAAATACTCAGCGAAACCCAGACAATAGAAACGTTATCAGCTTATGAAACCTTATTTTGCGTCGTAGGCTTTGATTATAGAAAGTCGAAGTTGAAAAAAAACCGGCCAAGTGTGACTCAGACTCGCGCACTAAGGGTTCCGTACTCGGGTATTTTTTCCAACATTTTGCATGATAAATCAAAAACTATTATACATAAAAATAAATAAAAATCTGTTTTAGGTTGTTATTTTGAAAATTGAAACACATTTAATTATTTTTTTTAATGATGTAACCACAATTTCGCGGTTTTCAGATTTATTCCTGTACTTGTGCTATAAGACCTACCTACAGTACCAAATTTCATGAATCTACGTCAATGGGAAGTACCCTATAGGTTTCTTGACAGACAGACAGACAACAAAGCGATCCTATAAGGTTTCCGTTTTTCCTTTTGAGGTACGGAACCCTAAAAACGAGCGCCTGAGAAGCAAATCCTAGTTTGGTGGGGGTTAAAATAAGATAATCTGTCTACAGATAAAATTAAACAATAACCTTATGTAGGTAGTTATATTTATTGTAAATGTTAGCTCTCTTCCATTTTCACATCTAAGCAACCGTATCTTTCGAGAAGTTCTTGTTTTTTTCTTCTGAGCAGCGCTTCTTCCACGTCCTTCTGCGACGGGACGGCGACGTGGGAGGTCACTGTGGACTCGCTGATATCTTCTTCGTCTTCTATTCTTTTGTCGTTAGGCTGTAAGAATATCAAAATATATTTTAGTACTAGCTTTTTGATCAAAATCAGATATTTTATTCACTGATTGTAGGGGTGCATACAGTTGTTTCACAGAATGCAGTTTCAAGCCATAATTTCTAAAATACGGCGAGACATGGATAATAACAATTAATTACTACAATACATATTTGAGTTTAAAAAAAATCTTACATCTTCAGGGTATATATTTTCTTCTTCCGGCACATCTTGATCTTTGTTTTCCTCTTTATTTCGCTTCCATTCGTCAACAGCTCTGGCTATTGCTGAAGTAATGAAAAAATATTAAGTGTTAGTTGCAATTACATTTCTTCAAAAAATACCCTAAACATTTAATTTACCCTCAACTGGAATTAATACATATAGGGTTCTCTGTTGGTAGATCGAAATTTTTAACACACTATATCTGGCCGAAAATGTTTCGCCACTTTTCTTCACGTCGAATAAATTCAAACGCGCCGATCGATTAAATTCGCTCATTTTATTTTGAATTTTTTTGTTGTTGACTAATCTACTGTTTCATGAGTAAACTGCATTATTACTTTACACTTGTTAGATAGCCCATTTTCCGTAACATACACATTTACTAATAAAGGGTCGCCTTTCAACATTACATACATTCTTTCATTTGCAACAACATTATTAGATTTATTATAAAAAAATATGAATTGGATATCAATATTCAACGATGATGCTCATGATGATAATGATTAAAGATTAAGAGCCGGCGCACATATGGCGGAGCGCAGCGCAGAGCATGCCCGTGAAGCTTTCTAATCGCGTGACACATTACGCGAATTTGTACCAGAGACTGCGCAAGCACGCGCGGGACTGCGCGCGTGCTTGCGCGCACGGATGCACAATTGATTTTAGATATTATTTCAATGTGGACGATGTCAATAATACTTTGACTGTGAAAAATGCTCTGCGCTGCGCTTCGCTATATGTGCCCCGGCACGTGATATACAATCCTGCGCCCGAAGACTCGCTCCGTCGACCCTTCATTCAACTCCATCTAATCGACCTTCGTTTATACTACTACGGATATAGTATGTTAGCAACCGTAGCATTCTACGTCTAGTCGCGTCGTCGGCACGCATTCGCGTATGGGTTCATACGGGTCTTACAGTCTCTCTCGGCATCCCTCTCGAGCGGCAGCAACAGGCCGTCGTCGTCGTCGCGATACCCGTAGTAGTCTGCGTCCACGTCGCGCATGAGGTCGGCGCGCGTGCGCCGCGGCGCCGCCGGCGGCTCCTGCGAGAACAGCTCTCGGACGCCTGCAAGCCCATAAGGAATATAGGCGGATTTCAAGAAAGTTCATTCACTAGCTCCACAGCACATATTGTTACCGCCTATTATAAATGAGACAGAGTGCTACCTTGAGACTTCACGCCTTTTTTTAATTACGTTTGTCTGAATCGGCATTCGAATTGGATGCACAGCTCAGAATAATATGCCATGTGTCAGACACAAGTAATACATGTGTCTAATACTCAGCTGACCTGACTTAGCCGATACTGCTGAGCGGAGCTGAATTTATTTGGCTCACAAACAACTACTAATCGAACTAAATCACTAGTAGTTAAGCTTGGTCAGTGAGATGGTAAGCAGCTATCACTAGACTAGTTAATCATACCTGGTAAATCTTTGGCAGCTCCAAAGTATTTGTATCCTCTGTTCCCAGGCACCTCTTTCCCGTCCTGATCCAACATCTTGGGCCCAACGCGCGCGTGGTCCGGCCCCCCGAGTGCTTTTATTTGAACTTCCCAGTGACGTTTTTCTCGCATAAGCTTGTTGATCTCATCATTTAAATCTCTTATTCTGAATTCGCCAAGACCGGCTGAAATAAAATTGCAGCTTCATCAAATTATCAATCATGAGATGTTTAAAAATGTTTGAAATATGAATTGATGCCTATGAAAATATTCTATAAAACTGAAAAATTTCCTTACTTCAAATAACAGAGGTCATCAGAGGTACGTCCTCTGTGTATAAAAAATGTAATGGTCATTTCCAGATAAGATACTAATATTGAGGTAATTTAATAAAAATGTTTAATTGAAAAATATCTTGTTATTTTTTATTTTTCTTCGATTTTTTTACACCACGCTTGCCAGTTTTACTAACTAAACTAGTGTTACTCTTATTTTCTTTTTTCTTGCTTTTCTTTTTATGAGCTTTCAAAGGCTTATCCTTTAAGATACTTGAACTACACTGTTGGGCAATATGACTGTTTTCGATTGGAATTGCACTTGGAGCTTTAGGAGTAACCAGTTCAATTTCCAGATCAGTTTTTTTATCTTTGGTTTCGAGTTTTTTGCCGATTTTAAGGATAAAAACATCTTTGTTATTATTAATTTGCTTCTCTATGTTAACTGGAATAGGACAGTTCGATGGAGTGACGTTGATTATTTTTCTCTCCTTATTTTCACCGATTTTGTTGTATCCTTTGTATGTATATTTCAAATTGGAAGTATATGTGTGGCTTTTATCTGGATAACACAAGTCTCGAGGTAATTCGAACTGTATTTGATCACCAGTATTGTGAGGATTATCTTCGCATATACACAATTCTTGTATTTTATCGTATTTTCCTGTTCGTTCCAGCTTAGTCGATTTTGGAACTCTAATTTTTAACTCGTTAGCATTCATTTTTGTGAATATTTCATCATATTTAGATCCATAGTCTGAAAATTATAAACTCAGTTATTCTGATTTGATAAATATCAGTAAACATAACTTTTAAAAACTTTTAAATAGAAATAGATTGTATAGGTACCTTGGTTATAATGGTATTTATAGTTTGTGTCATATTGTTTTACTGAGCCACGTCCGCTGGAGAATTGAGATGTGGGGCTATCGGACCGCCTTTCAGACAATATATGAGGACTCCTGGATATTTCTTTTTTATTATTAAAACTACTTTCATCTAAAAGAATTTTACCCTCTCTATCCATTTCAACATTTTGACACGAATACATTGTCATTCCATTATCCTCTTTCGTCAAAAGTGTAGTGCATTTGGGCTTAGATCGCGTGCTAAAAGCAGTAGTGATTTCTTTACCGAGAAAAGACATTCTGGTCGTGAGCTCAATAATACCTATCGAATCACTATGATTAATGCCGCCACATGACAAATAAAACATGTTACTAGCAAGAGGAGTTGATGTTGTACACATAATATTATCATTTGGTTGTTCTTCTGTCCATTTCTTACATAGTTCTTCTCGAAGTTTTAAAAATTCTTGCGTGTAGTCAATTTTAGACTCGGCAATTTTTGTAACACAATTCGAGCAAGGAGGTTGTTTATTTATTTGTAAATTTATAACAAATTCCTTAACACTGCATATTTTATCGTATGTCATTGCAAACAGTGCTGATTTCCCAACATTTATATTGGTAAAATCGTCAATTTTTCCATATGAAGGATCATATAAGGTTATTGGCTGCTTTCCCAAAAATGTTGCTGCTATAACTAGGTTGCTGCAGTCTAATTCACAGCATTCGCATTTCATAAAAATTTTATTAACTATAATTTCAATAAGAAAAAGGTGATATGGAAAGTTAACATTTTCTTCTTTTACAAAACTTAATTCTTGTTTCGTACGATCAATATCTTCAGACAGAGACTTTATGGACTTTCTTAAAGAATTGGCTTCATTAGTTAATACTTTGCTCATATTTGCAATCTTATCTATGTTGCTTTGCAAAACAGGAGTGCTTAAGTCAACTATGTTTGTAGATAAATTGTCTTCAACTGTGTCTTTTACTTTAACATCGTGTTTCTCGTCTTTAGAATTAGATGACGATTTTTTTGTTACCTTGGTTTCTTCAGTAACACTAGATTTTTCTTGGGGCCTTTCTTTAATGGTTTCTTGACTTTTTAAAGATATTTGATTAGAACTTTTGGCGGGCGATGCTGATGATGTATTAAATGGTGATGTGCGTATTGGACTAGACACTATTGATGGAAGTTTTGGAGTCTGTGAGGCTACTAACGGCTGAGGTGATGGAGATATCGGAAGAATCTTCTGAGATTGTAAGCTTGGTTCTTTTACAGATAGAGTTGGTGATGGTTGTGGAAGTGCAGTTTGCTCGTTATCCATTTTTGATTAAATAAGGTCTTCAGTTTAATTATCATAAAATGAGACTTCACATAATTTTGAATTTTAATGAACCATTATTTTTCACCATAGCCTAATAGATTCTTATATCAAAATTTAAAGTAGGTAAGTACTAAGTACTTATTTTTTTGAATTCATATCTGGAATTACGTAAATATAAGTTGAATATCTTAAGCTTACCATTTTGAATCTGTGCAACTTTTTTCGCTATCTCTCTAACAATTTGAAGCCTCCATTTTTCAGCTTGTGGCAGATCGTTGCACTCTGACGCGAGATACGGCCGACGTTCCCGTTGTCCACCAGCTTCTTGAACTTGTGCTGCGCGCCATCTTGCTAATGTTGTCCTAAAGTGAAATAGAGAATGTGTCAGAGGAGCACTTAGAGGTACAAGGTAGGATACAAAAGAAGAGACAAGAAGTAAGCAACTGTCTTGAGGAAGATAATAAAATTTGAAGATGTAAATTAAGAAAACTAAACAGCTAAAATGGCGCTGGACAGGTCACATGCCAGTGAGCCAACAGAATAATGAATGAACACATAACAGAATGGATTCCATGATACAACACCAAGAGGAAGAGAAGAATAATAAAATATGATACCCCACTTGGTATAGTTATCTTACTTTGAAAATTGAAACACATTTAAATTTTTTTTTTAATGATGTAACCACAAATTCACGGTTTTCAGATTTATTCCTTTACTTGGGCTATAAGACCTACCTACCTGCCAAATTTCATGATTCTAGGTCAACGGGAAGTACCCTATAGGTTTTCTTGACATACACAACAGACAGATGTTGAGGAGGCTTGTGTATATACAGGACACGCTGATTTGGAACCTCCAGACAGATGTGCATATTTATTATACTAATTTTGTAAATTGAAAATCAGCAATAAAGGCTTTGCATTTGTATTTGCAGTTTAAGATTCATGTGTATTTACTAACAAAATACATATACTGACTATGGTCAGAATAAATGATTTTTTATTTTTTGATTTATATGTCCTACAAAATACAACGGACGAACAGAGCTACGGCGAAAATGATGCAGAGAATACTTAACTCATTGGCTGAGCACCGCATGTGAGTCTAAAATAATAGTGTGCTAACCTGAAGAGATTTTACCAGTTCATTTAACTGGTTAGGTTAGTAATCATGTAATGTAGCCTACTATACCTTTTACCTACTATTTAACCTTCTATTTTTTTATAATTTTACTAGAGGATGCCAGCGACTTAGGTTTCTAAAGATCCTGTGTGAACTTTTTTGCTGGGAACTGGGTTGCAAGCTACCTCGGTACCAAATATCATGATTTTCTGGGATAAAAAATTGCCTATGTCCGTCCCTGGTATATAAGCTAACCCTGTACCAAATTTCGTGAGAATCTGTTAAACTGTTGGGCCATGAAAAGGTAGCAGACAGACAGACACACTTTCGCATTTATAATATTAGTATGGATAAGTATGGATATGGATTATTTAATTCCCAAACTGAACAAATAAAGAATCAAAATCTGTTATTGATATTATTAATGTAATTAACTTGAAATTAATTTAATAGAAAGTTTGCAAATATAGTAGGTAAATCAAAATACTTTTCTTTCAATAATAAGCAAAATATGTACCTATAATTAATTTGATATTTAACAACTTACATTGCTTTCTCAGCATTTCTTGCCTGCAAGAAAAATAATAAATTAAAAAAATATGAACTCAAATTACACACTTATATAATTAATAAAAAAGCAAGACTTCAAGCTACCTTTTTTGCTGCAAAAACTTGCGTGCATTTATGATTTTTAACCGACTTCAAAAAAGGAAGAATTTCTCAATTTGTCTGACTTTTTTTTATAATGATCAAACTTATATCAAGTTTTAATGAATGTGGTAACTTCTTTATTATGCAGAGAACTTACATAGTTACTAAACCCAGTGATTACTGATTTGAGCTGTGGGTGATGTCAGTCAGTCAGTTTATAAGTACATAAGTTTTCATGTCAGTGCATTACCTATTTATTATACTTATGACAACTTAGGAAATAAACACTTAGGAAAAAGGTAAGCAATATCTTTTACAGTCCTAGATTTTTAATAACATTGGTACAACAAGAAAAATAAGAGCACTTTTATATAGATAAGTATTACTAGTGAGCTAAGGAGCAGGCGGGTCATCTTATTTTGATTACCGCTGCCCAAGAACATTTGCAGCATTAGAGGAACCACCATACATTGCCTGCTTTTCAGGAATTTGTTGATCAGTCCTTTGAATAGCCCCATGTTGAAAAATAGTGGGAACACCGCCGAAGGAAGTGGCACTGGGAGGGAATTAAGGAATATTTAGAGAAAAAGGAAACAAAACTACAACATTTAAAAAATGCTTACCATGTTTAATTATTTAGAGTATAAGTATACAAATATTAGGAATACTTTATCAATTTATGTTACGAAAGCTTTAGAGTTCAGGTTTTAATAGTTACAATTGTTATGTATCTTGATTTCCTGATTTCAAATGATTTTCCTCACATTTTAGCTGATGTTTTGTACAATGCAGTGTTGCCAGTGGCAGATAGTCAATTGTAACACGAGACATCTCAAAATGTAACATTTTCACAAGAAAAGTAACATTTCCTTATTTTTCGTGGAAAATAAAAGTAATAAGGTACACAAGTATATGGCACTTTATTATACAAAAATTTAAACAGTTTTCTAGTCCCATTAGTTAAGCTTAAAAAGAATCGTAATAATAATTATTGTTGATTGAATAAATTGACTGCTGATCCTGAAAAAGAAAAACAAATCAATATGTAAAATAATAATATACCAACGGATCTAAAAATGTCTTTGAATAGCTATAACTTATTTTGTTAGGTAATCAATTTATAATACAAGTGTAAATTAAAAATTTATATCACCCCAACAAGTGAAGGTTACATTAACTAGAAAAGAGCTGAACACTTTCAAACGGCTGAACCGATTTTCTTTGATTATAGCTAAGAACACTCTCCATCAAGCCACCTTTCAAACGAAAAAACTAAATTAAAATCGGTTCATTAGTTTGAGAGCTACGATCCCATAGACAGATACACAGATACACACGTCAAACTTATGACACCCCTCTTTTTGGATCGGGGGTTAAAAAGATTAAAATCGTCTTATATCGGGCGATCTGGCAACATAAAACTGTTTGAGTTTGAGAGGCTACGCACTAGGTGGACTTTGTCTGTGTAGCCTTTGATGGCGCGCGTGTGGTGCCTTTTTGGAGCGTTTTTTTTGTTTTTGTTTAAAGTGGCTGGTTTTTGTGTTTCACTGGCGTTTTTGGTGCTAGAACCATGCTGGAACTAACTGGGAAGCGCTCTAAAGGGGTGCCGTACGTATATCGGCGAGCGCCGGCACAGACGAAGTCCTTACTTATATAGTTTCCCTAACTTGAAAATATCTACAAACTTGACATTGGCTAATCTTTGTAAAGCCAGACGAGAGAATAAAAAAAAAACGCACTAGGTAGGTACCCAGTGAAGAAAATTACGCGGGAATTTCAAATTCGTTTTGTTAACTGAACAATACTAGGTGGGTACCTAACTACTTACCTTGGTCTCAGCAAAGAGATCGATAGATTCGATAGCAAAACTCAAATTTTAAGTTACGCCGGCCGGTATCTACTCAGCTCGTCTCATTCCTGTAAAGAAAACCGAAGTTACCTACAACAATAACTAAGTAGTAAATAGCTAAATGAACTTCTGGAAACTAATGTGACTTAATAATAAGATGACAGTCAATACAAAAACGAACTGCTTTCAGTTGCAAATACTATGACTTTGTTTTTGCATTACTGATTCCCTAATTAGTTAACTACTTACTTATTTACTTAAAACTACATTGTATACAACATTTAATTACCAAGCATGTAGTGTTAGCAACACATATACACAGTCAATAAGGATAACGAACAAACCAATCACTTTCGAATTTTGACGAAATAAAGATACAATTTTTTTTTGTACTTAGATACATAACTACAATATCACTACCCCGCAACGAATAACTTTATTATCCAAAACAAAGTTGAGTCACAGAGAAAAACAAACAAAACACTTTTTTAATCACAGAGTAATTACAAAACAAAGTGAACTTAGACCAATAACTTAGAGAAAGTGAAATAAACTAACAAATGGGTCAAAATTTACGACAAACGAAAACTGTTTTGGATGCGTTCCGTTTCACGATTATTTTTGGTTTGCTGGGAAAAATTTGAATATTTTTATGAAGTCCTAAAAGTAACGTAAAGTAACATTTTGAGTCGTGTAACATGGAGGAAACATGAGGGGGTCAAAAGTAACGTAAAATGTTACAAAAGTAACATTCTGGCAACGCTGGTACAATGTAATGTACAGTACATTGTACACAGACAGACCCAAGAACATGGACCTATTAGGTCGGTGTCACTAATCTAATCAGTAATCAGTCTACGTCATAATTATATCTCTATGGTCTACGCCATGTCAGTTATGTCTACGACGCGATGTTTTTAAGGTTTTCCCAGGATTTCGTCGGTGTTGGTGTTAGCTGGCGGGCGTGCTCTGCCTTTTTGGAGTGTTTTTTTTTTATAAAACTGACTGGAAAGCGCTCTAAGGGGGTGCCGTGCGTATGTCGGCGAGCGCCGGCACAGACGGGGTCCTTAATTGTATAGTTTAACTAACTTGTTACAAATAACTACAAACTTGACATTGGCTAATCTTTGTAAAGCCACACGAGAGACAAAAAAAAAAAAAAGGTTTTCCCATTGTTTCCCAATTCCCATTTCCACGCCCACACAGCCTTTGTTGACAATCGAAAAAAGCCGGAGCAATTTTCTTGTTAAATATAAGAATAAGTACCTAGTTATGTCGCTAAAGCTAAAGTCTAATAATAATTGGGCATTATGTCCAGTCGATATCCTTCTCGTGGTGTTCAAAAAATTAGACATAAAATCGTTATTGAATTGTATGAATGTAAATATTTATTGGCGAAATACTGTTGAATATTATTGTGAGGTACGTATTTTAGTCCTTCTTTCTTAGTTATTAAATATATATTCTGTACTGTGTACTGTACTTACTATTTAGTTGATATCCACAACAACTGTCCTTGTGGATTGATAATATAGTAGGTATACGATTGAGACTTAAAACTTCCGTGAGAACTTCTATTTTCCGGGATGAAAGTATCCATGTTTCCGTTTCGAGATGCAAGCTAACTCTGCCTGCACCAAATAGATGATATCCGCGACTTTGTGTGGATTTAGGTAAGTAAGTACCAAAAATCATGTGGGAACTATTTGATGTTCAGGGATAAAAAATACCTTTTATTCATTCTTGGGATGCAAACTATCTATACTCGTAAGTATACCAAATTTCGTCTAAGTTAGTCGGATAGGCTGTGAAGTGTGAAAAGGTAACACTTTCGCATTTATACATCAGTGTGAATTTTTTGCATAACTGTGACATTGGGTTCATGATTATGCATTGTGATCTCGGTACAGTCAGAACAGCATTCAGTGCTATTTTTTACATTAACAGCATGTTAACCTATGGAAGGCAATGCTTCAAAATGCCATAGATGATGAAGGTGTTACATTTGCTGAGAAGTCTAACTTGGGAGAGCGAGAACAATTTCTTATTGCACAGCAATGGTATAATGTTACAAATACAAATGTGTGTTTGCGACATTGCTACAAATTTGATAGTAGCATTAGAAATATATATGTACATAAAGGTAGGTTATTTAAGTAATAAGAATTAATTTTTACAAACTCAAACTTACAACTTACTATTTGAATCATTTGTGACCTTTTTGCAGTCTGTGCCTTTTTGTTTCAGATAATCTCATAGTAGTGACTAATAATGCTGTAAAATATTTTAATATAATGAATTTTGAACATATAAAAGTGATAGACAAATCATGTAAGTGTTAATGTTAAATAGTTATTATAAAATATAGTAAATATTCTTAAAATTGCTGGGTTTGTAGTCCTAAAAAGACTTGTTTAATTTCTCACGCTAACTACATTCTTGATGCTATTCCCATGCTGTTCCATTTAAAATTTTAAAAATAATGTGATATTTCATTTTATTTGAGGTTTATTTAATTATAGGTGTCAGATATGAGGAAACATCATCAATGATTGTTGAACTGTTAGTGGCACCCGAGCAAAAATTATCACCTTTACTGACTCTCACCAATAAATTGCATGCCAATTATGTTGACTCTGAAAATGTGAAGCAAATTATACTGAAGGATATAGATTCATATATGTAAGTGTTTACTTAAGCAAATTGTATAAGTTGTAGGTATAACAAGTTAATGGAGTAAAATGTGATGCCAGACATGCCTCTCCATAGTGAATTCTCAAAGAACTGATGATAAACCAAGGGCTTTTGTCATCCTCAAGTTCTATGAGCATATTACAAGGAAGAGTGGTATCATCCAAGTACACAGTTGAGTTGAGACCACACATCCACATGGTTGTTTTTCAACTAGGGGGACAGATATAGGATCACTTTGTTGTCCATCCGTCCGTCTGTCCGTCCATCGTGTCTGTCAAGAAAACCTAGGTATAGGGTACTTCCCGTTTACCTAGAATTTTGGCAGGTAGCTAGGTCTTATAGCACAAGTAAAGGAATAAATCTGAAAACAATGAATTTAAAAAAAATATTTAAATGTTTTCTAAGTAAGATAACTATACCAAGGGGGTTATCATAATATGAAAGGGCTTTACCTGTACATTCTAAAACAGATTTTTATTTATTTCTATGCATAATAGTTTTTGATTTATCTTGCCAAATGTCGGAACAAATACCCTGCGTGAGATTGTAATTATTAGTAATATTGTAATTATTAATAATAGTTAATTAGTATGTGTTTCCGGCAAAGGGAGTGAGGGGGGCGGATGATCGGGGCGGCAGGTTTCAAAAGATTACGGGATAGCCAAATTATCCCTGAGTGCAATAAATAATATGCATCGCGGACAAAGGCGCGGGCCAAACCTAGTGTACTAATAAAGGGGTGTCAGAAAGAACTTGAATTTTGCAAATGTTAATATTAAATCAGCCATCTTTTGAAGTCATCTTTTATGTTTGTTTATTTTTTATTTTTTTCAGAGTCCATTTGAATTCTTGCTACGAATATAGCTGTGATAGAGTTCTGTGGATGCACACAGCCAAAGAAATTGGTTGGGAAACCAAAGCTATGGCGAAATATCACGGAATCCAACAATTTTGTAGTTTACATATTTACAAGAAAAATGTGTATATTCTATTAAAATGTGGTTCTGTCTTAACTCCTGACACAGAATGCAACATGCTTGTCTTTCTTTTTCGTTTCCCAGAGCAGTTAATTGATTGGAAGCCATTTATGTTTCATGAGTGCAGTTTGCTATTCAAAGGTAAAATATGTTTTATTAATTTATTGTGCCTTAATATAATATTTAGGAGCTAGTTTTTTTTGGACTTTGTCCGCGTGGAATAAGTAGTTTTTTTAAAACTCACACATTTTTATCCTTTGTTCTATTTTTGTCTTTTTTAGGGTTCCGTAGCTCAAAAGCAAAAACGGAACCCTTATAGGATCACTTTGTTGTCTGTCTGTCCGCCCGTCGTGTCTGTCAAGAAAACCCGTTCTTCTAAAGGGTACTTCCCGTTGACCTAGAATAATGAAATTTGGCAGGTAGGTAGGTCTTGTACCACAAGTAAAGGAATAAATCCGAAAACCTGAGCTCATGTTGTCACGTGACCCGAAAATTATACCTAGGGCGCGGCGGCGCACCACTTTGACTCCATTCGAATAGTTTTTGATTTATTATTTTCGGAAAAGAAAAGCAATCAAGTGCGAATCAGACTCACACACGAAGGGTTCCGTAACATACTACAAAAAATATTAGTGCTCCCTACCTCAAAAGGAAAACGGAACCCGTATAGGATCACTTTGTTGTCTGTCTGTTAGTTAAAATAGGATAGGTACTTCCCGTTGACCTAGAATCATGAAATTTGGCAGGTAGGCAGGTCTTATAGCATAAGTAAAGAAAAAATTCGAAAATTTGTGGTTTGTGGATACATCCGTGAATTTGTGGTTACATCACATAAAATATTTAAAATGTGTTTCAATTTTCAAAGTAAGATAACTGTACCAAGTGGGGTATCCTATGAAAAGGCTTTACCTGTACATTCTAAAACAGATTTTTATTTGTTTTTATGCATAATAGTTTTTGATTTATCGTGCAAATGTCGGAAAAAATACCCGAGTGCGGAACCCTCGGTGCGCGAGTCTGACTCGAACTTGGCCGGTAAAGGGTTACTTTTCCTCTCTGGGGTTACGGAACACTAAAAATAAAAACAATCCTTTCATCCATTATCTCCCAAGTTTGCAATAGGATTTTTTAAATGTTGAATTATTTTTTCAAGCACCAGCACCCAGTGAACGCTCTGTGGCGTTAGTTCAAACACGCAGGCACAATAGCTTTGTAAAGATCATGCCGCTTCGAGATGGGGTCACATGTGTTTTAGAACATGGACATATTTTGATCCTAGGGCGTGAAGATGGAATGGTAAACAATATTTTTACTATCACTTTTTAACAGGAATTTAAAATAACTAAGCGACCGACAGTAAGCGACGACTAGTTGCTGCCGCAAGTTCTGGACGACATTTTTTATATCTTTATAATTGTTATTTTTACCCGACTACGGCAAAGCCGAAAGGAAGGGTTATGATGTTTAACTACGGAAAATACTACGGAAATGTTAAAGAAGCGTGATGTTGTCGCCGCGCCGATGGACAGTGACTAGTAGTACCTATCTACTACATATTATACCTAGGTATAATATCATACCTAGGTACATTACATGTGTAGCTAAACAAAAATTATTTTTTACTTTTTAGTGTTTGTGGTTTTTGAAGTCGGTTTTATTTTTCATTTGAAAAATTCACAATTTTTAGTTGCCCCACTGTATTATAATATACTATGCCCAGTTAAAACCCTACTGTTTACTAAGCTATTACACTGATCGCGAGCAATTTGCTCTTATCTATTGAGGAGTTCTGTTCTCCATCTCTGAAGATATTCATCAGATCTTCACCAAATTTATATGGGACCACCTGCACAGTATATCCTTTCAAACAAAAAAAAATCTAAATCGGTCCAGGGCTCTTTGAGTAATCGGGGAACAAAACAAAAAAAGAATCCGACGAATTGAGAACCTCCTCCTTTTTTGAAGTCGGTTAATAAAGACTAAAATCGTACTTGTGACATGATATTTGACACACAAAGTTAAAATGGCGCGTGAGAAGTCATTTTAGGGTTCCGTACCTTAAAAGGAAAACGGGACCCTTAAAGGTTCACTTTGTTGGCTGTCTGTCTGTCCGTCTGTCGTGTCTGTCAAGAAAACCTATAGGGCACTTCACGTTGACCTAGAATCATGATAGGTAGGTAGGTAGGTCTTATAGCACAAGTAAAGGAAAGAAACCGAAAACTGCGAATTTGTGGTTAACTTCACAAAAAAAAAAATTGTGTGTCAAAATTCAAAGTAATATAACTATACCAAGTCGGGTATCATATGAAAGGGCTTTACTTGTACATTCTAAAACCGATTTTTGTTTATTTTTATGCTTAATAATAATTTTTGATTTATCGTCCAAAATGTCGGAAAACACCTAAGTACGGAACGTTCGGTGCGAGTCTGACTCGCACTTGGCCGGTTTTTATGCATTATATACCATTTCTATTACCTTATTTAGAGTTATGTGCTATCGACGCATACTGGGCTTCAATAGTCCATATAACACAGTTTAAGTAAAACGTAAACATATAAGATTTTAAACCTTAAGGGTGTCTGGGAGAGGGTCGCAACGACTCTTTAAGTGTCTGGCTATGCATGACGTGATTTCTAATTCTATTCTGAAGATAATATAAAAAAATATACTTTATACTTTAACATATATGATTGATTTGATTTTTATACCTTTTTTACCTGTTATCTTCCAAATCCACCATGATCCAAACTTCATAGCCACTGGTCGTTTTTCCCTGCGTTGATCTGGCTCTCTATGGGTTTAGTTTAACTTAACAAATTCTATTAACATTGTTTTTTTCTTGTTTACAGATTGAGATTTATCTTACTAGAAAATTGATGGATCCAAGCGAGGCAAACTTCCCTGAACTAAAGCTGAATTTAATGAATTACTTGTGCAAACCGGAACCGAAATCGGAATTAAGCCTTCGTATAACTGCACTTGAGATACATGAAGACATTTATACAGGACATCATCTGTTTGTGTCAACAATGTTCAATATATATGAACTGTTATTATAGTGGAGTAAACGAAGCATTTTCGTCAGAAGTCCTCAGAAACAGCTCCGATTTTGATGTTTTTTTTTAAATTGTAGTGTTTTATATAATATTTAAAATCAGAAACGTTTTGAAGCGGGGAAATAACTTTTATTATTTTTTAATCCATATGTATGATATTTATACATGAAGTCCAGTAAAACCTTATCTTCTCTTTGAGAGGTTGTAGAGGAGGTTAAATGCTATCAAATGACTTCTTAACACCTATACGCGTATAGAAATTATGACTCTGGTACAGTTTGGGGCCCTAACTGGAGAACCTATGAGGATTATTATTATTTTAGTACACAAAATTATTAATTGAGATGGCTGCCACTTAGAAACTTAGTAAAAAATTGGCACTATAACTTACTTTTTTTAAATAAATTTTTAAAGAAACAAATACGTATTTTTTTCTGAAAACGTAATAACTCAAAAACGGGTCCATTTTGCGCATAGGTGTTTAGAGGTCATTTGATAGCATTTGACCTCCTCTACAAACTCTCAAAGAGAAAGGTAACGTTTTACAGGACTTCATGTATAAATTTCATTCATATGGATTAAAAAATATCAAAAATTATTTCTCCGCTTCAAAACGTTTTTGATTTTAAATAATATATAAAAAACAGAAATTTTAAATAATCATCAAAATCGGAGCTGTTTCTGAGGACTTCCTAAGATTGACTATTTTACTGCTTTATTGACCCCACTATTATTTATTTAAATATTATAATCTACGGTAGTAAAATCCGCGATCTCATGTGTGTGCCTAATATTGTAATTAACTAATTAATAAGCTGAATCTAGAGTTATACCAAGGTACCAAGTAGGTTTTAGAGCCTATATATTTTGTACGTTTTTTTACATTGTGGATAAATAAATCAATTTTTTGAAAAGGAGGCATTTTCGAATTTCTGAAAGGCCGGCAACTCGGTGGTTCCTCTGGCGCTGCAAATGTTCATGGGTGGCAGTAATCACTGAACATCAGGTGACCCGCCTGCTCGTTTGCTCACAATTTTTTTATAAAAAGGCTATTTATATATATAATATATATAATATAGATATTCAACTTTGTTATTTGTTAACAAGATAAAGTTGAGGTAGAGAAGTAGGTACTTAGTTATATTGAAAAAATACGTAATAACCTTTGGGTTTACTTATTTATTTTCTACAGAAAAGATACATCTGAGTAAAACCATTTCGATGTTTGTTTCCATGATGATTAAATAGATACATCATTTATATATTAAATAAACACTTATCATTTATATTTTCGCTTACGCAAAATCAGTGTGTACCAGACACAATATACACTGTATAATTTATTGATATGTACAAGTTTTATTGCATTCCTTAAACTATTATTTATCTAATAATAAAACAAGTTTTGCCCTTTAGATATCCTATATTCTCTAAAAATTGATTGATTAACAATCCACGTCGCTTCAGCAAGGTACCTTGTTCGCAAACAGCGATACTATCAAATCTGACCATAACTTTTCTGTCATTTCGCAAAACGTACTTCATCCATTGACTGTTACGCCACGGTGTCACTGTCGGATACAGATTCAAACCAAAATAAATGATTTTGAGATATATTTTAGCGGTCAGTGGCGTTCGGGTTTGTGTAGGAAAATCCTCTGAAGGGTTCCTGATCCATAGAGCGAAGGACTTGTGGTTCGACCGCAGTGAGGCGCGGCCGCTCGCCTGTGAACGCTCGGTCGAAGTATTGCGTGTCCATTGGATGCCTCTGTAACAACATGTAGGTACGTTCAATGTTTTGCTTAGGATCACATTGACTATAGATACAAGAATTCTAGTCTTAGAATTCTGTGGTTTATTGAAAATTAATCAGTAACTTTCTATGACAAACAATATCCTAATTTAGGTATAAATAAAGAGGAAACCTATGCACGGAATTCTGCTCTAGTGTGACAAATCAAAATAAAGGGGGTGCTTCATATTATCTGCGCGGACAAGACTGAAGAAAAAATCGTGTGTTCTACTCAAAAAACCGGCCAAGTTCGAGTCGGACTCGCGCCTCGAGGGTTCCGTACTTGGGTATTTTTTTCGACATTTTGTACGATAAATTAAAAACTTATGCATAAAAATAAATAAAAATCTGTTTTAGAATGTACCTACAGGTAAAACCCTTTCATTATGATACCCCACTTGGTATAGTTATCTTACTTAGAAACTGTTAACACATTTTTTTTTTTAATGATGCAACCATAAATTCACGGTTTTCGGATTTATTTCTTTACTTGTGGTAAAAGACCTACCTACCTGCCAAATGATTCTAGGTTAACGGGAAGTACCCTATAGGTTTTCTTGACAGACACGACGGACGGACAGACAGACATAACAAAGTGATCCTAACTATAAGAGTTCCGTTTTTCCTTTTGAGGTACAGAATCTTAAAAATTCAATACTATAAAGAACGAAGAACTAACGGACGAGGGCAAAGACGTGACGTGGTCATAATTACTAAGACTTCTCATACGCGGGCACGGCCCTTAAGACTAAGAACTAAGATAAGAATCGTCAGAAACTACGATCATCTTTTCACACTCACCACACGAGGTTTGAATGGCGCCTCAAGCTCCCTTCTCTCCAATCTGTCCCATTGTATTTGCTCGAAGAACTTCTGGTCTCTGATGTCGCCGTGCATACACTCGGGCCCGCCCAGTCGCGTTTTGGCGTCTTTATCCAGTAGCTGAAAATATTATTTTAACTATCATCTGTTAATTAAAAAGATAAACTGCCACTTCCGACGAACTTTCCTGTTCATCGATCTTTGATGGTCAGCCATTTACTCGTCGCGACCAAATCACCGAGCCCAAACACGGCACATTATTACGTAAGACTAGATGATGCCCGCAGCTTCGCCTCGTGGATTGGTCAGATCCCCTGCAACATCAGGATTGAAGAGTTGGAATCCAAATTTTTTATGGAACAATCGATTAAAAAAAAACTACGCAAATCGGTTCAGAAATCTCGGAGATATCAGTGTACATAGACAGAAAAACTCTATTTTTCAAAGTCGGTTAAAAAAGTAGCCTATGTTACTCCTTGGTTACTTGTCTGTGAAAGTCCCGTCAAAATAGGTTTAGCCATTCCGACGATTAGCCCGTTCAAACAGACGACATTTTAATTTTATTTATTAGTAAGTACATATATAGATGCGGACTCGCAGACTGTCCTGGTAGCAGCAGGTTACGGTTCCTATAGTAGATATTTGATCTTACTACTCGCCCTCTAAACCCGAACTTAGGTACAATCAAATATAAATAAATCAATTGTATGTCTGAAATCTCTTCACCGGGCGGCCCAGAAACGATCTGATCATTCTTAAACGGCTGAATAATTTTCATCAAATATAGCCATCCCGCTCGATTTAACGTGTTACCAAGATGTCTTGCTTATGGCGGGACGTGCCGTTTTTAGTTACACATCTAGTCCCGGTCAGTAAAACCCTGATATTTACCTACCCTAGTTAATATGCTCAAAGACTCCGGCGAAAGGAAACGCGGGTAAGACGGCATCTCATTGCAGATGGACCAAAACAGCTCGTCTTCGTCGCAGCCACTGAACGGGCTCTGACCGATCAGCATTTCATACAGCAGCACACCGAACGACCACCAGTCCACGGTCTGGTTGTATTTCAGACCTTTGATTATCTGCAAATTGAAACGTTTTTAGTACTTACGGTGAGATTTTGATGCCCACTTTACGGTCTAAGATACTCGTACATCTCTTACCAAAATCAAAATATTTTTTATAAATGTTGATAAGATCGTTGCATCATCATCATCGCATCTATAGCTGGCCCACTTCTCGGAATGAGAAGTGTTAAATCATCCGCCATAGGTCACAATACAGCATACTTAAGTGCGGATTGGTAGACTTTACACACCTTTGAGAATATAACTGAGAACTGTCAGATGTTTTCCTTCACCGATAAAGCAAGTAAGTTCAAAAGGACCCCAAAGATGAAGTTGTTATCACTAACTTATCGCCGCTATCTACGGGTTGCCTAATATTATTGATACGAGTTAAAGTTCATAAATAAAGATTTTTTGTTTGGAACTTGGAAGCATGCAAACGCGAGCAGGCGGTAAAATGTTCTTAACTTTTAGGGGTCTGTACAGAGTTTTAGGGATGGCCATTGTAGTTAAAACCTTACCTCAGGAGCCATGTAGTCTGGAGTGCCACAGAAAGTATCCGCCGTCTTGTCCAGGTATATCTGCAACTTGCACATGCCGAAGTCTGCTATCCGCACGTGACCGTCAAAGTCCAGTAGAATGTTGTCCAGTTTCAAATCCCTTTAAATTAATTATCATAATAGTCCACTGTCCGTTTAATTTATAGCTTAAGTAGTAAGTATGGCAAAAAGACGTAAAGCTAGGAGACAGGTAGGTATACACTATCCTTATTATCATCATCATGATCAACTCATCGCCGACTCACTACAGAGCACGGGTCTCGGAGTGAGAAGGGTTTTGTGGGCAGACTTTCCACACTATTGATAACTGACATGCAGGTTTCCTGACGATTTTTTTCTTCACTGTTAAAGTAGTATACGTATAAGTCATCGGTATAAGTACTATACTTTTAACTAGGTACTCCATGTTCGCGCAGTTTTTTTAGGGTGTTTCAAGCTTATTTTATTGAAACAAATAATAATTAACTTAAGATTTTTTTTCTCTGCATATTGCAAATAATATGTTCTATTTTTATGAATTCTTAATTTATTTTTAAATGAAGAAAAATAATCCACCAAAATGACAGTTTTATATGTCAGTAATTTTGTAAAATTATAATTTTTTTGTTTGTATTCTTATAATATAAAAAAATCAAAAAAGATTTTTGTCTTCCATTTTAGTAGTTTAGGACTTAACTTTAGTAAATAATATATCTCTTTTTTTTGTTAATTGAACAAGTAACTTTTGATGTAGTGAGCGTCAAAGATTACACGAAACCCAAAATTCAATATTCGTCTTTGGTATTTTAGGCAATAAGAAAAAAAACTATCAATAAATTGCAAAGTGTTGTCTTCCAATTTAATAAAACAGAAAATTTTCTACAATGTAGCATAAATACGTTTTTAAGTAAATGCAGGGATTAACTAAATATAAGGGGTCAAAATTGCTCAAAAATGGCTCAGAGGGTATAAATCCTCTTAACAAGGGTCAATTGAAAATTTATAACACCCCCGACAAGTGAAGGTTACAGTAACTAGAAAAGAGCTGATAACTTTCAAACGGCTGAACCGATTTTCTTTAATTATAGCTAAGAACACTCTCGATCAAGCCACCTTTCAAACAAAAAAAAAAACTAAATTAAAATCGGTTCATTAGTTTTGGAGCTACGATGCTACAGACAGATATCAGACACACGTCTGATAACTGTCTCCTCTTTTTGGGTCGGGGGTTAAAAAATCCGGTATCATACCTGTACACAATTCCTCTCTTGTGAAGGAATTTGAGCCCGGACACTATTTCAGCGGCGTAGAACCTCGCCCTCACTTCCGGGAATCGTCCACTCTGCTGGATGTGGAACATCAAGTCGCCGCCGTTCAGGTATTCCATCACGAAGAACAGGTGGGACTGAAAAAATGGAATATTTTTTTAATTAGATTTTTGTAGATTATACTAGCAATACAACCGAAAGTGTGTTTGTTGGTTTATTGGTTTGTCCTTCAATCATGTCGTAACGGATCAATGTGATTTTTTCATGGGTGTTAGTGACCTGCAGAGAATGTAGGGTGCTTTTTATGCCGGAAAATTGAAGAGTTATAAATCCAAGAGGAGCAAGTTGCGGTCATCAGCTAGTCTATATGAATTAATAGTATAAAGAGGAAAAATTTGTTTGTTCAAATATTATTCTTTGACCATTAGAAAGCTAATTTATACAGATGTAACATAGGCTATAAATTATATAAGCACCGTGGACAAAGTCGCGGGAAAAAGATAGTTATAAACTGATAATTCAGTCTTATTTTTTAGTTTACTGACGTTTTACCGTAACGGTAATAGCTTGGATATGGACAATGGACATCAAAAAGATCTATTGGCAATCTCTGGTGTGAAGAGTAGTGCTAGTCGTTTAGCATCATCATCATCATCTCAACCCAACGCCAACCCACTACTGAGTACGGGTCTCCTTTTAGAATGTAAAGGTCATAGTCTGCCAAGAACTTTGAGTGAGAGAGAGAGCTTTGAGAGCTATGTAGGCACGTTTCATCACGATGTTTTCCTTCAATTAAAGCGTTAACTCCGAAAAGTTAGAAATGCGTGCGCGGGATCGAAGTTCGAACCGTATCTCACAAATCTTATTGAAGTCTTAACCAAAAGAATATCACAACTTAGGCATGGTCAGCATACTTTGCCCGATAATACCTAATTTTGCATGGGTTCGTTGTCTTCCGCTGTTGAAATTCCCGATATGTAGGTACCTATCTTATTCAGCGGCATGTATATATTTATCGGCAAAAGGCAGGCAACTTACATCAGTCTGGAAAGTTGCGAACAAATGACAGAGGTAAGGGTGGTTGGTGCCGAGCGCGAGGACTTTCCTCTCAATCAGAGTGCACTCCACGTCATCGTCTTCCAGTACAACGTCTTTTTTCAGGCATTTCACGGCGTAGTAGTATTCTGTACCTCGGAGCTCTGCTAACATTACCTGTAATTTAGTGCATAGTATATAAATGTAATGAATAAAGAATGATGGCAACAAAATAGAAATGTACCTACCTACTTACCTATCTCAAATGAAAGCTACCTACTTTGCCACAAAAACTAGCCGCGTAAACAGAGATAGAGTCAGTTGAATACAGACCGTACGTAGGTAGGTATATTTACTACTAGCGACCCGCCCCGGCTTCGCACGAGTGCAATGTAGACTATCGCAAATTAACATGAATTGTTTGTGATGATGATAAGCCTAAATTCATAAGAAAAACTTTACTAATGGTATATAATATAAGTGTTAGGGCCTTTTCAGTGCGACGCGGATGGCCTGCGCGGAGGTCCGCGGCGGACGGTGGGGTGTATGAAACCTCAACAGCGCGTTCAGAGCGACGCGGAGCTGTCCGCGTCGCGGAGTTGTTGAGGTTTCACATTTTGCCGTCCGTCGCGGGCGTCTGCGTGGGTCGTCCGCGTCGCACTGAAAAGGCCCTTAGTCTAAAATCTAAGTAGATTGCAAAACTATGTTACGCGCGCGCCAGAAGGAACAAAGTATAGAGTGATTAGGTACCTATAGATATTTAGGTAAGACGTGTTTATTGGTAATTACAACATGATGGCCTCTTATATGAAATAGTATGATTACAGTTTTGATTTATTTAGCAGGAAATATTACGTAGGTACTTTGTCAAATGCGCGATATTGTCGTTATTTTCGTTTTAATCGAAATAAATGGGAGTTTTCTCCGTATTTCTGGCTCGGCGTCAAAGGCATTTGGGCCAAGCAGCGAGATACCGGGAACACATTGATCTCGTGCTAAGAAACTCAAAAGTTACATATTATGTCTTACTAGATGATGTCCGCGACTTCATCCGTGTGAATTAAGATTTTTTTTAATGTCGTGGAAACTCGTTGATTTTTCGGGATAAAAGGTAGCCTTTTTGACTCTCCAAGATGCAAATTATCTCTGTACCAAGTATCATAAAAATCGGTTAAACGAATGGGCCTTGAAGAATTCCGTGGGATCTCTTTGATTATCCGGGATAAAAGTAGTCTTTGTCCGGGATGTAAACTAATTCTACCTTATCAAAATCGGTCAAACGTATGTGCTGTGAAAAGTTAGCTGATAGGCAGACAGACACTTCCGCTTCATTATCATAATAGTAGTATTGTTTAGAAAAAGAAAAAGGTCTGATTTAGCGGAAATAATTACCTAAACACAGTTACATCGTTTAGGTGTCTAAATACATAAAGACTGAAAACTTCTTGACTGTTGTTAAGAGGCCAACGTAATGGGGCATCGCTTATGAGATCGTCTGGTCACGACTATTTAGCACGCCTACCAAGCTATCCTACTTATAAAATAATAGAATTAAATCTCTTTCCTTTATTTCTTCAGAATGGTGCAAACAGGAGTTATTTTTAATAAGTTAATCTATTGTATTCACGAGGCCGATGACACGTGGCGAGCGACGTTTTAAATGTGAGTAGTGATGTCGACACCAGAAATAGCCCGACTAGAGTTGTAATACTTGCAGGGCAGGTAAAGGAGACAGCGAGTGGCAAGATGCCATTATGTTCTGCCAGCTTACGCTCCTTATGGATTAATCACATTTATCACGACTGATGCACGTCACAGGTAACGTGGTCTGTTGGACCTACGTAGAAAAATAAACCGTGTTGTGCTGATAGGTAGGTATAGAGATTTGAGTAGGTAGGTCCTAAGTCCTTGTAGGTACCTATAACGATTTAGAATTTTTCTAGATTTTTCAGCGACTTCCAAAAAAGTTACTGGATCTATGCATGGCTTAGTCAAAGACTCTTTCATATTATAGGTAGGTACTCGTAGATATTCAATATCATAACTGGCTAGCCTGGTCCTAGAATAAACATAAGTGAAACAGTCATCTTTAAAAAAAATACAATAACTAGTTACCTGCTACCCGTTTTTATTTAAATAAAAAATAAAACATGGTAGGTACTTAACAAGTATTTTAATAAAAAAACGATGAATCCTACATGTGTAGGTTCTTATTTGTAAGTAGATATATTTATGGGTAGTTAAAAACTACGTAAGTGACGTAAGCGTTGGATCTAAGAGCTGAAATAGGACTCCGCTTCCGCATTATTACTATCCCAAGAAAATCTCTACCATTAGGCATGTGATTAATGCCGAAGAGAGAGTTAACTAAAACATAAGAGTTATGTAGGTACGCCAAGTGCCAATGCAGTAGCGTTCCGGTACGACGCCATGTAGAAACTAGAAATCAATACGTAGGTTTTGCGTCTTCATTCCTCATACGCATGGCTAAGGTTTGGAATACTCTTCCGCGATCTGTGTTTCCTACCAATCCCATCTTAGACCACATCATCACTTTCCATCAGGTGTGATTGTGGTCTTAGCGCTTACCTGTAGTGAATAAAATAAAAAAAAGGTACCTAAGGGGAAGGTATGGCTTCCGTGTTAGACTGCATTATAACTTGATGAGATCGCAGTCAACAGTTACCTAACTTGTAACCGAATAAAATATATTCTTGCACGATCAGTGTCCCCTAAACTAATACCTAAGTAGGTAGGTACCTAAGTGACCGACAGAGATGATTTCATAAGTTTTGCTTTTTTTTTTGAGTACGGAAAAGTAGGTAAATAAATTTATTTACCTACTTGTTATATAAACTGTTATAAAAATATATGTGCCCCACTGAGACTGTTCTTAATCGGGTTCATCGTACTCAAACATTTGATATAAATATAATAATTTGACATTTCCTGCAACCGAGACTCGAGACCAAGTCGAAACGGACTTTGTATTATTAATTATCGATAGAATGTTGTCACTGGCCCTGTTTTGAAATCTTCTTAAAAATGAAATCGCTATAATTTCTCTTGGTCACACCATATACCTAACTTGAGAACGACTGGACCGAATAGGATAATTCTTAATTTATTGGGTTTTTGTAATTGTAAGACTAGGTTTATATATGAAAGAATTTTTTTGGAAAACTTCACGGGAAAAGTCAGTTCCCGTGGGACGCGGACCAAGTCGCGAGCAAAAGCTAGTAGCTTGTACACACAGAACACCCCCTACTTGTACATAAGCTCTGAAGTAAACATTTTTTCTCACGTTTATTACATTCAAATGAGCGAAACGAGGTTTTGCAAATATTTGTAAGATTTATCCAACACATTATTCAAAATTAACGGATTACCTATTTATACCGTAGTACTTTGTGATTGTGAGTTTCAGGTAATACTGATTGTGATTATGCTTAGCGAGGTAAGGAAGGTCATTAATGTAAATGAGGAACAAAAACGGTCCTAAAATAGAACCTTGTGGGACCCTTATTTTACAACTGATCCGGAATATCACTTTCCATTCACGTCTACCTTTTGTATTCTATTCATCATCAGCTGTATCTCGAGTGCTACTCGTAGTGAACATCTTTTTAAAAAACTTTGGTCTTTCTTTATAAAAACATTTTTTTAAACAATACGAACAATATGACTTTGGAATTGGAATTCTATAAGATTTGGACCCAGGGTCTCTGTCTCTCTCTCCATCTGTCTAATGGTTTCTACTTTCTTCTTGAACAGACATAAACTTTGACAATAGTGAAGATGTGATGATGTTCTTTGCGTCTGATGGAATAGGCGCATCTTTCAACAGCTTCATAATCTTAAAATTCGTCGCAAGTTTGTGGTGCCGACACAAAAGTGTTTTGTTGTAGGCGATAGCCAGTTTTTTTCTTGGCAAATTCTCTTGCTTTATGTTTTGTATTTATTTTTAGAACGATATGTTCGCATTCATTTTTAACCGACTTCAAAAAAAGGAGGTGCTCAATTTGACTGTATGTTTTTTTTTTTTTTTAATTTATGTTTGTTACGCGATTTTTTGTTTGGTAGGTCATACTTTAGAGCTTGTCCCATTTTCCATTTTTGTCTAGTGAAGATTTGATGAATATCTTCGGAGATAAAGAACAGAACTCCTCAATAGATAAGAGTAAATTGCTTGCGATCAGTGTAATAGCTTAGTAAACAGTAGGATTTTAACCAGGCATCTAGCATATTTTAATACAATGGAGCCACAAAAAATTGTGAAATAAAAAATTTGCAAAATAAACCGACTTCGATAACCTTGTTTTTTGATGTACCTAGGTACAAGTGTTTATGAATTCCGAGTGATTTAATTTAAAATACCCTTATAAAACTAAAATAAGATTAAACTAAATCAATAAGATCGAAGTATACGGCACGCCTCAACTATAGGTACCTAGGCACGTTGAAGATCGCATTCACTTCTATTTAGGTACAAGTGGGCCAACAGCAATGAAAGAAAATACATTAGTCTTAAAATATTATGTATTCATTTGAAATATCTACTCGTATGTTCACCAAACAGCTCAAAACAATGGCGACAAAACGAAAAGTGAGTGTGGGACGTCCACTGATATTATACAATGCTGCGTAGGCACCTACTCGCTACTTATTTAGTATTTTTATGAAAAAACTAGATCATGAAATATAAATGTATGAGGGTTAAACTCGGAAATAAATCGGAATATATTCGACTAGTTTCGAACCCATCTGGGGTCCTATTTCAGTCTCCTTGAGGCCTATTGAAAAATGACCCCGGTTGGGTTTGGTTATACTCCGACAAACACGTGAGTTTAGTAGCTATCATACATTCATGTTACTTACTTACAATGAATATCACTTACGATAGTTTAGACGTTAAAAAACTAGATGATGCCCGCGACTTTTGGATTTATGTTTATCAAAAATCCCTTGGAAACTTTTTGACTTTCCGGGATAAACCGCAGCCTATAACCTATGTTAGTTTCAGGGTTGTAAACTATCTATGTACTAAGATTCGTTAAAATCGTGAAAAGGTAATAAAATACAGACAGTAGACATACTTTCGCGTTTATTTAAATTTTAGTATGGAAGCGTGGATTAATTTACTCACCTTACCGAAGCTTCCTTTGCCCAAAACCCTTATAAACTGGAAATCTTCGATTGTGTATTTCCTGAAGCGTGGGATGGTCCTGGCAGGAGGCGTGAACCGTCCAGTTTTCCGGAACAGGTCATAAGCCGTCGAATGCTCTGTAATAATTTTATTTATAAGTCCTACAAGTGCTACTTTCTGTTTAACTTAGTGATTATATCCGATTATTATTATTATCACCGGCGATGGAAACTGGTATTACGTATAAAATTTTCATAGGTAGGTACCGGATTATTAAATATTTATAGGATTCTAGCATTTTATGAAAGCGCCCAAAGTCATAACAATTAATTCAAGTTTCTATTTTTATTATTAAAGTTTATTTAAGCCATGATTTTATTATTTGTAAGAAGAAATAAGTAAGTAGGTATATTACAAAAGAAGAAAATAATCCGTTTTATGGTATTTTTAAGTACGTAGATATAGCTACCTAATATTGAAGTCGCAAAGTGGAATATTATATTGGCCAGTCCTTTTCTAAGGTTGTAGGTCTAGATATACCTAGCTAGGTATTAAAAAAATAATATCACACACAAATCCGAAAATTTTCCCAAGTAGGTACCTGGTAAATCTTCTTTGCTGCCTGATCCACCAATCACTATACAGAAGTAGGTTTGATAATCCTATTTTTATATTGTATTTTTGTTTCAGATACTTTACTTAGTTCAAAATTATTTAGGTAAATTATCTCACGAACTAGTGAGTAATTGATTTTCAAAACATAAAAACCATAAGATAATACGAGTACCTATTATGATTCATCATCACGAGAACTATGCTTTCAGTTATGCTGTTTTGTAGGTAGATAAGTAGAAAATTCACGTGCTCTTTAAAAATACCAGGTTCATGCAGTATCAAGGTCATCTTATTAAAGAATGCAATATTTTAATTAAGTGGTTTAATAAAAGGCATCTCGGAACATATTTTGTTTATATTTTTCGAAGGAATCCTCCCTTTTGATGCTAGTAGGTATGAAAGGTGAAGTTTCTTGTGTAAATAAATAAATATTAGATATTAAGTAAGTTTATAAGTAGGTAGTTTTCATCTTATACAATAGATAACAAAGTCAAAAAATCTGTGGTTATCACGAAATTAAATCTACACATCCTTAGCTTTAAAAACTTAAAATTTGTGTTGAACAGTTATGAGTTTTACGATGCTTTAAAATAAATAAGCATATAAAGGCAAACACTAGCAAATATTAATAAATAAAATTAAAGTTCAAATAACTTTGTTGTACGTAGGAACCGTCTTATGCCATATTTTGTGCTACGGTGGTGCTACGTCATCATAACTCTACCCATTACTTTCTACATCCATGCCTCGACCACCGAGAGGTTCTATTGTGTTTTTACATAAGTTCCGATTGCTCTCAAAAAACCGAACGAACACATAAACGAATTAACCTAGGCTACAACCCGCAATCAATAAAAATAAAGTATAGGTACGTCAAGTTACCATAACTTAAATAGAAATAAAAATAAGACGGTTTTCTAAATTGCAAGGTTAATATAAATAGTAGATAGGTATACGAGCATCTAAAAGAGTGTAATTATTTAAAGTTTTAACAACTAAGTATTAAAAAAAGACAATGAGCAGGTATTGCAATATTATTTGAATAAAAGTGTCTAGTACATATTAATTTATGTGACCAAACATTTAATTATACATCGGTGATATTTGAACTTTCTTATGATAATTTTTTTAGTTTAAAATTTTTCACAACATGTTAGGTAGGCGGAAACTATAGATGTGGGATGAGAAACACTCAGCACCCCAAGAGAAAGTCCTAACGTGCTGCTAGCGTCGTTATTTTTAGCCGCTTTCGAAATACAGTTCACTTTTTGCCAATTGTGTCAGGAAGCACAAATTTATTACATACGAACTAAAAGTTCTTCTTGAAATAGAGTTTATCGAGTAGCTTGTTTGCATGGACTAAAATAAACCTGACGCTTCACAGAAATAGAAAAATATACTTAGGTGCCTATTTGAAGAGATTTTTAAATAAAATTGGATGGTGCGATGTTTATTAAATTGTTAAATAGAATAATAGACTTTCATGAAACGTGTTATGGAGTTAAGGCGGCAGTGTAAGCAAAGCTTTCATTTGTAAGAAGAAAATATGTAGAGTTGAAGGACACCCAGATGAGATAAGTTTGTCCGAGCTAGTATTTGTTTCCTTACCCAACTCTTGTTCTAAGACGTCGTGGGTAAATGTTTGGGGAGGTGTGGCGCCTGCCGAGGTACTGGGGTTGTCTCCACCTGCAGATAAACATTATAAAACTAACTGCCCAAAGACAATTTAGGGCATCAAATTTCTTACATTATCGCCATGCCTGGGAAACAGAGATCGTTGTCACAATACAACTAACTACTTACTTAGTATTTTATAAACAGGTACCTATTATGTCTGAGATTCTCATAAGATTGGCTCAAGAATTTTAAAATAAATAAATAGTAGGTAAGTACACACTTCAAAAGAATTTATAGCTCAGTTAAATAGTAAAGGTACCTACTATTTAGGCTAAATAAACTGAGTTAAAAACCTGTCTCTTCACTCAGAAGAAAAATTCATAAACTCAAATGTTTAGTGTGTGTTCAAATGTATAAAAAATCCAAAAATATAGCACCTTCAACAATATATTAATTTGGTCTTTGTATTTTTACTGTTATAAATATTTGTTTGGTCTTTTTTTATCGACGATCTAGTCAAATATCGCAAAATTGCCGTAAAACAAAACTCCCAACGAGCAATGCCAACAAAGAGTCTGACAGTCTGGATGGATAAAAATACCTACGTAACGTTTGAAGCCCCGCCAAATAAATCGGCGATCATCGTAACTTTCGATTGCACTCGAGAACTACAAGGGCTGGCATTGGCTGTATACGATGATTGATCTAACTGTGTCATAAAATATGCTGACCAATTGACCAATTCGTGGCTTGGAAATAAATATCATTATGACCAAAGTCTTCTTAAAAGTATGATTCGATAAAATCTACACAAATTCATTAAATTCACTAAACATTTAAAAACGGCTTTCTTTATGACTTTTATTTTGTTTGAAAAGTAAAAATGTACGTAGGTGTACAATGTACATAGCAAAAAATAGAAAGTCTTTGTTAATTTCAGTCGCAACGATTCTATTAATTCTGTACAGTACAGGTGAGCAGGAAGGTACTGGCTTCTATCCAGAGAGCGGCAGCCGCATTGTGCGCCCACGCGACGCGCCATAACATAAACAAACATGTTTTATCCGAAACTGTTATGGAATAAATTATATTATGCATAGAAGACATAATATATAATACTGTTATACATATGAATATTGCTTTTATTTCAAACAAACCTTTCTTTGATGTCGTTCGAGATGCCAATGCTTCCACAAGGAGTCGTTGGTTCACTCCACACAAATTTGCCGTTAACTTTTCACATTTTCGATGACAGTTAACATCGCAGTCTACAACAAATAGAGCCATGTTGCGGGTTAAGAGTTAAGACTCTTTTTAATATTTGGACACTTGCTCCGTGCTGTTCCCTTCCTGTGTAGGTACTATAATGTGCTTTAAAGCCGTGCAAAGCATGCGTGCATCGGTGTGTATTTTATATACAAGTTAGTAATACATATAATATTGTTTAACATTACCTTTTTTAGCGTGTAGAAAACCTGATGGCGAAGTTGGTGCTGAAGAATCAAAGCCCGAGTCAGCAGAGCCCGTTGATGTTCTTCCATCAGGATTGTTTTCACATTCGCGATATTCAGCTGAACCATGACTAGATCCTGATTCACCTTGATCTTCATGCCCGTCTTCTTCTGTATCTTCCGATGAATCGTCGTCAGATGATTCAGAAGAAGAAGAAGAAGAACGAATTGTTTGAGGGTTTCGTTTTTGAAGAGGGCGTGGTGTAGCAATAAGTGTTTTCAGTGCCTTTTCTTCTTTAGCAGGTTTTTTATTAGAGAACACTTGCAAGGCATCTGTAGATGAAACGGGCTTGTCTGTTATTTCAGGTTTAGTTTCTGTCTCTGTGGTCTCATTTTTTTGTATTTGTGAATTGCTTGTACTTTTTTCTTCTATATTTATATCATTTTCTTTCAGTAGTATTTTGTTATCTTGATCAACTAGCAAGTTTGAATTTTTTATTTTGTCATCTGTTTTTGCTGCTTCTACCTTACCATCTTTTTTATTTTCCATATCAGTATTTTCAATTATTACACTTGCTTCTTTTGGTGAATTTGAAGAAGTCGATACCACGTCTGGTTGCTCAGCTTTTATCTCAAAAATTTCAGTAATTCCATTATTCTCATCTGTCTCCTTCGATGACTTATTGATGGGAAATTCGATAGTTTTTTTCTCAGGTATGTTATTTTTAGATACATCGATTATCGCAGTATCGGGAGATAGCTCAGCGTTATTTTCAATCGGGATTGTACGAACTTTTTCAAACTCATCTTTAAGATTTGTTTCGTGGCCTATATCAGAAGATATAACATGTTTTTGTTCTATTGTAATTAAGTCTTGCGTGAGATTAGGTTGAGATGTACTTGATATATTATTCGATTCCTTTTCATTACTTATGCTTGATGTTTCTTTTAAATGATCTATTAAATTCGCTTCTGGTATTATAACGTTCTGATTTTCAATAGATTGTTCCTTATTCAAACTCTTTTTTCGCTCATCAATATTGGATTTCTTACTATCCTTGGATTTTGTGATATTTTTTGTGTCTTCTGATATACCTTTATTTAAAGTGACTTTGGATTTCTCCATATCCTCTGTAAATTCTATTCCCTGATTATTTATGTCTTTTGAATTATTTACATAGTTGTTTTCTTTTTTATTGTTCTCGCCTGATTTGCTAGTCTTATTTATGCTTAGTGTTTCTTTTAAATCATTCATTGAATTTGCTTGCGGTACGGAAATATTTTGATTTTTACTAACGTTTTCCTTATTTAAACTCTTGTTTTGGTTTCCAATATTGGATTTTTTACCATCCTTCGATTTTGTAACACTTTTAGTATCTTCTGCTGTATTTTTATTTAAAACTACTTTCGATTTCTCGATATCTTCTGCGTATTGATTATTAATGTCTCTTAAATTATTTATACAGGTGTTATCATTTTCACTATTCTTCTCTGATTTGCTAGTCTTACACATTCTCATATTAAGATTTGATTTCTCAGATTTTATAAAGTCAGGAGTAGCTACAACTTTTTTATCATTTAAAATATTTTCATTGGTTTTAACATGTGAAGAAGAAGAAGTATTTTCGATAACTTCGGAATAATTTATATCTTTTACAGTAGAAGTATTTGTCAATTTTTTGTCATGAATATCGATTTTAGTATTTATTTTTCCTTCTAATTTATTTATAGGTGCATTTATAATCTCATTTTCTTTTCTTGGTGTACAAATTTTCTTTGCCTCTTTAATTGTTTCTACACAATTTGCATTAGTTACCTCTTTGAATAGTGGCTTATCTACAATTTCATTTTTTTCTGTATCAATATCGCAAGTTTCTTCTTCTGGGAACCAAAATAGTAATCGTTTACTCCGTTCTTTAGCTTCTTCTAAGTTTTGTTTTCTTTGAATTAAATATATTGTTTCTCTTTTTCCAATTTTTTCCCAAAAGTTTCCATCTTCAGGTTCTGGGGATGTTAAATTTCCAGTATCTTCTAGAGGTGTAGATTTATCCTTAATTTTTGATTTTATACTTTTTCTATGCCCTTTTGTTGTTTGTAGGTTTACATTTGGTAAATTCTTATCTTTCCCATTATTATGATCTACTTTTTTCATACTTGTATCTTCCTGGATATCTGCTTGTGGTTTTACTTGTTTTTTCAACTTAACACTTTTTCTTCGACCTTCAATTTCAGTTGAAATTTCATTTAAGGGGTTTTCGTCTACTCTACTACTAAATATAATATCTTTTTTACATGGCCGAGACGTTTCTTCAACAGTAACATTTTCAACGAAAAATTTCAATTGAGGAGTTGTCGAAGTAACTTCTACAGTTGATGTTATTTTTGTTTTGATTTTAGGTTTCAATATTTTATTCATGTCTATCTTTTCTTCAGCAGGTAATAAATTTAAAGCCTTCGCTTTTTTGGGAATTTCTTTGATACAATCTAATTTACGGATATTATCACCAGAGGAACATTTTCGTAAGCTCCTTCTTTTTGAGAATATTTGCTCCTTATTGTCTTTTGATGCAAGGAGATCGTGCAAAGAGTGGTCTGATTGTGTTGTGGTTAAGCGATTTTCTTGATGAGATAATTTTCTTATTTTAGTGTCTTTAGGCTCCAAGTTTATATCAGTAGTGAGATTATCATTAGCTCCAACTTTACTTAAATCTAAAGATGCAGTACTTAAATTCTCTCTCCTAATTAATGAATCCAATAAAGAAGCTTGTTCAGCCAGAAGCTCCATCGAGCAACGTCTGTCCACAGATTTGTTTGGGAAAGTTATTACATCATCATTATTTAACTGTACAGAAGATTTTTCGTCATCTATGAGAGTTTTAGGAGAAATTTTTGTACAGTTATCGTGTTCATCGTCAACTTTTTCTTTCAAGGTAAATTTTTCTACTAATTTAGCTCCCAATGATTTCGTTTCTTTTTGTGTTTTATATGCCAAATCATCGGCTAATTTTTCTCTCCATTTCTTTGATTCTGTTTGATTTTCTGTTTTGGGCGAATCGTTATTAGTGGCTTTATTTGGTGCTTCAAGAGGCTTGCGCGGAGAATCTCTTTCTTTTCTTTTTACAGTGTGTAGTCTTACTACTGCCCGATCGCGTTTAATGGTAGATCGTCGAGGACCAGGTGACGTGTCAATACCAGTATCAGGTTTGTCATGTCCGTTTTCTTTATTAGTTAAAGGACTTTCACGTCTCGGTGGCAACCCTGTAGGTGTAGTCGAATTTGAACTTAGTAATTTCTTACGATATTTGTCTCGAGATACGTCAATATCTGCAGTATTAATGTTAATAGGCCGTGAGGTATATGTGGATGGCACATAGCTTCTACCTGATATAGGGATCCTTCTAGGACTATTTATTCTAACCGGGCTCGAGGTGCCTTTCTCTGAGATAGGACTTAGCATCGGTGAATACGCACGACCACCACTCGTTAACCATCGCGAACTAAGGGGCGCGCGAGAGTATCCTCCAAGAGATGAATGAGAACTGTAACTTCCACCGGGGTTGAGATAAGAAGCACTGTACGAAGATCCGAATGGAGAAGCTGCACTACTATAACTATACGGCGAACTTGTGTAAGCCGAAGATCCACTGTAATACATGTTGCTTATATGATCGGAAAACAGAGGCATAGTACCGCGATAAACTATGAACACACGACAATTTAGCCCGCCGACGACGCCGTCGGGCGAGCGCACGGTTCAGACTGATCGAAGCGCGTGCGCCGCGCACCTGCCTCCCGCCCACTTGACTCCCGCCTCGTGAACCATTCGTATGATTGATTGATGACGTAAAAATATTGATTCTTGCTATCTCTGGTTAGACATCTCAATACTTTCTATTTAAATAATGATTCAGCAATTTTTTTAGTTTTAAATTATTTATCTCAAAACAGCTTAATGCATTTGTTGGCTCGACTCTGGTATAGAAAGACGAAAATAAATCATAACACGAAATCCATATATTTAGCGTCAGCAGTATGCCTAGTTTAAATAGTATACTTTCATGCTCAACAATTAAGCCAAATTACTTAAGGGTATATATTTACTATTTAATTATTGAATTTTTAACTGTTTCTTGCATTTACTATTTATTTAGTTATATTTTTGTAGTACATAATTGTTAATCTTCGTGAACATATGAAACAAATTCATTACTTTTGTTTCTTCCTCATCTTCACAAACTCCTCCCTCTTTTACCATCCGAGCCCACAGCCGTTTCAATAATGATATATTTTTTTGGGAATTTTTGTCTGTCTGTCTGTCTGTACGCGAATTATGCGACCACTACGGAACGAATTTGAATGAAATTTGGTACAGTGGTAGCTGATACTATGGGTTAATTAATATATAGAGTAGTTTTTATCCCGAAAAAAATTAGGGATTCTTCGGGATACGGGATCTAAGTTTTTATCGACTTTACTCCATAACTCCGTCAAAGACTCGATTTTCACAATTCTTCTTTTTTTTACAAAGGTTTCACTGTCAGGTTAGTACAATGTAAGTTTGGTGAAGATTTGATGATCATTTTCGGAAATAGAGGATCGAACTCCTCAACGGATAAAGCAAAACGATTAGTAAAACAGTAGAAAGTTGACTCTTAGTCATAATACAACACATTTAATATACCACATTCATACCCATTTCTTGTCTATGGAATTGGTAGGCTCCCCATGCGAAGCCGGGGCGGGTCAACTAGTGTGCAATAAACCAATCTATTTTCCCTCGGTCGAGCTCTATGCAATTACTAAGGTCTTAACAGTGAGCCAATATTGTTTATCTATAGATATGTATTTATCCTATGCACAATTTTGCGTCAAAACTCCAAGCATCCCTACGGCCCAAAAATTAATACCAAACGTGTCGTAGATCTCATACGGTATGTACAATGGAGTCGACTCGGATTGCAATCTCTAAGACCCATTACGCACGGTCGACTAGTCGCCCGGCAACTCGGTTGACGTTAGAATCTGTAATTTATATGGAAGTTACCGTGTGTAAGCGCTGGGAATCGCGGCATTTTCGTGCGTATACAGTATACACACGGCCACTTCCACATAATTTGCAGATTCTAATCAGGCGCCGTCGACCGAGTTGCCGGGCGACTAGTTGACCGTGCGTAATGTTTCCCATCGCCCTTACCCTTAGAAAATTTTGATTTTTCAGGTAAAGTATCCTTGTAAGTCTGAAAGAATGCAAGCTAGCTCTTCCAAATATCGAAAAAACAAGTAATTTATCTCATTGCATTTCAACTGAGAATATTTTTTTTTTTTAAATAAATCAAACAAAGTGATTTTTTTATGGGAATTACAAAACCTAAACCTGAATTTTAGTTAATGTTAGAATGGTAATATAATATAAAACGTTACATAATTTGTGACTTAAGTATTTTGTAACAATTTCTCAATTTTACTGTGCACTTTAGGCAGCTTGTAGAGACTACGGATACGCTACGGATAACTTGGTGCTACGATGGTAGCTAGTACCCGCGTAGCGACAAGCGTAGCACGAAATATTTAGCGTAGCACAAGTTTCGCTGGAATGCATTGTACATAATTTATTATCTAATGGAAAACAGTAAAAACTATTTCTATTCAAAGCGCTTTTGGATAATTAAATTTAAATCTACCCAGTGTCGTTAAGCTAATCGCACATTAATTTTTATAATTTTTATGGTAGTGTTTAATTACCTACAGTTACACATAGGTACAGGAATGTTTTTACATACAGGAAATTTTTAAATATTTTTTAAATACTTATCAAAAATTGTGAAACCGGCAGGATTCGAACCTGCGTCTTCTGGGTTCGCGCCCGACACTCTAACCGCCAAGCCATGGTTGCACACACATTACTAGTCTAGCATAAATTGCCCGCCCCTCGGGAATACTAATTCCTGAGGTCATATCTAGGACGGCGATATTACAACTATATACGGTACTGTTTAAGTATTCTGTAATATTACTGTCCTATGTTAAATTCGCCCTGCGGGAATTAGTGTTCCAGAAGGGCGGACAATTATTCTTGCAGCTTCCTAGATCTGCTGGCAGGATTAGTGCAGTCAAAATTTTTCCCATCAAATTGTTTATTTCCTTTTTTTTTAAATTACATATAATTAATATATTTCAATTTATACAATTTAAATGCATATTTAAAGTATCACCTGCACGCGTACCTGGTTTGCGCAGGTAAGCGCGTGCGTGTGGACGGTAATTAACATGTTAGATGCACGAGCAAGCGCGGCTTCTACCCTCGTCAACCCGCTGAACTCTGAAGATCACAGTTCTCGCTTGCACGATTTTACTTGCTTACACGAGCGCGTGGACAGTCTTTCAAGCCGCTCTTCAGTCCAGCGAAATCGATACAGATGAAACATGTATATTATTATCTTGGTGTGTAAACATACCTACTCTTTAGTTATAATATATCTACCCATTTTTTTTATCAAACCCATATCCTTTTGGTTTCTACACGGCATCGTACCTACCGGAACACTAAATTGCTTGGCGGCACGGCTTTGCCGGTAGAGGGTAACAAGCCACGGCCAAAACCTAGTTTCTGGTGGCAACTAGCAACGAAAAATTCTATTATTAATAATTATATAAATTATTGGAAGGTTTTTTAAAGTGTTTATTACTTAGTAGGTACGCACGGTACAAAAATACCACTGAGAGACACACTGTAATATTATGTAGGTTGCACACGCATCGAATTAGAAGAAACAATTATTTTAACTAATTATTTCCACACAATGAAGCTTACTTGTAGGTACATACAGTGTGACTATTGTTCCGTTGTTTCATCTTTCGCTCCGTTCTAACTGCTCAGGCAAGATACAGCGTGTTCCCGGAGAATAAAAGTGGACATGTTAGTCGAGGTGGCAGCAAACTCTTGGAATACTTTTTTTGATGCACTGTTAACTGCCCAATGGAAGTTAGTGCATGCCGGGAATAAAACATGCACATTACACATGCTTTCTTCACACACCCTTTACATGTTACCTGGACACTACAAAATATATTCAAACACCTTAATTCTTAACCCCATAAAAATAGAAAACAGAAAATTACGTGCAATAATATTAATTAGATAAATAAAGACGACCAAAGAGTTTGTATAAATTTTAATTACGTTATCCATACTAATACTATAAATACGAAAGTGTGTCTTTCTGTCCTGTTCACTTTTAAGGTCTAACTATACTGGTGCGCTTTCAACTTGCGTTAGACGCATGAGCTAACTACCCAACGTTATATGCCTGTCCCCATGCGTCAAGTTCGCTGGGAATAGCGCATGCATCAAACCCTATGGTGCTCGCATTGATTTTAGAGCCACCCCTTATTCTGAAGTTGCTCCATCATCTCCCTCGTTTGTGACGCAGACTCAACACTACACGTGGACGCAAGCATTGCTTCGGCAGCTTAGAAACGCAAGTTGAAACGCAAGTTGAAAGTTCGCCAATGTAGTTAAATTGATTCACAGATCAACCATTAAAGGCCGCCCCAGAGGTGCTGCCAGCGGTACGACCACACCAGGTACCATCATTAGAGGGCGCTGTAAGGTACGGTTCTTGGACGGTATTGAAACGTAGTCAAAACTGTAACCCACTTGAGCAATATTATAAATTTTGCGCTGGACTGACCAAATATGAACTTCGTCCACGTAGAACGTTTAAGTGTAACAAAGTAGTATCGTTCTTCATAAAATATTCTATTATAATGGTTAAAACTACATTAAAATCCACAAGAAGTTATAAAAGTGATACTATTCACAATAGCGCATGATTTGTTATTAGTTTCATAGGCTACTCCATATTTGATCAATTTTCGCTACCCGATAAGTAAGTACATAGTTTAAACCCGACATCGTCTATGAATAAAATGTTAACAAAATTACCTTCACACTTAAGACCCTGTTTAAAGAACCCGTAGAGAAGAGCACCACAGTGGTCACAGAATGTTGGTGACATGAATTGGTGTGGACGAAATCGATGCGGTACATCTACTTTGAACCTCTCCCTCAAATACTGCAATAAAGATACTATAAGTTTATCAAAAATACTTAAGAACCTACTTATATAGAATATAATCTATTAGTAGGTACTGCTACGTAGTACCTGCTACGAATAAGTAGGTACAGGACCTACGACTGCAGCAAATGACCTGTACACATTTATACTTATGCAAAAAGTGAAAAATAGTCAATAGATAGTGAAAAATTAGCATGTTGCATCGTAGAAGAAATATCGTTAAGGATGTCGATTTCCAGACAAAACCGCCTAGAACTAAAATGCTAAAAAGTTCGTGATTTCAATCAATCAATCATTTTATTGGGGGTTGGGGTTACATAATATCTATTTAATTTCGAACAAAACTATAGAATTAACAGCTCCAACAGCTTTCATCCGGGTTTTTGCTCCTACTGTAAATTTTTATTTCGTGAAAATATGACACCGTTTTGTTCGCCAGCTCCTCATTTCTTGACTACGGCTCTAGCTACACTTACCCAGGTAGGTACATAATTGCTAAAACTATAGTAAAAGAATAGGCGATTGCTATAATATTATTGTGATAATTTGTGGAAAGGTGGGTATTTCATATTGTACGAGTAGCTGTGTTTAGCGCTACTATATATACCAATTAATTCATTGTCCTTACCACAGTGGCATCCGAGTAGGCGGTAGAGCCGGGACATTTCCCCAGCAACTTGCTGTGACAGCGCTTATGGACTGCGGTCTGACACACGACACACCTGTATCCCTGCTTGCCGAACCCCCATAGGAACTCTTTACAAAATGCACAGAATGTTGGCTGCCGGAAAAATTTCGCCACGAAACGATGACCGTTGACCTCATGGATTCTGCAAAAAAAATTTAACAATTTAATTAATAGAATTTTTTCTTATTTCGTGTTCACCTTATTGCAAACGAGAAGACCTAATTAAGTATTAAGTATATAGGTACACAAAAGTGATCACTTATAGTGCTACAAGGTAACTCATACAAATCTATACTGAGAATATATACATGTACTAACGAAAACAGAAAAAAATGTACCTTCCATTACTAGTATAATAAATATACTTAAATGTACAGTACTGGAAACACTAAATCAGACGTAAGTAGCTTAGCAGTTAGCATGCAAGGAAAGTATATGAAAATAAATTAGATCGTAAAAATATCTACCATTCAATCTTGATTTCGTGTAAACAATGTTTCAATCACTGACATAAATACGAATATCGATCTAATTTTGTTTTCGTTGATCTGATACTCGGACACTCGAAAGTGAATTTGTAAAAATATACCAAGCATTTTCGGATGTATCTAATGCACAATGTTTAGGTATTTCATTATTCTTACGTAATGAAATAGGTCGATTTAGGCTTTTCTATGTAAGCCTACCGATACCTAACTCAGGCCTGGTCAACGGGAAAGCTAGGCGCTGCTAGTTAACACCTTCCTAGGAAGTTGTATGGTACAAGCACGGCCGTAGCCAGAAATTGATTTCGGGAGGGATTTAATTAGGGCCATTAACAGAAACCTGTCAAAGTAATTTCTGTTTGGCCCAACTTGACTACGTTCCTGGCTAGTAGCATTTTACCTTTTCCCAGATAGAATTCCAAACCAAACAGGAGCGTGAGTGGAGCGATGGATAGTGTTTTTACTTTAGTCCCCCCGGAAAACATGTCTTGAAATCGAAACCAATCACAAGCAAGTTTAAATTAAATCAGCCTATTATTTTTGGGAGCTCTCATTCACTTACTGGCCAATGTTTATTACGTCATCACTGCAAAGGTTAACCATGTATATAACCTAAGTCTCTCTACTGAGACTATATTTTTGCTTCATCATCATCGACGAGTTTTTAACCCCCAACCCAAAAAGAGGGGTGTTATGAGTTTGACGTGTGTATCTACGTATCTGTGTATCTGTCTGTGGCATCGTACCTCCTAAATTAATGAACCGATTTTAATTTAGTTTTTTTTTGTTTGAGAGGTGACTTGGTTGAGAGTGTTCTTAGCTATAATCATAGAAAATCGGTTCAGCCGTTTGAAAGTTATCAGCTCTTTTCTAGTTACTGTATGTAACCTTCACTTCAAATTCTTAGTCGAAGTAACGGCCCGGGATTAAAGACTCAAGTTAAAGATATTCATAACCTGAAGGAAAAGCTCACTTAAGGTTAAAAAAGCTTACTTAAGGTTAAATAAGCTTACTTAAGGTGCTTGATGGCGCCGCGCCGCTGCGTGATTCGCTTGGCGCGTGAGCGGCGCACTTGCGGTTCACCGTCGCGGTCGCGCGCGCCGCCCGCGCCTCCTGCGCCCGGAAACCACTGAAACCACGCGACAAAACCTTCCTTACTAAATTATTATTTTACAAAGTTTTAACTAAAAGCTCTTATGATATTTCGACCCAGTTGCATGAATAGGGTCTTGGAGTTGGACTTAGTAATAAAACGATGTGATGTTTTGTACGCCGGTATGTAAAAAAATGGACTTTTCTAAATTCAAGCACGGTACGGAAGGCGATCAATGACATCGTAAACGACTGATATTTTTTTATTTTTTTAACAAAAAAACAGAGTAATTTCTGCAGGAAAATATTTTTATGTTGAAAAATAGAAAAATATTTGTCGTTTATCGCCTTGTAAAGTCATTGGTCGCCTTAAATGTACAGCGTGACGTTAATACACCTAATTAATAATGTTAAAAATTTCGGAAATCATTCGTCGTTAAACCAAGTCTACAAACCTCATTTTTATTTTTTACATTTGTGTGAATATTTGTCAGTATGATGATTCCCTCATTATTGCCAAACTAGGTAAGTAGACCTACTCATTAGAGATTGCTGTAGGTATATATTTTCATATACATTTTTATATGGCGACAAATAATTAGATAAATGGCAAATATATTAAGTTTCAAGTGTTGAATCAATGGATATATAGAAATCTTCAAATACGCTAGTTACAAATAGTGGAAGTTGGAAGGGAAGAATATTAGTAAATAGTGTTTCAGGTATCCACTTGAAATCGCACAAATATGTCCCATCTTTTTGATGTTTTGCAATATATATATAATGAAGTTAAAAGTTTGAGCATGTTAAATGACTTGTAGCCAATAGAAGATTCATGAACAGACTGAAGTGACATCCACTAACGTACCCAAAACAAAGCCGACATTCTCGACATTCTCGACAACGTCTCGACACATCGCCAATTTACATATCACTCTTTTTGTTTATTTATTTTTTTGTTTATAATGTGCCACCCTTACAACCGTAGGTTAGCTACTAGTTGCCGGTTTTCGCTAAGAAAACGTCGCAACCTCAAGGTCTTTTTCTTGAATTCTCTGGCAAGAGTCCGATTCGATCTGCAACGGTTTATACTCTAATGGCATATGATGAGTATTGGGGATTTGCTTGACATATCCGACTAGTTTGCATCGCTGCGATCCATGACTCATTCGCAATATTATTTTCATTCATATAACGTAATAACGATGTAAGTATCTAGCTAACTAGGTATACAGCTACGTTCTACAACGTTTACCGTAACGTTAATATTACGTTCGGACGGGCAAAAATTGTTTTTCGCGGTATACGTTCGAAGCTCATTGATGCTACCGCTGTAGTGACAGTTACAGTGCGACGATTGCAATCACACCTGATTGGCCGATACTCTCACTATTGGCTGAAATACATTGTTGCTTGTTGCACAACAAGCCCTTTCATTTGACATGTCAGACGGTACAGTTTGCGGAACTTTTTTCTTTTAATTTTCCCTCTAAAAGTGATCCCCATATTCAAAATTCATTTATTTTCGATACACGTCCGTGAAGTCCAGTTTTCTGTGCGCATCACTACACAGACTAAATTGGGAAAAAACATTCGCAGTTTAAAAACATTCACAGATTTAATTATTTACCTACGTACCTACTCCAACGGTTCACTAGAATCCACGAGCTAGAGCTTTATTACTTCACGCGACTTAGCTAGAGCTCGAACTTCACGCGGGTGAAGCTGAGATCAGTGGTATAATGTTGCAAAATTATGGAACTTATTTATTACTGCTCAATCAAGAATACCTTCCTTAGGTTCCTTTCATCTTAGACAGTAGACTGCATCATCACTTACTACCAAGTGAGATTACTATCAAGGGGTAATTTGTAATAGAATTTAAAAAAAGGTAGCCGTATAGCATTATCTTCCACACGTACGAGTAGCAGGCTTAGCACAAGTATGTACAAACGGCAACGTCAAAAGTTTTTCAATAAGTATCTTGTTTTATTTTAGTTCGTCCATGTACCTAACTACAGCCAGTACCCCGAGAGAAAACAGTTATAAAACGAAAATTGGTATAGCTACTTAGTACCTACTGAATAATAGACTAGAGCCAGTGTCCCAGGGGAAAACAGATGTAAAACAAAAATCAGTACCGTACCTACCTAACCTACTTAATAATAGAAATAAGAGAAAGTATAGGGCTAAAATCCTAAAACTATAGAGCTAAAAAAACTGCCAGTAAGGATACGCCCGGACAAGGATGCTCAGCCTCGAAAACCGTACCTAATCTCATCACTATCGACATCATCAACCCATTGCCGGCTCACTATTGAGCATAGGGCACCTCTCAGAATGAGAAGGGCTTAAGGTCATAATCTGCCACGCTGACCTAGTGCGGATTGGCAGGATCCTACCTTTGAGGACAATATGGAGAACTCTCATCGAATGATCTCTGGATTGAATTCGATTATTTAAAAAAAAAATTACTATTCCTAGTTCTGAATAAACGGCTTTTAAACAGTCACCTTTTTAGATCAGTTTCGAAAATAGCTTCTCCATGTTCGAAATCGATCAACGTCATCGTGATGTGGAACTTCATAGCCTCGTTCTAAGGGTTCAGTAGGTACCTAACATACGATCTCATCAAACGTTTAAGCGCGCTGTTCCTCTATTTATATCCGTGCATTTACTGTTCGATATACGCCACTCAACCTTGATTCCAGTTTCTTACTCAATTCTCCACTCGACTGTTCCAGTTAATCAGATGGTGTCACAATATATACAATACAATATTTAATTATATCCAACTTAAATACACCTGTGTTATATTATTATGTACGTAGGAGTAGATTTGACACATGTTTTAGTCGTGACTGAGATTATTATTTTAGAGTAAAGTAAGTTTATGAAGTTAACAAGTGTAAATTAAAAATTTCTAACACCCCCAAGAAGTGAAGGGACAGTAACTAGAAAAGAGCTGATAACTTTCAAACGGCTGAACTGATTTTCTTGGATAATAGCTAAGAACACTCTCGATCAAGCCACCTTTCAATCAAAAAAAACTAAATTAAAATCGATTCATTAGTTTAGGAGCTACGATGCCATAGACAGATACACAGATACACACGTCAAACTTATAACCCTCCTCTTTTTGGGTCGGGGGTTAAAGAGTATTTGTTGATAAGCTTCTATGAAATTCACTGCTATTAATCATAGTACCTACATCAATTTCCTATCTACCACATTAAAGTTTATTGCCAGTGTTTAAAGTTAAATAATAACCAGTGGCGGACTAAAGCTAGGCCGGGGGAGGCGGTCAGCCCCGGGCCTCGGACCTAAGGTTTGCTTGGCTGTCGCGTATGTGCTTGGAGAAGTCTTATTTTCTGTACATTTCCAAAAGGAAGGATTCATTTTACAAAAGTTAGAAAATTTGTTCACTCGCGAAATTCAGAAGACAGGCATATCTGAATCAGATGTATACAGAAAACTTTAAATGCTCTTGTTTTGTTTGTTTTCATATTCACATATTACGCATTTCAGTGCCACCAAATCCTAACAACAAAAAGCACCAACTGGGGTCTCATTTCAATGATGCCGCCCGATTTGACGGTAAGTCCGCGGCTGATAACTTACCATATGCCACATTTCTACACACGTGACATAATATAATAGGTATAATATGTAGGGCGTGTATGTATTGTAATAATTTATACCTGTTTACGGGTGCGTGTTACAAAGCTTGTGGAAATATTTACATCTGACCTGTTGATACACACAATACCTACACTTCTATGTTTATGTTGTACCTACTCGCGTACTATTATAAATATTTACAAGCCAGGCAAACCCCCTTATCAAATGTACTTCGAATCTATCGATGGATACCTACCAAAGGCTACGAACCTACAAAGATAAAAACGGTACTAAGATACCTACTGAAACATCCGAAAAACTTACATTTTCAGCACAAAGACGCTGGTAAGCGGGAGGGCGCGTGCGCGGCGGCGCGGGCGAGGTGCGCCGGCGCGCCCCCCCGCCCGTAAATATCATCGGCGCGCGCGCATGCCCGGCGCTCGCGCCGCCGCTGCCTGAACCGCTGAACCGACACGAACTCTGCCTCTGCGACGGAGTGCGATTCAACCGCTGCCGCCGCCGCAATTGCGTATTTATAAACGAAATTCCACGCGAGCTATTTGCGGCCGGATACACTTTTTACACGACTTTCGGCACTTACGACGTACGGAGCACTGAAGAGAGGTGAGTTCCTGAATTGTCTGCCGGAGTCCGTGAGTCAACAGTCATCGGCCGCCTTCGCTCTACGAGAATTTAAGCGATACACAAAAATGCGCTTAAAATAATTACAAGAGTACCAGAGTCCAGAATACGGTGGCGAATAAAGGATAGAGAAATTATTTTTAGTATGTACCTACGCTACGTCCAGATGTTTACTTCTTTACAGATTCCGACAATAGATGAGTAACATGAAGCAGTTATTAAATTGATTAAAGCAATAAAAACCAAGAAAAAAGCGTTATAATATGTCTATCTACTTGTCGAAATTATGTTTCGTAGGTAAGAAAGTAACTTTTGATCTTCTATTGTATAAAACTACTTACTTAGGGATAGATAAGAATCATTCTGCGTACACTCGTTTAAATGAACATATTTAAGTACATCTACACTAATATTATAAAGAGGAAAAGTTTATTAGTTTGGATGTAGGAGGTAATCTCCGAAACCACTCATCCGATTTTAAAGATTCTTTGACTAAAGACATGGCAAAAGCTAAGTAGTACATTATAAAATTCATAAGCGCTGACTTTACTCCACGGCTACTCAATATTTTCACTCGCGGATAGGTAGATACTCATATTTATGTTAACTGACTGATAGGCCAGTAAGAGAGTTTGGTTGCGGTATGTGTGCGTGGGTGCGAATGGATGGTGAAAATCTCATCTTAACACATTGGTTCCATATTATGAGAAGCTCGAAATTGCCTAAGAATGTTTAGAATAGACACAATCATTAACTAACAATCAAAGTTTTAGAGAACATCATGTCATGCCCGTACATAATATTATAAGTAGGTATACATACTACTTCGTATATCTCTACCACCTATCAGTACACTTCGATTCTTAATTAATTAGCCTGATTCTCAAATGTTTTGAGGCTTTTTCAGGCCTGACTTATAAAGAAATCAATACATGGTTAAGATAAGATTTAATCTTAAAGTTGATTAAGATAATTTTGTTTAATAGGTTTAAATTACTTAAAGTAGTATTAATATTCATTAAATCCTACGCAGTCCTAATTGTCTGGAAGTAGATCCTACACAGGTAAGAATTTCCAATAAGAATTTAAATCAAGATTATCTCTAACTGTAACCTCTTAGCTCTTATCTTCCTTGTCATTGGAGGAGAGGGATGCGTATCAGTCACACAACCAGCATCTTTCTCACCCTTGACATCAGAACCCCTTGCCTTGGACCTTGTTGAGGTGGAGGCTCAGAAACCTACACAGGTTAGGAGATTCACAGTTTTTAAATGTTGACGATTCCTGCGATAGTGCTGCGATACGTTCTGCCTAACATATTGTGTCAACAATGGAAGTCGATCAGGATTATACGACTCTATTATTCATAAATTGTTACATCTCCCCCAGGAATAAATGTTTTCATTTAACATCGTTGGGATATATATAGAAACAGCGACCAATTTTATTTATATGTATTTTGTTTTAATTTTACTAAACTCAACAACACATCATTCACACGTGCTCTTGGATGAATTAGTGTTTAATTTCATCCAAGCACGTGCCACATAACATAAGTATGTATACTTACTCATTTTTAAGATCTATTTTCTATCCAAAATTGTAAAGAGTGCGTAAGATGATCTCAAAATCTGAAAACCAAAATGATATATAAAATCCTGTTACAAAAACAACAATTAAAATACTAAGATGACGTCGCGGCCGAGATCGTTGCACCACAATTAATCACTCAAGCGCTCAATAGTTTTTAAATTGCTCCTGAGCTCTCGCGCTGTTCCTAAATTTATTAACTCTGTGGTACAACTGCTTGTCTTTCATTAATTGATAGTGATTTTTTTTTTTAATTTCACCATAATTAATCTCTCGTAAGAGAGTAGTATATTCTTTGTAATTAATAAATGTACTAAAGCGATAAGACCGTGTGACATTGGAGCGCCGCGTGAAACGAAATTAAAACGAAACGAAAAACGAAATTATTCCTAAGCTAGCTACTTACAAGTTCTACAACTTTTTCATTTGTTGAAATATTTTAATAATTCTTTCATATTTTTAAATATTTTACTTAAATTATAATCAATTCATAAAAAAGGGAAATTGCCCCATTATGAATTTTGTGATAGTGTTATCTAACTTAATTGGTTTCTAGTTAAGTTAACGCAAACTTCCAAAAACAGAATAGTTAACGGGAAATTCCGTGGTTGAAGTATGCTTACAGAAATATACGTATCCAGTGACATAGGTATGACGAAAGCGGTGCGAAGCTCCACCGTCCGTTTACATCTTTCCATAAGCATGTACAGTTGACGACGAAATGCAGGTGAGAGGGACTGCCATCCTGACTGATATATGGAGTCGTTCACTAGTTCACTCTGCAAGATTTTAAAGATAAGTAAATTAGTTCCTACCAATTGGCCATTGCAGTAGTTATCGGGCATGCACCATGAATACCAGCGCGTGATTCACTAACTCAGTGATCGACACTGCATGATAGCCACCCAGCTGATTTGAATGTGCCCATTCGCTACATTAAACGTGTGCAGCACGTTCTTGTTGTAGTTTGCGTTGATATACGCAATATAGGAACTTAGTGGGTTATTATGTGGGTTTAATGGTAAGGAAAGATTTGAGAAATCCTGACAGGATATTTAAAAATCTAAATCCACGCGGATGAAGTCCAGAAAATCAGCTAGTGTGTCATATAAAAATGATTGCCCTTACCTCTACCTTAAGAAGTGTTCCATAATAACAGTAAATATAAAGCTGCGCCAACATGCACCCAAGATACATTACAATCGAAATAAATTCTGCGGACATTACAGAAAGCTAAAACGAAATTAAATTAAGCAGGTATTAATATTACCTAAATTAAATATTAAGGTTGTCAGATTCAATTTTAATTTATTAGTTGGCTAAGAAACGTCTAGTTCTATATTATATCAATATTACATATAAGGTATGTTACCCCGACAATTTTGTACGTGGTCATGCAGATTACCCAGACCATAACGAAAAACTGAAATATCATCGCTTCGCCAAAAATAGATTCTACTTCCTTTACAAACCTGAAACAGACAAGCCATCTAGGAAACTCTATTCACATTTTTTAAAGTACTTCAAACGTGTTAAATATCGGATTATGATTAAGCTGATTATTTTACGGAAATTGATTTGTTATGTAGGTACCTCGTCTATAACTATATATATATATATATATATATATATATATAACTCGCGAAGAAAACGTAAGTACCTATGGAGACGTAGAGTTCGTCGTAGAAGCTGTAGAGACTATGTACACTAGCTGCTTATAAGCTACAATTGCCTCAAGAGCTCGTAGGAAATTTTGAGGTATAAGTAAAAGTACCTACTTAGTTTTTATCCGGTCGCAGTAGCATCACAAAATTGACAGATTTTTAAATGAATTTTAATTTTTATATGACGACAACGTACTTCCTACAATACAACTAGGTAATATAAATGTCTAGGTACCAAACAATAAGTTCGTAATGATCCAAACAGCACACGAATTTCTTCTGCAACGCTCGCTTATGATTTTCATTTTGGTCAATATATTCAAAGTGATCTGTACTTTTCCCCTCAGATTCAAATTCATCCACAAAATGTTCAAACTTGTGTCTAAGGATTTGCAATTGGGTTTTAGCTTGTGCGTAAAATCCCACTATTGTACAGTCCATCGTCACATGGCCATAAGCTTGCAGAGTAATAAGGACACTCATGTACACAACTGCTATATGAAATCTGAAAAAAAAAGATCAACGTATTTTAAAAATAGGTGGGCACCTACCTAAACTTAACCAGGCATAAAAAATATAATTTTATAAATAGATTGAGATCGTCATTTGACTTGTATTGTAAGGTACCTAACCTAGATTAAATAAAATGAACATAATATGCACCCTCATGCATGCATGTATGCATGCTCCTTGCTGGGTCACTCCTTAGAAACAATGCGTTTAAAGCTATTTTTATCAACCCTAGTTATTTGATACTTACATTGGAGTCTCACTCGTGTCAAAAGGGAAATATCCCGGAACTTGAGCTTCTTGTCCCAAACTTTTATTTATAAGAGGATAAGCAGTAAATAGAACACCACAAATGCTTACAGCAATGCAATAAAGTTTGTGGAGACGAGTCATCGATACTGCGTTGGCCCTTGCTATGTCCTCGTGGAATGAGTTTTTAGGTGCAAAATATGATCCTAAAATCAGTTCTGCCATAAGTAGATCATGAAAATGATAAGTTACAGTAGTTACATAGATTTATGTAAGTAAAAAATCGGTCAAGCGCGAGGTGGACTAGCACACGAATGGTTCCGCACCATCGTACAATAAATCTCAAACCAATGTAATAAAAATTTGCAAATAAATGATGGACAGCGCCATCTTGATGTGATTTAGTAAACTAATTATTTGGTCACACACAAAATATCTTAATTTTTTTGTGATGTAACCACAAATGCACGGTTTTCGGATTTCTTCCTTGACTTGTGGTATAAGACATTGCTACCTGACTTTCATGATTCTTGGTCCACGGGAAGTACCCTCTATAGGTTTTGGTTCCCTTGAATGGGCTGGACAGATACGACAGACAGACAGACCGATAACGAATAAGGGTTCACTTTTTTCCTTTTGAGGTACGGAACCCTAAGAATATTTTATCTCTACCTACTTAGATAAAAATGGAAATTACTAGATATACTTATATGTACTCGTATTTATAGTTTTCAATATTCGTTCTATAGGTAGTGATTGGAGAAGACAGGTACCTACCTACCTAGTACCTACTAATTAAAATGACTTCTACCTACTAATTAAGGACCCCAAAGCATTAAGGATGCTATCTCCTTTTTTTACTCAAGAATTTAACACTTCTGCTTACCCTTAATTACGTCAATCATATTATCGATGCGCCGAACTCTCAAATTAAAAGCAATTTGTTTGCCGAGTGTATTCAAAGTGGTCAGAAGTATGAATAAGGTTCCCAAGAGTTGATCAGTGCAATGCAGGTTCTACAAATAGGAAGAGTTTTTATCAGCTAGGTATTTGTAAAATTATTTTTAAAGTTCAGTAAATAGAGGTCTTTTTGCCGAAGGAAGCTTTATAGTGTTTGACCAAAGTAGGTATGTGGTAGACTGCATTGCTTGATTATGGCAAACTGGCTTGGATGGATCAATGGACTTGTGAACTCGATTGCGAAAAAACTGCATCAATCATAAATACATTTTTTTTATTTTAGGTAGAGTTAGGTTAGTTAGTTATTTTTTAGATAGTTTAGTTTAGTAGAGTAGGTAGTAGTTTAGAAGGTACCTAAATATCTACTGAAATTAACCATCTTTACAAACTTTCAATGCTTTTATCAATCACGTTCTCAAAATTTCCTTTGCGCTGCTGTGGCGATTTTTATTAAGTTAACTTGCCTGAATAGAAAGTAGCAGGAGTTGTAAATTGTAAGTAATCACAGCAATCCATACTAAGATGCGATAGTAGTAATGAAGCCTATATCTCCAATTCGTGACAGGAGGCGTAACAACTTTAAAATACCCAACTCTTGCTAATGTGTTGAACTGGGTTCGAAATGCTTCAAACGTTTCGAACATCTTATTAGAATGTTCTTAGTTATCTACTTGATACTGTTACGGTACGAAGGTGTACAGGCAAGCCGCAAGAATGAATCAAAGTTGCAGATTTTATAGCCTCCGAATAATTGAAACATGATAATTTATTGAAACACAGGTTGCTCCAAAAACGAATCGGTAAGTAGGTAATTTTTTTATTGCGGTTAAGCCTGTAAGTAAAAGGGGTCAGCGCCCAGTGTAAAGTTACGGAGTAGAGTGAAGTAGATTATTTTTGAATAGGTATTAGGTATATTACGAGGCTGTTATACCAAATTAAATGAGGCTTAGTTTGTATTGTTATCAAGAGAGAAGAGTCGGTCTTGTCTTATTCCACAACTAGGTGCATATGTCTCTAGGTATCCGAGTACCTATGCAAGAAATTAATGGAAAGGTATTATTGACATAAGGAGGACCTTGTTTCTAATACACTACGCACTGCTAGAATATGGAATGCGCTTCTATCTTCCGTTTTCCCCGCTAGCTATAATATATTGCTAGTTGGTACCTAGCTACCTACCTTCAAAAGAAGACTGAATAAGCACCTTCTGGGCAGATGCGCTTGGTTCGGAATGCCTTTCCTACCGAAAAGAAACAGCAAGAAACTCGGCGGTTGCTCTTTTCAAAGATTTGATACACAATATTATGTCATGTATAAAAGCATTTGAGGTCCCGCGCATTGCTGGAGTGCGCTGCACTCTTGTAAATATTGTCTCTTGTAAGTTACATACCACCAATACCATCTTCATATTATTTCTCTGACTATTATCTCGTGTACCTATCTATACCTTACCTTCTCGTCTATCAAGCTCTTTTCAGACAATAATAATAAAAACCGGCCAAGTGCGACTCAGATTCGCGCACTGGGGGTTCCGTAAAAAATACTCGGGTATTTTTTCCAACATTTTGCATGATAAATCAAAAACTATTATACATAAATATAAATAAAAATCTGTTTTAGGATGTAAAGGTAAAGCCCTTTAATATACCCCACTTGGTAGGTATAGTTATCTTATTTTGCAAATTGAAACACATTTAAATATTTTTTTTTTAATGATGTAACCACAAAGCGGTTCTCAGATTTATTCCTGTACTTGTGCTATAAGACCTACCTACATAATTTCATGATTCTAGGTCAACTGGAAGTACCCTATAGGTTTCTTGACAGACACGACGGAGGACGGATGGACAGACATACAGACAGCCAACAAAGTGATCCTATAAGGGTTCCGTATTTCCTTTTGAGGTAAGGAACCCTAAAAATATTACTTTATTCATTTGAATACCTAAACTTTTACAATTGCTTTAACGTGAATCGGTAAAATAAGCTACCACTAGTACGGAGTGCCGTTCCTACAAGAAAAACCAGTAAGAAACTCGGCGGTTGCACTTTCAAAGTTCGATCGTCCTTTAAGCCTTTTACTAGTAAGTATTAAGACCTACCATCGTCTCAGCCCTCAAAATCAAGAAAAAACCAGTTGTCAGTAAAAATAACAACCTATATATCAGCTTTTTAAAGACTTTGTTGGAGGTGTTTATATTGAAAGCAGTTAATTACCGTCAGACAGTTAAAATTTCCGCTAATACGTCGTTAAGTTAATAAGCACCTAACACCCCACAAATGTCTTGTTCATGTTCGTAAATAATTTACAGCCAAGTACCTAGTACCTAGCATCTATTTGATATCGGCTTTATGTTTCCGCCTGTACCTGTATCGGTCGATGGGCGGAACCCACATAATACCTAGCTGCCAATGCATAATTGGCGATGTTTACGGCTTGCGCCACTGAAATGGACATAGTACCTAATATACAAGTACCTAATACACTGGAAGACGCGTGCCATACAAAATGACATTTATTATTTGTGCCGATTAGAAGCGCCCCACCGAGCGTACCTACCAGGAATCAAAATTGACAATTTGTCTTCATGTTGATCATAGAGATAGAATCATTCATCTATGATGTTGATAGATGTCCCATCACTAACATTTAGTTCCGAGTACGCTCACATGACGCTCACTGCTGCTATCAGCGCAAAAATGATGATAATCAAGTTGCTTCAAAAATCAGCAACTGCAAGTCTAGTGTGTATTAATATACGTCAGTGACCTGCGCAGACGAGGGACCATTGTCCGCGGAGGACAAAAATGAGTCATTAAGCATCGCATGACGCACACAAATCGCGATGGATTACGGCGTACGGCGGAACACCGTAGTAAAAGATGAGGACCTTTCATTCCTCCACTGACAAGCCCTTTGAGCATGCCCTTACTGATTGGTTACGCTGTCTATCCTAAAGTGGTTGTATATCCGAATACAACCACTTTAGTTACGTTGAGTAAAATTCTAAAATATGCAAAGGCGCAATGCACACCTGCAGAGTGGAGAGGAGCCGCAATGCAGCATCCTTTTCGATAATTCAAACTAAGCTTCATTTACTTTTGCATACCTAGAGGTGTGGACGCGCGGCGCGCCACTCGCCCCTCGAGTGTTTTGTTTTCATTACACCTACCTATTTCAACAGTACCTATGTTAGTTGTTATAAAAGTTATAAATAAAAGGCGCTGCGTTCTGCTCATCTCCAATCCGTAGATATGTATGAATCTGAGTCCTTTAAAATTTTATCCATGAGAAGGGTAAATTAAAAAAGTTATTGAACATTTTAATGCTTATATTTCAGAAAATAAATCACATGTATAATATTTTATTTGGTATTCAGCTCCGGCCGAATCAAATATTTAGTGAATTCGCTCCACAGTCGCCTGGAATGTGTTAAAGCCAAACTTGTTAGGTAAGTATTGTAAAGTTATTATGCAATTCTTTTCATACTCAATATTCCAAATGACGAAGAAAAAAATTTCTTTATCAATCAATCTATTAATACTAATCCAATGCTGCATTACGACAAAGTTATTAATTTAATCATAAATATTTCTACTCTCATCACACCATTGAAATACAGATTTGCAAGGAATTGATCAAACAAAGTTCATATATTTTTTCAAGTTTAATTCACATAATTTAACACTGAGACTGAATATCACACTCACTGATTGTCTTGGCAATGTCTCTTAGGTGAAGTTTCGTCTGTGACTGGTTCTTTTCGTTTTAACGCATTTATTTCTTTGTCTTCCGCTACCTCCTGATTCGTACTATCGACATCCTCAGTCTTATCATCAATACATTCCAATCTGTCATCGTGCCTGCTGTCAGGAGCGGCGTCGACAGATTGTTCCTCGTCAAAATTGGAATCATCTTCTTGATTAGAGTCGTCAACTGATTTTTCAAGGTAATCGATTTCATCGGCCGCTGCTTCTAGTCTCTCAGCAGATCTCTGGGATTTTTCATCTTCTTTGGAGCTTATTGAACTCCGTTTGCTGAGCGAGATTCGCGACATAAGCGCTCTGTGTAATTGTACGATATCTCCTGGAGCCCCCTGAAATAAAAGTCATTCCATTTATATAACGTAAATTATAATTTATATATAGTTACTATAGTGATACCCGCGACTTCCAAGAGAATTTTTAATTTTTAAATCCTGTAGGAACTCTTTGATTTCCGGGACAAAAAGTAGCAACAGCCTACATCACCCTACATCAGTCTTCGGGCTGAAAGTTATCTCTGTACCACATTTGGAAAAAATCTTTTGCATCTATACTAATAAATAAAATTGAAGTGTCTGTCTGTAATTTCGAAATAACTACCTCCATATTAAGGTTATTTTGACGGGATATTCACTGACAAGTAGAGGATTAGCCAAGAAGTAACATAGGCTACTTTTTTAAGCGACTTTCAAAAATGGAGGAGTTGTGTTTTTCTACCTATGTACACCGATATCTCCGAGATTTCTGAACCAATTTGCATTTTTTTTTTTAATCTACAAAGGAACTTTGCGACATTGTTCCATAAAAAATTTGGATTCCAACTCTTCAATCCTGATGCTGCAGGAGACCTGACCACTAAAGCTGATGGGATTTAGAAACTGACAGTTATAAATAGATATTGAAGGTATCTATACCAAGTAAAGACTGTGTCGTTGACCTCGAGGACCCAACTTCTCAATCCTGATGCTGTATGGAATTGCATTCCTAAATCCTGGTGATGGTCTCTCAGGATTTTTAAAGGATCATCCGTTTAAATGTTTTTACGTGGTACAGAAACAAGTTGCATCCCGGGAACGTGCTATTATGGAGAGGCTATTGTTGTCCTAGGAAATCAAAAGTTCCCACGGGATTTTCGAAAACCTAAATCCACGCGGGCGAAGCTGCGGGCATCAGCTAGTTTATAATATTATTATAGTATGGAATATATATAGGCTGTTTAGTAAAACATAAGGAATTACAATCCAGTTTATAGAGTTTGTTGTTGAGGAGAATAATGACCTCTAGTTAAATACATATGTAGGAATATAGCCTGTTGTGAAATTATTGATTGTTTAACTGTTTTTAAGGGGGGAAACGGATTTGTTTCTTTAAAAATTAATTGATACGAAAAGAAAATCAATAAGAATAAAATTTTATTAAAAACTTGTCCCGTCGTCCCCGTTCTCTATTCCTGACCAACGGGGACTGCGCTGCGGATATCGTTAAGTAGGTATTACGAGTAAGAAATCCAGATGTATCTAAAGATTCATGGTATAGAAATGGAGGCTATATGAAACAGAGTATCTGTTTGAGTACTTGCCATGATCAAGAAGAGCTTGACTTGCTGCTGCGCATCGGCCGCCGTGATGCGCAGCGACTTGTTGCCGGCGCGCTCCACCACCATGTCGGGCCACAGCTTGGTGTTGAGCACGACGCGCAGCGAGCCCGCCACGCGCGCCACGAGCCGCGCGCCGCCGCCGCCCGCCGCGTCGTTGAGCCGCAGCACGCCGCGCCCGCGCTCGCGCCAGCTGCCGCTCTCCCACGCGAACAGTCGACACGAGATCTGCGTACCGTTTGTGTGCTCACCAACTTCAAAACCTGTAGCCCCGCCGCATATGCCCACACTCGCATTGGCTGTCACGAGCCATGTGCGGTTACGTTCATATCTTTTGGCGTTATTGCGTCGACAAATGCGAAATTGGGTACTAAGTACGCCATAAGTTTTAAACGTAATGACTTGCACGCGGCTTGTGACAACCATCGCAAGTGTGGACGTTTGCAGCGGGGCTTACTTTTCTACCACCACAAGCGAGAAACCGTGAACGTTGGCATCCTTATATGGTCAAGATCTAACCCATTTATATGAAAAATTTTGCTCAATATTTCTAATACAAACTGCTAAGGTGTGGAACGCCCCTCAGTCCGTGTTTTCTGCCACGTATTAATAACAAGGCAAGAGTAAATGGGTATCTTCTAGGCAAGCGCTCCAGCCAACACAATATCAGCAATGCTTTTTATTAAGCATGATTGACGTCAAGCGCAAGCATATCTCGCAATAAATTAAAAACAGATCCATAGTAGGTAAAACAAAGAACTCTTATAGTTTTGAACAGTCCATCTGCCTATCCGTCTGTGTGTTACAGCCAATTTATTTCTTAACACAGTTTTAAAAAAAAAGTGCCATTTACAAAATAATGAGTCCAGTTCTACGTAATTTGAACGTCCCAACTCCTGTCTCCTAAACTACATATTTATACATACCTATTTATTCAAAAATATAAAAATTATTGATTATTACTAGTAATTTAGTACACATAGTATAAAGTTGTAGCATCTTGCAGCTACAATAAGCAACATGCATACACACCTGCAGTACGTTGGTCTCGTCCTCTTCGCCAGTCATAGCGCAGTAGGCGGCGGGGGGCGGCGGCCGCGCGTGCGAGCGCTCATACTCCGCTGCCGCCGCCGCCAGCCCCTCGCCCTCCGCGCTTCCTCCTGCCGCATCCTCCTGCTAAGAAATATACAATAGGGCATAGTTGACATCATTCGTCAGGTAAAAAGAACTCCTGCGTCCTAGTTGCATATTGTTCGAAAGGTAAAGCCGGGTCCAGACGAGTGTAGCGTATAAGATTACTTGTAATTTAGCGTCAACAGTGTGGACGGTACACGAAATCAAAGCAAATTGTGTACGCGAATCTATTGTTAAAGCCCAAACGAACACTGCGAACGCCTTTGTGTTTTCGCAAAAAACCGACAGCCGGTGGATCAGCCCGTGCGCCGGCGCGAGCGTTACATGAAATGTTCGTAGTGCCGTCCACTCGCAGAATTCGTGTTACATTCCACGGTGGATTACATTACACGTTACACTCGTCTGGACCCGGCTTTAGTGGACGATCAATCTCTTGCTAGAACGGGATCCCCAGCTTGAGGCTAATTCTTAACACCCAATAGATCAATCGAATCATTCACTGTACTTGTAGATCGAGGTCAGAGTATTTTTTTTATAGTGAAACATTATCCACGTAACAAAGACTACATAGAGTAAGATGATTTTATGAAAATTATCTGATGACGGAAATAATGGTAATGGAAATAACGTCATCTAATCATCCCATTTAAGCCATATTGCGATTTTTAATTTCGGAGTTTTATAGCTCGTAGTTTTTTTTTTAAATAACAGACCAATGCACACATGCCTACAGATGGTCTGGCCAACTGTAAGGGTTGCTTGTTTTACAATGGAACGCTAAAAAAAATTTTATAAAATGCCTGCTGAGTAATGTGCATTGTGCGCTTTATGTATATAAACCAAAGAAGTCTAATTTTTTTCGCAAGTACACAATAGATATAATATACGATTATTTTTATTTTCATAAACTGATGGTTACATTATCCAATAGGTATATCTAAACCAAAAAAAAAACTCTCAGAAAGCTCATAAAGACTTTCGATTCAGGTAGTAAAGTACGCAAGCAAGTGAACACAAGGCATGATATGATTGAATATTGTGCAAAAACATATTCTAGCTGGGCAAGTGTATGGTGTATTTAGTCTTTATTCTAGGACCTGCCCAAACCACCATGTTGCAACTTAAGATTGGATTCTTTGTTTTGCGTAAACTTTGAGATTATCGAAAAGTTATGACAACAATACATGAGACATCACCACTTAGGGGTCAGTGTGGGAGGAAGAGAGCAAGATGTTAACTGTCAAATAATATAAAACTAAAAAATGATTTAAAGACAAACCTGACTATTTTCTTTCACAGACGCAGCAGCACTTGTAAATAATAATTCAGACGTGCCATTTGAAGAGCTGTGGTCAACTGATGCATCTCCATTATTCACTGTCTCTTTAATGACCACCCTCTCACTCAAATTCTGACCAAAAATGAATCCTGAAGACGAAGTGCTCGGGGGCTGAGCAGGAGCTGGTACTGATGTAGTTGTTCTTGGTGTTGCATTTGTGGTACCGAGAGGCACAAACTTGGGAGCTTCTGCTTCTTGTGTAGTTTCCGGAGATCCTTCAGTATCTTTCTTTTTATTAGACTTGTCTGTTTCGGAAACTTTTAGAAATGGATTGTTTCCTGATAGTAGTTGTGCTGGACGTAACACAGATGATCCTGCAATAAAATTATCTATATACAGTCATACTATTTTTCGGGGTCCTAAGGGGCTGGCATGGCCATAAGACCAAAGCGCATGGTCCATGGACCACTTCAATCGAGCCCCAGAAGCTTCTGGATGCATATAAAATAGAAATGCAGTTATTTCACAGTAGGTTTAACTTTCCATAGCCAAAAATTAGCATGACCTCGAAGTTTTTGCCCATCCCGAATTTGTCTAATACACTTAAATAAGTTTTCTCTTTAATACTATTCAACTCCAGTATTAGTGAGAGACAGTCTCAAAAATCATCAGAGGTGGTACCACCTCGGATACCCTTGAAGAGCCCTTACAATGATGCCCCACTTGGTATAGATATCTTTGAAAATTTAAACACATTTTAATTATTTTTTTCTGTGATGTAACCACAAATTCACAGTTTTCAGATTTAGTCCTTTACTTGTGCTATAAGAGCTACCTACCTGCCAAATTTTATGATTCGAGGTCAACGGGAAGTACCCTATAGGTTTTCTTGACAGACACGACGGTTGGACTGATAGACAGACAGACAACAAAATGATCCTATAAGGGTTCCGTTTTTACTTTTGAGGTACAGAACCCTAAAAATAAAAAAGGAAATAATACTAGTGAGGCTAATGAGCATACAAGAGTAGAACAATACTAAATAACACTAACAATAACAAGACTTGACAATAAATATTACAAGATCCTTAAACCTGTGGCATGCTAAACAGCAGTTTAGACATCTTATTAGTAATAAAAAATAATGAGCACCTAATTTTGACCATTACTGAAGTTCAGGTTAATATAATTTTAATGATTTTGTTTTTATATTAAGATTTTTACTCACCAAAAGGGTTACAACTTTTGCTTGAGCTAGATGCAAAACTGGAGGATCCAAAACACTCCAATCTGGGCTTTGCAAGCACCACACGTGACTGCTGGGATGATCCATTACAGAAATCATCAGGTGTTTTACCTGAAAAAATATTTTTTTACTAATTACATGTTACATAGTACATACCTACAGCTTAAACAATGTCAAACAAAACAGAATCGTGTAGTTTTATTATAATTTAGTGTTTCACTTTTGAAATCTATACTTATATTATAAAGAGGTAAAGTACAAACTTTTCCTACAAACAAAAGTTTGTTTGTAGGAAATTATCTCTGGAATTTTGAAATTTCTTCCACCAGTAGAACACTACATTATTCTTGAGGGACATAGGCTATATTTATTTATTTTTTAATTTGAGATTCCCAAGTTACTGTAATAAGCTACCCGTGCGTAGCCGGGGCGGATCGCTAGTCCATTATAATGCTGTGGCCATTGTGGCCTACCTTTTTGTTATTGTTGAGTGTAAACTAGTAAACTATGACATGAGAAACTTGAAATACATCCTTCTAGAGAACTTATAGAATATGTACACAAGATAATCTACAACTTTTACTATCTAAAGAAACAAATGAATACAAAAAAATGCTGATGCAGACAAGTATTCAGTTAGTGTGTGGTTATTTGGCATTTTTATTGAGCAATAAATGTTCATTTATCAGCATTTACGGAACTGCTTAGATACAAAATATACTAGACTTAGGGGTGTCGGAATTTTCTGATAGTTTAGGGGTAAAATTATAAAAAGATTAGTAATTAAATCCGTACCTTGCTTTGCATCTGCCATCATCAAATTCTGTGAACAAATCACAAATTCTTAAACCATAAACAATAGATTTTTCAGCATTGACAAATGACAATAGATATTGACATACCTGACATTTTTTTTTTCTTCTCTCGTCTGGCTTTACAAAGATTAGCCAATATCAAGTTTCTAGCTAATTACAAGTTAGGGAAACTATGTAAGTATGGACTTCATCTGTGCCGGCGCTCACCAACACACGTTCGGCGCCCTCTTAGAATGCTTCCTACTCAGTTCAACCACCAAAAAACAACAGTGAAACACAAAACCGGCCACTTTTAATAAAAATAAAAAAAACATTCCAAAAAGGCACCACACGCGCGCCAGCAAACGCCAACACAGACGAAGGACGAAGTCTCAAAAAAAAAAGATATACGACTATACGTCAAAACTAGTCAAAAATTCAAAATTAGTCAATGGTCGATCATAGTGTGACCTTGGTATGACAGTGTGATTTAGCCATAGATACACGCATACATATACTCTTTGGATATACGTATGACATTTAAAATCATATGGACTTCGTCTGTGGTGGCGTTTGCTGGCGCGCGTGTTGTGCCTTTTTGGAGTGTTTTTTTTTTGTTAGAAGTGACCGGTTTTTGTATTCTGCTGGTGTTTATTGGTGGTGAAACTGACTGGGAAGCGCTCTAAAGGGGCGCCGCGTGTATCTTAGCAGACGCCGGCACAGACGAAGTCCCTCATACATATAGTTTCCCTAACTTGTAAATAACTACAAACTTGACATTGGATAATCAGTGTAAAGCCAGACAAAAAAAAAAGACATTTATAATCTAACTAGCTGATGCCCGCAGCTTCGCCCGCGTGGATTGGTCAGATCCCCTGCAGCATCAGGATTGAGGAGTTGGACTCCAAATTTTTTATGAAACAATGTCGCAAAGTTCCTCTATCGATTAAAAAAGAAATGACGCAAATCGGTTCAGAAATCTCGGAGATTTCGGTTACATAGGTAGAAAAACACAACTCCCTTTTTGAAAGTCGGTTAAAAAAGTAGCCTATTATACGCCCTGGTCAATCCTCTACTTGCCTGTGAAAGTCCCGTCAAAATCGGTTCAGCCGTTCCAAAGATTAGCCTTTTCAAACAGACAGACAGACAGACAGACAGACAGACAGACAGACAAAAATTTTAAAAACGTGTGATTCAGTTATGGTATCATTCAAATAACCATATGAGCTTAATATGAGTAGTTATTTCGAAATTACAGACAGACACTCCAATTTTATTTATTAGTATAGATTCTGCCTCGCGTCCTATGTTTGCCTTTGCCTACATCAATTTTAGAATCTTCTGAGTTTGCCTCTATTGAAACCACCGAGGGTTTCGTACAATACATACGTACTCGAGTATTTTTTTCGACACTTAGCACGATAAATCAAAAAATATTAACGCACATAAAAAAAAAATTGTTTTATAATGTACAGGTAAAGCCTTTTCATATGATAGCCCATTAACCGATTTTAATGTAGTTTTTTTTGTTTGAAAGGTGGCTTGATCGAGAGTGTTCTTAACTTTAGTCCAAGAAATTCGGTTCAGCCGTTTGAAAGTTATCGGTTCTTTTCTAGTTTTTGTAACCTTCACTAGTCGGGGGTGTTAGAAATTTTTAATTTACACTTGTTTGTGATGTAGGTAACCAAAAATTCACGGTTTTTGGATGTTTTCCTTTACTTGTACTATGTACTATAAAGGTTTTCTTGGCAGACATGACTGACGGACAGGCGGACAGACAGCAGACAGACAGACAACAAAATGATCTTATAAGGGTTCTCTTTTTCCTTAGGAGAGACGGAACCTTAAAAACAGTAATATCTCATATTCGACCAGAAAACGCTTAGACTCAATGACTTTCTAAGCATGGACACATCGTGGCATACAACACAAGAGCCCAAACATGGCACACGTTTCTAAATTCACCTTATGTAGCTTCAACTGCTCCATTTATACATTCCCGCTAACATTCAAGTCCTGTAAACTAACCTCAGTGATTAAGCCGCAATGTAAATCGATTATTGCACTCGAAGCTGAATAAGGTGATTTTAGAAGCAAACTGAACAAAAAATGGAATGGAGTAGTGTAGCACTATTAATTTTTGTTATTTCTTTGAGAGATTTTTCGTTTTTGTAAATATGAAACTATTATACTATATCTATACTATATAACTATTTTATACTATTCTGCTCGTGCTGATTCACTGACTGACTGACTGACTGACTGACTGACTCATTTGATCACCTCTTCTGTAAAATTTTGTATATTTTTTTTTACCGATGGTTTCGTGTAGAGGACAAAAAATGATTCGGAGGAAAAATATGGATAGAGCTGATGATTGAGGATTTCGGTGAGGAGCACGGCCAGGGCATTGAAGATAGGTGGGGGGTGCTCGAACAAATGTCACTCAGAACTTCATCCAATTGACAGGGAGCTGAAAAATAAAACCAAAATGGCGGATTCAAGATGGGCCTTGAATCAAGATGGCTAAAGGCCTCCCACCAGCCGACCTAAACCAATTAAGAAAATCTCAATCGGCCCAGCCGGGAATCGAACCCGGGACCCTTGTCATACAAATCCACCGCGCTACCACTGCGCACCGGAGGTCGTCAAAAGATCTATCTATACATATAATAAAATTGTAGAAAAGTGTTGTCTGTACAATGGAAATATATAAAAAAAAAGTAGCAGGGGTTGTTATTATATCGATGCCGAACCCGAAATTGTAATTAATTTTTTTTTGTCTGTTTGTTTGTTTGTCTGTGTGTTTGTGCACGCTAATATCAGAAACGGCTTATTCGATTTAAATACGGTTGTCACTAATATATTGTAGTAAGTTTCACTTAACATTTAATGTTTATTTCATGTCAATCGGTTCATAAATAAAAAAGTTATGTCAATTTAAAGAATCACGGCGAACATTTTTAACGTACAGATACACGCCTCGCGCCTGAGCGTCCGTGGCTATATAAAGCGCGCTGAGAGCTATTCCACGCGAACGAAGTCGCGGGCACAGCTAGTAATAAAATAAATGTGATACAATAATGGCCAATAGATTTTACATTGAACAAAAAAAAGCTACTCCACAGTTTTGTTTTTCCGACATTCGTGACGCGCCCTTCCATCTGTCTCTTTCCGATGTGCGTGAGAGAAAGGAATGGGAACATTGTAAATAATTTTAGACATTTCTAGTGTTTTCAATGGTTTTACTAAGTATTTTACACTTTTTCGCATGTTATCTTACGTAAATAAAATTAACTTACCGGTGGTAAGTACAGCATCTCTTTTCTGCGTCGTTAACGTATTATTTCGGCACTTTTTGATCGCGCATTTAGGTGTCTTGACAGCTTTGCAGTCAACATGCGACTAATGAAGAAAGTGTGCTTACACCGAGTATAAGCACACTTACTTGGTCCCTTGTTATGCGCGCCAGTGCGATGTCCTTGCTTAGAAAGTCATTGCTTAGACTACTTCTCGGTCTCGCGCAGCAATGTACTATTAGTCATAATGTTGGACTCGCTTACAATGTTACCCGTGACGATTGTACAGGTGTGTGCTGTGCTAATTTATGGCAGCACCGCAACACCAGTGCAACACTGATATATACCTACATAAAAAAAAAACATTTATAAAAAAAGTGACACACACGCCATAATGTAAATTGCTTCTAGATTTGGCGTTTGAGTTAAAAATTTTGCATTTTGATGGTAAAAATTTACTTTCCTTCAATACATAAAGGCATTTAAAATGTCTTTAGTAAATATTGGTAAGGATTAAATCAATAATTTTGTTCCATCGCGTAAAAAACCTTGCCATTGTAACGATGTAGGTTTGACCAAAAGAATCGAAGCCATTTCAGTTCATTCGTCCAAACGTTTTCATACTTCATTTTCGTATGTAATCAAGTCACTTAGCTAAATAAAGTTTGGTGAATTGTGAAAAATATTGTGTTGTGATGTGATGGATAATGTGGTCGCCATAGTCGGACTGATCCCTTGAACCACGGAGTCATTGTTGCTGTTGTCGTACGTAATGTTCAGTTCAGGGTGTATGAAATAGCTGTCAAAGGAGCAGTTGATCATCAAAACTTTAAATTTGGTTTCTAACAACTCTCTCAAAAAGAACTTAGTGATAAAACGTTTGTGTAATATACATCATTTCCTTTCGGAAATTTCATTAATAATAGGTATGTTCTTTACATTTGCAAGTACCTTATTGAATGGGTTACTTTAGTAGGACATCATGATATAATTTTTTGTAATTAAAATAAGGAACTTATTAATTATCAAATAACATTTTTTTGTTTTATTATTAGGTTAATTCCTTGCAATGGCTCAATACTATCAAATAGTTGGGCAAGGACATTCATTGACTCTTGAGGATCTACAGAGATATAATTTAATATGTTCTGATGGCATAATAGTCAATCAAGATGATCAGCAGTATGCACAGCAGCAGGTTTGTTTGTAAAAAAATGCTTTTTAGGATAACAAACACTAATACCTATAATAATTCAAGAAGTCCCTTTTGACGTTTCTCATTGATGATTAGTTGGTATGAAGTGAATGTACTAATACAAAATCTGAAGGAATATACTTTTTGACAAATAATAGCTAAGTAAGTTGTAAACAAGAGTGTTTAATATTATTTATAAATCCTATTAAACATTTTATTTAGTTAAAATCTCCCCAAAAACAATATATCCTGTGCAATCATTCTAGCCAGAACTTCTTAAAATGTTATGTCAGTCTGTATGTGGCCGTAGAGCTGTGACGGCTATTAACCATTCTAAACCAATCAAAATTCTGTTTCTGTACTTTTACTGTTATTTTTCTTGTGGTGGTACAAATAGACAAAATGTGTATAACAACCTCATCATTTAAAATGTATGTGGTGAAGATCATTATAAGATCAAATAAAAGTGAGGTTACTCATCAATTGTCATGTCAAAACCTTCCACCAAAGGAAAAAAATAATCTTATCATCAAAATATCTATTAAAAATGAACCATAATTTGCTATTATAATATTGAGTTATTGTATAGTTACAGTAGAATCTCACTAATCCGGCACTATTTAAGACCAGATGGTGCCAGATTTGGAATGTTTGTATTACTGGATTGCATAGAAACTTTCATAATAAATAAAATAAAGCATTTCATAAAGGGAATACAATGTATTTGTATTCATATTCTACACATTTTTGTTTTATAATTGTCACATATCTCAGAATCAACTAATTACATAGTTTTAAAATGATCCTTACTTTAGGTTTATTTTTGTGCAACTTGTAGTCCTTAGATAGGTCCTTGTAGGTGCTGGATTATTGGGCATGTCGGCCTATTGAAGTGCTGTATTACGAGATTCAACTTTACTCTGTAAACATATTCAAAACACTTAAATTCTAAATTTAATGATGCATCTAATGGTTATTGGCAAAACTTAAAAATATGCCATGGATTTTGTTACATTGTAAAGGTTCAATTTGGGCTTCATTCCCGCTTTGATGGTTCAATGACTTATTGCTACCTATTTCTGATTTATTATTATTGGTACAGATTGAATTGTACACAATTTTAAACTAAATTGACACAATATGTAAGAGTATGTAAGAGATTGTGCAAATAAGCACCTGTGTAATATTTTTGTTAAAGGTGGTTGTTCAACAAGCAGAACAGCCAAATGACATAATAGTAAATGACAATGTCCAACCACAATTGGTTGTTGGGGATGCACTGCAGTATCAACAACAGTATATTATACGTCATGAGCCACCACAACCACCACCACCCCTTCGTACTGACTTTCAACAACAACAGCAGCAGCAGCAGCAGCAGCAGCAGCAGCAGCAGCAGCAGCAGCAGCAACAACAACAAGCTCTTCATAGACAACAGGTATGTAGCTAGTGTGAATTTGAGTGTGGCAATAAAGGCTTTTAGCTTGAGCAAAAGAGGTTTTTAGATATTAAACAGGTTTTTAACATCATGATATGAAATAAAACTAGTTCTTGTACCGACCTACCAAATAATTTAATAATTTTTTGACTTATAATCTTTACATAATAGTCTCATGGGCTTATAATTATTATGAATCTAATGCGTAATAACATTATTTTTCACAAATTGTTGAAAATTATTTATTGCTACTAAAGACTGTAGCTCATCCACATTACAGAATTCAACAATATCATTGTAATAGAGTAGATCATGTATTAGCAAGTATAATAATGCATTATTTTTATGGAGTACTTTATTTGTAGGTTTACTACACGTCTGAGGCTCAGGTTGTGTTGCAACAAGCTCAGCAGATCATTGATGCATCTATGATGCAACAGTCATCTACACAACGCCCCCAACATGTATGTCTGCTAATTAGATAAAAATGTCTTACTGTAAATATCAAACATATGCATGTGAGGCATCCCTAACATCTTCTAGCTTTCTTAAATGTTTTACTTGCACTGATTGACCATGTTAACTATTTTTCTTTTTTAAGTCATGTGATAATGTTTATTTTTTTACTTCAGTTAACAAATTTTCAAATATTCATTTTGCATTCAAACTAATTTGCAGGTTGAACACATCATTAGCCAAACAACATTTAATGAAAAAACTTCATCATATCATAAAACATAATCAAGGTGCTTCTTTTTGTTTAGCTTAATATTGTAATTTAGATGTTTTGTTCTCTTATGGCATAGTATTCAGTCTTCAATGCTTAAGATACCCTACCTCAGTCACAAATAATATTAGTATTAATATACGTTAAATTCCTATATAATATTACATGTTATTTCCTAGAAGCATTTTGGAATTGTATAAAGCGCCTAGGTATAGTATACAATGACTAGAAAATGTTTGAAATAATAGGTAGTATATTTTATACTTTGCCAAAACAAGCCCCTATTTCATGCAATGACTATGTATACTATAAAATCACTGAATTGTATACATTTCTGGTAACATGTTATGCAACATCCATCATAGTCACATTATTCTGGCCATTGGGGGTTTAATCTTTGTAAATTGAGATTTGCTTTTTCACTCTGCTTGTTATAGGTAGTTAGTTAAAATAATTAATTGGCAATTGTATGGTATAGATAAAAGTGAAAACTTAATGATTATTTATATTAATTTTAAGGCTATACTTCCAGTCCTTATGCTAATATTATATTGTATTATACTCATCATCATCCTCTTTATCCCATCACTGGCTATCTACTGAGTATGGGTCTCCTCTTAGAATAAGAAGGGCTTAGGCTCCACTATGCTGGCCAAGTGTGGGTTAGCAGACTTCACACATGTTTGTGAGAGTTCTCCATTATCTTTTCAAACATTGGCATGCAGATTTCTTCGCTTTATTTTCCTTCTTTAAGTTATATATTTTAGGCTGTGATCTAGAAAGGTGGACTTTCGAGCGGAGCGTCTGTGGCGTCAGCGACGCCGTGCCGCGCCGCCGTCAGTCTGGCATCAGTGCCACGTTTCAGTAACGTACTCTACATTTGTGTAGTACATTAATGTATCGCGGCGTCATAGAAGCTCGACTCGAATGTCCAACTGAAGTGATTTTTTAAATTCTTGGTAACTCAGTAAACTTGGTTAGATTCAGTTTTAATGAAATCGTTTTGAATGAAAATGAAATGAAAGAAGCATAGATAACCAAATATTTTCCTGGGAAAAAGACACTAAACAACGAATTGGTTATAATTATTATTAGTAATTGTTAATATGGACCATGTTTTAAAGACCAACTTGTTAATGCTATAGACCAGTATTATTCGAGAAATATAGACAACTGATAATAATAATTGAGTGAATAAAAACCCACCTTTGTACTTTTGCTATTTTTCTATCAGCGCTTTGACTAAAATACTGCAAGGTCACTTATTTCAACCTTCACTAAATTCGCCCGAAAAAAGGCTAAACAGAGTAACGTCACATTTTTGGGATGGACCAACTAGTTCCTACATATATGTAAATACTAAATAGGTAATATTTAAATTAACTAATATATAAATGTACAGCTTAAACAGCTGGCTGTAGGAATTTGAGATTTCGCCTGTAGGTTTCGCCTATAATAAAGACTCCCACTAAGAAAGGATTTTCAAAAATCCCACCCAGGGGAAACTGGGACGAGCCAGTATCTCAATAAAAATTGGAGGTATCCGATATATAATTTTTTTATATCTGATTGGCTATTCGTATCGGCTTTGAACGAAGGTTTGTAGTACCGAGTGGCCGCGCTGGAAAGAACTGTAGATTGAATCATAAATTATAGCTGGTGAGTCCTGCACATGTGTTGTCGCAGCCCACTGTGATACATCCCGCGCAGCAGCCGCCGCCGCAGCCGCCACCCCTACCGCCGCCCGCTCAACATGGACCTCCACCAACTGTTAGTAATTATTTTAATCTGCCTTTACATACCTAAAATAAGCATGCATAATATATATATACACATTTTTTTAAAAAGAATATTAGCCATGCTCATCATGACTAATACCCCCCTTTCTCCTCCAGTTAGGCGTAAAGCTTGTGCCAGGAGTGGGTACGATAATAGTGCAACGGGTGGGGTTTGAACCGCCGACCTTTCGGAATTCAGTCCGCTCCTCAACAGTTGAGCTATCGAGGCTTTATGCATAAAATTAATAGCCAAAATTTATCTTTTGATAAGTAATTACTTCTCTCTGCACTGTATTCCTTATTACTGAGAGCTGTGACCCCTTTCCATTAATCATAACATAATGGTAAGAGAATTCTTAGATTTTCAAGTCCAACTTACACTTACTCCACATACAACTCATCTCGGGATCTCATCTTATCTGAACTTATCTGTAATTTGTTAAAAATTGTATGGTATTTTTTGACAAATAATATCATAGACAGGTTTTTATAAATAGATTTATAATAAAACATAGCATGACTTTCAATTTACGTCTGAAATTAATTATGTATTAATTATGCAGGGAATAATATTGTGAAAAAGTATATGAACCCCTACAAAGCTATCATTCGATTTTATGTGTCCTCAAATAGTTGAGCTAATGAGACATCATTGAGCACTTTTCCACCAGAGCTAACATATCAAAATCAAGCAATCCTATTGAAATAGTGTTCACATTGGTGTAAAGGCAGCCAAAACTAGTGTGGTTCGCAACTTCGTCCGCGTTGAGTATGTGTGCATGTATTTCTATACATCGATGATTTCTTCCCATTTGTTAGCCTAAGCCCTTCTCCAGAATAGGGTATTTTACACCAAGGGAGAAAAAATCTAAAAATGTATAAACAAGATATTATTAGGAATAAGCAATCGAAAAATGTTAATTTCTGTTTTAAAAAGTATATAATGAATTTTATAGTTCATTTTAAAGATTATTTTTATCAGTTCTACAATAGTATTTGAGACGCACGCAACTGTAGCCGTCCGTCATTATGAATTCCGTCTTTGACGTCACATGGATTGTAGTTGCAATGAATGTATTTCACTAAGAAAATATAATGCTGTTGTTTACAATCAGTGTAACTCCAGGGAAATACAAAATTTAAAACCATTTTTATTGCACTTATCAATAGAAAAAATGTGTTTTTTTTTGTAGTTATTACCTTAGGATCAATTTAAAACACGTCAAAAAAGGATATAATATTCTATTTAAGTTTCTGTGCAAAATTTTATCAAGATCAGTTTAGCAATGAAAATGTACAAAAAAAATATTACAATATACAATTAATATCTTTGCATTGTGGATTAATATTATAGGTAATTTTGTGATATTATTGATCATGAAACTTAATAAGGGGGCTTTTTCTTGTCATGCGGATTAAAGTCCGCGACCGCATGTGGATTCGATCTGCGTGCGTCAGCGTGTGATAGCACTCCTGGCCACACGCAGAACAAAGATGTTGTCCATGTCCGCCGCTGCGGTGTCGTGCGTGTTGCCAGTGAGTAAAGAGATACCTCAAAAGAGTTCTTATCTCTTAAGCGTTTTCAAATATAAAACAAGTCAAGTGCGAGTCGGGTCTCGCTCTTTGAATATTCCGTACATAATTATGAACAACATGTTTTAGGTGTATGAAATATTTCTTTTCCGAGCTAGAACATCGCAATAAACCGTAAAAGAAAAACCCAAATCATATTCGTTTGTTTTGTAATTTGTCAAACTATTTTATAAATTTAGTTCAAAATAAAAATTCAAAATTCAAAAGATTTTTCATTTTTATTTTCAGTATTGTTAGAAGCATTCAGTATTTTACAATACTGAATGCTTCTAACAATACTGAATGCTTTTACAATACTGAATGCTCCATGGTTTACTAAAACAAGTGAAACACATGAGTATCTTGCTATGCCCACAGTCAAAGAAGAAATTAATAATAATGCTAAAAAACACAAAGCCAAGCTAGAAGTCCATGCGAATAATCTGGCAGTATCACTTACCACATGCAGCAGAGTAAATAGGCTAAAACGAGCCACAATAGAAGAACTGTCTTGTGGACAATAAAGCCAGGGATAGCCCTATGAGAAGAGTCTCTTGATGGAGTGACATTCTCCAAACCCGCAACGCACTCATACGATCTGATTATAGTCGGCAAATGACTGATTGCAGATAGCCTAGAAATATCAAAAAAAAAAAAAAAAGATTTTTATCCAATTAGACTTTTACAAGTTCTTTTGAATCGTCGAAAGCATCTACCTAGGTTTTGGGGCCCCCCCCCCCCCCCGTCACAAAAATGGTCTAAATCTGACCTTTCACGGCCCCCCATTTCTTTATTTTTAAGATAAAAATAAATAAAAAAACATATTCGTACTCTATTTAATGAGCTCTAAATGATACCCCACATGATGGGTAAGAAAAAAATATTTTTGGGCTCCTTTTTCATGTATGGGAGACCCCCTGAAAAATACTTTTAATTGAATTAATACATACATTAATACATTAGGAGTTTTGAAGAACACTAGATTATATGATTTAATGTTTTATTCGTAGCCACCACAACCACAACAACAACTGTCCCGTGCGTCGCCTCAGCTCATGCAGCACCTACAGCAGCATCAGCAGCAGATCCACTTGCAGCAGCTGCAGCAGCAGCAACAGCAGCAACAACTGCAGCACCAGTTGCAACAACAACACATGCAGTCTCAGCAGATACAGCCTCAACAGATTCAACAAATAGTAATGCACGCGGCTTACGTCAATCAAGCTGTAAGATTTTATTCAAATCAATTTTATAGCCACCACAATAACAGTTGTCTCGCGCATTGTCACAGTGTACAGCAGCTGCTGCAAATTTTTTAGCAACAGCTAATTCACTTGCAACAGCTGTAGCAGCAAATCTAGTTACAACAGCTGCAGCAGCAAATCCATTTACAACAGCTGTAGTTAAGTAAGTAAAACCTAGCTACCTGCCAAATTTCATGATTCTAGGTCAATGAGAAGTACCCTATAGATTGAAAGACACAACAGACAGAATAAATTCTGATCCTATAAGGGTTCCTTTTTGCCTTTTGAGGTATAAAATAGAAATTTTATGACAATTTCAAAAACTTGTTCGATATGTCTTTTTTGTTTTAGGGAACTCCTACCCGACAAACTCCGCCGAGGTTGCTTAACCCGGGCTTAAACAACAGCGGAGGATTGACTTTGGTTCGCACGGCCGCGCGACCTGTGCGCCCGCGCAGGCCCGCCGCGAGGTCTCCCATGCCTACTCCACCACTAGTGCAGCAACGCCTACTAACGCCACAACTTCAACAGGTTATATTCCTCATACCATACTGTAATAGAAGTAGAAAGTTTTTTATTCAAATAAACTGTTAGACGTGCTTGTGAATCGTCAAAAGAATCTGCCACTGATTCAGAATTTTCTACTGAGAAGAACCAGCAAGAACCTCGGTGGCTGCTCTTTGTACAGTAATGTTATGCCATTTACAAAAACATAGCAGTCAAAATGCGAGCTGAAATCAAATCAACACTCTTTTATCATTTACATAATCTCTGATTGTTTAATATGCTTTTTTCGTGTAACCAATTTTAGACTTGCCTAGTCTAAAATTGGTTACAGAATTTTGTTAAAGAAGATTACACGAACGACTTTCGGACTCTCGAGGCGGAACGCAAAACTTGTAAGCGTATTACGGTTTCTAGTTTTGCCTATCATGTAGCTCATCAATGTTCTTATAACCAAGACTATTTTGTCTTACAAAAATTATATTGCTATGAACATATTGAGAGGCTGTGTGAGAATCATAATTTCCTTCCCTCGAGGGGAGTAATCAAAAGTTGTGTGCAACGGGAGCAAATCTCAATTCATGAAATGTCCGGCAGGCTACCGCAGCCGGGGTGGCGGGCGCGAACTGCGGGCGCGGGATGGGCGTGGCGGGCACGGTGACGAGTGTGGTGGCGGGCGGGCGCGGCGCGGGCCGGGGCGCGCGGACGCCGCGGCCCGGCTCGCCTCGCGTGCTCAACCCGCACGCCGCGCACGCGCAGCACCGCCCGCCGCGCCCGCGCACTCCTCAACTCGCGCAGGTACACATCTGGTTATTTAACGCCGCTTTTACATGCGACCGTGCTAGCCCCATCATTCCACAAAATAGTATATTTCATTACAAGTGCGGAAAGGCTGTCATTGCAAAGAGTTCCGACAAATGTCTACCCGAGCCGAGGCGTAGCTGAAGGCGAGGGTTGACAGTCGGAACGAGTTGCAATGACGGTTCCGCACGTGTACTGAACGACTATTTTTAATACAGTTGCGAAAAAATGAAGCAATTTAATAAAATAATAAAAACACAATAAACTCAACTAACTTAATTTAATTTAATTTTAAAACAACTTTATTGTTAATAGATATAAAAAACTAGGGTCGAAATTACTCATTTTAGGCAACCAACAACTAAACTCGCAAAGAAAATTTCTGAAAAATGGCGCCAACCGTAGAATATAAGCAGAGTTTTTTTTTTCTTCACCCATTCTGGTAGGCAAAGGGAACTAACTATGCCGATACAGCCAAGTCTTCAGTAGAAGTTTTTTATTGATATGAAATGAAAATGAAATTTAATGAGATGAAATGAAATGAAACCTAACCAAACTCATTCAATCAAATCATTAAATCTGATATTGGAAAAAATTAGTAGCTTCTTATTAGAAATACGTATTTGCATGAATCATAAAAACTTCTATGAATTTTTTTAGTAAAAACTTCATGGTTGGTTTTTCTTTTTAATATTTTGACAGTTGGGAAAGAAAAAGCACGAGTGCGGGAAAGGTAAAGAAAAAGCACGAGTATGTAATAGCCCACATCCCGAACGCTATACGTCCCTGCAATACGCCACTTTTTGAGCAACTGTATTAAAAAATATATTGTAGCTGTCATTCTACCGCAATCGAGCAGCAGGTTCGATCTCTGCCGGATTTGTATTAAAAATTGTTCACGTATAAGTTAAACACTTTATTAAATTTAAAACATTAGTGTTGAAATAGCTAGTAATATCCACAGCAGCAGCACCAGCTCGCGCAGCACGTGCTCAACCATCCGCAGCAGGTGCAGCAGCTCAACCAGCTCAAGCTTGCCACACAACAGGTAATATTCATGATATTGATGAACTTATACATTAACATTTACAGGGAAACATCTTATCCCAGTTTTCTTAACATTACAGGAGAGCGCATATAGTTTTGAAAAATAGTTAAGCCTCAATGCTGTCCAACCTAGATTTTTTTTGCCAAGGAACAATCTACCATTTTTTATAGTTAATAGTTTATACTGATAGACGCGACTTCGTACGTGTAGATTTGTTTTTTTTTTAAATCAAGAAATAGCCTATATTATTACTCAGGTCTTTAGCTACTTATGAACATGTAAAAATCAAATCGATCTGTTGCTCCGTTGACGTGATTGAAGGACAAACCAACATAGTCTATGTCCATCGCCAGGATGCAAACCATCTCTCTACCAATTATTGTCAAAATCGGTTAAATGGATGGACCGTGAAAAGCTAGCAAACAGACAGCCAGACACGTTCGCATGTATGTATGATATTAATTAAGTATGGATGTGAACATAAGTACTTGTCTGACTGACTGACTAATATATTATAACAGCCTAAACCAATGTGGTTAGAAACTTGAAATTATGGCAGTACATAGACATAGGCACTCATTAAGAAAGCATTTTTAGAAGTTCAACCCTTAAGGGGTGTAAGCAGGGGATGAAAGTATATAGTCCGTCATTTTTCAAAAATTCATATTCAGGTATCAGTCAAAAATCTGTCTGTCTAATAAAACATGTTTCTTGCATTGAATTACTTAGATATTATTGAACGAAACATTGGGTTAATTGGTTTCCATTTTCTTTTTCAGCAACAAATTTTACTGAATCAACAAAATCAACCGCACACACAGCAATCCACACGTATAATTACCCCACAAGGAACTATCGTGACGCAAACATTGAGCCCGGCGGCTCCACATCACACCGTACAGCAAGCAAACCAAAACAACGGGCCTCTGCCTCAACCCGCTCTAAACGCAACGCCACAGCGTGCTTCGCCACATCCCCAGCAAATTCAGCAACAAGTCAAGAAGGTTGTTGTTCAACCAAACAATGCTAACGATATGGACGATCTCGAAGAAAGTATAAAGGCTGCAATTGTTCAGAAAAACCCTACTGCTAACGAAACAACGCCGTCTCAATCGTTTCAAACACCCCCACCTGCGCTGAGACAAAATCCTGGAGGACTAGCTTCGGGCCCACATAATGCACCACAGCAACACCAAATAAACTTCAGTCCTCAAGCTTTTCAACAGCAACAAATTACTTTTGAACATGTTCACGTGCAACAGCAACATAACCAGCAGCCGCAACAACAAAATCCTCAGCAGCAGCAACCGCAGCCGCAACAACAACACCTACAGCAACAGCCGCAGCAACAACAGCCGCAGCAGTCACAACCAATGATAGGTCAATTATTAATGGAACCTGACAATGAGGAAGAACGACAGATCATAACACTGTCTAGCGGGCAAAGGATTTCAGTTGCTGAATACAAGCGCATTCACCACTCACGTATGTCGCAGCAGCAGCAACAACAACAACTGCAGCAACTGAGGTAAACCATGTTTTTTCGCCTTTTTAAATATGAGGAGTCTGCAGTATTTTTATTATGCTTTGTGATATCATAGAAACACTGCTGATTTACGCCAATAACTTAATTATGGCTACCTTATGAAATAATAATGAAAGGGTGCGTACCTAGCGACGCATCTGACTTTCATGGCGCAGTAGATAGCGCTGTGGTGTGTGTGGCAGGGCTTAGAATACCGGTACAATGGGCGTAACGTTACTTGATAGCATGGTACAGTAAATTACGTTAAACGTATAAAAACGAAAACAGGTATTTTAATATTTACGGTAACTCTGTCTAATAGAGTAACGTTACGAACATTGTACCGGCATTTAAAGTCCTGCTTGTAAATATGGCGTGTCGGGGTCCATTTCCGGTAATTCGGGACTTCGTTCATGAATAACAATTAATATCGTGTGTAACATAACGATAAAATAGACTTGCAACTACAAGTCTTTATGGCCGTTACGCCCCTTGCTTCCCGCAGACCATGGGACTGACATACGAACTTGTCGACGTATCCGATATCTATACTAATATTGCACGTTTTTGCAGGGAAAGCGGTCGACAAACTCTGGTGAGAAGTAAAGAACAACAGAGGCCTGTGCAAAGAGTGCCTCCGATGCAAACACAGCAACAATCCAATCATCCAGCAGGTATGTTCCCGTTTAATACGTTCATAATGCCATTTTATGCGACGGACTGACCGCAACGATCAACACATGTTATGTTCATTTTACGCTCGTAAATGAGTATTCTAACTCAACTTGTTTGCAATTACAGTCAAAATCTGTTTTATCGACATCGAAGGGACTACTCATATTTGGTCATAAAAACCGATAGTTTTAACAACCAGAAATGCTTTTAAGGTAGAAATTCGCCTGTGTAAGTCCATAGATATTACTAGGAATAAAAGTTATATTTAAGAATATATCATATGAAACTTATTTATTTCACATAAAATAATATATTAAAGAACATGTACGACATACTATTGGACAGTATATAAGTTACAATATGTGGTCGCATAATGGTGTATGTTGTTGAAAGCAAAGTCGTAAAAGCAGTGTTCTTTATAAGATGGTCATATAGCATTCAGCCTATGGGTTTTGGTATCTATATACTAATAAATAAAATTGGAGTGTCTGTCTGTAATTTCGAAATAACTACCGCATATTAAGGTCATATGGTTATTTGAACGATACTATAACTGAATCACACGTTTTTAAAATTTTTGTCTGTCTGTCTGTCTGTCTGTTTGAAAAGGCTAATCTTGGGAACGGCTGAACGGATTTTGACGGAATTTCACAGACAAGTAGATAATTGACCAGGGAGTAACATAGGCTACTTTTTTAACCGACTTTCAAAAAGAGAGTTGTGTTTTTCTACCTATGTACACCGAAATCTCCGAGATTTCTGAACCGATTTGCGTCATTTCTTTTTTAATCGATAGAGGAACTTTGCGACATTGTTTCATAAAAAATTTGGAGTCCAACTCCTCAATCCTGATGCTGCAGGGGATCTGACCAATCCACGCGGGCGAAGCTGCGGGCATCAGCTAGTATACAATATAACTAAGAGTTGTTCTAAACGATGTCGCCTTAAACTTTTTTTTGACTACCTATTTGCCGTCCTTGTACTGTGCACTGTACTATCATAACAGTTTGTATTAATAAAGATAAGTGATTTGTTAACAGAAAGCAGTGAATCAGTGGGTGGACCGTCTGAGCAAACATCGGAACCGCAATCGGCAAAAATGTTGATTTTCTTACAAAATGGAGAACAGAGACTTATTACTTTCACATTGCCTAAAGAAAGTTGCACACTTCAGGAAGTTCTTGAACAGGTTAGTTTTCCTTTGTACGATGAAACTTAAGAAATTACAAAGGTTAACTCACATATTAATGTTCGGATAGTTTTACCCTGTGAAGTATCAGAGATTTACATTTTTTTGAACTCGTAATTTCCTAAAATCTTTGTGCAAGTCCATGTATATGTTGTCTTGAGAGTACACTTTCGAGTTAAGTTGACAAAGCGGCACATTTAAGGTTATACTATGCCAATAATATAGGGAACATCATTCGAGCATAGCGATACTGTCCCTGCGGCAGTGGTCGACCATCACGTTCCCTATATAGTGGACTTCCGGTAATCCGGCACCCCCTGCAATCCTACATGTCTATTATTATTGTGTTTACTAAATTTGACATACATTATATAGTATGATTTGTACTTCAGAGTATGTATGACATATAGAAACTTATTATTGGATCTGTAATTTGTCTGATTACGATATAAGGTTTTAGGCAGTACTCTATAATCCGACAAATTCGATAGTTCGATACTGAGACGTTTGTCAGATTACCGGGGTCCACTGTATTTGCATACAACATTATTCTGATGCTCTGTCTCGGCGTTATCTGACAGAGGACAGACGCTTGACTGGAAATTCCACCTTTAGTACAAGTAAACAGCAGGCACATAATATCTCAAATAATTTTAATATCATGTTTTTTAAATAATATAGTATAACAACACTTCTTTTTTGTTTTAGTGTCATGTTCCTTTTACGGCAGATACTCACATACAATGTATGCAAAACAATAATAGTGAAATAGATTACTTTGTATCAGTAGGTTCAACTACAAGAATAGAAGAGATGCTAGAAAACCACCCAGTAAGTAATATTTTGTAATAATTATTGTAATGTAAAAATGTTAGCGAAATTCTTTACAGACACGATAGACAGACAGTCAATGAAGTGATCCTATAACTTTTTTCCTTTTGAGGTATGGAACCCTATAAACCGCCATACCTACTACCAGGTTTACAGGTTTCCATTTTAAATTACATTGTCAACTACCATCAGGTAAGATCTCAGTCAAATACTCTCTCGTGTCATCCGAACATATTGGTTTCCACAGGAAGCATTATGAAAGGGATACCGCTATGACTCAGCTAATGTTGAATTGATGCTAAATTGTGTGTAAAATATTAGTGAGAGCCAAGAAATAGTTTGTATCACAGTCATGCTTCTTGTTGAAGTATTTCATTGATAAAGATATATGATTCTACTATAATATGGTATTGTTACAGATGTTACTTGGGGATATAAGTAGTAGAAGCTCCCCTAATATATTATCACAACCTCAGAGTAGTGAAATGTCTACTCCAGAAAAGGGGCCATGTCCTGATAATGGTGACTATGTTTTATGTTCACTTTTATCACGATCCTTTATATTATGAAGTATTTTTATTTAAAAATTACTAGCTATGCCTGTGGATTTAGTTTATTAAATATCCCATGGGAACTCTTTGTTTTTGGTAGAATAAAAAGCAGCTTATATTATGTTATCTCTAGGCATCAAACTATCTCGATACCTTTTATAAAAATCGGTTAAATGGATGTGCCTATAAGAATTCTGTAGGCTTATGTCCATCCTTGGGATGTACCATGATGGGCCGTGAAAAACTAGCAGACAGAGACACTTTCGTATTTTAATATTAGTATAGATCAAAATTGGTTGAACTGATGGGCCATGAAAAGCTAGCAAATGCTAATAGCCATACTTTCGCATTTATAGTATTCGTATGGATTAGAAATTAGAATAGGTGTAACGAATGGGCAGTGAAAAGTCAGCGACAGACACACACTTTTGCATTTATTTATTTATTTTTATAATATTAGTATGGATTTGAAAATGAAAAAGGTGAACACAACAGTAATAGGGATACTTTTTTACAGTAAATAATAGTCCTGAATCTCCAGAACAAAGATCGCCGCCTCCACGGTATGTGGACGGAATGTTGGCACTCTGTAAGTCTTGTGGCTATACGGGCTGCGACTTCAGCCGCTGTCAAAGGTATGTTATAATAATATTGTTATGATCACTAGGACGAGCCACAACTTAAAAAAAATTGGTTTTTGGTACTTCCTAGAGAGATAGTGTTTAAAGGTCATGGCAGATATGCAAGGCAATTTTTATTTTTGTAGGTGTAAACGAGTTTTCACAGAGGAACCTAAAAGTGTACCAATAGCTAGTAAGAAAGTAGAACAAAAGAAAAAAGAACCGGAAAAGCCATTATTAGAAAAGCAGATGTAAGTAGTGCAAGATGGTAAAAATAATGTACTCTAAAATTTATTTTCTATAGACAAGCTTACTTTTCGACCACATGCAATAATTTCTAAATTACTAGATGATGTCCGCGACGTTGTTCGCGTGAATTTAGGTTTTTAAAAGTACCGTGGGAACTCTGATTTTCCGGGATGCAAGCTATCTCTGTACCTATATAAATCGGTTTAACTGATGGGCATTTGAAAAGAACACAAAAGAACTTGAAAATGAAACGAGGTTTTTTCATAAATCGACTATGCTTATTGACTCTTAAATTAAAAATTTGGTGCATGTGATCAAAAAGTAAGCCTGTAGTTTAAAAGATGGTGAATAGTGGATACCATTCAATGTGACAAAAAGGAATAGGTTTAAGGGATCGACTGGGCGCCTTATCTGCAAATACAAGACTCCGCAAAAAATATTGCCCGGCCTATTTGTTTCCCCTGTAACAAGTTTTTGCTACCTATATATGTAATTCCAACCTTTCAAACTGTTTTTTTCTTTTTAGCACTTGTGGTGAAAGTATAAAATTAAATTTATTGAAATCGACAGTGAAAACTCTAACTGCTAAAAATGTAAGTATTCAAAACTCCATATTTAAAATCTTGTGATAAATTTTGACTAATTGGCTTAAAAATATTAAACTTTTCTGCTAAGGTTGTGCAAGAAAAAAAACCAGCCAGAGTTAGAAAGCCTAGAGGAAAGCAACCTGACCCTGAACCAGTTATATTGACATTGAGCTCAGACGAGGAAGACTCCAATAGTTCTATGATCAGTAACCAGGTAGGCAAACATGTTCAAAAGAACTACATTTTATTTAAGTTATAACTTTTCGCAATTTCTGTACATTCATACATCATCAGCTATAATTGGCCCTACGTTGGTTGAAATTTTTGATTCATTTTCATTCTTATTATTTATCAGGCTTTTCTTAATTCTTAGTTTACATATTCTTTCATATAGAAGACCTATTAAAAACAGGAATTGCAACATTTAATGCAACGTAATTAATTATTAACACTATATCTTTCAAATCTAACAAATCTAACCAATTAGAATACATTATTTTAATTTTGATTTTAAATTTATTATAGCTAAAATTTACTGTCTTTGTAGCATGAACAATCAATTAATACGAAAGAACCTTCCCTGAGTGAAATTGAGGGCGGCACTCCAGATAGCGGCATCGGAATGGATCACATGGACGGTATGTACTTAGTTTGTAATTAATTATGTAAAACTTCAAAAGCTCATATGAAAATTAAGAAAGTAAAAAGTAAAAACACAAATGTGTTTATTCATGGCTAAAAGGTGCCTTTGCATGTGGGTTCGTACTTTCCAAAGTATATCAGTCCCGATTAGTGACCATATTGAGCTCAGTTTGGATGAGACTACATCTTCAGATTAGATATACACTTAATCTAAACATCGAGTCAAAGGCCAAAACAGATGCCAAAAAACTTGGCATTCTGAACAGAGAATACAGCAGATTGTACAGCTAGCATCTGCAAACACCACAGATATGGCTTGCCTGCCAATCGGGAACGCTCCAAAGCATTGTGCAAGCATACGCAAACATCCATCCTCACGCTTGCTGGTTGCTGTTTGCCACAAGCATTTGGCAGCTCCATTACAAAGAAAAAGTTAGATAGGTTCGCCATCCAGACTAGTTCTTGATGTCCGAATTTTAAATGACTTCCACGCTAGTGGTTAAAATTGACTTTTCCTACGCAGATTTCTAAGAACAATGAAAGCTTTTCAAGTGGGAGCTAGTAATTGAAAATACCTACTACATATTGTAATAAAATATCTGTTTTATATATTTAGTTGAAAACAAATTGTCAAGACAATTATGGACCTAATCTCAAATGTACAGAAATGACATTTACTACTACTTACTACTTAAACTGGTCAAGTGCGAGTCGGGCCTCGCTCTTTTCGGGTTCCGTACATAATTATTAACATCATATTTTGGGTGTATGAAATATTATTTCTTTTCCGAGCTAGACCATTGCAGTAAACTGAAAGAAAACCCCAAAAAGTGTTCGATTGTTTTGTCACAGCTTACAAACTATTTTTAAATCGTTTTTTTTTTCAGTATTTGTTGTTTAAATACAGTATACTATGATACATAATATACCGAAATTTCATATTCCTAACTAGTTTAATTATTGAGATAGCCCCCATCACAAAAATGGTCTAAAACTACCCCCATTTCCTTATTTGTAAGATTAAAAAATATATATTCGTACTCTACTCAATGAGCTTTAAACAATGATACCCTGCATGCTAGGATAAGAAAAAAATATTTTTTTCGACTCCTCTTAATGTATGGAATTCCCCCTCAAAAATAATTTAATTGAATTTTTAGTGTAACATCTGGTTTTGGTTCAACGTTCTACACCAAATACCAAAATTTCAGGTTTCTAACGCATTTAGTATATGAGTTAAGAGATCTGTGACATGCTTTCGGACAGACAGACCGACGGACGGACAGACTGACAAACAGACAGCAGAGTGACATTAATAGGGCTCCGTTTTTACCCTTTGGTTACGGAACCCTAATAAAATATTTCAGAATCAGGAGGAAATTTGCAGCAAACGTTCCATAAAATTTTCATAATGTCTCTGAGTACATAGGATCGCATAGGTCACCGCGAAAGACGAAAAATATCTACCTACTGTCTATATGCCCTTTAGAGCTAGCGCGCAATGTCAGCCATAAAAATTAAAAAATAATTGTGTAATTTCTTGTACGATAGTACGGAACCCTTTGTGCGCGAGTCCGACTTGCATATTTTAATTGAGCCATCGACTCTCAATACTTCTACAATGTTACCCGTGACGACTAGAACCCAGAGGCGTAAAGCTAGTTACAGAAAAGATTGTTTGACGCTTTCGCGTTTAGCCATTAATGATTAGTCTATGGTAATTGCTGTCATGGATGCATGGTGGAATTTGTGATTTCGTAGAAAATAATTTGAAGAACTCAAAATGTCGCTGGATTACAGATGCAGAGGTATTTTATCTTTCTTCGTACGTATTATACTTACCATAAAAGAAAACTAAATATCAGAATATTTTTTCGAAACTCATTCTGAGTATTCTACCGATTTCAACATTGTAAAAAGATTCAAAGCCACTTATTTAGTGTTTCTTTTCGGTGTGCGAGTATACATTAACCAATTTTGCAACATTTTGCCAATTTCAATGTAGTTTACACTCTTCTGTAGATGTTCCGCTTATTTACTACCTATTGGACGAAACTTGTGCACCGGTTGTCAAACAATCGATCAATTGCGCACCTTGCAAGTTCCTTCGTATTCTATTTTTCAAATCTATTCACACCAAAAACCTAGACTATCAGTAAAATCTAAAGCCCTTGCTGCATTAAAAAAGTTTTAAGTTCGAACATACTGAATTAGACTACTAATAAACTATTTTATTATGAAGGTGCAGTCTTTACTATTACATTCTCAATGTCAAAATGTGTTAAGCGCTTAATTTAAAACTATAATCAATACTATTTAGGCATGGGGGCATTAGCTGACAAACATAGAGAGCAGCATCAAACCTGTTTATTTCCACATGCACTGGATTCTTGCTTCACCGCCCTCCCAACTGAAAACCTATTGAGTGTTGCTGATTCGGCGACACATGAGACTAAAGTTATAGTGATGGCATATATCTCTTGTAATAATAATTAATTAATGTTTGGTGGCAGATGAGAAAAAAATATTGAGGTAGAAATGGACAGTTGGAGTGAATTAACTTTTTACTTAAATAAATGTAATTTACTTTTTATTTAAAAATTAATGACCGCTTGTAGTTTTGCACTCATGGGAATTTTGAAAAATCTAGCCTGATCCTTGTCTACATTACAAAAGGAACCTCAGTGCAAAATCTCAACTTTCTAGGTCCAATGATTTGGGCCAGTGTTGATGAGTCATTCAGTGAGATAGGACTTTTCTTTTTTATAGGTAAACTAGCTGATGCCCATGACTTTGTTTGTGTGGATTTAGGTTTTTAAAAATGCAATGGAAACTCTTAACTAACTAACTAACTAACTTGGATAAAAAGTAGTTTGTCAGTCTGCATCTTCACACCTCAGCTTTGCCAATGTGGATTTCCCACAGGTTTTTTGAAATCCTGTGGGAACTGTTTGATTGACCAGAATGAAAAGTAGTCTATTTCCAATCCCTGGATGCAATTTTACCAAAATTGGTAAAACCGATGGGTCTTGAAAAGATAACAGACAGAGACATATTTTTGCATTTATAAATATTAGCAGGGATAAAGAAACATTATTATGTTGTAATTTAGTAAATGGCTCGGCTCTACAGTGAGCCTGCAATGGGTTGATCATGATGTTGAATAAATGCCAAGATTAGTAGAAGCTGGACAAAAAACAACCTAAAACTCAATCAACCTTATATCTGTACAAGTTTCTTTGCAATGTGTCAAAAAATATTATACAATTTAGACAAATAACAACTTTTTTATGTCAGTCATTTCGCTGCACATTCACTAGGAACTTGAATATAGTATGTCTTTTGACTGTTTGGATTTCGTTTGAAATGTTAAAATGTACTGAATAAAAATACAACCTATTTAATATACTTGGGTAGTATTTCCTACAAGATATCAAGATTTTTAAGTTTTTTAGTAGTACAGTAGAACTCCAATTATCCGAACTCCGACTATCCGAATCGCCGATTATCCGAATCACAAAAAATTGTCCAAAAAAAGTCTAAGTGCGCTATTATTCTTCCCCCCGCGAAGCCAGTGTTTGCGCGTCAAGTCTTGACTTGTCTTAACTTGCCGTTGTGCCTACACTGACTTCCCCCCGCGAGGTCGGTGTAGGCACGGCGGCAAGTTAAGACAAGTTCCGGCGCATTGCAGTCACGGCGCACCTGTCATTGTTTGTTTTGATTAGCCAGTGTGCTATTGACCTTGCTCCAGGACGCTACTCTTTCGCTACGGCTTACTTTTGTTTGTGCGTGTACAATACTGTATTGTTTTTATACCATGGCTTCGAAAAGAAAACGTGTTGTGCTATCGTTAGCGGACAAACTGAAAATTATAGAGCAACTCGATAAAGGTGTAACGGGTAAGAAGTTGTCTGAGATTTATGATGTTGGACAAGCAACAATTTCTGACATTAAAAACAGTAAGTCAACACTTTTAAACTTTGTTTCGGTGCTTGAAAATGAAGATGGAAGTTCCTCCAGGAAAACAATGAAGTCAGCAACCAACAAAAATTTGGAAGATGCCGTGTTTAAATGGTTTTTGCAGCAACGTTCTATGGGAAATCCGATTTCAGGTCCAATCCTTTGTGAAAAAGCCAAAATCTTAGCAGAAAAGCTTGGTTATTCATCTTTTAAGGCTAGTAACGGCTGGCTAAGGAATTTTAAATTCAGGCATGGTGTACGCGAGTTAGATTTGGCTGGTGAGAAGCTTTCAGCAGACTCTGCAGCTGCTGAAAATTTTATTGAAAAATTTAAAACTGCATCAGAATCCTATGATCCGGAGTTTGTTTATAATGCCGATGAAACTGGCCTTGTTTGGAAAGCATTACCAAAAACCACTTTGGCTTCTAAAAGGGAATCTAGTGCCCCTGGACATAAGGTCAGTAAAGAACGTGTTACAGTGCTTAACTGTGCCAACTCCACTGGAAATCATAAACTGCCACTTCTTTTGATAGGAAAGTCAAGAAATCCAAGAGCATTTAAAAACGTAAAAAAACTTCCACTCTTCTACAAAAGTCAACCCAAGGCCTGGATGACTGCAGCTTTGTTTACCGAATGGTATGATGAAGTGTTTATTCCTGAAGTGAAAAAGCACCAAAAATCGGTGGGAAAAGAAGGCAGTAAGGTGCTTTTAATTGTTGATAACGCACCCACTCATCCTACAGCAGAACTGTTGGAAAGAGAGAATGGGCAGTTTAAAACGACGTTTTTGCCTCCCAATGTTACAAGTTTGCTGCAACCCATGGACCAGTCTGTTATTGAAACAATGAAGCGCCATTACAGAAGGCAACTGCTGAGAAAACTGCTGATCGAAGGTGCTGAAGATGAAGAATTGGTTTTGGCAAATCATAGCAAAATAAATTTAAAGGACTGCTGTTACATGGTAGCGGAAGCTTGGAGTTTGGTTACGGCAGTGACGCTAAGACGTGCGTGGAATAAACTGAAAGGCCTACCGTCTGAGAAGAACAAAAAAAAAGAATCTGAAGAAAATGAGAAACAAGAATATGGAGAGGATGATGATGATGAAGATGCGTTGTCACTAGAGGAAATAAGAAAAATGATTGTAAAAATTCCTGGTTGTACAGAAGTAAGTGCTGAAGATGTAGGAGAGTGGATGGCTTGTGACACGTCTGACCCTGGTTTTCAAATTCTCAATGACGATGAAATTGTTGTAAGTGTGAGAGAAGATGTTGAAGTGGAAGAAGAACTTTCTGCTGATGTTGAAGTAGACGCTGGACCATCAGCTAGTGAAGCATTTGCCGGCCTCGAGACTGCTTTGAAGTGGATGGAGCGTCAGCCCGAGTGTGACCACTTGCAACTGCTTACCGTCAAGCGAATGCGTGACCTGGCTGCCCGAAAACGGTTGAAGACCGCAAAACAGCTTACATTAACGGAGATGTTTAAAAAACAATGATTTTTATTTCTAAACTTGTACATAAGTACATTTTATTTATATTTAAAACATGTGAAAATTTCATGTTTCTTTCATTTAATTCAATAAAAAAATAGTGCAATATCAAAACGTAGCTTTTATTCTCTCCAATGGCAATTTTTTTTAAAAAAATCCGATTATCCGAATATTTGATTATCCGAATGGGTCCCGGTCCCCATTAATTCGGATAATTGGAGTTCTACTGTAACATCTTAATCTCGTGCATCATCCACAAACCTATAGTCGTAAAGGCAAGGATGTTTTTAACTTCCTTGACAAAAATATTGTTTGCATCTTCCTCCAACATGACTTGAGTGTGGCGGCAACTCCACGAAATGTTGCATTGGCAACGTGCGGGCGATTAGCACTGCCAGCTGCGCTAGAGAGGTTGCATCGGCATTGCTGGTGCTCCGTGTGCACACTGCCATAGAAATACTATAAGTTGTGTTGGCTTGAAAATTAGCCTCGTGTGAGAATGGTCCAAGCATACCTAAAAGACAAGATTTTGGTACTTTTCCTGCTACTAACCACTACATATTGGTAATTGATTATTTCCTCTCCCCTATTGTCTCCTTGATTGCTCCTTTCCCTCTGGTTTGGTAAACAGTTCCTACTGAGAATAGCCTTAGTCTGTAAGCATATATTTTGTTAAATATTTATTATGTATTGTTTTAGATGAAAGCAGAGAAGAGTTTTCCCAGAATTTACAAGGTGTGGAAGCCTATCTCAACTGTAGAACAATAAGAATAGGTTCATACAGATATACACCAAAAGAGAAGGTAATTTCCTAATTAGTGTATTTATTGTATTGAAGGGTGTCTCAGGGTTTGAAGTGATTATTGTCATTGATAAATAAATAATATTACTGAGATAAATGTAGTTTGGGTAATAAGTTAGTGATTATTTAACTGATCATCTTAATTTCTTTAAGGTCCACATATCAATAAGGGGTATTAAGATTGTTGCACCATCTTTAAAAAATGAAGCACGGGAGGTTGCCCTTCAGATACCATTGAAGGAGATTGTTAGAATTTTAGTGCATTTTGGAAAAGGGTTACCAGTTGTTTTTTTGTATACTATGAACAAATGTGGTGTACACATAAGGAAGGCATTAGATATGGTGGATGAGTCTGGTAAGTGGATTAAACAGTTCACATGTTTAGGAAATAAATAAAAACAGTAACAGTATTTTTTTTACATGTTATGTCAAATAATATTCTATTCTCTGCAAAACCCCTGATAATATATGTAATTATGTCATCAGATTATTTTGCCACTTAGATCTGTACATTTTGGGGCCAATGGTTTGCATGGATAACAAATTTATTGCTACATCAATCTGAAGACAATATTATATTCTTTTAAAATTTATAACTTAGGTATTCTTTCATAGTCCTTAGGTTAGCTATTATATTATATTTTATATTTTACTGTACGACTTATGTTTATGTTAATGCACGCTGTGACTGCCCGTAAGTGGAGTTGCATAAGAGCAATAGAAAGTAAGGAACAAAATGTATAATTAAAATGTGTAACTCTGTGGGCGGTACTATAGTAAATAAATAAATAAATAAATAAATAAAGACATGAAATAAGGGATGGCAGTTATCTCTAATGTCTAGTTTTTGTTTCTTCAAAACATTTAGAGGACTCTGATTATATTAATCAGAATATTATCAGTTTTGAATATTAGTCACTTAAAATTATTATATATTATTATTAATTTTGGGGCATTAAAAAAATTTTGAACTGTTTTAATAGGTTTTTATTATAATCCTATGGCAAAGGAAGACCCTTACAAAAGGATTACTTTATTACCTGAGGTAATAACTGAAGAAGCAAAACTTACCTTCAAGGCACTATTTGGCAAAGTAATGGATGAATTAACTAATAGAGAGGCCAATGAAATCCTTATTAGAACTTGTCCAAAGGAGAGTAATAATGTCTCAAAATTGACAACAAGATCCATGAGCGCTGCTTCCATTGCTTCAGGAGCGAAAAGGTAACTTTTAACTATTAATAGTGAGCAAACAACAAAGGGGTCATATGATGTTGAGAGAGTAATCATCATCATCATCAAACCATACCAGCTCATTGATCCCCATCCCATTCCTCAGAATGAGGAATGAGACAGGTTTGCCCCTCCATGTTGGCTAAGTTTGGATTGGCAGACTCAGGCATTCAGGTTTCCTCGTGATGTTTCCATTTATTGTTAAAGCAAGTGATACTTAATTGCATAAAACGCACATAACTCTGAAAAGTTGTAGGTGCCTGGGATCTAACCTCAGCGCCCTCCAAAGAGGAGGCCTATGTCTTAACCACTGGGCTATCACCGCTTTAGTTAATCTTTCACTTGAGTAATCTAATTAGAACATACTCTGAAGATGGAAACTGATTCAACAATTTGTATGTGTTTAACTTACTGTATTAAGTTGTTATTTTCTTTAATTATGATAGGTTAGTTACTTGATTATATTTTTAATTTTGATTTCAGTTCTAATCCTGCTGAGATACGTCAGATTTTAATATACCCTCCTGGAAAAGGAGGCATCCCAATTAATACAGAAGATTACATGTGCCTAGCCCAGGACCAGTTCCTGAATGATGTTATCATAGATTTTTATTTAAAACATTTAGTTCATGATGTTTTAACTCACAGTCAGAGAGAAAAGACTCATATTTTTAGCACATTTTTTTATAAAAGGTTAACAACAAAACCTAGCAAAGTGAATAAAAACTCGAATCCTCACGAATGGGATAGTAATTTAACACCAGCTCAAAAACGGCACGCAAGAGTGAAAACGTGGACAAAAAACGTCAATATATTTGAGAAAGACTTTATTGTAGTTCCTATTAATGAAAATTGTCACTGGTTTGTGGCAATTATATGTTATCCTAGCTTAGAGGGGTGTAGGAGTATGATTGACAACAGAACAGTTATTCCACAACTAATTAAAAAGAGAGGTAAGTAGATTAAATTAAATCAATAAATAAATCTTTATTAACTTTACAAAACAGTGTTTCCAAGCTTTAGTGTGAGTGAATCAATCAATCTATTTTTATTTTTTTTTCATAATATGGTAACTATGTATGCTTTTTGTAAGTCAAATTTGTGAATTAATGTAGATGAGGTAGATAATTGGGATAGTGCCTATATCAAAAAAAAATATCTTAGGAATGATTAAATAGGGGTCTTCCAAAATTCGAAAAATCCATGTCTGCTATTTGTTTGTTAATCATTTTAAATTGTTGATTTAAATACAAAAGTATATGTAAGTATTTCATACAAGCTCCTTTACTAAGCGAGTATTTTGAGATTTGATAAAAGTCGCTGATTTGACTAGTTATTGTAGTAGTAGTTGTACAATGTACACAATCTCTAAAACCCAAATTATACATTTAGTGGCATCTTTATTTGCAAGGTGCATTGTGAAAGGCATAGCAATACATTTAGACCTGTTTTTTTAGTTTAGTTAAAAGACTGTACTACAGATATTTCTAAAGTACAGTAGCCATAATATAAACAGGAATAAAGTAGAAATGAAAGAAATCAAATAATAAAGTTGTGTCCCACCTAATGGAACTATTGTATCATAACAAACAAAGTACCTGTTTAATATCGAAAATTAAATCTTACAATATCATACTTCACTGTGGGATGTTAGCTTTTATTTTAGTTTTCCATCAACATCTGTTTGTTCCAGAGCGCAGGTCGTCAATGCAGATAGGCAGCACAACTATTACACCATTAACTAAACAGGAACAATTAACATTAAATTGTGATTCTGACAATCTTAGTGAAAGGGATGAGGCTGAAGCTGAGGTAAATATTGTAAAAGTACTTTAATTATTTGTTGTACATTTAGTTTTCTAGGGGTTTGTAGGGTTTGAAGGGTGGCAATAAAATATTATTACTAAGCCTTTGCTTTCTTTCCCTCTATCCATCTGTTGGAAAAAAATAATTTTAAAATAAAAATATTAAAGGATTACTATTTGTTACACAAAAATAGGATAAGACCATAATTTTAGGTAAAATTAATGATGGCTATTATGAGTAGTGAACTTAGTGAAACATTAGTAACACATTATATTTTATAGGATTTTGCAGTTATTAATTAATTTACTATAACCTTATTTATAAAATGCTCCATTCACAAAGTTGCCCAAAATTGTACATCTATGCCTTTTTATCTTTTCTTTTGTATTGTGATGGACGCGCTTCAGGATTGTGGCAAACAACAAACCCTGACAAGTCTATGAAACTGTATGAACACAGAAACAGGATCAGTTGCCCAGCTTACAAATATACAACACTTACACTTAAGTTTTTAATGTATTCTAAAACCCTTACAAATACCAATTTAACCTATTTCTACTGTACTTATTAGTAAGACATTGATCAGGGTAAAATTTTCATCATGGCAACCGGGTTGAATGAATTGTATACACTTATCCCTTTCGGCGACACACTTGTACGCATTCTTGAGGATTGTAATTCTTTATTGAACACAACTTCTAAACTAAAACAAATTGTCTAAATGTGTTGCTATCTATTTCATAACACTCCTTGTAGAAAAGGATAGCAGTGATTTAGACCTGTCAATTAGTTAAGAGATTGTGTACAACAGAATGAGTTGTTTATTTGTGGATATAAATATTCACAGACTATAATATTTCTAAACTTAATCCATATTCATAAAAATTGTTTATAAAAGTAGTTACATTTGGTATAAATTTATGTTCCAGGAAAGTGATTTAGATATGCAGTGTGACACCGACGATGAAGAACAAGAGAAACCTCTGCCTGAAAAAAAACCGGAAGTGCCTGTTGTTAGGAAAAATGAACCAATTAAACAGTATGTATGCTTTTTCCATTCTTCGGCCCATCGTTCGGCGTTTGTTTTGGGCATTTTTTTCTGTAAAATAAGTTAAAAGTTAACTACTGAAAAAAAAACTGATAGTTTTACTGTCATAAGTCAGATTTCAATCATTCAATCATTTATTTATTTTAATTTTTACTACTTAGATTGGATAGATAAGTTAAGTCTTAATTTATGCAATTTGAGTCATACCAATACTTTGTTGTATGTTTCAGGCCTTGTATACTTATTTTTGACTCATTAGCTGGTGCATCCCGATCTAGAGTTGTGGCGACGCTACGTGACTACTTGACATGTGAACATCAGGCAAAGGTAATTTAAACACTTGTAACAAAACTATCTGTTATGAATTTGGTGTCTAATTCATTATGAATAATACAATATTTTTGTTGCAGACATCTAAAAGCAAAGTATTTAATAAAGACAACATCAAGGGAAGCTGTCCAAAAATTCCACAACAAAATAATTTTACTGATTGTGGATTGTATCTATTACAATATGTGGAACAATTTTTTAAGGTATTGGTTTCTTTTAAATACTAACTATATTCGATTTTTTAATACCAGAGACCAAAACGACAACTAGAAATGTCAAACTTTAAACAATGATACCAGCTTAGCAAAAATAGTGTTGTCCTCATCGTTCCGGTTCAGATAAAATCGTTAATAAAATAGCATTTCGTGCATAGTAAGCAAAATAAACCTACTAAATGTAATTACGAGATAAAAAGAATCACTAATCACATATTATTTGATTATTTGAAAGACTTGAAGAATAAAGTAAGTAACAACAAATACAAAAATAATCCACCCAAGGAATTTTTCAATAGTGTAAAACTCATAAATTGAGACTCAACCTATACTTATTTCATTTCAATCGGAATTATTTTCAACACATTTTGTTGTCTCATACATATAGTATCGGTATCGGTTAATATTTATCGGTAAGTATCGATTGCACCACATCACTATCAAAGAGCCGTAAAAAACAGGCAACACGCGAACCTTCATTTTGGTCTCCGGGATTAATAAATGGACTATAGGTTATGCGTGACATGCGACGTAATGCGACTCGCGTGCTACCTATTGCACGTTGTTGGTACTGTGTCGAAAACCTTTAAAAAGTTACAACTATGGCCGATTCACACCAATTGCGTATGCAGCACGTACACGTGACACGTGCGTAGTGACGCGCGTGGACCCATAGTCGTAACTGCACGCAGTAAGTCTAAGTGAACGTTCACGCCACGCAAGCGGTATGCCACGTCTCATGACAAGTGACAAACGTAATCTTTATAAGATTAGTATAGAGAAGAATAATAATCCTCACAGATGAAGTTGCATGCATTACCTAATATGAGTTAATTTAAGTCTATTTTTTATATAAGTATGATAAAATATTTTGCAGGACCCAGTAATGGATTATACATTGCCCATAAAGCAATTAGCCAATTGGTTTGATGAAATAGTTGTAACAAGAAAACGAGAAGAAATATCGAACTTACTGAAAACTTTAATGCACAAATTCAATCCAGATTCGCATTTAGCTTTGCCTGACATCACATTCCCAACATTAAATGGTAATTTTGTTTATAATAACTTATATTAAAACTGAAGAATGCAGGGCATATATTTAAAACCGGTCAAGTGCGAGTCAGACTCGCGCACCGAGGGTTCCGTACTACAGTCGTATTTTTCGACATTATGCACGATAAATCATGTACAAAAACTATTATGCATAAAAATAAATAAAAATCTGTAACCACAAAGGGAAGTACCGTTTTCTGTCTGTCAAGAAACTATAGGTTTCTTGACAGACAGAAAACGAGGTGATCCTATAAGGGTTCCTTTTTTCCTTTTGAGTAATGGAAGTCTAAAAATAATAACAAAAATTGGGTAATAAGCCACTATGGGTGAAAACTGTGAAATAACTCCACTGTATATAAAGGCCTAAAGGCATTGTCAAGGTCAGTACCTGTACCTAGTTCATTCTAGGAACATGTACACCTCCTGTATGTGATTTGCCTCCTTGTTTCTAATTTGAATGGCTAGGATATGGAATTCCCTCCCAGCATCAGTTTTCCCCTCCACTTTCAATTCCTTCTAGGCAAGTGCGCTATATATTGGGCTGCATCATCACTTGACAGCAAGTCTGATTGCAACCAAGCTAGTCAAATTCATAAGAAAAGAACATACCTAATATTATACTTTGTTATTCCAGGTAAATTAATTGAAACAGAAGAACAGCAGGATGAAGGATCAGATGGTGATAAGGGTACTTCAAGTTTAAATAAAGTCCAAAAATGTGAAGGCAAGGACACTGAAGGTCCAACCATTACCTTTGTGAAACAAACATCTACTGGTGAAATATTAGTGAAACGGAATTATGTTGACTCCTCTGATACTATACACCTTAGAAAAACTATAAGAGTTAGTGATAGTGAAAATAGGTCTGTTGTGCAAATAAAGCCAGAATTTGTGAAGAACAGTGAAAACCAAATTATTTATAAACTGCACACTAGTGATTTGGTTAAAGACATTCAGAACACTTTAATAGTAAATAAGAGTAAAACTTTAAATGACAAAAAATATGGTGTACATAATCAAAATGTATCCAGTGTGAACTGTGTTCGGCAAAATGTTAGTGAAAATGAGAGTAATAATTCCTTTCTCAAAGGAAGACGAATAAATAAATTAGAAGATGTCATGTCTGACTCTCATAAAAGGTTTAAAAGAAATGAATGTTAAATTATTCATGTAAATTTATTTTAATAAAATGTAAATATTAGTTAATATTATTTACTATTTAATACACTATCTTGTTTTATAAAGGTAATGTAAAGATTTTAAGAATAATGTAATATAGCTAATATAGCTTCACATAATAACTATATTGTGATTTTATTTTTTGCCTAGGCGGCGAAGTTTGCGTGGGTTTGGTTAGCAGTGGCGAAGGGTGCAGATCTGAAAAAGGGAAGCCGGAGCAAAAAAAAGATCTGACCTAACAGAATATCAGAATATCATAATTAATAGGTAAACGAATGTATTAAATCACCCTTAAAAACAAAATATTAAAATAGTAGTATAAATAAAAATTTTAATTTGGAGGTACGATAAGCCGGTGAGCATCTGCTTATGAACCATATTTAGCTGACCTGTCAGAGAGACGAATTCGTATTCGTTCCGGGGCCACTTTAATTGGTGGTTCCATATTGGCGACCCGTAGAGTGAGACAGACTTAGTTCGCTTCATAGGGAAATGAAGGAGATGGAATACTAAGTAGTAAGCCGGGATGGTTACGGGTTATCGAAGCTATTTTCTATTGATGATAGATTTTCCCTGACACTTGTAAATTTTTAGGCGTCAAATTTGGTACGGTAGCATCATTCACTCTGGTAGCCTGCATGATAATAATCGAACTTTTGCCCTACATTTGTCACTAAGTACGTAGTGAGTGCTTACGTTATATTTTGCGAATTCTTAAAGGGAAGCCGATTGGAATCGGGTTACATGGACATTTCGCCACTGTTGGTTAGTTAGTTAGTTTTAATAAATTGCGTGGGTTTGGGTTTTTAAAAATTCTTGGCAGGTATCTAGGGTTCCATACCTCAAAAGAAACAGTAACCCATAAACGATCACTCTGTTGTCTGTCTATCGTACGTAAATTTGGGGGAATCAGGATCTCTAGGGTACTTCGCGTTGACTCCAGGGTCAATCATCAGGTAGTGCCAATGCTAATATCCTATAGCAGTTATAGCACAAGTAAAAGGTAAAGCAAAAAACCAGCAACTATGGATTTGTGGTAACATCACAAAAAAACTGGCCAAGTGCGAGTCAGACCCACGCACCGAGGGTTCCATAGTCGGATTTAGGTTTTTAAAAATCAAGTGGGAACTTTTGATTTTCTAGACAAAAGTAGCTTATCCGTAATAGCCTATCCCCACGATGCAGTTCCATTTGATCGGATGATCCTTTGAAAATCGCGTGGGATCACCAAGATTTAGAGATGCAATTCCTTACAGCATCAAGGTTGAGGAGTTGAGTATATACTGTTGTGTAGTTGAGTACAATTTTATAACCGACAATTTCTAAATCCCATCAGCTTTGGTGGTCAGGTCCCCTGCAGCACCAGGATAGAGGAATTGGAATTCAAATTTTTTGAGAAACAATGTCCCAGAATTATCGATGAAAAAAAATTTCTAATGTCGTCTGTGTTGGTGTTGGCGTAGATTATGAAAGGAAATAGTTTGATTTTATAAAAAAAAATAACAAAAAAAATTGTAATTGTTTAGTTGTGTATATACAGCATTTACAAACAAGATAAAGTTGAAAACTAAAACCCGACTGCGATTGTTTTAAAAACGCTGAAATATTGTAAAATTGTTTTTCTATCGCTTGGTAGTATATTTTAAGGACGTATTTGCACACTTGTATAGATTTTCGGTACGCTTTGTGGCTAAAATATACTAAGTAAATTGGAACTACAGATTGCTAAAAATAGATTGGTCCTTTATCTCCAGAGATCGAGTAATTTTTTGATAAAATCATTAATTTTGATACTATAAGAACGATTTTCCTTCACCTCTTCCACGCAGAATTAACGATTTAGGGTCAAGTTTAGGTACATTTTTCTCAGTTTACGTACGGATTTTATTCTTCTAATAAATATTTTCCGTTAGCACATAATGTGCACCTCAAAAAATAGGATTATTATATTAATAATAGTATAAAAATAAATAAAAACATCGTGTATAAATTTTTCACGTATTTTGCTTCAACCGCAAACCTTAATACAGTGCACTAAGGGTTATTTTGATATTGGGCAGGCAATGGTATGATTTCAAAATTATATCAGTCAGCGGCCAGCCGCCTTCGTGGGTGGTCTCTGCGTCGGTTGCTATAATTTTTTGATGTGGAAAAGATCGCTGTACGAACACAAAATAGTTCGACAAAACCCTAACTGATATTTATAGGTACTTATTCCGTGATTGTGCTGATATTTTGGCAAGGTAAGATAATAATGATAATATTATGTACCTATTATCACATTTTATCGTTAGCTGGATTTTTTTCTTGAGCATGATAGTGATCTGATAGTGAACTTCGAAGGCTGCGACAGGAACTTGAAGACTAGAAGAACTAGATGTGTCCAGTTTGGGCTCGTTTTCTTAGTCATGACGAGATCTTACCTCCGGATTTGTGGAGTGACCTGATGGTATACCTCGGAAGTCACTATTGGAACTCGGAGACGAATAGAGCTAGGTGTTTCGAGTTTGGGCTCATTTTCTTAGTCATGATGAGATCTTACCTCCGGATTTGTGGAGTGACCTGATGGTATACCTCGGAAGTCACTATTGGAACTCGGAGACGAATAGAGCTAGGTGTTTCGAGTTTGGGCTCATTTTCTTAGTAATGATGAGATCTTACCTCCGGATTTGTGGAGTGACCTGATGGTATACCTCGGAAGTCACTATTGGAACTCGGAGACGAATAGAGCTAGGTGTTTCGAGTTTGGGCTCATTTTCTTAGTCATGATGAGATCTTACCTCCGGATTTGTGGAGTGACCTGATGGTATACCTCGGAAGTCACTATTGAAACTCGGAGACGAATAGAGCTAGGTGTTTCGAGTTTGGGCTCATTTTCTTAGTCATGATGAGATCTTACCTCCGGATTTGTGGAGTGACCTGATGGTATACCTCGGAAGTCACTATTGGAACTCGGAGACGAATAGAGCTAGGTGTTTCGAGTTTGGGCTCATTTTCTTAGTCATGATGAGATCTTACCTCCGGATTTGTGGAGTGACCTGATGGTATACCTCGGAAGTCACTATTGGAACTCGGAGACGAATAGAGCTAGGTGTTTCGAGTTTGGGCTCATTTTCTTAGTCATGATGAGATCTTACCTCCGGATTTGTGGAGTGACCTGATGGTATACCTCGGAAGTCACTATTGGAACTCGGAGACGAATAGAGCTAGGTGTTTCGAGTTTGGGCTCATTTTCTTAGACATGATGAGATCTTACCTCCGGATTTGTGGAGTGACCTGATGGTATACCTCGGAAGTCACTATTGGAACTCGGAGACGAATAGAGCTAGGTGTTTCGAGTTTGGGCTCATTTTCTTAGTCATGATGAGATCTTACCTCCGGATTTGTGGAGTGACCTGATGGTATACCTCGGAAGTCACTATTGGAACTCGGAGACGAATAGAGCTAGGTGTTTCGAGTTTGGGCTCATTTTCTTAGTCATGATGAGATCTTACCTCCGGATTTGTGGAGTGACCTGATGGTATACCTCGGAAGTCACTATTGGAACTCGGAGACGAATAGAGCTAGGTGTTTCGAGTTGGGGCTCATTTTCTTAGTCATGATGAGATCTTACCTCCGGATTTGTGGAGTGACCTGATGGTACACCTAGGAAGTCACTATTGGAACTCGGAGACGAATAGAGCTAGGTGTTTCGAGTTTGGGCTCATTTTCTTAGTAATGATGAGATCTTACCTCCGGATTTGTGGAGTGACCTGATGGTATACCTCGGAAGTCACTATTGGAACTCGGAGACGAATAGAGCTAGGTGTTTCGAGTTTGGGCTCATTTTCTTAGTAATGATGAGATCTTACCTCCGGATTTGTGGAGTGACCTGATGGTATACCTCGGAAGTCACTATTGGAACTCGGAGACGAATAGAGCTAGGTGTTTCGAGTTTGGGCTCATTTTCTTAGTCATGATAAGATCTTACCTCCGGATTTGTGGAGTGACCTGATGGTATACCTCGGAAGTCACTATTGGAACTCGGAGACGAATAAAGCTAGCTGTTTCAAGTTCGGGCTCATTTTGTTAGTCATGATGAGATATTACCTCCGGATTTGTGGAGTGACCTGATGGTACACCTCGGAAGTCACTATTGGAACTCGGAGACGAATAGAGCTAGGTGTTTCGAGTTTGGGCTCATTTTCTTAGTAATGATGAGATCTTACCTCCGAATTTGTGGAGTGACCTGATGGTATACCTTGGAAGTCACTCTTGGAACTCGGAGACGAATAGAGCTAGGTGTTTCGAGTTTGGGCTCATTTTCTTAGTCATGATGAGATCTTACCTCCGGATTTGTGGAGTGACCTGATGGTATACCTCGGAAGTCACTATTGGAACTCGGAGACGAATAGAGCTAGGTGTTTCGAGTTTGGGCTCATTTTCTTAGTCATGATAAGATCTTACCTCCGGATTTGTGGAGTGACCTGATGGTATACCTCGGAAGTCACTATTGGAACTCGGAGACGAATAGAGCTAGCTGTTTCGAGTTCGGGCTCATTTTGTTAGTCATGATGAGATATTACCTCCGGATTTGTGGAGTGACCTGATGGTACACCTCGGAAGTCACTATTGGAACTCGGAGACGAATAGAGCTAGGTGTTTCGAGTTTGGGCTCATTTTCTTAGTCATGATGAGATCTTACCTCCGGATTTGTGGAGTGACCTGATGGTATACCTCGGAAGTCACTATTGGAACTCGGAGACGAATAGAGCTAGGTGTTTTGAGTTTGGGCTCATTTTCTTAGTCATGATGAGATGTTACCTCCGGATTTGTGAAGTGACCTGATGGTATACCTCGGAAGTCACTATTGGAACTCGGAGACGAATAGAGCTAGCTGTTTCGAGTTTGGGCTCATTTTCTTAGTCATGATGAGATGTTACCTCCGGATTCGTGAAGTGACCTGATGGTATACCTCGGATGTCACTATTGGAACTCGGAGACGAATAAAGCTAGCTGTTTCGAGTTCGGGCTCATTTTCTTAGTCATGATGAGATCTTACCTCCGGATTTGTGGAGTGACCTGATGGTATACCTCGGAAGTCACTATTGGAACTTACAAAACGAGCTCAAACTCATAACATCTAACTCTACTCGACTCGAAAGTCCAATAGTGGCTTTTGAAGTATACCTTCAGAGCACTTCAACAAGTTTCAAGGTGTAATCTCGTCATAACTAACAAAACGAGCCCAAACTCGAAACACCTAGCTCTATTCGTCTCCGAGTTCCAATAGTGACTTCCAAGGTATACCATCAGGTCACTCCACAAATCCGGAGGTAAGATCTCATCATGACTAAGAAAATGAGCTCAAACTCGAAAAACCTAGCTCTATTCGTCTCCGAGTTCCAATAGTGGCTTCCGAGGTATACCATCAGGTCACTCCACAAATCCGGAGGTAAGATCTCATCATGACTAAGAAAATGAGCCCAAACTCGAAACACCTAGCTCTATTCGTCTCCGAGTTCCAATAGTGACTTCCGAGGTATACCATCAGGTCACTCCACAAATCCGGAGGTAAGATCTCATCATGACTAAGAAAATGAGCCCAAACTCGAAACACCTAGCTCTATTCGTCTCCGAGTTCTAATAGTGACTTCCGATGATATCATCAGGTCACTCCACAAATCCGGAGGTAAGATCTCATCATGACTAAGAAAATGAGTCCAAACTCGAAACACCTAGCTCTATTCGTCTTCGAGTTCCAATAGTGACTTCCAAAGTATACCATCAGGTCACTCCACAAATCCGGAGGTAAGATCTCATCATGACTAAGAAAATGAGCCCAAACTCGAAACACCTAGCTCTATTCGTCTCCGAGTTCCAATAGTGACTTCCGAGGTATACCATCAGGTCACTTCACAAATCCGGAGGTAACATCTCATCATGACTAAGAAAATGAGCCCAAACTCGAAACACCTAGCTCTATTCGTCTCCGAGTTCCAATAGTGACTTCCGAGGTATACCATCAGGTCACTCCACAAATCCGGAGGTAAGATCTCATCATGACTAAGAAAATGAGCCCAAACTCGAAACACCTAGCTCTATTCGTCTCCGAGTTCCAATAGTGACTTCCGAGGTGTACCATCAGGTCACTCCACAAATCCGGAGGTAATATCTCATCATGACTAACAAAATGAGCCCGAACTCGAAACAGCTAGCTCTATTCGTCTCCGAGTTCCAATAGTGACTTCCGAGGTATACCATCAGGTCACTCCACAAATCCGGAGGTAAGATCTCATCATGACTAAGAAAATGAGCCCAAACTCGAAATAGCTAGCTCTATTCGTCTCCGAGTTCCAATAGTGACTTCCGAGGTATACCATCAGGTCACTCCACAAATCCGGAGGTAAGATCTCATCATGACTAAGAAAATGAGCCCAAACTCGAAACACCTAGCTCTATTCGTCTCCGAGTTCCAATAGTGACTTCCGAGGTATACCATCAGGTCACTCCACAAATCCGGAGGTAAGATCTCATCATGACTAAGAAAATGAGCCCAAACTCGAAACACCTAGCTCTATTCGTCTCCGAGTTCCAATAGTGACTTCCAAGGTATACCATCAGGTCACTCCACAAATCCGGAGGTAAGATCTCATCATTACTAAGAAAATGAGCCCAAACTCGAAACACCTAACTCTATTCGTCTCCGAGTTCCAATAGTGACTTCCGAGGTGTACCATCAGGTCACTCCACAAATCCGGAGGTAAGATCTCATCATGACTAAGAAAATGAGCCCCAACTCGAAACACCTAGCTCTATTCGTCTCCGAGTTCCAATAGTGACTTCCGAGGTATACCATCAGGTCACTCCACAAATCCGGAGGTAAGATCTTATCATGACTAAGAAAATGAGCCCAAACTCGAAACACCTAGCTCTATTCGTCTCCGAGTTCCAATAGTGACTTCCGAGGTATACCATCAGGTCACTCCACAAATCCGGAGGTAAGATCTCATCATGACTAAGAAAATGAGCCCAAACTCGAAACACCTAGCTCTATTCGTCTCCGAGTTCCAATAGTGACTTCCGAGGTATACCATCAGGTCACTCCACAAATCCGGAGGTAAGATCTCATCATTACTAAGAAAATGAGCCCAAACTCGAAACACCTAGCTCTATTCGTCTCCGAGTTCCAATAGTGACTTCCGAGGTGTACCATCAGGTCACTCCACAAATCCGGAGGTAAGATCTCATCATGACTAAGAAAATGAGCCCCAACTCGAAACACCTAGCTCTATTCGTCTCCGAGTTCCAATAGTGACTTCCGAGGTATACCATCAGGTCACTCCACAAATCCGGAGGTAAGATCTCATCATTACTAAGAAAATGAGCCCAAACTCGAAACACCTAGCTCTATTCGTCTCCGAGTTCCAATAGTGACTTCCGAGGTATACCATCAGGTCACTCCACAAATCCGGAGGTAAGATCTCATCATGACTAAGAAAATGAGCCCAAACTCGAAACACCTAGCTCTATTCGTCTCCGAGTTCCAATAGTGACTTCCGAGGTATACCATCAGGTCACTCCACAAATCCGGAGGTAAGATCTCATCATGACTAAGAAAATGAGCCCAAACTCGAAACACCTAGCTCTATTCGTCTCTGAGTTCCAGTAGTAGGTTCCAAAGTATGCAATTTCATCAAGTCGGGAGGTAATGTAATGCTATCCTTCTCAGATTATTTTAGTCATAGTAGGAGCTCATAATTTCATAAGCATGGAAATGTTGTTCATTGCCAAGAAGTCATGGTGAAATATTTCATCATCAGACCCTTAGTCTGTAGGCACTGTTCTACTTACTGTATTATTGTCAAGATACATATTTAAAAAAAAAACTGTTAAAAAAAAATAGATGACCAAATATAAAATAAAATAAAAATATCAAAGTATCAAAATCAAGTCGATTCACTCATTTTGACGCAGCTGTGTGCGTGTGGGCAGTGTACTTATGTAGTAGTGCAATTTCGATACCTATTCATTTTGCAAAGACGTCCTTAATGTTGTAGTACATTTATATTTATGAAATCAAAATTTTCTCCTCTTTCATTTGACATCCCACTCGATACAATAGCAAAAAAAAATTTTGAAGATCCCCGCTTTTTTTCATGTAACATCCGTTAGGTCAATTTTTTTCGTATAAAATGTAGCCTATGTCACCCGAACCTTTACGACGAATCAATTGACACCTAATTCATCGAAATCGGCCCAGTAGTTAGATTAGGCGCTACGGTGGAACACACAGAATCTGGATACAAACATACATACATACATAGAATGCTAAAATCAGAACCCTTCCTTTTGGCTTTGCCGCAGTCGGGTAAAAATAAGATGGAAGCGACGGGCATGCTCGTGAAATTCAAATTTAATTTGGTTTTTCGCAATTTGTCGTACGTTGTCGTATTAGCTCACAAATTGCGAAAAACCAAATTAAATTTGAATTTCGCGCGGGCAGGCCCGTCTCATGCCCCTATTGATTTTGAAAGAGGTCATCCAAGTCACAGAATTCCAAGTGCCAAAAGATCCCTGTCGTACAAACCATAGAGTAAAATACACTGGAAAGTAAAACCCATAGTATAAAAACTAAAACGTAGATAGATTGCTCTTTGTATTCAGTGAAAAAATCTTAGCGAGAGGCCTTAAAGGACTGGTATCCAGGGCCGTAAAATAAATTAAAAAAAAAAAATCTTAGCGAGTTTTTGTAGAATTCTTTTTTTGATTGGTGGTGAAAATAAATTTTAAACAAATAAATGTAGATCAACAAACGTAAACTTCACTTACAGTGATCGTTCAGGCGTGTAATTAATAACAAAAGTGAAAATAGGTATATCAATGGCTGACGAAGAACGACTTCAACGAATTAAAGTTATGTAAAATGTGCATATACCTGCTAAAATTGTGACTATTTTCCCCATTGAGATTGCTTTATTACGTTTTGATTTCTATAAAAGTTGAATCTTTTATATCTATAGACTGGTATAATAGTTATCTGTGATCCCCCTTTTCAAAACTCTAATTTGGAATATTTATTATATATTTCAGCCGGAGCATTTTTAGCTACAATCGCTGGTATTTCTGCTTTTGCGGGATTTGGAACGACTTTGGCAGCAGCAAAAAAAACTGATCCAAAATATTTCAATAAAGGTGTATAAATCATTAATATTCGAAATCATGTCTAGCATAAATTATTAATAATTTATACTTAATACATATTTAACCTCGCAATTCTTCCCTATGTACCTACCTACTTTTAAATGTATGCTGTACAAAACTATAAAAATAATATGCCCTGCATATTTATATTTTTTAGATAAGTAAATATAACTTGTAATATAATTTTGTAATCAGTTCAAAATATTAAAATTTTATTAACTAGAGCCAAAATGATGCTTGAAACTTTCTCCAATTTTGCTGGAATAAAAAGTAGCCCTAAAGTTAAAACCAGCATGGATAGACTTTTAAAAATCCTGCGGGAACTCTGATATTCTGGGATTACAAGTAGCCCTATTTCTATTTCCAGAATGCAAACTATCTCTGTACTTATATCAAAATATAGTATAATTGGTTTAGCATGAAAAGGTAGCAGTCACTTTAATAATATGGAGTCTCTAGCGGCTAGCTGCATGCCTGCCATGCATGTACTGGTACTAACCAGGGATATCAAACAATTTTTTAAGCTGGAAATTCTATCACAAGAAAGCTGAAATTAAACTGTATATTCTAGTAGCACTGGCACCATAGTAGTAACTAGGTTTCATGTTTGCTTTTGTTTCCATCAAGGAATACATGGCAGTGTTGAATTAGCGGATGCAGGTGCCTTGCTGGCACTAAGAGCACTGGGTTGGGGGACACTGTATGCAATTGGTGGTACAACATGTTTATGCTATGGCATATGGAAATTATCAGGTGCTAAAGATGTAAGTATTATATTACTCTTTTATTTTCTACTATATTTTTAACATAATGAAATATGTCATCACCAGCCCAGTCTCCGCTTAGAATCAGAAAGGTTTAGATAGGCATCTTGTAGGCAGGCACACTCCATCTTAGGCTGCATCATCACTTGCCAGCAGGTCTGAATGTAGCAGAGCACTAGTTCATAAATTAAATGTGCAGATTGGCAGACTTCGTCCACCTTTGAGCACACTATGAAAAATTTTTTGGCATGCGTCAGGTTTCCTCAATATGTTTTTCTTCATTGTTAAGTGTTAAATCAGTGATATTTAATTGCTTGAAAGGGGCATACCTCTAAAAAGTTAGAGGTCTGTGTGCCCAGGATCGAATCTTCGACCCTCCTCCAAATAGGCAGATAGTTAAACCACTAGGCTATCACTACTAATATTCTTGTTAACATTGCATTAATATGCTATTTTCTGTTTAGCTAAAAGACTTCAGAATCAAAATGGGAAACCTTCTTCCAATTTTACCAAAAAATAATCCACCACAATCTAGAACAGAATTCAGCGGAATGAATGATTTAATGAAATATTTGTCAGAAGAATATGGAAATAAAAAAATGCAAGATGTAACAGATAAATAAAGGATTTATTGTTTTCAGCTCAATCATTAAATTGTTTCATTATTTAAATCTTGTTTGACAAGAAACTCTTCCTTATATGCTGGACCATTATTACAACTAGCTTTACAAGTGTATATGGCTAGTACACCCCAATCTATACTATTCAATTCAATACCAACATTAATAAAATTCAACAATTGTGGCATTATCTGAAAAAAAAAGAATAGCAATGTTATCATAAGGGAATACACACTACTGCCCATGCTAGCCGGGCTGGATTGGTCTGGCGAATTTGGTATATATGTCGCAGCGAAATGGCATAAACCGGGAGTTGGCCATATCCACTGAACCATATTCGATGTAATCGCAAAATCCCAGAGGAAGAAAAGTGCGCAAAAATATAAAGTTTGATTAGGTTAGATAAGAACATAAATATCCATGTGCCCAGCCACAGGCCTGGCACTTAGGTTCTATTGGGTAATATTATCAGATGTTTCACTAGTCACTAAACTATGCTCAGTATTCTATGATATCACTAGATTGGTTTAGTGAAATGGTCTAGAGATGTTGCTTTAACATCTCGCGGATTAGTCTGTAACTAACCGTATATGCCATCCAGCCAGCCATCTGTGTAGTATGGCTAACTTCCCGTATATGCCATTTTGCTGCTACATATAGATAGCTTGCATCCTAGAGGATGAACATATGGTATTACCTAAATTCCTGCATACAAAGTCTCAAGGATAATCTAGTTGTACCATAATTTAGGGTTTCATCATTTTTCTAAAATCTAACTGCATTAAACTTACTTGAAATTCGAATTGTCTGTCTCCATTACAGTACTGACATTCGGGTACAGTTATTAAGTTTCCTGAAACTTTTGTAATCCACAAAGGTGCACCTCCTCGGTCATATCTTAGTACTTGGTTTGGATGTCTCGCTATTCTTTTACGGAATTTATTGTAAACCTTATCTTCTGGTAATGGTTTTACATATTGTTCTAATTCACTATCAGGAACGTTGCTCAATGTACCAGCTTTTTTTTCTTGCATCATTTTTCTGAGTTTCTCCATTTCTTGATTTGAGTCTTCAGCAGTGACTTCCTCCTACATAAATATTATGCAATGAAATAGATTGGCAAAAATCAAAACAAGAAATCTTTGCTTAAGTATATAGTATTATAGCTTAGAGATATAATAAATATCTACTATGTTACCACTTTAATACACTAACCTAGGGATGATTACAAATCAAACAATTATGTGAACCATTTATTTGGAATGCACAAACTTATTAATAGTTCATAAGTTTGAGTTCCTATTAATTGTTATTACTATTAGCATAGGCATTTACAAATCTGGTCCAATCTTGCTAAATAAAAAATATTGTTCAAGGTGTGTTTCACATACAATTTCCATCTTTCCACTTAGCACTATTATTTCTGTGAGTAATGATCTTATTTTTTATATCTATGATATTATATGTATTAAAAAGTCGTGCAATTAGAACATACCTTATCTTCTTCATCTACTATTAATTCCCACTCTTTAAATAATAATGATTTTCCTGCTTCAGTCACTATAAAATTATTGGGACATGGTGTGCATGTCTGAAAAATAAATCTTTTTTAAGTAACTATATTCAATATAGAAAATCAATTTTATATATGAATTAAATAAATATGAAATAGTAAATATACCTTTTGCAGGTCAGAGCAAATGCTTTTGTGTTCCTTTTGCCAATCAAGGATTTGGTGTTTGCGACTACAGTAATAAACTTTTTTGCATTTTGAACAGTGAGATGGTGCTCTTATTCCACAAACGTTGCACAACTTTGCCCATTTTTCCATCGGAAAATCCTAAAAGAATTAAGTACTTACATAAAATATGAAATTTATGTAAAGTTAGTCATCATCATCATCAGTATGAAGGGCCAAATAGTGGGGGGTCTACCAATTTAAAGATAGTAAAGTAACACTATTATGTAACTGATCACCATTTATACCAATCATTAAGTTGGAAAGGATGACATTATAAAAAAAACTGCTTCTTATTACCTCCTTTTCATTTTCTTCATACGGTTCAAAAGAGAAATAATCATTCATACGTGGTAGCTGACAACGTAGTACTACGAAATTTTCTGCAGAATTTATGTCACAGCAAGAACCTTTTGGACAAATAAATATGAAGATTGTTCGATGAAAACAATCATTATTTTCTTCAAATGGAGCATACACCTGTAACAATGTAGGTATTATTTTGTTGTAAGTACAATACAAATAAAGGATCTATTTATTACATTTAATTAGTTAAGACCAGTGTTCATAAAGCTATGAGCCTTTTGATTTGAGTGCTTAATTTGAAAAGTAAATTACACAGAGAAGTATAGTACACATGGCTCCTGCGTGATGGGCGAAATAAATGTGCTGTGTGGCACCACAAAAATCCAATAAATAAACTAACAATAACACCTGGTTTTTGGCTAGTACCGATTTATTGTTACTGATCCTCTTTATACTTCGACTAGTTATAACACAATACATACCTGACATAAAAAAATCAAAGGTTCCTTACACTTTTTGCAGTTTAATTTAGCAGGATCAGGTATGTTTTTAAGGTCTAACCATGCTGGCTTTCCTCCCACTTTACTTGGAAAAAATCTAGGATGTAACAACCAGTTACTTTTTTCTTCAAGAAAACCGATATCTACATGTTTATCACTCATTTTACTCTTCAACGTTACTCTGTTAAGTCTAGAAAATATGAAAATTTATTATTTTATGAATCAAATAGAGATAAGAGAAATTCAAAGTTGGAAACAGATACAGAAAAAAACCACTAGTGATTACTGATTACATAGGTACCATTTTTTTTCAGACGAGAGAAAAAAAAACTTTTCTCTATCAGACGAAGTCCAGTGACCAGTCCATACTCCATACTAATAACTAATTATACATAGAGATTCTCTAAGCTAATCAGTGTAACTTCGTTTGTGGTGGTGTTAGCTGGCGGGCGTGCTCTGCCTTTTTGGAGTTGTTTTTTTTTTTTTTTTGTTAAAACTGACTGGAAAGCGCTCTAAGGGGTGCCGTGCGTATGTCGGCGAGCGCCGGCACAGACGGGGTCCATACTTGTATAGTTTAACTAACTTGTTACAAATTACTACAAACTTGACATTGGCTAATCTTTGTAAAGCCAGACGAGAGAGGAAAAAAAAAGCCAGACGTGAAAAAAAAAATCAGTTTCGACCACAGTATCTATGATCGAAGGTTTCGACCGGATTCGTGGTCTGTGGTTTCGACTTTCGTGGTTTCACCTTATATTCTCTTTGGTTTCATACCCTAATATAATCCTACTCTATCTATGGTTTTATTTCAATTTTCACCATATATTATTATCTATCTATGAAATACTATGCCATTTTAAATGCCGACAGTAAATAATAATTATGAAAACGAAAACTAATGTTATAGAATTATTTGAAGATGCGAAAACCAATCAATCTTATGTAAAAGTTTGTGCGCCCATGGTGAGATATAGTAAAGTGCAGTTCAGAACTTTAGTAAAAAAGTGAGTGCTTTTATTTTCGCGTAATGTGGTGAGAGATGGCTAAAGCCACGTCCACTTTTTTAATTTTAACAATTTAGATTGCAATAGTAATAAATTAACAAGTTTAACTGTCGTACTATAGTTTAATTTCAACTTCACATTATGCTCTCATTACTATATTGAAATACCTAGCATTGAGGTTATCGTTTGGAATAAATATTTTTAAATTTCATACTCGTTTTTAGCTTAAATAAAAACAACAGCACTTTAAATAAATAATGGCTGAGATATTTTAAGTGATGTATCTGTTTTGTAAACTTTTTTTAAAATTATATAGACTAGGCTAGCGCTTGGCTGCAATCAGACCTGCCAGCAAGTGATGATGCAGCCTAAGATGGAGCACGCTTGTCTAGAAGTTGCATCACTTATTAATTAATCGATGTATTAAATTGTAATGGTACTTTTTGTTGTTCTTATTGTTAACCACTATAATCTAGTTATTATCCCTTTTATCTTTCAGATTTGGAGTGGATTTGTGCTTTACACCGATGATACTTGCAGATTCGTTTTGTCAAAATGCGAAAGCAAGGTCAAATGAATTTGTAACAACAATGTATGACACTCCATTGGTTGTGCAGTTTGCAGCTAATAGCATTGATGATTTCTTAGATGCATCTAAGTTAGTATATCCCTATGTAGATGGAGTGGATCTAAACTGTGGATGTCCTCAAAGATGGGCTATGAAGGATGGATATGGATGTGCCTTACTATCTAAACCTGAACTAGTACATAATTTATTAAGAACTGTGAGAAATAATTTTCCACAAAATTTTACAGTTTCTGTGAAAGTAAGAATATTACAGGAAGTGAAGAAAACAATAGCTATGTGCCAGCAGCTTGAAAAATGTGGCATTGATTTTATGACTGTCCATGGACGTACACCGTTACAGAAGAGTGGGGAGGCTATTGATGTGGAAACCTTGAAAGAAATATGTGACAAAGTTACTGTACCAGTAATTGCTAATGGTGGCATTAAAACTTTAGATGATGCAGATCAATTGCAAGAAACATTGAAATGTGGGGGCATAATGGCTGCAAGTGGTATTTTGAATAACCCAGCCCTTTTCAGCGGACATAATAAAACACCACTCAGTTGTATTAAACAGTGGATTGACTTGAAGAATAAAAGTGAAGATAAAATAACATTTCAATGCTATCACCACCATTTAGTTTTTATGCTTGAGAAGATATTGTCAAAAAAACAAAAGCAGGAGTTTAATTATTTAAGTACATTTGAAAGTGTTGATCAATTTTTAAATATGCATGTTATAAATGATTATAATTATTTGCCACCAGCTAGTCCAGTAATTGATGATTTTGTGACATGTCAATTTGATAAAGAAGTCACTGATAAGCACTCAAGTAAATGTAGAGGATGTAGTAAGAGTATATATTATTGCACTTGTTGTAATCATGATTATGACAATAATAATGGAAGTTTTTTCACGTACTATGTCGAAAACACTGATGTTCTAGATTATATGGACTGCAATATGTTTGATGAATGTATTTGACATAAAATAAGTTGATTTTTACTTTTAACTCAATGAAAAAAATGTAACCACTATAGGATCACTTTGTTTCTGCCTGTGGGTATGTCTGTTTGACTGACGTAAGTCCATGTGCCAAGACTTTTAGAAACAGCTTGATATATCAAGTTGAAATTTGTATTGGATACTAAGGTTCAGTAATCTCGTCATCATCTACACTAAGTTTGTATGTTTGTTTTTAGGAAGAAATCTCTGGAGCTACTGAATCGATTTTGAAAATTCTTTCACCAGTAGAAAGGTACATTATTCCTGAGTGGCATAGGCAATTTTATTTTCAAAAGAGATTCCTGCAAAAATTGTAATAAGCTACCCGTGCGAAGCCGGGGTGGGTCCTAGTATTTTATAAGGCAATTCCTGAATCACCATCTTAAAATATGGCATGAAGGGAGCTCTTGTAGCACAAGTAAACTGTACAGGAATTTGTGAAAATTACTTGGTGGAATTATGTGGTGCGAGTGGAAATATTATGAGACAAACTTATCCTTACTAATAAATTATTATACTTAAATGTGAAAGTCTTTTTCTTATGTCTGACCTTTTTACGATCCATCCGCTTAACCGATTTTGACAAAATTTGGCACAGAGATAGCTTTCATCTCGAAAGCGGACATAGACTACTTATATTGTGGTGAAAGTGGTAAAATAAAATCTTTATTTTTTTTACTTTGTGTAACTCCCCTACACACAGTGGGGTCGAATTTTGGAGTTGCTAGAGTCGTTGCAGTCGTAGGTTCTAAAAATACGACTGTAGTACGGAACTCTCGGCGCGCGAGTTTTTAACCGACTTCCAAAAAAGGAGGAGGTTCTCAATTCGTCGGAATCTTTTTTTATTTTTATTTCATAGATTGATACGTTATAAATTCTGAACCACCCCTCATTGTCAATATAGCAAGGTCGACAAAAAGAGACTTTTTAAACAGTCCGTCTATACTACAGGAATTATCACACTAATATTATAAAGGCGAAAGTTTGTATGTGTGTGTGTGTGTGTGTGTATGTTTGTTACTCCTTCACGCAAAAACCACTGGACGGATTTGGCTGAAATTTGGAATGGAAATAGATAATATCCTGGATTAGCACATAGGCTACTTTTTATCCCGGAAAATCAAAGAGTTCCCACGGGATTTCGAAAAACCTAAATCCACGCGGGCGAAGTCGCGGGCATCGGCTAGTCTATACCAATATTATAAAGAGGAAACCTTTGTATTTTTGTATGTTTGTAATGAATAGGCTCAAAAACTACTGGACCGATTTCAAAATTTCTTTTACCATTACTTAGAGGGATTCTTCCGAATCCGTATAGGCTATATTTTATCCCGGAAAATAGATAGGATTTTTCGTGGTAGTGAAAATTGTGGAGTAAGGCGTCGAAAAAACTGCCGTACGTTAACGATTCTCGCGAACGCTGCCTAAATGGTTAGAGATGTATGGTTGACTTCTATAGAAAAGTTGTAGAACTCAATAATGCCTACAAAAAAGTCCGGATAGTATAAACCAAACATTTATATTTTAGCCATTATAACCACTTTTCCATAGAATAAAAGTAATTAAAATTATTAGCCTATGTTTATTGATCATATTATCGTCAAATACTAATCCTTATCCAAATAAACTATTTATTGAGCAAGATTGTTCAATAGCTATACATTACTTTTTATTTTATTCCAATCGGACAATCCATTCAAAAGATATTACGAATTTAAAATTGTAATTGGTATTAAAATGAATGATGGTGTCGCACGACTCGCACGGCGAAACCGCAGGGGTTCAGAGAGCTTAAAAAATAAATGTCCACCCGTGCGAAGCCGGGGCGGGTCGCTAGTACAAGATAAAATTGAAAACTAAAACCCATCTGCGATCGTCTTACCTAATAACACTGAAATATTAGAGTAAAATTGTTTGTCTGTCGTTTGGTGTATTTCAATGAACAGTTGTTATAGATTTATACCCATGAATTCAGACTTTTCTCCTCTTTCATTTGAGACCCCCCTCAAAAAAAAAATTCAAAATTCAAAATATTTTTATTCAATTAAACTTTTACAAGTGCTTTTGAATCGTCAAAATAATCTACCACTGGTTCGGAATGCCTCGATACAATAGCAAAAAATATTTTTCGAGACCCCCATTTTTTTTGATGTAACATCCGCTAGGTAAATTTTTTTCGTATAAAAAATATAGCTAATGCACCCGGGTCTTTACAACGAATCAATTGCCACCTCATTCATCAAAATCGGCCCAGTAGACACTACGGTGGAACACACAGAATCTGGATACAAACATACCTACATACATATTGGACTGCCTTCTTTTTGGCTTTGCCGCAGTCCGGTAAAAATAGCATATTTTTACAAAATGCACATTTTACAAACTAGGCGAGTGAGGTGTCATTTTCTATGTAATTTTTTTTTTTTTACGCTGAATCGAATGAGACCATACCTACCCATACTTACCTATAGGATCAATATTTTTTTAGTGTAAGTAGTCGTTGCTTGTTGCTTGGTACCTAAAATATTGTAGGTACCATTTGCAGTTCCTGAATCACTATTATAGTTTAGGACTGTTTTTACTAGTTAGATAAGACTAGTTTTAACCAACTGTGACCTAAATAAATATAATATTACATAGACTAATACCTAGATAATTGGCTTAGGTAGATACGTCTGGTCTGGTAGCCGTATTGAGATTTAGTATTGCGGTTTGGATGACGCGCTAAAACCAATTATTGGATTTTTGGAAAATCCACTCGAAAAGAGTTCCCGCGGGACGCAGACGAAGTCGCGGGCAACAGCTAGAAAAATATTATAAATATTTCTTAGATGCCTAGAAGTAGTAATAATTGAAAGCCATTACGCTTAGTTGTTCATTACTATTTATTAATACACTAGGGTTCTTACATGTGCTTACAATTAGTCTCCACATCTATGGCTACAACCAAAGAGTAGGTATATAAACATACCAGAGTGCCCTAGATCAATCCCATGGTGTTGCCACCTCTTACAGGTAGGTACTTATTTGTTTTTATGCGCAAATTACTGGATTGATTCAGACTAAACTCGCAGTTAAACAATCGGATTAAAATCTACTATGTATTCCAATAGTAGGTAGGTATATAGATAAATGGTTCATCATCATCATGATCAACCCATTGCCGGCTGTCGGGTAGCCTCTCAGAACGAGGAGGGTTTTGGCCACAGTTTACAACGCTGCCTGGCCAAGTGCGGATTAGCAGACTTCACACACCTTTGGGAACATTATCCAGAATGGTTATAGAAATTGAAAAAAAAAAAACTTGAATCGATTTTCGCGTGTTCAACGCTTGTTCAACGCGTGTTGCGTGTTTAGCGCTTGTTCAATGCGTGTTCAACGCCTGTTTAATCCACGTTCATTGCGTGTTCAACGTTTGTTCAAAGCGTGTTTAATGTTTGTTTAGTGCTTGTGTAACACATGTTCAATGCGTGTTCAACGCTTGAAATAACGAGTAGATACCTACTCACTTTCAAATTAATTACGCGATGCGCGCGGACTACAAGATGTGCTTTAATTTAAGGGAACGAGAAATTTTTGTTGAGTTATTTAAGTTATATATACCTACTTTCTAGCTGATGCCCGTGACTTCGTTCCCTGGATATAGGTTTTTAAAAATCCCATGCGTACTCATTGATTTTCCGGGATAAAAAGTAGCTTATGTGATAATCCAGGGTATAATCTGTCTCCATTTCTCAGCCGAATCCGTCCAGGAGTTTTTGCGTGAAAGAGTAACAAACATACATTCATCCATACATACAAACTTTTGCGTTTATAATATTAGTAGGATGTAAAATTATCAACCAAAAAAGCAAAACTGATATTCAGCAAATAAATTTTCATTTCATTTCAAAAATAAAAGACGAGTCCGGTGCGCGTTGATGTCTTTTGGTAGAAGCCTTTTTGACCGGCCCGCAAGACGCGGTCACGTCTGTTCAAATTCAATCATTCAAAAACAAAAATATTTCTCTTTATTATTAAATCTTTATCTCAACTACCTATTCTATTCTATATAATATTCTTTTCTATATATTATTTCCTTTACCGTCTTAAACAGTAAAGGAAAAGATATATAACTTCAAAAAGATAGAGGCCGAAGCATCAAAAGTAGGTAGATACTTTGTACTTATGTTATAATCTAAATCAAATTCAAATACCGATTGCCGTGGTTCTGGTTAAGTCAATGAAACTACGATTGTAATTTTTACTCCTGTTTTTTAATAATTTTGGTGTTGTAAAATAATTGTTGATCAACGTGTACAAAATTACAGGCCTTTACAGTGAGTATTGTATTTCTGGCGTATTACATAGTATAGTAGGTCTTACCTTGTTACAGATTTTTGTGATAAGTTATTTAAATGACTTTGCATTTTATAAATATTGTAGCAGACATTATGAAATACACAGGTATATTGCTTACATTGCCATACCGTGATGGCTTTACGTAAGGAATTGTACTTATATAATGTAAGAACGATCTATCTTTCTTAGGATTTAGGTACAACTTTTTACATTTGTTACAAAGTTTACTTTTGTTTAAGGACTGATTAAATTATTTATAATAAACATTTTAATAAACTGTTATTGAATGGTATTTAGAGCGTTATTTATTTACACAACTGAAATTGAAGACAATGTTATCCAAATATTTTTTATTAAATTTTTTTATTGCTCATAATAATTTTCGTTTCTACAGAAGAATAGTTATACAAGAAAGTCTATAGATATTGGCGGAGGTTTAAAAGTATATTGCATTATGCTTTCAATTTGAATATTTTAGTGCGAAGTTTGTGCGTTGTTTACTCGTATAAATATTCTTCCGCTTACATAGAAATATATTTTTAAACGTCTACTTTAACTGAAGAAATATAAGATAGGTACAAAAATACATAAGTTTCTATAAAATCCAAGTAAAACATGAACAATACAAGGAATGGTGTGAAGTAATTAACAAGAACATGCAATAGCAAATACTTTTTATCAATATTTTACTTAGATTGTTACATAATTTACATACCTAGCTATTTTAACATATTTATAGGAAGTGCCGTATTTCGTACTAAAAGATTTCGACGTTCTAATTTAAAACAGGTATAAGAATACTAAAAAACATGAAAGATGTTAGACAAAATACCTATAGGTACTTATGGACTGAAACATAGCATTTTATTAAAATCATTTCGAAATTATTGAATGATGTAACAAAGGTCAGTCAGATTAAAGAAGAACTCAACCACGAAGAAACGGAGTTTCATAACGCAACTATTCATATTTAAGTATTTCCAAATAGGTATAAGTAATGTCGTTCCATCAAAATTTACTTTTATTCAAAATCTCATTAAGAATGAAAAATCATCAAAATATTAGTTGAAATTAACAAAATTAAATTATCCTCATCCTGATGTCATTTGTTAAATTATTTTAACAATACTTTTACCATTTTCATATAAGTGGTTATAATTTAAATAACACAAGAGAAAACTAAACACGCCAAAATGAATAAGTAATGACGTCGAAATCATTATATTTTAGCTTGATTGAATAATAACATATTTTGTCTATATAATAACAATATTTTTTATATAGAAAGACAAAATTATTTAACGGCATTCATTACAAAATTTTTCAGCTCTGTAGGTAAATGCTTGGTATAAAATATAGATACGGGTAGTAAATTTATAAGTGATTGTGTGTAAAAATCTTATCTTATGAACATAGAAATATACAAAAAGCTATCGCTCGGTTCTACATCACGTATAAGTTGTACACCATGTTTAGTGTTTGATAAAACAGATGGTGTATCTGCTACTTACACGCTAATGCGAACCAGTACAGGACCTATAGTTACATTCGCCAATCGTCTCTTTACACATTTATCTCAGCCTTTTCGAGTAGGAGAATCATATTATCGAAATTTGGAATATAAAATAGTAACTAGTAAACTCGGTGAATAATAATTACATGTAGTAATGTCGGTCAGTTGTAGTGACTGACTCGAGCGACTACGTCTCTACGATGTGAAGCACCATTTGTTCTAGCGTAGGGATAATGTACAAAGTTCATCCAATCTAATCTAAGTAACGTTAGAATTAAGTTGATGCATATACGCGCGTAATCTCCAATAATTCATTAGGAACAACGTTTTAAAAATACTATGCGAATATTTTATTAGGTTAATTAACTTAAAAAGTAATAAAATATTTTTCGCGCTTTTGGCACTTATCCACTAATATGAGACAATTTTATTCCTAAATCTTTTCTTGTATTACCAAGAAATTACGTTAAATTTGTAGCGCCTCGTCGTCATCACGTTTAATAAAATTCTTTGTTTTGTTATACATGATGTAACATTGGGTATAAATTCAAATATGTATAACAAACAGCTGTCAAGATGTTCTTTGGTGAAATTTAAGCAATTCGTACTTACACACGATGCAGTTAAATAGGAAAAGTACTGAAAATTAAGTAGTACCTACCTGCCTGTTTTAATACCACTTTACAATGATACTGATATTTTTCCTACGTAACTATGTTGTATCTATTTACACGCTATTTACATAAAAACATATAAATAATTAAAAATCTATGTGAAAACATTATTATTTACAAAAGAATTTAAAGAAAACAATCGAGTTGAGCATTAGCGTAAAAGGGAGGTCGCCAATCTTAACATAATAATTACAACAACGCTTAGTAAAATATAGATTCTTATTCACCTAACTGGATGCATTCTATGTAAGTACTTAGTACTTGTAAACGCTTAAAACTCGTTATTTTAAAGGTATATCTACAACTTAACGTTCGTATCGTAATCTCATAGCCACTGTATAAGACAATTTTTAAAGAGTTTGTCTCACGATTGTCTTAACACATTTAATAAAATACTTTTATTTGATCACAAGACTGGAATCACAAAATGCGGCGGGAAATTGCGTCCGACGAGTGTGCGCTGCGGCGACGTGCAGCCTCAGGTGCACTCGATGATGAGGGGCTGGCTGGACTCTATGACGCTGGGCCGCGTCTCGCCGCCCGGCGCGCTGTAGTGCGCCTGCTCGTGCTCGGCGGCCGCGGGCAGCAGGCCGCGGTACTGCGCGCCCGCCGCGCTCGGCGAGAGCTGCCCGTGCCCCGGCGCCAGGTGCGGCGTGGTGGTGTGCGCGTGCCCTCCCAGCAGCGCCTCGCCGTGCGCCATCGCCACGCGCGCCCCACCGGCTCCCACCAGCCCTCCCTGCGATGCTGAGTGCACTTCGTACGCCTCGAGCCCCTCTCTTTCGTGGCAGTCTTTGTCGACAGTACCTGCAAAGTGCACGCGAAAATGAAATCGGTCGCGTTCAGCGAGAGCGCAAGTGAAAGTCGCGGTTCACTACGGAGAGAAAGTGCATCGCGTTCGATCTCTCTTCGGTGTATATCACTTTTTTCGTAAAATTATTTAATAAAGTCAGTATTTATTCAAAAATTGAATAAATAATAAAGTGTTAGGGTTATTCTGGTGTATTGAAAATATTATTGTATGGAGTACGGAAAATTTAAACTTTCACTTACCGATACATTCAGTATGAGCGGCGTTAGTGATTGCTAAAACTTCCTCGATGTTGTTCGGTTTGCAGCTAGTGGTTTTCCAGTGAGTGCGTAGTCCCGATGCGCTGATATACTTTTTGTCACAGCCTTGACAAACGTATGGCCGGTCGTTCGTGTGAAGCCTCTTGTGCAGTTTGAGGTGAACAAATTGTGTGAATTTCTGCATACAAAGATCACAGGCGTAAGGCTTCTGGCCGGAATGTAGTCGTAGGTGTGTTTTCAAGTTGGATGTTGAGGAAAACCTTTTCTTGCAGATATCACATTGGTGTGGTTTTTCGCCCGTATGTACGAGATGATGTTTTTGTAGATGAGCCAGTTGTGTAAATGATTTATTGCAAACATTGCATTTGAACGGTCGCTCTCCTGAATGTGTTCTTAAATGAACCTTTAGATTTGAAAGCTGACCGAAGGTTTTACAGCAAACATTACATTCATAATGCATTTTTCCATCTTTTTTCTTTAGCGGGTACGGTAAACTCCTGTAACCGCGAGAGGATTGCGAGTTAGGACTCATCGGTCCGACCATGAGACTACATGTGCCGTCTGGACTCATACTGTGCTGTGGTACGAGTTGACCATTAACATTTGCATTTTGTATTAAACTCAATTGAGAGCAATTTTTAAGAGTTATAACACTGGTTGAAGATGGAAAGTGGTGATTAGCTTGTCCATTTTGAATTCTTTCATACTGATGAGACGATGTAACTGTTGGCGAATATGTACTCGGTGGAGATCCTAGTTGCGTAATTATTGTAGAGTTAGGCGGTGAATATAGGCTATACGAATAATTTGGATAGTGGCTTTCATACCGGGTCTCTCTTATTTCCCTTATTTCTCTTATTTCACGTATTTCTGTTGTATGTGGAATAGTATGCGGAGGCGAGGAAGAATAAACTGATACCGAATTTGGTGCTGGCAACTGTTGTGGTAAGGGCAGCAATGATGGCAATGGTGTTAGGTTTGAACTTGAATCAGGACTGCAAGCGTTACCGTACCTTTGGCTTTTCTTGTAAGAATAGGCCATTTCTGTCGGTGATGATGGTGGCGGAGTTGCGTTTGGTTGTCTTCGGTTTGAGTCATTGTTATTGGTGTCGATTCTATTTCCTGTGAGAATGGTTTCTAGTATTCGCGTATCGGGGGGTGTGTAACGCATGAAAGCTGGTTGTGGTGTTGGTGATATAGTTCCATCTTCGTAGTATGGTTTATTAAGAGGAACGACTGTGTTTTGTGAGGATTCTAAAACTATTACAGTGGAAGTGGCTGGATCGCGTCGAGGTGGGGATAAATTGTGTGGTGATGTATTAATAACTTCTTCTGCGATTAGCAACTCCTTTTCACTTTCACAATCCATATCTTTATGATTTTGATATTGATAGGCTCTTGGCATTTTTATTTTAACTTTTCTATACTCATTGCGATGCATATCTTGGTCTACTTTTTGAACTATGACAGTTTCCTTAGGCTCATTAGTTTTATTAGAGCAATCTAATACGTAATTTTCTACATCTGAATCACTTGAGTCTTCTGGTGGTGTGAATTCATCATGATAACCATTGCTGTGATAACCCTCGTCTGATCTTACGGAACCATCATTTGGCGTTAGTTGATGTTCATAATGGTTTGGTACACAATGAGTAAAAGTAGGAGATTTACTACCGACTTTATCTTGATGATTTGTTGCCATAGGAGAAGGCCCGCGAACATCCCTTAGATGTAAATTTTGTGCAGGTGATCTGTTACAGTGCATTCTTGGGTTTTCAAGTTGATGTATTACTACATGCGACGTACTCTCTTTATGTTGAATTATTAAAGTTTGATTGTCTCTATGCTGTAATTTTACTGGTGAAGGTGGTTGCATTAAATTGCTTGGTGACAATGGTGTGTGCTCGTTTGTAATTGGACTTTCAGATTTGGGATGAATGATATTTGTGGAAATGTCAGTCCGCACAATGGCTCTTTCATTTTTATTTATACTTCTTGGGTCATCGCGTGGTTGATTGGGATTTTCATGAAGAGTTTTATCATTAGAATCCCGTTTTCTCCGCTTTGTTGAAATTTCTCCGTCAAGAATCTCTTTAGCATTAGTAAGACTTAGGACATACTTCATGTGGTTAAAGGCAATTTCCGGATGTACTGGTGCTGGTGGCAAGCCATAAGCCTTTTTAATTGTTTCTTCTTTACCTGCAATGGATGACACTGTTATAATTATTTTAGAATTACAGCAGCATTAAGATTTTAAAGACATGATACTCAAAACAAGTTTTATTACTTACATATGGAATATGTAGCTCTTTCAGGATCGATATCGTAGCCGAGCCTTGTTGCAAAGTCTTTGCAGTACCACACCATGAGTTCTTCGTTAGGCATGATATCCCTAAAAATATTTGGTTTCATTATTTTTTCAAGTAAATAAATAAATCTTTTGAAACCTGCCAGAATTTGAAAGTTCGGTGAAAATTCGTATAGTGTGTTGTGCATACCTAATGGTGTAGAAGTAAATGTGTTCCTGGTGTTGACACGCGACAAGGTTCATCACGGACAGGGAGTAAGCTGAAGCGACGTATCGCATCCAGTTTGCAACGCTCGTATCAGATCCATCAAGGTAATAGTAATCGCTATCTTTAAATATCTGCAATCAATAAATAATAGGAAACTATTAACAACTCGTAAGTAGATACTAAGTAGATAAATATTGTTGCTATTCATAAACTCAATTAAGGAAACTGTTGAATGTAAAGTATGTAATTTACCGATTTTAAGTTTTGCAAGCATGTTGTATGGGACACGTGACACGTGTTTAATATTTACATTACGCGTGCAGCTGATAGCTACATGCTTACTATGATTATGGCGAAGTCAAGGGCGTCATGCAGTGTCAAAGTAATGTGAGACGCGGAAGATAAAATGTTGAAACAAAACATTAGAAACTGTATTATGAGTTACCTACTACTCAAAATTACTTAAAATGAAGTATATTAAAGGTTGATAGATTTAAATATATATGTTTTTTTTTAATTCACCGGACCACAATCACACCTGATGTAAATAATAATATTATAATAATAGTTTATTTTCAGGCATTTTTTTTTACACCCATTTCTTAAATATAAAATTGAATAGAATACAAGAGTAGTAAAGTGATGATGTGGCGTAAAATGGGACGCGTTTACCTAGAAGGTGCCTATTCACTCTTGTTCTAAAGATACTCGGATTATAATATAATTGGTAGGAAACACAGATCGCGGAAGAGTAGGTATTCCAAGCCTTAGCCATACGTATGAGGAATGATGACGCAAAACGTTTCGTGCGTGTAGATGGAATGTATAAAGCAGTAAAGCCCATGACCACATAAAAGATAAGCCCAAGTCTCACCTTAATGTTTCCATAAGTATGATGCCTGACAGTTTCTTGTACCTGGCCCAAAATAGAGAGGAACAGGTTAGTTAGAGATAGTAGTGAAGAGTATAATTTAGACAAATTAGGCTTAAATTAATGGCGGTAAGGGTGGATTCCTGATTGTGCTCGATACTTACGGGTGTAGACTATTGTAGCCTGCTTTAGGATATCATAGAATGAAAAACCACAACCAAAAGATATGATCTAGTAATACTTAAACCTATTAAGCATTTTGGGTATAGATTACTAATTTTATTTATAAGCATTTTAGGCTATGTCACTTACCCTCCAGTAATAACGCCAGGAAACTTTGTCGTTTGGTTTGTTAGGCGTACGAGTGCCTTCGAAAGGACCAAACCTCGTACCGCGTGGAATAACTCCTGTACTCCATACGCCTTCAGTCTGTAAATAATAATATACGCTCTTGTAAGGTAAATAACATGTCACATGATTACATAAATTACTAGCTGATGCCCGCGACTTCGTCCGCCTGGGTTGGTCCGGGTGGATTTAGGTTTTTAAAATTTCTTTGATTTTGCGGAATATAAAGTAGCCTGTGTTACTTTCCAGGTCTTTAACTTTACCCATGTAAAAAATCATGTCGGTCCGTTGCGACATGATTGAAGGACAAACTGACAAATCAATAAACCAACAAATCAGCAAACAAACACATTTTCGCATTTATAATAATAAGGATAGTGCTGTATTTTGTGTAAGAGTAGGTACCTTTGCTTCCACTTTTTTTACACTTAGATTTTGTTCAGTTTTTTTTGAATTTTTGCAGTTTATGAAATATACCTATTGTTTCAGACCCTTTTGTTGCGTATTTACTATATAATATTATAGTGTTTTAAAGTTTCAATGATAAATTATAGCGATTCGTGGATGACTACGAATTATTCGTGTTTTGAATTATGGGAGATTGGGAGTTATGATGTGTGTGAGGTCTTTTACGGGTCTAGAATCTAGATGGAACCCCCAAAATCAATTGTACTTATTAGAGATGTGAAAAACTTTGGCATAAAATGATGTACGATTAGGCGGAATGTGCCCTAAAAGGTATTCTGAATAACCTGACTCCATGCTTTCTTTTCTCTCCCACCTTCAGACTATTTTTAAGCGCGAGGCCAGAAGCTTATGAAAGTTCTGCATGAAACGAGTTTACGAAGTTGAGGGGATAGCCGCTAGCGGATGGTGGAAGGTAGCGAGAGAAGCGAGCCGCCAACATCCGTACCGTAACGAGGGTCGAATAGCGAAGCTGAATGAAGGGATGAGGAAGCGAGTCTTCTGATATAGATCATATAAAAAACTTAAAACCCTTGGTCCTTAGCTACTTAACAGGTTTTATGAATGAATTAATAAATGAATAATAAAATATGAACTTTGCTTCATCGTCCCACCTCTTTTGCATTTGTGATAATGTAAGTACATTTTTACGAAAAAATAACAAACTACGCATCTTCGGCAAGCGGGGTTTATGGGAGGGGAAACTAAAGTCTCCTGGTTCCTTAACTGTTGTCGTAGGTAGAGTAAGGATTTAAACTTCATTCCTACAGCTAATAATGTACCTAACTAATTCTTATGTGATTGTAATTGAACATACCGGTGTATTTGGGGTGGATAGTACCGCCGAGGGCCTGAGCGCCAAGCTGCGTGGGAGAGTTCTTTCGGCTCTGTTCGATACGCCACGTTCGCAAGGCACGTCGGGTACTATGTACACAGTGAGCCTCTCGAACTCTTCCTCGCGCATGCGCGTCACGTCATACGAGTCTTGTGCGGCCACAGCGCCCGCGCCGGGGCTTGCTGTGCGGCCCACCGTTGTTGTAGGGATTTCTTCACTGGTTGACTGTGAAAATCAAATTGAATTCAAATATACTTCTAGCTAAAACACACAGTACACACCAATTTGGCGGACACGATTTCTCTTTCTTAGTTTGGACGCGTTATATCTATTTTTAACCGACTTCAAAAAGAAGGAGGCTCTTAATCCTTCGCAATCTTTTTTTTAAATGTATTTTCCCCGATTACTTGAAGACGCCTGGACCGATTTGGTTTTTTTTTTGTTAGAAAGGGTATACTTTCCAGGTGGTCCCATATAAATTTCTTGAAGATCTGATGAAATATCTTCAGAGATGCAGAACAGAACTCCTCAACGGATAAGAGTAAATTGCTCGCAATTAGTGTAACAGCTTAGCAAACAGTAGGTTTTTAATTTAAAATCAAATACAAATCCAAATTCTTATTAGGTATATAATTCAATTTAGAAAATGTGACTGAAACAGTTTTGTATTCGTTGGATTCGTAAGGGTCAGCTATATTAGAATTGATTCATTAAACCTATCAAAAAATTGGCTATTTTATGACTATATGAATATATACATACGTGAAACAATATTATATAGATATTATAAGCCATAGAGGCCTTCAATTTTTAAAATGGCTTACACTTTTACTTTTATTTCATCATGCACAAAACCTACCACCGATAATAACATACAATAAAAATAACTGGTAAAAAAATAATTCTTGATCTATAAAATTGCCAAAGAAGTAAATAACAATTTTAAATGGTTGTGTTGAATGGCGATTGCGCCGTTATCAGTCAAAAATATGCTAAAGGAACGCATTCCACCCTTTTCATCCGTATGCATAATTCGGTGTGCAAACTTATTATGGATCTTGTCTTCCTATTTTGAGAGTTTATTTTTGCAAAGTGTGGAGATAACGACGTCGGTGGTGTTCGATAAAGGGGCGGTGCTACTACTGACCTAGTTTTCCTACAAGTGCGCACTTTCCACCGCGCACCGACACTTCCCATTTCTCTATATATAATATTTTCCGCAAATTTAACTTATCCCGACACTCATAACAATAACATATGTATAAGTTTAGAGTGAAACTAAGACAGGCAGTTTCAATTATAATATTTAATTCAAATAAGTTTTTACTCACCAGCCTCATTTTGATGATTAAATGTCGTCTATTTGTTAAGAAATTTTGTACCTGAAACAATAACGAAAACATATGTATTATAAATAAATTGACACTTATGGGGCGCATGCGTTAGATCCTCAGCCTCTCTTGTTAGAAACACTCGTGCGCGCGTTTGTTGATGATAGTATGTTAGAAACGGTGGTTAGAAGCCTTCACGCAAGTACCAGTAACAACTGTACAGAGTCAATTGGATAAACGATGCGCGAGCGATTTATATACTAAATGACTGGCTTTATTTTTAATTAGAATAAGAGAACAAAAAAGGTTTATTGTTTTTAAAAAAATCTGATTGGAATCTGATGATTTTAGGCAACGCCACGTAAAACATGTAGGTATCTAGTACACTTGCAATATTTTGACCATTATTATTATAGTATTGCTATTTTTATGGTTATTTTAGTAGTAACGATTAAATAATTATTTAATTTATAAATTTTGTAAACGTGTTAGGTAGGAAATTGTGACTAAGCAGGTTTTTTATAGCAATTAAACGTTATTTTTTTATAATTTTGCGTACAGTTAAATTCTAAGTTTAAACAAGTCAAATATCTAGTTTTTCCGATCAACGGACTAGCCAAGCAGATTATAATTTATGTTCAATTGTTATGTTCAACTAGAATTTGCCCGCAACATTATCGGTGTGACCTACAGGAACTGTGCATTTTTATTCAATCACTAATAGCCTATTATCTATCAGTAAAAGAATTTTCAGAATCAGATTACCAGATCCAGCGATCACTCCATACATAACTCACAAACTAATAAAAAAATTACCTCCTCGCGTAAAACACGTATCTTTGGCATTTCTTATAGATTATGAGCGTTTCTTAGTAAATTTTGGCATTCATATGCAGTAGGTATTCACTGTTGGTGAAGATATTGTCATAGTAGAAAACTTGCGTATTTAAAAAAGAAATTTTCGAAGAATAAGTCTGAGTGTTACCCAGCGAAGCTATATATATATTTTTAAATTAATCAATCCATTCATTACGAATTAGGGTTATCTACACTGGTCTTATTCTAAACTGACAGAGATATGCTATCTCATCCATCCGCATCCCGGGGAAGAACAAAGGCTTTTTGCCCCGGAAAATCAAAGAGTTCCCATGGCGCTTTAAAACACCTAAATAGATATCAAAGAAGTCGCTGGTATCATCTATTTAACACAGAAATAGCTTACATTCCAGAGACGGCTATAGGCAGTAGCCTACAGCCGTCTCTGGAAAAGTAATATACAAAAAGTATTTTGTCTCAAAAAATCAACGAGTTCTCTTGGGATTCAAAAAACTCAAACTTACGTGGACGGAATCGCGGGCATTATCTTGTATATAAAATATATAGATACAGCAGTATAAAGAAAATAGATATAGCGTTCATGCCAATGTAAACAAATCCTCTTAACACAGTAGTAGGTAGGTAAGGATTGTCCGCAGACTGTCATACCGCGTAGTAGGTATTCCAATTTTACAGCATAGTGTTATCACACTTCACACTAATATTATAAAGGCGAAAGTTTGTGTGTATGTATGTGGGTTTGTGTATGTTACTTCTTCACGCAAAAACCACTGGACGGATATGGCTGAAATTTGGAACGGAGATAGATTATACCCTGGATTAGCAAATAGGCTACTTTTATCCCGGAAAATTAAAGAAATCCTACGGGATTTTTAAAAAAACCTATCTACGCGAACGAAGTCGCGGGCATCAGCTACTCTTACCATAAAACAGACTGCAGCATGCTGCTTAAAGATTCATTTGCGCCAGAGCACCATACTTGTAGGGCGACATGGCGGCATGCCACAGGGCAGCATAATACAATAAATAATTTAAAGTAACAAAAATTGTCGGCAGACTATCGTCACTCGTACCGTAATTCAATCTTGTCTCAGCATACTTTAAAATCCCAAAATTAATGTTTCCATTAATTGTAACATGCCGCGTTGTCACATATATTTTATTATTACTCTGGTGTAAAACAGCCTTTAAATATAACCGTTTATGGTTAAGCAATAGTAAAGTTCAACATTTCATTGCATAATTCAACTCGGAAGCATGTATGCAGCCGTCGTCGACTCTTCTGTGTTTGAACGAAAAATTTATTTTCCCAAACCGGGTCTATTTGATAGTCAAATCGTTGTGCAAGCGTCATTAAAACATTTTAGTGTAAGCATTGTTGAATAAATTATGTGTAGAAATGTAAGTAACTATAGAACGACCATACAGACGGACATTACGAAGTACGTTATTATGAATTCTGACTAGTTTTACCACTGACTATGCTCGCGTAGACGTTGCCGTCACTGCTACATCCCGTAGCACAGTGTTTGTGAAAAAATAATAATTACAGTTACAATATGCAATTTATTTATTTAATTAACAAGGAATGAATTTGAAATAAAAAAATGTCCATTGTAATTTTAAAGCAACTTGTACAGTGTTCATACATAATGTAGATATTTTTAGTTCCTTCTACGTCTGTTATAATCTCATATCAAAAAAAAATACAATTTTGTCCCATGACCAGGCAATCTTTAGTTGCATAAAACGTTCACTTTGTTTGACATTATTATAATTATGCCCATGAGCTAGTTTTTTTTTATCCCGTGGGAACTCTTTGATTTTCTGGGATAAAAAGTACCCTATGCTCGCTCTCCAGGATGCAAACTACATCTCTACTAAATAGATGATGCTCGCGACTTTATCCACGTGGATTTAGGTTTCTTAGGAATCCCGTGATTCTCTTGTTTTTTAATTGATTTTCTGGGAGAAAATGTATCTAACCTATGCCAGACACAGTCGTGGCAACCTCCACGCTTAAAGTTTAAAAGTCCAGGAAATTGCCACAATACTAAGTGTCTGACAATGCATGATTTTATTTCTCATACTATTTTAGTCCGAAAAAATATAAAAAAATTACACTATAAACTACGACGTAATTTTTTTTACACCTTTTTAAAATGTTATCTCCCAAACCATGATGCAAACTTCATAGTGGCAGATCGTTCTTCCCTGTGTTGGGAACAATACGCAGAGAAACTTTCAGCTTTTATAAAATAATGAAGCTCTGGCCCACGCGGGCTCTTTCTCTATTATTTTTGAAATGCAGTTTCCCACTTGAAAAGTTAGGTATAATTTTTAAATGATATTATTAATTTTTTATGACTGTAATTTATTTTGTTTATTTATGTGTATAAATAATGGATTAAATAAATCAGTAAATGTGAGGGTTCATTACGTCACGTTTTCTACTATCTTTTTAGGGTTCCGTACCTCAAAAGGAAAAACGGAACCCTTATAGGATCACTTTGTTTTCTGTCTGTCTGTCTGTCTATCTGTCTGTCTGTCTGTCTGTCTGTCCGTCCGTCCGTCCGTCATGTCTGTCAAAAAACCTATAGGGTACTTCCCGTTGACCTAGAATTATGAAATTTGGCAGGTGGGTAGGCTTTATAGCATAAGTAAAGGAATAAATCCGAAAACCGTGAATTTGTGGTTAGATCATTAAAAAAAAATTAAAATGTGTTTAAATTTTCAAAGTAAGATAATTATGCCAAGTGGGGTATCATATGAAAGTGCTTTACCTGTAAATTAAAAAAGAGATTTTTATTAATTTTTATGCATAATAGTTTTTGATTAATCGTGCAAAATGTCGAAAAAAATACCGGAGTACGGAACCCCGGTGCGCGAGTCCGACACTTGTTCGGTTTTGTTATGTCGGCGTCGCGTCGTGGACACGAAGGATGGTGGGACGGGAGAACTCACGGGAGCGCACACGAGTTTTGCTACGCGCTCGCGCAATGTTATCACTCACGCGACTTGATCTTTGCTCAAACGTCTCTTATTTTTGCTAGCGTTCGAGTTTCCCTTTTTGAACGGGAGGCAGAGCTGCAAATGAAAAAGTGTACCTACCCTATTTAAATAGCATTCTTGTATTCCTGCACTGGTCGTACCTACGTAGATTGCAGTATATGAATGTAATTTTACAGAGGACATTTATTATTACGAGTACGTCATCGATAGATCCTTCCTTTTCACTGAAAGAATTACCTTTTTTACGTAGGTATAAATACAACGAGGAAGTGGAAAGAACGTAGGCAATTTTAAGTTGTACCTCTTTAGAACGATCCACTTGCATTACTGACCCTTTCGGAGGAAGAGTGGGGACCCTGAGACTCTGACCCCGTTTTAAAACTTACGAGTAATTCAGAATACCCGACCCTTTTATAAATTGACGCATATTATCTTACTAATGAATTAAAAACGTAAAACATTGGGTGTTCGAAAACCTAAATCGGTGGATTTAGGTTTTAATACAAAAATAATTTTCACATGTAGATTTTGCAGTCCGTCATTAACTTACAGTGTTCTACCTAAAAGTGTGAGTATCGTACGGAACCCTTCGTGTGCGAGTCTGACTCGCACTTGACCGGTTTTTAATTTACAACCTGTGTGCCTAGAAGTATTTCCCTGTCAATTTTCTTCTTACTTCATCTCGGTTTTATTTTTACTGCAATTGGTGTGAATAAAAAAATTTGTTACGGCCTAAATTAAATAGTTAGCGAGATATATATATTATACGTATCTATGAAAAACAATCGGAGGATTTATTACATCTCCACACATACGACAATAATATACCTAATAAGTGTTAACAGCTGCATGTTAAAGAATAGACGCGTACGCGTTGCGCGGGCGCAGATATCTCGCGCACTAGGAAGCAACCTTGGCGCGCCGCACTTGAACTTGCCCTTTAGCGCTAGTCGCGTGTATGAGTATGCTCTACATTATCTACTCTTATCACTAAAATAATAATTTGCTTATGGAAATCTATTGCACTTATATGAAATACTGAACAAATTAAAGTAGCATTTACTATCGTGTAGATACTACATGTGAATAAACTTAACAGGGTTTCAGGATGTTTATATTAAGCAAAACGAGTAATTTATTTTCCTGTCAAATAAAGAGAACATAAAAAATAAAAATAAACAAATCACTTATGAAAATAAGTAGCACTATAAAAGTTATGGATCTTTTAATTTTTTTAATGACTTTATTTCATAAATGATGAATATAGGAATATAGGTACCTAACTATTTACTTGTTGGCAATATTCGGTTTTTGGTTAAAATAAGATTAAAATTTAAAGTTAGATAGGTATATATTTTAATATAGGTGTGACCTTTCACATAATGTTTTACACAAAAGAAACTTAAGTGTAAAAGAAATTTGAGTAATCTATGTAAAATCTTGGGCGTAGGAAGTTATATGGCCGTGATATTGCAAACATATTATTACATATGTGAATGCAACGGGAAACTAACCTTGCAGTCTAATAATAATTTCATACGTAGATGTTTCCACTGCAAATAAATAAATATAACAGTATATCGATAACATCGGATAGATAAAGGTTGAATGTTACATGAATAGGAATTGAATTCTATGATGTCAGTGTTGAACTGATCATTGACTGTAGAGTGTAGATATTATCAAATCCCTGTGATTTTTCTTATTCAAGATCGTGTTTCATAGATTCCAATAATAATTTATATCATACCTGCACATATTACATATGTACTTACAGATTGTTTAAAATTAAAGAACCATATTAAAAAAATAAGTCTGTAAGTGTAACCCCAGCGTAACCCTCACTAATATTATAAATACGAAAATGTGCGTAGCACCATAGCCCATTCTATAAGTTGATCGTTTGGCATAGAGATATCTGCATCTCGGAGACGGACATAGGCTACTTTTTGTCCCGGAAAACCAGAGATTTCCCACGAGATTTTCAGCAAAAAGTTAAACACAAAAGTCGCAGGCATCTTCTAGTTGCAAATAGATTCATCATTCATTAATATTATTCGAAAAATAATGATTAAATATTCTTGTAATTAGTTAAGTAGATATTATATTATTTGAGAAAGCCTCATTGATGATTGAGTAACAAGCGCCGACGGATTCATGGGGTATGGCTTTTTCTTTTGCTCTCTATAAATCTGCCTCCTTTTTTAATACATATTACATAAATGTTTTAAAATTAAAAGCTGAGCAGTTATTATAATATACCACCTACCGATTTACCTATTTCTCAAGTTGGTCAATAGCATCTTGATTTGTTAATGCATATTTTTATTATAATATTATAAACGTAAAAGTGCCTGTCCGTCTGTCTGTTACCTTTTCATAGTCTATCCGCTTGATCCACTTTGTCAAAATTTGGTACAGAGATAGCTTGCATCCTCGAGAAGGACATAAGCTATTTTTATCCTGGGGAACCAAACAGTTTCCACGGTATTATAAAAAACTGAAATCCACGTGGACGAAGTTGCGGACATCATTTAGTTGTTTCATAAAAAAACACTTTTACTAAAGCATTAACTTCACATAGCTTCGTACTGATTTTTTAAACATTTCCTAAAAAAATGAATAAGCAAGAGAAATAGAACACTATAGATAAATAATAATTAATACTTACACTTAAGCATCCTTTAAAGTCTTCTCTTAACTATATAATTTTCCGTAAAAAAGTTAATTGTCTTTGGTGTGAAATGACTTAGGGTAGAGCGAATGGCGAGTGGTGTAGGCGAGAGCGATGTCGAGCGACTTGAGGTACTCCAGCAGGATGCGGAGCGTCAGCAGGGGGACGAGGGGCCGCAGCCGGCGCGCCGCTCTCATGGCCGGCGTGGCGGGCCTTGCTCAGGCGGGCGCGCTGGGCGCGAGCGGACCCCGGCGGCGTGCGAGCTGGCGATGCTCGCTGCGCATTATGCAACGGCTCGCCGACCTGCCCCACGTCTAGCCGCGGAGCGCGTCGCACTAAGCCGACGCTGCTCCGCCGACCGACCTAGATGCACTTTTACAACGCCGAGAATGCAATCGACACACATATTCGCGTCTCGTTCCGATAAACGCATCGACGACGAAAGCGGCTCGTGATGGAGAATGCGGACGAATTTGACAGCGAGTGCAGTGAGTACGTCACGTTCGCGCCTAGTGTTCTCCAATTAGACGAGAGAGGGACGGAGCGGTGCAGTGCGACCGAGCGCTGCATTCAAGTTCATTACTTCCGTAGTGTGGCGGCCGCGGCGCGCCCTGACCGTGCTCCCGATCCGCGCTTGCACTTTATTGATGATGCCATGCGAATCACAGAAAACACTTCCTCCTTAGCATGCACCTTATTATTGTAAGCGATTATGTATCTAATACGCTACCTATCTATTTCCGAAATCTCCAAAGTTCTAAAACGGAAAAATAGCAAAGATTCGATGATATTCCTAGTTTCTTGAACGGCGAGCTTTTTGTAGCAAAGATTCGTTTATTTAATAGTAATATTGACAATTATTTTGAAAAACGTAATCAAACAAGTTAAAAACATAGTGCGAAAGGGTAGCGTGAGAACGGTAGCGAAAGCCATGGCAGGGCGGGCGGGCGCGCGCCTGTGCCTCCCCGGAACGAGCTTTCACTCTCGCGGGTCGACGACACAGCCTTCACATACCCTACTACTGGTTCTCGAACTTTCAGGTATTTCAAACTTTTCACAATTTTGGCCCTTCTCTACTCTTACCTATAACTTCCGGAACGGAACTCGTTTATTTTATAGTGAGAAAATTAAAAGTGTAAACATAGTAGGGGTGATGCGTTTCACCTCATCCGGCGGCATCGCCACGCCGCTCCCTGCCACCTTACCATTATCCAATATTGATTTCACTATTTACAGCCTGAAATCTGTTAACATCCTCAAACTGTTCGAACTCTGAATAATGGACGTAGCGGCTGCACGGGGATTATTAGTGTGTATATGACATCATTTACCGGATATTATGTTATACCTACTAGCGGATACCCTGCGTAGGCTACTATGCTAAAAATGTGCCTAATGATTTGTTTACGTGGTCTAAAACCATCTTCGCATTATTGCTTTTCTAATTAATCTGGTTTGGGGCACATCGGTTGGATGGTTTCAAAATCTTTAGCAGACATAGGTAGAAACATTTTTGTGATTTAATGTTTGTACAATAATAATTTATATCATATAGGTAAATTCACTATACAAAAAAGATTCCGACGAATTAAGAACCTCCTCCTTTTTTCGAAGTCCTTTTAATAAATTCATAATACATTTATTATGTATATGAAAAAATATTACAAAGGTTATTAAAATAGAATAGTTATATATATTATGATAGTTATTAGATTATTACTAATCTGCTCATCTAGAATAAATGTATATTATCTATAATAAATTAATGAATGGTAATTTTAGTGTCACTTAATTAATTTATTATTAAAAATAATGTACGAGGCGTAATGGATAAAACAGTCAGTGGTAGATTTTAAATGCGTATTACGCAAGTAGTTTTTCGTAAACTACAGCGAATTTGTCAATATTTATTTTTTTGGATACATTACAAACCTAATTTATTCGTTTTCATAAAATTAGGTCCATTTCCCGTCCCCCTGCACCTATTACATCATTAACTATACTGTACCCACCCTAACACGACCTATCCTAACGTCTGGGCTTCTGTCTGGGCTCCGTCACTATATCGATCTCAGCAGCTGTTTTCTTACTGAGAAGATAAATAGTATTACAATTCTATACTTTCGTAATACTGTATTTAGAATTAAACACATATTTTTTTAAAATTTAAATTTCATGAGGCAAATGTGTAAATCTAAGTCACTTCAAATTTAAAACAGGATAAGAGTAATCGAAAATAAAAGTTATTCGAGCTAGAATCAAAAATAATCCTGCTTTGATCAACTTAATAAAGAGAGGAAACTGGTTGAGAAGAGAAGAAGATATTATTATATCATCATATTAATATTGACTATCTAATTACATTTATAAAAAACTTCATCCGTGTGGATTAAAGTTTTTAAAAATTCCTTGATTTAGAAACTCTTTGATATTCTGGGAGCAAAAGTAGCCTTATGTTATATCACATGCGTAACGATCCATACTCTGTGCTTGTAATGTCCTTACCCGGGATGCAAGCTGTCTCTGTATTATTAAAATCGGCTAAACGGATGGACCGTGAAAAGCTAGCAGACAGCCACTTTATTATTTGTTTATAATATTAGTGTAAATATTTTGGGTAACGCATAGGCTTAACTTAACCGTCTAAAGATTAAATTCAGTTACCTGATCAAATTAGAAAAAAAATTGTCTAAACACAAATTGGAATTTTTTCATTAAACTTTCGAAAAAGTGAGCTATGTGAGTGTAAGTGATTAAATTTTAGGAAATTCTTGGATTAAACCGATTAACACATATTTTTAATGCATCCCAAAAGGACTAAGGCTATCCGTACGTCTAGGTTCGTTAGACATGTCTGGGTCTTCATCCGTGTCTTTTATTGATTGTATTAGCTCTTCCCATGCTGTATTTACGGATCGAGATTGCCATTAAGAAGTTACAGATATAGAATAAGCTATTTTTTAACAAACTTCAAAAAACCGGCCAAGTGCGAGTCAGACTCGCGCACCCAGGGTTCCGTACTTTGGTATTTTTCCGACATTTTGCACAATAAATCAAAAACTATTATGCATAAAAATAAATTATACTGTCTAAAGTATATTGTTATATAACAGCCCATGTATGTATGTGTGAATTTTTGTATTTGCCCATGTTCCACCGTAGACCTAAACCACTAACCCGATTTTGATGAATGAAGAATCAATCGATTCGAGATTATAGTTTGGGTGACATTTAGGCTACATTTTACACGAATACAATTAATATGACGGATGTTAGTTACATAAAAAAAACCAGCCAAATGTGAATCAGACTCGCGGACTTAGGGTTCCGTACTCGGGTATTTTTTACAACATTTTGCACGATAAATCAAAAACTATCATGCATAAAAATAAATAAAAATCTGTTTTAGAATGTACAGGTAAAGCCCTTTCATATGATACCCCACTTGGTATAGTTATCTTACTTTGAAAATTGAAACATATTTTTTTTTTTTTTAAATGATGTGACCACAAATTCGCGGTTTTCAGATTTATTCCTGTACTTGTGCTATAAGACCTACCTACCTGCCAAATTTCATGATTCTAGGTCAACGTGAAGTACCCTATAGGTTTCTTGACAGACACGCGCGACGAACAGACAGACAGACAGACAGACAACAAAGTGATCCTGTAAGGGTTCTGTTTTTCTTTTTGAGGTACGGAACCTCAAAAATGGGGGTCTCTGATTTTTTTTTTGCTACTGGCGTTAAGCTATAAGCTTGACGCTATAGTTTAACGCCAATTAGAATTGGCGTTAAACTATAGCGTTAGCACTACTTGTGTTTAAAGAACCATAGAAACACTCAAAAATTGGAATCGTTTAATAGATGGTCAATTAGAGCGTGAAAAGTGAAGCGCATCAAAGAAAATGCAGTTTTCCATCGTCGGAGGCTTGAGCGGTATCAAAACACTGAATCTTCCGGGGTGAACGGCCTCGGCTGCGTCGCGCGTCGCCCCACTGCGCTAGCCCCCGCCGCCCGGCGCCGCGTGGCGTCTCACTCGTCCGCGCGAATAAATCGCTACCACGCGCATGTGTGCGGCGAAATGCGTTTACTGTATAAGTATTGGGCACAGCGGTCGTTGACATCACACAAATTTTCTTTGGGCTTGCAATTTAAAGTTTTTGAAGCCTACAAAAGTTCTTCTTTATCGTGTGTGAATAAGAACTTCGTTTAATGAGCTCAGGTTTGGTTCTCGGATAGTAGTAGCTTTTTAATAAATTGACAAGCTTCTACCCGCGAACTCGTCCGCGTAGACATTACAATTTTCAAATTCCTATTATATCCACTTAGGGGTTGAATTTTCAAAAATCCTTTCTTAGCGGATGTCTATGTCATAATAGCTATCTATCTGCATGCCAAATTCAGCCCTATCCGTCCAGTAGTTGGAGCTGTGCGTTGATAGATCAGTCAGTCAGTCAGTCAGCTTTTCCTTTTTAACCCCCGACCCAAAAAGAGGAGTGTTATAAGTTTGACGTGTGTATCTGTGTATCTGTATATCTGTGTATTTGTGTATCTGTCTGTGGCATCGTAGATCCTAAACGAATGAACCAATTTTAATTTAGTTTTTTTGTTTGAAAGGTGGCTTACTCGAGAGTGTTCTTAGCTGCTATAAACGAAGAAAATCGGTTCAGCCGTTTGAAAGTTATCAGCTCTTTTCTAGTTTTTTTAGAGGTTTTTATGTCGGGGGTTTTTTAAATTTTGAGTTATGTATATTTAGATGACGAATTTACTGCCCACTATAAAGCATACATATGTATTTTCAAGTTTTTATTACCATTACTTGCGCCTACCTAGACGTGGATGCTGCCGCTAGGTTCCTCCATCTCTACCACATCTCTACCAATGCTGGATGCTTTTATTGGGACTGGATGTAATAATGCATTAACAGAGCGAAACAATGGTTCTGTCTAATAGATAGTTGTTTCTATGTACCTAGGTTCAGAATATAGATGTGTAACTAGGTATATATCAATGTCTATAGCTTTACCTTGCTTCCTTTAAGTAATTTCAGCAATTTCAGTAATTCACATGAATGTATCCGCTGACCACATTGAATGTATATAATAACTTTATTTTTGTGACTTTAATACATAAGTATTATGATCTATCCATAGCTATTCAAACATCATAAGCAAAAATTTTCAAATATACAACTTGTACATACATACATACCTACTGGTTGTAAAATTAAGAAACAACTGTAGAAGTTATTGAGATCCTTTCAAAATTAACAATAATATGTATGTACTCATGTGACTGGTATGGCTATATATCTTATTTGATTGAGAGCTTTACCACTTAGAACTTGTAGTATAAACTCTGAAGATTAAATAAGTGCTTCCTATTCTTTTACTTGTTTTAGTAATAGTTCTCAAAACATGTTCTTTAAAGAATAATCTGTCCCTGGTACTCATCGAAGGCAATGGCTTATAATAAGGCTTTATTGATCTCACAGTGCTGTATGGTGTAGGGTCTGCGTATATCTGTAGATGTGGTGCCCACAGCCCACTGTGCAAACTCGATTTCCCCCTTCTTGGGGTAGGCTTCAATACTCATTCATGCCTTTTTCCTGCTCTAGCCGGGTGCAAGCGCATAATGCGCTCCCTCTCAGAACGTTTCCGTGTTGTCGCCGGTACATACGCGCATGCACTAGACCTAGCCCAATGCAGTGAATTTTGCGTAGGGTCGTTGTCCTCGTCTGCCTATATCCGCACTAAACTTAAGTACTGGCAGAGAGTTCGCAAATCTGGTGAAACGCATTCTCCTGTTAAACCACTATTCAGGCATTGCGTCAGTTATCTAATTGTTTTATGATAGGTAGGTACTTGTTCCGTTCAAATGTGCAATTTCGACTGACGGCCATTCCTTGTTACCCAACAGAATAATAGAGTCGGTTAGAACAAAAGGTTTCTATTCTAAACAACGGTCCTTTTAGTTTATGGATGTTGCCTATAAACAAGTGTAATGCTAAAAAATGCCATTTGCACAAATTGCATTTTTTTGCAAAGCAAAATCTAAAGCTTTTTACCGTCAAGGGAAAAATAACAATGTAATTAAAAAAAGTGTACAAGGTCTTTTCGAGGCAATTTGTAACAAAACATTAAGGGTCCTACTGAAAAGACCATGTTTTACTCAGTTACTAGAATTTGCTTTGGGGTTGTAATGTATTGCATAATAACTATAAAAAGGTAGGTAGGGGTACCTACTTGTGGTAATTTTGTTGTGTTAGATCGAGGTTATTTCTTTAACATAAGCATATGCTTCTAATATATGTAATGTTTTAATATTGTATAATTTTATAAAAGACAAAATCTAAGTTTTTTGACTAGGTATCAATAATAATTTTGCCCTTCTCGTAAAAATTCAAAGTAGCGTTTTGTTTTCTAATTTGGTTACTGTCTTTAATAAATTGAGTATAGTAGTTGCAAACATCCTACATTTTAGCAGAAGAACTTTATCCCGTAGATCCTGATCCCTCAATCCCTGACTAATAATGTATCATTCAAAATCAATAACCCTCTAACCGTGAGTCGTTATAGGACAAAGAGCCTGTGAGGATCAGACCTGCGTTATTTTATAAAAGCTGAAAGTTTCTTTGCGCATTGCCCCAACATAGTGAGTAACGATCAGCGACTATGAAGTTCGGATCCTGATGGCTTTGGGAGATAACAGGTAACAAAGAAATACTTATATTTTTTTTTTGTCACAAGGGGTCACAGTCGCAGGGGGTTGCAACGATACGTGTTTGGCAATGAACGACGTGATTTCTAATACTATTCCGAAGAAACTGTAAAAACTTCGCAGTCGCTGATTGTTCCTCCCTGTGTTGGAGACCATGCGCAGAGAAACTTTCAGCTTTTATAAAATAATGAAGGTCCGGTCCTCACAGGCTCTTTCTCAATTTCTTTAAAAGCCTATATCGACAATTTTAATGTAACAATGATATTTAAAGTGAAGACACAAAACTATGGCTCGGCTCATATTTATAAAGCTTTATCTCTTCTACTTTTATGCGTTTTGTATCTTCTGTCTTACTCATCAGCGAGCACACACCATGTTATATACTTAAACATAATATTATGTCTGTAGTAATAATGTCATTAGTATAAAACGATATTAATTAAAATGATGATATAAATTATACGCGGCTGAAAAATTATTCCAACCTAGATATAAAAGCATAGATCAATCTATCATTGTAGTGTGTATTTAGGCTTTAAATCGAGTGCATAGAAGTGCGAAGTACCAGTCTAGAATGTAGCTAGGGTCAAAAGCCGCGCAGTATGTCAGCGCTTAGTATTCCGCGAGCCGGGCGCAGGCCGGCTAACGGGACCCGTCTACACCGGCCTTTACTTTCATCGATCCAACTGACGGTTAACTTTCCTTTGTTACTTTACTTTGAAACATATTTTGATCTATTTCTTTACATTTCATTCGTAGGTGTTGAAAGCTTGATAACTTTTTCGTAGCAAGTTCAGTTTCTATGGTATTTCTTACGTGTTTCGAATAAATCAACTCCTGTTTGTTTAGTTCTCTTGCTATAATTTTAGTAGATTTTCGGAAGCACATACCTAAGTAATTATTATTACTTAGATTTTTTTAGAGAATTTTTATGATACTGATAATATCCATAGGTACTATACAAACTTACGGTTGAAATAAATAAATATTCAATGTATCTTTTGGTAATCTATCGATAACCTAGTTACTTAGCAAAATTGTTATTTGTCAGAAAAACCATACAATTTTTGACAAATAACAAAGCTGCTAAGCAACTTTTCGCCAGATTTCAGATACATTGATTATTAATTTTGGCTGTAAGTCACTTTTTGAGCTATTTTTGGCGGTTTAAAGTAGATAAAGTATGCCTCGTTTTAATAATATGGCCTGCATAAATGTCTACCGCTGTGACAAAGCAGATTCATAATTATCCATGGTTAGCAAAAAATAACAAAAGTCGCGTCGCAAGTGTATGCTCAGAACGCAGGTAGAGGATTAAGCCCGGAAAATAACAACGGAGCTTTTGTTAAAGACGTACCGTTATATTTATTTGAGACGAGTGATTTGAATCAACTAAGAAATATGGTCGCGTTTTTAGAATAATCGTCATTATCAACTGATAGACAATAGACATCCACTGCAGACCTGCCCCCCGATTGTGTAAGAAAAACGTATTCATGATTATCGTTATCGTCAAGAAATAATTCTGCCCTTTGATTGGTTCTTTCGCTGTTTACCTTTTTTCACAGACACTAGACACTGGTAAGATACCATTAGGGAATACGCCAATACCAAAGAATATGCCAGGTAGTGTAAAACTAATATAACTATAAGTACTTTATGGGGATTGAACTTATATCTATTTTTGTATTTTTCTAAAAAAAATTTAAAAGCTAAATTTGTTATATTTAAAAAAGTCTACTAACTCACATATTAAAAAATAAATGACATATGACCATATGACATATAAAATCTACTTGTGAACCATAAAGCAATAATTTATATATAGCGAAGATTCCTAGATTCTAACTGTTCAGTTTCCTTCTCTGAAACTTGACTCATGTATAATATTTATGTTACTAAGTTATATGTGGTTGCCCTACATTATTATTTTCTTCATACAATTATAGGTATAATATGTACGCTAATCATGTCTAATGCTTATGTCCCGCCCCACCCAGAAATCGTAAATCCGCCCTCGAAATTGTAAACGATTATCTAGCAGTGCACACACAATCCAGCTAAGTAGGCCATCGTGCCTACTTAGCTGGATTGTGTCAAAAAGGTCAGCCGCCGAATCCAATCCGGTTGGGCAGCGTTCGGGAATCTTCGAGATGTCTTATTATCATCCGAAATTCCTTAGTGCTTAAGGGGCATGAGACCGGCCTGCCCGCGAAATTCATATTTAATTTGGTTTTTCGCAATTTGTAAACTAATACGACAACGTAGGCTTATGGTTATTTTATTTACGACAATGGCAATATCATCCTCACAGGTCATATCATCCTTAAAGATCAAAGTGTTGCCAAGGATGACATATTATATGGTCGCTAACTATGGCCCTAAGCTTAGCGTCACTCAGCGAGCAATAAAGAGAGCTATGCTTGGAGTTACTCTACGTGGTCAAATCAGAATTGAGGAGATCCGTAGGAGAACCACAGTAACTGACATAGGTCAGCGGGTGGCGAAGCTGAAATGGCAATGGGCAGGGCACATACTTCGAAAAACCGATAGACGTTAGGGTCCCACGGTGCTAGATTTGCGACCTCGCACCGGTAAGCGCAGCGTTGGAAGCCCCACCACTAGGTGGACGGACGACATCAGGCGAGTCGCAGGGAGCCGCTGGATTCAGGCGGCGCAAGTCCGTGGCGTGTGGAAGTCCCTACAAGATACCTATGCCCAGCAGTGGACGTCTATCGGTTGATGATGATGATTATTATTATTATTATTATTTTTTGCGCAACGGATCAGCCTGGCTGTCCAACGCGGAAATGCAGCCAGTATTCTTGGCACCATTCCACGCGGGCATGATTTGTACAGTAATTAGATAAGGCTAGCTTTAAGTTTTATTGTAATATTTTCACTACTGATGATGATATTGTTTAATTATATACCAATAAAAATATAACTAAATGATGCCCAAGACTTTGGTGGCGTGGATTAAATTTTTTTTAATTCCATGGATATTCTTGGAATTTCCGTGATAAAAGTAGCTTATACTTATATACATCTCCGGGGTGCAAACTATCGCGGTACCTAACGAATTTTGTCAACATCGGATAAGCGGATGGGCCGTGTAAAGGTAACCGATGACACACTTTCGGATGTACCTACCTTGGATTTTCTTATACTTACTCGTATAACTTTAGCTATCTTTCATTCATTCATGAAGGAAAATGTAGCCATGATGAAATATAATCATTACGCTACTAGTTTTATACTATTGTTAGCTTTTCGTTTCACGCTATATTATAAATATACATAGTTTATATAACGTTTTACCAATAAAATAATATAATTAAAATAATATGTAAGTAGATTTTTGAGAATTCAACCATTCAAAGAGTGGATATCATGTAGATTAAAATAATAGTATGCTTTGGATTCGTGTATAGTAGGTACCTACGCATATTCGCAGGCAATATAATCGAATGCCGTTAATCACTTCCCAGGCTTTTATCGCCATCGAACAGGTAGATCCGATTGTATAATGTTACACATGAACTCGCTTAAAGATTTTCATACGGTACCTACGGGTCTCCGCTACCGTTAGGTCGGTGGCGATAAAAAATAAAAATAGGAGGGTGAAATCGAAACGCAGCATGCAGCTTCTATTGAGATTTATTATCCATGTACTTATGAGTAGATTCTTATTTTTTAACCCCCGACCCAAAAAGAAGGGTGTTATAAGTTTGACGTGTGTATCCGTGTATCTGTCTGTGGCCTCGTAGCTGCTAAGCGAATGAACCGATTTTAATTTAGTTTTTTTTGTTTGAAAGGTGGCTTGATCAAGAGTGTTCTTAGCTATAATCGAAGAAAATCGGTTCAGCCGTTTGAAAGTTATCAGCTCTTTTCTAATTTTCTTATAGAGGTTTTTGTGTCGGGGTTTTTTACATTTTGAGTTATTATTAACCCCCGACCCAAAAAGAGGGGTGTTATAAGTTTGATGTGTGTATCTGTCTGTGGCATCGTAGCTCCTAAACGAATGAACCGATTTTAATTTAGTTTTTTTTTGTTTGAAAGGTGGCGTATTCAAAATACCTATTATTATTTTAGCGAAGCTCGGACGCGATGATGATGATAAGAGGTATGATGTAGGTACCTAATCATTGTTATGATGATTATCGTCATGATCATCATCAACACATTGGCGGCTCTATACCAACTGAGCACTGTCTCCTCTTAGAATGAGGATTGTACGTATTGATAGTTAGAGCAGCACGCTGGCGAAGTGCGGATTGGCAGAGTTCACACACCTTTGACAACATCATGGAGAATTCTCAGGAATGCAAGCATTTTCTCAGGTGGATTTTCTTAACCATGAAAGGAACTGATATTTAATTATTTAAAATGCACGTAACCCCGAAAAGTTATAGGTGCTCGGGATCAAATCCCAGACGTCCTGAATAGGAAGCTTCAGTTTTGTACTCTAGGTTATCACCACTTCCTTAAGGTAGTCTATCACCAGTTCATAGAATCGATCAGAAATAAAATATATCGATACTATTATAAAGTTGGTTCCAACACAAAACATTACAATACAATGCGATAAGGGTGTGAGGTTGAGCACGTGTACTCATTCATTGATTAAATGTCAAGCAAAGTCAATGTACTGACTTGACACGGTCCGAAGGCTTCGCGTGTAGGTGCCCTCTTAAGTATTTCCCTATTGCATAATTTTCTGATAATTATCTGTATAAAATGTGAATATTTCAACAGAGTCGTAGTGACGATTGAATGAACGGTATTTTATGAGGTGTGCTGTATGGCTGTGTGGCTATGGTGTGGTAACCGCTATTACGGCCACCGGAAACCACGCTTCATGTCAACTGTTTCATTGGAATTAATGTAGGTGGGACGTTTATTGGAATATCAAAATAAAAACTTCATTTTATTTTAGCACATACCTACTAATGTATATATGAAGAAAAACTATTAAAATTAATGATTCCTAAGTGTATTATTACTTAAACTTACTATAACTTTCCTGAAAGTAGGTATGTAAATTATCTACTGTAGTGAATAATTATAATCAAAAGCGGTTCATCAGTCTTTGAGATAAACGTGGAGATATATCCATACATACGCGGTCGAATAGGTAAATATCATCCTTTTTTTTGAAGTTGGTTAAAAATAAAGTTATAGTGTAGGCAACTACGAATATTTTCCGCAATTAATAAAGGCTAGGATTAGTGAAGAAAAAACTAAACTCACTAAGCTTGACCTCTTCGGGGCAAATGCTAGCCTGTTTATAATGTACCAGGTAAGTACCTACCGTCCATTCTTTTATGATAAGAAGTGTTTTTTTCATCCAGCAATCACCGATCTTGCCTTGTGGTTCAGAGATAACTTCTGATAACTTTGATCCCGAAGTCGGACCTAGGATACTTTTTGAACCGGAAAATACTTTAATTGTAAGGATAACCAAACTACACGCGGTTATGTGGTTACAACTAGATAGCTCATAATTTTATTTGTTAAAACTTTGCTTGTTTTCAACAAAACCAAAGGTCAAAAGTGACATAAAGCAAAGCCTATTGGAGCGTAAAAATGGATGTTACATAATAGGTGCGTGTGCGCCCGGGGCATACCAAGATACCGTTGTTCGAACAGGTTCCCCGCCACCCCTCCCGGACCGTTGGATGCTTACCGAGCATTTACTTTCTACCCATCAAGGACCTTCCTACCACTCCCACGTAAGCGTAAGTGAACTCGTTGGACAAGCTGGATTTTTATTAGATTTATTTTTTATTAAACAACGCATAGGCACTTAATCTTGAAGGTCTCATTGGCCTTTTGTAATATTCTTTGGCCGCTAAATTAACAACAAAGGTCTGTAGTCTCAAGTAATGAGAAATAAAGAAGTTGTCTTTAGCCTTATAAAATAAAATTTGGTGCCAGAAGTGGGATTACCAATAAGACAGATGCTATAATTTTTAGGGTTCCGTACCTCAAAAGGAAAAAGGAACCCTTATAGGATCACTTCGTTGTCTGTCTGTCTGTCCGTCTATCCGTCAGTCCGTCTGTCCATCTGTCCGTCTGTCCAGTCTGTCAAGAAAACCTATAGGGTACTTCCCGTTGACCTAGTATCATAAAATTTGACAGGTAGGTAGGTCTTATAGCACAAGTAAAGGAAAAATCCGACCACCGTGAATTTGTGGTTACATCACAAAAAAAAAAAATGTTTTCGTAAACAATTATAGTATTTTCAATTTTTTAAAGTAAGATTTAAATATGACATGTGGGGTATTTTTCATATGGAAGGGCTTTACATTCTAAGACAGATTTTTATTAGTTTTTGATTTATCGTGCAAAATGACGAAAAAAATACCCGAGTATGGAACCCTTAGTGAGGGAGTCTGACTCGCACTACTTGGCTGGTTTTTTTTATTCTGATACAAGTTAGTCCTTGACTACGATCTCACCTGATAGTAATCAATGATGAGTCTAAGATGGTAGTGGGTTAATTTGGAAGGAATATCATGGTAGTTTCAATAAACGATTTCTATACGGGCATCGTAGGAACTGGGACGCTAAATCGTTTGGCGGCACGGTTTTGTCTGCAGGGTAACTTATAATACTGAAGTAATATTTTTATTAAAATTAGACAGCTATTCTTTATTATTGCTTGGTTATATGATGGTAAAATAAAATATCACATCAAAAGTTACTCTGATAGGTAGGTAGGTACTAATATTAATATAATATCACTAGTATTTAATATTTTTTGAACACGTGCCTAGACTTTTTTAAAGAAGGTCAGTTTTCGTTTAAGTAAAGAGACAGAATTACATAAAAAGCCAGCAACGCATTGGCGGTTTCTCTGGTGCCGTAAATATAATTGTCTGTGGTAATTACTAATTTTATTTTTAGAGATGAGCCGTTTCTAAATTTTCGTTCATGTAGTATGTTAATACTTATTATTTCTAATTACTTCGTAAAAGAGATTCTCAGTTTTATTCAGAGAAATGTTAAAGATACATTATATGCGTCATAGGTGTTCAAGCATTTAACTGTATTAATATATTATTGAAATTACGTGAGACTGAAAGTCTACTCTATGCAGACTGCTGTAAAGTACAAATTCGTTCAAGAGAAAGCGACGAAGGCGGCCGCGGACGCGCGCTCTGCTCGCGGTTCAACGACCGACTTTTCACGGGTTTGTCAGCCTTCTGTTATATCATCGGCCGAAGTCAGTGTCATTGCCGAAATTGCGACCAACGCGTGTGCTAATTTGAATCTTTTCGCTTTTTACTTTGAGATCACTTTTGCTTGCACGTCCGGAAGTTTTTTGGGTTTATCTACCATACTCGCGGTCCGTTTATGTATTGGTCTTGTAATTTTTATGTATATAATTCGAGATGTTTGTGTTCGTGCATACGTATACTCACGTACAGCTTTATAGGAATCTTCAAAATTGTCAGTTAAAGCAAAACAAGTAAGTTACTTGACTGCCAACAAAGACTGAAATGAGCGTACGTAGTATGTTTAAATAATAATAATTAATCGATCGTATGTATGTATATGTTTCATTAGGTAGATACTTACTTATGCAATAAAAAGAAAAATGTAGACATTTGCGATCTCTACATTTTTTAAACTAACAAGGATTATGCAGGCAAAAAATATACACTTACGTATATGAGAACACACAAATAAATAAATTATATAAATTACTGGATGATGCCCGCGACTACGTGGATTTAAGTTTTTTTTTAATTCCTTGGAAGAATTTCCAGGAAAAAATATAGTCTATGCCCGTCTCCAAGATGCAAGCTCTGTACCAACTAATTAGATGGTGTCAACCACTTCGTCCATGTGCAAGTTTTTTAAAAATCCCATGGGAACTCTTTGATTTTCCGGGACCAAAAGTAGCCTTCGTTCTTCCCCGGAATACAAGCTATCTATGGTCACCTTTCGTCAAAATTGATGGACCGTGAAAAGGTAGCAGACAAACAGACCGACACATTTTCGTATTTATAACATTAGTAGGTAGACATGGATGATTCAGACGATTCAGATATTATGTTAACCTTTTTGCACATAATTGTATAGATAAAAAAGATTCTTACAAAAAAACGTGAATAAAGAATAAATAGCCTTAATTTTATAATAAATAATAATTATAGTTTGTTTATATAGATAATAAATAATTATAGTTTGTTTACACCCGCACGCACATGTCATTATGTGTGGGTGGGGTGAGTTACGTAAGCCAGCTCACGTGCGAACAGTCGCCTTGAAATTGAACTCCAAAGGTTCAAGGTTCGCTTTTTGCAGCGATCAACAATAGTGTGTGTGTATGTGCGTGCTTGGGTGTGTTTGCACGCATGTGCTAGGACTTGTTTATTATGATAATAATTATAGCCTAAAACCCACCCAGGGTGATCGCTCTCGATGATTATAGTTAGATTTTAATGACTCCTAGACTTGCGGACTGGCTGATTGGTGATATCTTGGCTCAAGCTTAGCTTTAATGGCTTTTGTGCAGCCTAGGTTTAAATTTTATTTTAATTTTAGGTGATCGTTCTCGATTATTAATATAGTTAGAATTTAATGACTCCTAGACTTGCAAACTGCCTAACTAGTAATACCTGGTTATGCTCTCGAATAGGTACCTATATAGTAGGTCTTAAAAGAAAGCTTTTATTTTAAATCGTTAAAACTCTTATGTTTGTGGTGGGTTTTATTATATATTTACTCTGCAGCTACAACATTAATGCATTCAGTAGGTACTTACCTGTATTTAGTTTTAGTTAAAAAACAAATTATAATATTGTTAAAATGATATCTAAGCATGCAGTTATTGCTAATAACCTTTTAGTAGAAACTTTTGTTAAGGCTTTTGTGAATAATTAAGTATAAATCTAATATTATTATTAATTGGTATTTTATTTAATTATCTAATTAATTAATAAAAGCTATAAAATTGTATACACAAAAATTAAAGATAAAAACAAAAAGTAAGTTAGTTATTACAAAATAACAAGCGCCAAATAAGTGAAGCAGCGAGTTGCAACGTTTTGTTAAGATCGCGTTGATGTCTTTTAAATGCAACGTTTGTTATGGGTGTTAAATATTTAAAAAAATATTAGTACTTAATTAAAGTTTTTAAAACTAATGTATTTATTTATGTAACCACTTACCACAGCTGCATAATAATCCAGTAAATACGGCCAAGGACATCCAGTGCGAAAATAATCCGATATATTCACTAAACTTAAAACTAGACACTGCACGTCACTTAAAAATATAAGTCTTGTATGAGATCTACGTTGCTTTCAGTCTGAAACACGTTAGAGGGTCATGTCGGAGCGGAGGCGGGTTAGCGCACCGATAGCTCCGAATAACTGATAAAGTGTGGCTGGTTCATGGTCGGAGACGTCCTGCCCGCCGCTGCCTACAGCCCGCACCGCCGCCTGCGCTTCTTCCGCACTGGAGCCCGCGCCGGGTGAATGAACTGCTGGTGCGAGCGAGATAGCGCCAATGCCACGGTCGCACGACCACTTCTATCTCGGCAAGGCAATCTAGTACAAGTGTCAATTTTGTTTCCCATTTCTCTAATATTTATATGGGATAGTCTATTTTATTACTGGATACAATATCCAGACCAAAATGCGAAAGTATGTATGTCTGCTAGCTTTTCATGGCCCATCTGCTTAACCGATTTTGACGACGATGTACATACCTATGTACCTACTATGCTATCTATGTAACTATGTAGCTATCTAGCTTTCATCCCGGTAATGGACACAGCCTTTTTTACCCCGGGAATTCAAAGTTCCCACGCGATTTTTAAAACCTAAATCCACGTGGTCCTAAAGTCGTGGGTAATATTATATATAATATTATATTTGGTACGAGATAGTTTGCACCCTGAAGTCGTACGAACATAGGATACTTTTTATCCCGGAAAATCAAAGAATTAAAAAATTATATCCACGTGGACGAAGTTCCGAGTATCATATTAGTATAAAATATAATACATATTATTAATTCAAGCGAGGAGAGCTGAAACAAATAAGTACAAATATTTCAATATACTTACTTACCTTCCATTTTTATATTATCTCCTCTGTTAGACAAGTAAACTGTTCCATGAGAAAGTTAAAAATACAGCCTAAAAAAAAATAACGTTAAAAATACGGTTAAATTGCATGTATATAATATAATATACATGCAAACCATTCATATATTATTATCTATTTTACAGAAAAAAACTGTACGAGTAGGTAACAAATAGAAGAGGAACAGGGAACAGGTGACAGTGTTTAAAGAAAAATAAAATAAAATGTCTTTCGAGACATGTATGTTCAGAATAAATAGTAAATACTACCTACTTTAAAAGATTATTAAGAAAATCTCGTAATCTTGTTTGCCAGGTGTAAATTATCCAAATGTTTCTGACATAGAATTTATATCTCTACATATGCAAAACAAATTAAAAATTAAGGATGCTTAACTTTTGATTGCATCTCGCATAAGGGTTGTTAGAAGTATTAAGTACACAATTAAACTGTATGAATAATGCTCTAAAAATTATGATTGTTTCCAATAGTTTCCAATGGAAATGTTGTTCAAATTCCGCAATTTCATCCATGAGGATTTAGATATTTTTAAATCCCATTGACTTTTTGTTTTCGGGGCAAAAGTAGTCTGTGTCACTTTCCAAGTCTTTAACAATCTCTGTGTCTTTAATTATATGCTAAAAATCATGTGATCAAATCAAATCATTAAGATTAAATCTGTTGGTTGATTGCTTCGTCATTAAATGACGAAGACGTGATAAGTAATTATTATTTGCCATACCTCAGGAATTGTTAGATTTCCGGATTAAAAAGTAGCCTATGTCTCTCCAAGTCTTTAAAACTCTTACCATGCAAAAAGAAAAGAAAAGCGTGCTTGAAGAACAAACCTGTAAAGTATAAACCAACAAACAAACACAGTAATGCAATATTTACTGGTTTAAAAGTTTTACATTGAGTGACATAAGTTCAATAGGCAGGTGGTATTTTGTTGGCTCGTGGTATGCTCTACCATATTGCTGCTTCTAACATAATAGGTCACGGTGAAAGATATCAGATAAGAAAGAAAGGTTTACAGTTAAACAGCTACGCTGTCGTGCATATGGAAACAACAAAGGAACATTATGTAACTTCGATCGAAGCCTTAATCACAGCCCGCGATATAGATTGCCTTACCTGCGAGACCCTTGCATTTTTTGTTATTAAAGGGTGGCCATTATGTTACTATTATAAAAAATTATAACGGTTCTCCATCCCTACACACATTGCGATGACAAAAACACAATGACATTGAAACTATTACGTTTCCTGGGACAGAAGATGTTACTGTTGAGGTTTGATGGCTAAATGATTTGTTTTAGTTCTTTGGGCAATTATGCCTTTTTAACTCGTTTATATAATATTAACAAAGGCATTTTACATTATAACAGTTGTATATTATGAAGCCGATAATACTAATAAATTAATATACATAGACACAAACATTTCAAAATCAGTGTTCTAACAAAACCAAGCTTAGTCTTTGTCGTATAACGACATACAGGCTACCTATTCAGGCCTTCAGATTCAATCTTTGTTAGAAGTTTTAGAAGATTTCACCTGAGTAATTTTTTCCAATAACAAGCAAAATTTAAAATGTGTAATATAATAAAATTGACCTAAACTAATTAGGAGGTACCTACCAGAGGTACCCTAATTCGCTATGCTCTTCAAGAGGGACTTATCTAAAGCTTCGAAAAAATAAATGCTGCATGAGTGGTTCTGTAGCCTAGCTGTGACAGCTCATATCTAACGAATATGCTGGTTATGCTACGTTCACCTAGGTCGATAACTGGATGGCTGACCACTTTGGGTGTCCGAATTAAACATTTCTGCCGTAGGTTGGTCTCGGTTATTTACTAATATAATATAGATATCTAATTATAACCATTAAGTTTAAAAGTCGAAATCTCAGAAATACCAGTCTAGTTAATACTATAATTTACATATAATGTAAAGAAAATCGTTGCCCTTCTTTTTAACCGACTTCAAAAAATGTTCTCAATCTTTTTTTTACTTAGAAATCTTTACATAAGTTGGTACATCTCTGTTCTCTCTGAAATTTAATTTGGAATTTTTTTGGTATCTTCTCGTTCTTAATTATGTATAATGCGCAGGCTAAGCTGCGGAAAAAGGAACCTAGCTCTACTTGTATTAGTTATACAGTATTCCTATATTATGTATATTTGAAATAGTAACACTAAATCACAAATTGTCGACCATCGATATCTAACAGAAAATGCACAAAACATAGACTTATTATTATCAATAGCACAAAAGGATTTTATTATGCAGTAGCTGAAATGTGTAAGTAAAAGGTGCACAAAATTTAAAAGCCTTTTGTCACTGACTAGGAAAATCAAAACCATGCTAAAGAGAGGTAGATAGTCGTTTTGCTTGGATTATCGATTGATTTATGATGCTGTCGAAAGTAATTAGCTTATGAGGATTTAATAGTAATTATTTATTAGGACATCGACAACAAAGCAGTGGTTATTACTTATTATAGGTACTCTTGTAAAATAATAGAGCGCTAACATTAGCTTGTTTTGGACCAGAGATCACCGAAAAACTAACGAACATACGCAGAATCTATAATGTACAATTACATCAATACACATGGGTATTATTACAAATGCGAAAGTGTGTTTGTTTGTTGGTTTCTCCTTTGATGGTGCCTACAGCAATAAATGAAGGGATTGACGTGAATTTTTCATTGGATATAGCCAAAGATCTGGAGAGTGACATATACTACTAGGTACTACCTATTTCATCCTGGAAAATCAAGAGTTCCCACGGGATATTCAAAAACCTAAACCCAAGCGAACGAAGTCGCAGGCATACCTACTTGTTTATGTTTAATTGTAGGTACATAAAGAGGGGTTTATATTATCTCAACATAATACACCAATACTCGCGACTTTGTCCGCGTGGTTTTTGTTTGAATACCGTGAAAGCTCTTTCATTTTATAATAGTAGCCTATGCTCATCTCCATCGAATTTCGTCAAAAACGGATGGGCCGTGAAAAGCTAGCAGACAGACAGGCACATTTTTGCATTTATAATATTAGTATGGATAACAGAGGTAATAATGGTTTTGTTTTAGTTTTCAGTTATTTTTTCATCTATTTCTGTGTGGGTAGACGGGATACAAATACTGAGTTGGTTCAAAAAAAAGAAGCGTCCAAACTTCGTTTCGGGCCGGCAGGACCTCAGCGATTTGGGAGCAACGTCCTCGACCTTGAAGCTAGATGAACTTACGTAACCGGCCACGTAGCCCCCACCGAAATATTCCTTAAGTTTTTGCAACTCCCACCTCCATAATTGATGCCTTGTCTCAATAGGTATGTATATACGAGGTACATTTCTCAACATAAGATGTGGACGTAATAGATTCATGTACCTATGTTTTTTTGTATCGATGGTGTTTGGAAACTTTTGTTAAGGTTTGTTGATATAGAATTTTCATGTTGTAAAAGAAGAATATCACGAATTATATTATAAACATTAGTTAGTAGTTATAAAAGCAAATTAGCTACATAGAAAGGGATATAACTCTACTAACTCAATCAAGAAAATAAAATATCAATTTTAAAAATATGCAAATGTATATTTGTATGAATATAACATTGTAAGAATATAATATAGTATGTAAATAACTGGTAGATACCACGGTTAATATTATGATGATTTTGAAGCATCATATTTCGTCCTAACATGAGTCATGAACCAATGGGGTTCAATTCAAAATCATATTAACCATGGTATATACCCGTTATTTAGGCAAAGCCTAAAATCATTAATTACTATACGTTTTCATATATCATGATCTATATATAGGTTCAGTAGGCTGATTGGGATGCTAACTATAGTTTACTTGTATCTCTTTCTTACCAATATAATAATAAGAAAGGAATAAGAAAGTAATTTTACTTTAGAGCTATTTATACTGAAATTTTGTTGTAAGGTAACTTTTTTTTTCACTCGTCACTCTCTATTTGCATGCGGTGCTTACCACGTGTTGATCTATAATAATTAGGTACATAGTTTATCATTTTGTCTAAGTATTTTTAGTACATTTGAAATATTGATGTAGATCTTATAAGATGTTGGTAAACCTAGTACTTAAACGAAAACAGATAAAGTGTCAGTCTTGAACAATGTGTAGAATATTCATATTCTGGTTCTTTTAATTTCATTAAAAAGAAAAAGATTCAGATACTACAAAAGTTTAGAGAAAGACATTAGAATCTACGTCATAGGAAGGTAAAATCATTTTAAATTATTAAGTGGTCTTAATTAGTATGAATAAATGAGTTAAAACTTATATGGCTATGGTATTTTTTAAATATCACAAGCAAGTCTCACCCTGATTTACTTAAATGGAACTGAGATTTGTTGCGACGCAATCCACAAGGAATCTAGCCTTTAAATTGCAGAATAAACAGCCTTGTTAGCATAATAAGATAGTGATATGATCACCCCAGAGTACATACGCTAATTTATGATATAAACTGGAGGTGATGTCATAACCAAAACCGAGGTATATAAAAAGCGCTATTGTGTAAAGAGTCGTGAGGCTAGCTCTGACGAGCGTTGAACTCTTTTGAGTGCTACGAAGCCATTAGCCAATTAGACGTTGGAGTTCTTTTTGAATTTCATGTACGAGTATGTATAATATGGGTAGTATAGTGTAGGTATACCAACTGATAGTAATGATGGCGTTTTTTAAAATTAAAATCTTCAAAGTTTTCTTTATTTCACTAAGTACGAGTATTAAGTAAACCAGGGTTTACTTATTAGTCAAAAACAAAAACTGTAACAAGCTATCAAACCTACACAAGATGCTCGCTTTTTCAAGGCATTGATATAAAATATAAAATTAATATAAAATTGATTATTATTGATTGAATAAAGGTGTACAAGGGTAGGTTATAAAAATATGTATTAACATTGTGTGATTTTAACAATGTTAATAATCATGTTTATAAGCTCTCGTTCGCACCTTTAACTTTTCGGATTTATGTGCATTATATCACTTGCTTTAACTTTAAAGGGAAAATCATGAAATCTGCATGCCTGAGAGTTCTCCATAATGTTCTCCTCAATCTGCACTGGGCCAGCGTGGTAGACCATTCCGAAAGTAGGCCCGTGCTCAGTAATGGCCGGCGATGGGTTGATCAAGATGATGATGAATATAAGTTTGAATTACAATATTTTACTACGTTGAATTTTCATTAAAGAACTACATGATACCCGCGACTTCATCCGCGTGGATTTAGGTTTTTTTAAAATCCCGTAGGAACTCTACTTTCCGGAATAAAAAGTTGTCAATGTCAATTTTCGGGACACAAGTTACCTTTGTACCAAAATTCATATAAATCGGTTAAATTGTTGGGCCGTGAAAAGCTAACAGACAGACAGACACATTTTCGCATTTATAATAATAGTTAAAGAATATGCAAGTACTCGTATCGTAGGTAGTAACTAGAGAAGCGAGTATTTCTACTTAAATAAGTTTTTTGTTTAATCAGAGGTTATTTTATGACGATCTTATCGCTTATAGTTACGTGGTTGTGTTGTGGTTGTGTGTTATAACTGCCAGCCCGCATGGAGACGGGGTTTTTGACATTTGCTACGTAGGTAGTGTAGATACAAGCGTTCATTTTTAAGCACATCTTACTACATTCCTGGCGCAATGGTGAGCACTGTGTTCTTATAAGTAGGGGGTCATGGGTTCGTTCATGGAAATTTATATTTTCTAAATTATGGTTTGGTCTCGTACGAGGCTTCGGCTAGTTACCACCTTACCCAAAGCCCTGCTGCCAAGCGATTTAGCGGTCCGATACGATGACGCATAAGAACCGATCAGGGATATAGGTATGAAACTAACATACCCCTTCCAAGTTAGCCCGCTTCCATCTTAGCCTGCATCATCACTTACTAGTATCAGAATAAAGAAAAAGTTTCATAAAAATTATAGGCATCTTAAAGAATCTACAGAATTGATGCGATATTGAATATTTTTGACCTAAGTTTTTTTTTACTTAGAATGGGTATTCATACTTATTGAATATCGGCTTCATGACTCCAAAACAATTTAAGTAATCGGTTTTAGAGTTATTATATAACTTATTTATTGCTATGGTGTTTAGCTATAGCTGTAGTATCGACTAATTCTGACACATTAGTCGATAGTAGAGCTAATTTTTTAACCTAGACCCTTTCAAGTAAAGATTTTATGTAAACCTGTGAGGATGATACTGCCATTGTCGCAATTGAAAATGCCATAAGCCTACATTGTCGTATTAGTTTAAAAATGCAAAAAACCAAATTAAATTTGAATTTTGCGGGCAGGCCTGTCGCTTCCACCTTAAGAAGAAAATAATATAAAGTTGAAAAGTATCCCAAAAAGTAAATACAAAACTGTCTCGTAAGAGTTATAAGACATCATCATATTTTGTGCTTGTTTTGAAATTATAGCAGTAAACATGTTTGTTTAATACTACTAGGTACCTATGAAAGAAAATTATGGTCATATATTCCATTTGCATATAGTTACACGTATGCAAATGTCTTAAGACTACTCTCGTTATCTGTATGATAAGCATAAAGATCTATGAGACAATATAGACTTACGATAGTACTACTAAATTTTTTTATAGAACATTATGTAAAATTAACCAGACCCGCGACAACATCTGTCTTGATTTAGGTCTTCAAAAGACTTCCTACGGGAAGTCTTTGATTTTTTGGAATAGTGGTAACCGTTTCCAAACTCCCTCATTTTCCTCGTGTAACTGAATAGAAAACTATGAGTTGGAATTATTATCCCTTTCTAATAAACATTCATTTATTATAATATAACTTCTATATATGATGGTAATAAGTCAAAATTTTTAACACGTTTATTTCGTGTGTTCTCTACTAAGCAGCCCGAGCACTGGCTTATTACAAGTGTAAATTAAAATTTTATAACACCCCCGACAAGTGAAGGTTACAGTAACTAGAAAAGAGCTGATAACTTTCAAACTGCTGAAACGATTTTCTTGGATTATAGCTAAGAACACTCTCGATCAAGCCACCTTTCAAACAAAAAAAACTAAATTAAAATCGGTTCATTAGTTTAGGAGCTACGATGCCACAGACAGACACACAGATACACACGTCAAACTTATAACCCCCCTCTTTTTGGGTCGGGGGTTAAAAATAGACTAGCGACTTATTTTAAATATAGTCAAATATGTTTTATTTGGTGAAAACGTACCTATATTTGCATGTATAAGGAAGTACATTTTTCCACTTTTCCATTTTTTTTTGAAAGTAAAGAATATTTGGACTTACGTTAGAACTCTTGACTGATGTCTGCAACCGCATCAAAGTGCTAAGATTCTATTTCTAAGCTCGTTTCGCAATAAGCGTTGGCAATAGCTCCTCGGTGAGGCAGCCAGAGTTCGATCACCCGCGGATCGATACAAAAAAAACTTGTTTGATTTGTGTACCCCAGCATTTGCTAGTTGACATTCAAAGTTGATCGTCTATATGCGTTAAAAAGGTACATAGCCTAGGTTATTGTCTGTGTAATGTTTAGTCTTTTATTATTTTTATTATTATTAGAACTTGGCGCGTTTTTTGCTGCTTATTATAGAGGAAGCTTTACTTTTTGGTCTTTTGGTAAGGTTTGTTATGTTATTATGTTTAAATTTCAATTCTCTGGGATTACGTTTTAAGTTATGTATATGTTACCGGAAATGTAAAATGTAAAATAAAATCTAGGAATTGTATACAAATCCTAGGTTTATATAATTCCGAAGCTATTTAGGAAATGTATAAAATATTGTTTCAAAAACTATTTAATACATAAATGTCCTAGGAAATATGCACAATTTCTAGGAATTGTATATAATTCCAATATCGTACTAGAAAATGTATAAAAATCTAACCTAACCTAACCTTTTTTTTATACGTGGGGAAATCCTCATGGATACCACCGCGCTCGGGGAGGCGAGGTGGTTATGTCGGACTCTTACCGACTAAAACCCCACGTCTTACCGTCTCAATCGTTGTTGCTGGGCACAGAGTCACGAACGTATTCAACTGAGACCCAGCTAACGGCGCCCGCCAAGGCAGGCCCAGCTCTGGGACTAAAAGGGGCCCTAACACCGTTTAAGGCTCGCCGGAAACAAGGGCTTGCGGAAGCTGAGCGGGTGTGCAGGGCGTCCCCCGCCTCATACCCCGATTGTCATCTCGACCTGTCGTGTACTATATACCTATAGGCATTATATTATTTAGAGAATTTGCCGCGCTTATTGGATGCATAACTTCCGGATTTTCCGCCAATCTTTTAATTTAACGTCACAGATTAAAATAAATAGAATGTTTTTTATAATAAAGTTACATTTATAACCAAAAATTTCAAGCACGCATTGCACAAGTTGCAGTGCAGTTTGGTCTCCACAAATAAAATTATTTGTGAAATGCGCAGCCTAAGCGGCAAGTCATGGCTTAAACAGTTATAATCTCATTTATCTTTGAAAGTATCTGTTTTATGATTTTTATTCGATAACTCACAGCTATTGTGCTAAATATAATCGTACTTCTTATTGAAACATTAGTCTCAGTCTTTAGAATTTAGGTATGCAAAGATTGTAACACTTCTGCATCTTTTAATAAATCTAGTTAACAAGTGGTTCATATTTAAGAAAAGTTTCCCTACCGCGCTTCCCAGCACTTTCCATACAAACGTAGTTTTGTTCTCATTTGAACACACTAACCAATCAAACTCAATGAAATCTTTGTGGACACTTTCTAAAAGGTGTGAGAAAGAGGTAATAGCTTAGCAGCTAAGCCGACGACCTGCCATTAGGATGATCGGAGTTCGATGCCGGACGAGTGCTAAGATAAAGTTATTAAGTAGATACGAAGCTAAAGCTCGCTAAAACTACAGAGCCTTGATGATGATGATCATGTCACAATCGCATATCCATTTTTTATATCATTCCAATCTTGGAAGAAGGTTTCGGATATGAAGTAAATAAGGTTGCACAAGTGTATTTATTTTCTTTTTTACAAGATTTTCAAACAGTCAATAAAGGTTAATATGCAAAAGAGTATTTCAGTGCAGTTAAAAAACTAACTTCTGAGCGTGATTGATGCTTTATTGCATTGCAATCGGACTTTTTGCGATTTGCAGTATTCTAGTTTGAGTTTAAACATACGATAATGTTCAGGAAATTGAGCAGCACCAAATTATCATCAACTTAATATCGTATTAGCATATTAACATAATAAAAATATTGTGAGAAAATACTTTTACATGGTGTTGCCTAGTTTTCTATGCGATGATAGAGCGCACGACGGCCGCTCTCGGTGCGTCAAGTCAAGGTAAGTGTGCCGATGGCCGGGTGTGACCCAGTGTAGCTCCCCCACCCTGCGTTCTGCACTCGCGAAAGTTCAACGAACCTCCAGCAGAATTCTTACAGGCATACGCGACTGTTACATTACCGGAAAGCTGCTGCAATCATCTACATACTCGCCGCGACCTAGGCTGGTGACGTCGATCCAATAATTTCACGTTACTTATTGTTGCATAGTTTAATCATACTTACAGCACAAACACGCTAGATTTTATTTGTATCCAGTTAATTATTATAGGTTTACGAATATGTACCCATACCTAAAATATTATATTACCTTGATCTTGTTACACTTTAAATAGATCTAAAAATTGTAGTATAGACTTGAAGGATATCTACGGAGCTCGTAGCACAAGGTATCCAAAACAACTTTTTCTTTGTTACTTAAATTGGAGGCTCAATATGTAAGAACACTTATTTCTACACATAGATAATATTAGAAAGAGGTAAAGTTTGTAAGTTTGATTGTAGAGGGTAATCTCTGGATCTAGATAATTACGTTATATCCGAGTGTTAAAATCTAGATTTCAATGATGATTTAAATTTATATAATAGATCTAAATAGTTACCCTTGATGATCTCATACTAGTGCATAATTTTATGTAGCGAATAATCAAGTGAACAGAAGGCGAACAGTTTTGTATGCTAACCTCGTAGGTATGAAGTTACTTGACAAGCAGACTTCAATACTTTCAAGAAAACCGTTTTCCTTGCTGAACTTACGATTCTTGGATTTGCCGGTGACTCGCGTAGCAGAAGCATGAGTAAGTTAAATGAAAAGAGTTAACATGAACGGCGAAATAATGTTAATTTAGTTTATTATGTCACAGAGTGGACGATTCGTGAATCATGGCCGACCGCCTTCCTGCGCTTGCGCATACGTATTTGCTAACACCGTTATTACTTTCTACGAAAGTAAGTTGGGTTTTTGTGTTTGGCACCTCTTGGAAACTTATCCTGCAACTATGATAAGAATAATAGGTTCTGTTTTTCGTGAATAATGTTCATGAGAATAACGATTATTCTATTCATCCTAGCTTATGCCCACGACCTCATTCGCGTAAACTGCACAAATTTCAAACCCTTATTTTACTCCCTTAGGGATTGAATTTTTAAAAATCCTGTCTTAGCAGATGCCCACGTCATAATAGCTCTTAGTTATCTGCACGTCACACAACCCGATCCGTCCAGTAGTTTGAGCTGTGTGTTGATAGATCAATCAGTCAGTCAGTCAATCACCTTTTTCTTTCATTTTTGTCAAAGTCGATTTACCTATTTGTTTTATCTACACTAATATTTAGAAAATGTCTGTCTGTTACCTTTTTAAAGCCTATCCTTTGATTCAATTTTTGTGAAATATGTATGGTTAAGAAATAGCGTGCGTCCTTGAAGAAAATCGAAGAATTCCCACAGGATTTTTTAAAAACCTAAACGTGCGGACGAAGTTGCTAACCTATGTTATATAACACTTACGTAATAAGTTTGAAAAAATAGAGATGTACAGTTTTAAGTTAAAGTAAGTAGGTACATACAAAGTTTGCCGAATTTGACTGAGCTAGGTCCTAAAAATGTTGGAATATGTGGCCGTTGATGTTACTAATCAGAAGTCCTAGAAATTCGAACATGGTCATTCGATCATAAATCTACAACTACAACTTTTTCAAATTCTAAAATTAATATTTTTAATTAATATTAGGAAATAAGTCAATTGAATGTGCATTTGCAACTATATAGATTAGAATAGTTATAAAAAACTAAATGTGAGACTCAAATAAGCTTCGTGTAAGCAGTTCCAAAAACGGAAAATGAAAGGTTGCTGCTGGGGATTTGGGGTTAACGACCTACTGCGAGATGCCAAAAACTCGTTGCAAACGTCATTATCGCCGATTACTTAACAGTTGAATACTATCTATTATCTTCATCCTATTTTTAGGGTTTTTATAAGGTCCTAGCATTGTACAAAGTGCGTCTCGTGCTCTTAAAAGAGTAATAGTGTTTTCGTAGATCTTGTTCTTCACTATAATTCAGTTTGATTTATGAAATTTTCTATTAAAGTATTAAATAAATTATAATCAGTAACAATCTCGAAAATATCAAATAATTTGCCGGAACATCAATGAGTTTTAAAATGCTTTTAACAGGGCTCTCTCCGTCACTCGCTTCATACAATCGTAGTTCCAATTTCATTTGAATATTAAGCAACCAAAGTCCATGAAATTTTGCAGATATATTCTAGAAACTAATATCTGTGTCTGTGGTTTTCCAGATTTCTGGTAAAATATTCGGTTTCAAAGTTACGCGGTCTTAAAAATTTACATACAAATCTCAATTTAGTTAAAAATCTGGGAACTACTACTTCTACTGGGAATACTACTTTTGATTGCGGAAAACCAAAGAGTTCGCACGGGATGTCTTAACATCTAAATCAACACGGACGAAGGTCCATTGTTCCGTTGCGATTTGCGGCGTGATTGAAGGACAACACATTTTCGCATTTATAATAATTATGGCTAGTGATATTATTATAATGGTAGTAGCGAGAGCGGCGGCGCGGGCGGTTGCCGGAGCGGTGGCGGTGCGGTGTGAGCAGCGCAGGCGAAGGCGTAACGGCGCTATTGGGGCCGTTGAACGCGGGTGGCCTTATTGCCTCGAACTATCGCAAGCGAGAAACGCGTACTTTCATTGTCGCCTCACGATGCACTGACACTCTTGCTGTATGACTATTATACTACGAGTAGTACATAAATGATACTATAAACATTTATTCAAAATGATGTGGTAGCAAATGTAGCAGTGAATACCAGCCGATTGATCAAAATCTTTACTGCGAGGAGTGATTGATTGATTATTATTTACTATTGAGGTCTGATTTTAGCTTTTGTGATAGCCTAAGACGTCTAGTCTAGTAGACCTAATCGGGAGGTTGGAGGTACCATCCCGGTCGAGTACTTCTAACATTTCGGAGTTACGAATGTTTTAAGCAATTAGGTAAATATGAAGGAAAACATCGTGACGTAACCTGCATGCCTGAGAATTTTTGGCCAATCCTTACTTGGCCAGCGTGGTGGACTATGAAAAGGGTTTGGCCATCCAAACCCTACTTATTCTGAGAGGAGACCCGTGCTCAGTAGTGAGCCAGTGATCATGATTTCTCCGTACCTCAGAGAGCATGGATACCCGTCTATTTCGGTCATCACTACCCATCACTATCCATCACTATTGTAAATGCAAAAATGTGTTTGTTTGTCAGTTTATTGATTTGTCCTTCAAACACGTAACAACGGAGCAACGGATCGACGTATTTTTTGCATGGATATTGGGTATAGTTAAAGACCTAAAGAGTGATATAGGTACCTATAGGCTGCTTTTTATACCGGAAAATTAAAGAGTTCACGAGGTATTTTTAAAAGAACTTGAATCCACGCGGACGAAGTCGTGGGCATCTAATATTATGTATTTTTATTTTATGTTATACCAACATATACGTAAATCAAAGTGCCATTTTGACGCTCTTTTTGAATTCAAAGAAATCCTGATGATTTTAAGTAGCTCTATTCATACAAACATACTTGGTTCTCATTTCAATACTAACCAATCAAGCTCAATGACCTTTTGTAGACAAGTTAACACATAGAAATGTATAGGTGTTTGCGTCTGTGGTTTGTGAGATTTCCGTAAAATGTGTAAAAGTGTCAAAGTTTTAAAATACATTTTTATAGGAATCTGGAAAATCACAGACGCGGATATTAATTTTTAGAACGTGTCCACAAAATTTCATTCAGTTTGATTGGTTACTATTCAACTAACAGCCAAACTAGGGTTGTTTGGAGCGCGCTACGAATAAAATCCTAATAACGACTTCCTACGTACTGAGTTTTGGCAGGTTTTGATATCCAAAAGATATTGCTTGTAATATTGGTAATTGTCATCACACTTGAGACAGTTTTTAGACGCAATGCGCGCCGTCTGTCATGGCTACGCGAGCCTTGATGGCGATAATGCACCGCTACGGTGCTACGTCGTACGTCAGTCGTTGACCTCTGTAGTGTAAAGTGCACTACGCGCTGCATTTCAGCCATTATATTACATCATATTGCATAATTTGTGCAATGACATAGTAAGTAAATAAACAAAACCTTTATTTCAAGTAATATAATAAGTCTATGTTTATTTCCAATTATTTATCAGTTACTACAAGGATTACAATTAAATTAATATGGCAATTACAAGCATTACTTACTTACTAGTAAAATTAAGAAGTATGAGAAAAATTATAGCTACAATTATATAAGTTTTACAACAGTTTTTAATAAAAATTATCTATAAGAAAATGTGATAAAAATTATTATCACATTACTTAAATTTATATTGTGTAGGTACTTATTTCAAGTCAAAATAAGATAATAAAGTACGTATTATGGATGTATATAATATAACTGCCATTAAATAACATCGATTGTACAATAACCATAATATGTACTAATAAACTATATACTTGTATTTATCTTTTATTCAACCTTACCATAACATTAATAGTAAGTAGTTATAAGGAACATTAATTTAAGATCTAATGAATGAATTCATATACATATTTGTAAGAGTTTTAATAGACAATGTTTCACCTATAAATAGTATTTTAATAATAATTTGTAATCAACACTCCGTAATCAATTTATTTATTTTCTTTATTGTTACACATCTTTATTGTAAACAAAATTACTAAGAGTAAGAATACAGGAAAAACTTAAAAAAAAGGGTGACCTTATCACTACAGTGATCTCTTCCAGGCAACCCATACTTAAGAACTTATAGAACTGTAAGACGGGGAGTCGCAATGCAGCTACACATACATAGTTATACTTAAACAAACACTCTTAATATTATAAATCTGAAAGTGTGTCTGTCTATCTGCTAGCTTTTCACGGCCCATCCATTTAACCAATTTTGACGAAAGATACACTAATTTGACCTTCGCATCCCGGAGATGGATATCAGGAGTTTTTTATCGGGGAAAATCTCCAGAGTTCGCACGGGATTTTTAAGAAACCTAAATCCACGAACATCCACGGGCATATAATTTTGTATACTTTTAAATAATTCATAGTTAAATGTCCCTTATTTGTGATTTGGTAGAACACAAAACTAAGAGTCAGAATATAGTTAAAATAGAGATATGTTGATAAATAAATAAATCAAATTTCTCTATTCCTAATATCAGTTTCAGTTTTCGTCGTATTCACCGCCCTTAAACAAACTCGAACTATTTTTAGATACATATAAGTTGACGTACTTTAATGGATTCGATAAAATCAAAACCTCTCTTTTCTCTTAGTTCGTGTTTGTAAGTGAAAACCACATCGTTGTGCGGACGTCATTCCACTTTTCTGAGGCGTCAGTGGTTTATAATGCGTCCATTAGATTGTGAGCTGTGCAGTTCTTGCGAGTCTATGACATTGTGTTAGACTAGGAGGGTGCGGGAGGTCCGATAATGTTGGATTTGTTGTGACGACGCGCCGCCGATGCATTTTCGCTTGCAGTGTGTAGTAGGTAAGTATGTCAATGCACTCTAATCCCCCCCCTGTCTTCGCAATCACTTATGACAAGTTCAACCTGTCTAGTTTCTGGAAATCGTATGTAGCACATGTCTGCAAGTTCTAACCAGAGCTTAATTTAAAATAGGTAGGTAAGTCATGTCTGGTGGGAGGCTTCGGCCGTGGCTAGTTATTACCCTACCGGCAAAGCCGTGCCGCTAAGCGATTGAACGTTCCGGTACGGGTAAACTGAAAACTGCCATAATATCCATTCCAGGTTAGCCCGCTTCTATCTTAGACTGCATCCTCACTTGTCTTCAGGTAAGATTGCAGTCAAGGGCTAACTTGTATCTGAATAAAAAAAATACTAGTAGATAGGCACATAGTTATGTCATTTCATCTCTATATTAATGAGTCCACACTATTCTAAAAATAAACACATAGCCGTTGCGTCGGTTATGAGTCTGATCTCTTTCCGGTTGTATCGGATTGCCGCCCCATCATCAGACTATGAGAGTAAGGGTAATAAAGAGTGCATTAAATTCGGTCGGGGTGAACATTACCCATTTTAATCGAAAAACATGATTTCACAGTGCTTGATAACAAGAGACATCCGTGACGTACAGTAAATAAATCAAAGAAAATCTAACTTTCTATTAGGAAAATTACATTATACAGTAAGTACATTTTTTACCTGCCAGTTTCATCTCAATTTCTGCACAATATTATAGTGTTCATCTACAGAATTCCAGTAAGTAGGATAAATAGGTAATAAATTACAATAGTTGTTACGTTCGTACATAATTTTCGTAATATAGGTAAGTAATATTGAGAAAAATATGAGTGTTATTACTTCATAGTAGTCTTGGACTGAATTATTAGAATGCTATTAATGTCTGCATATAATCTAGACATTATCACGGCTCGGCAGACGAGTTCGATACCCTGTCTCGTTTTCATTAGCGTGCGCTGCGGAGCGTGGTTACGCCGGAAAAACTTTCTTATGCTCGCTCTGCACTTAACGCGGGAAATACTTGCACAAATTGCACATTATAGTTAGCCTATTTTTGATATCGCTTAGGAAAGTGGGCATGACATTTTTTTTTTTCATTCAATCTGTTCTGGTTATTTGTGTTACAAAACAATTATTGTCATTAAATCATGTACTACTAAAATTTTGGGGCATATCTGGATAAGATTAAACTAAAATTTTAGATGTATTGTTATATAGGTCAAGTATAAACATGAATTTCAATAACAAAATTAACCATGTGTCAACTATTAAAGTTTATGTATATAAACTATTACTTCAAATTGTAATACAATGTCTAGGCCCTTTACCTAAGTCAAGGTTAAGTACATATTTCAGCCAAGGTTGACAGTCCAAGATTACATGGGTAGAGTGAGCCATCAACGGCAGGTGGGCGCGCAAGCGCATCGTAGTTTCCTATTCGTATCTAGGCGAGTGACAGTAGTGGCTTGCGAAAGTGCACATAATTGGATCGGTGCTTTAGAAAGGGGGTTATGAGTTTGTAAGTGCAACGAACCCGCGTGCATTTCCTCGGGAAGATGCAGTTCAGTCGGCGATGGAAAGCGTCGATTCCAGGAATCGGCGATACAACGACAGCTCCCCGTCACGGCTCTCTCGCCACGCACTCGATATGGCGAAAAGTGAAAAGAAATTAACGCACTAGCCAACGTATTCACTAAGAATACCAGCAGATGTTGTCTTTGAAAAAATCTGTACGTATTGATACATAATATATTACTCATAAGTCATAATATATTTATACAGTTTTTCATATGTAGGTACGTTTTCTAGCGATTTATTTTGTGTAGGTATCTTCTTTATGTGTGAAAATACTTTAAATTTTGATTCAGTTACAATAAGTTTTAATACGAAAATAAATGTATTAATGAGCACCACGTCAATTAAATACAACTGTACCTACCTACTTATCCCATACTAAAGTGGAAATGATTAATTAATTTTAGCTATTGAATTTTTAGAAATTAGAAAGCGGTTGCTGTGTACTTGTAGGTTAAATCTTTAAATCCAGCTAATATTTAAGTAAAAAGATGATTGTCTCATATCAAATTTTCAAAGTCATAATTAAAAAATATATAAGAAAACTCGTATTTTATTGTACTGAAATATTACTAAAATCCTTTAAAATAAAATATTTATAAAACTAGAGGCCTATTTATAGTTTCAGTAGAATAGTTTGACGGATGGACGTGTTATGCTTTTAATACATATTTATATTTTTCTAACGACCTGCCCCGGTTTTGCACTCAGAGTTTCATTTTATCGCGGAATGATAACCCAAACAAAAACGTTTCATGCGTGTTCATAAGGGCAAGTTCCTATCAAAAAGTTTCTGCCATTAAAAGTACTGATATCAAAAATTATGGCCAGTTCTTTGCTAGGCTCGGTAAATGGAATTATACAGTTTTATAAGGTGTATATTCTTTGACAAACTTTAAGCTGTCATCGCATTCCTATAGGGATCCTTTTTTGGGATTTGAAGCTCGTTTGGGACTGGCGATGGTTTTCTTTGGCCGGAACTGCCCTGACTCCGTGCGTCTCGATATCTCTCAAATCGCAATCTCCAGTCAAATATACAAAATTACCTAATATCACCCATGACGGGAGCGGAGTTTCTGAGATCCATTAAGGTTCTGTCCCCAGTCTCTTCATGTGCTCTATGGCTCATGGTGCATTAATTCCATATAATTTGGTACAGGAATACCCTACATCCTGGGGAGTGGGGATGTACAAAGGTTAGTTTTTGTTTCGGAAAATTAAAGAGTTCCCACGGGTATTTAAAACCTAAAAACACGCGGATGATATCATAGGCATTATCTAGTATACTATAATATGATAGCCAGGTAACAACAATTATTATTTTTGTCGTTTTGTCCGCGCGTAGATTTTTATGTTTTTCATTGAAGAAAAATCCTATGAGCGGAATTCTGCCTAATATGTCCATAGCCTTGAAAACCTTTTTTTTTTATTGACTAAACCACATATGCAGATGAAATTTGGCAAATAAAAAATCTTGAATGGTGCTCACCAAAAAAAAAGCGATCACCTGGCGAAAATAAATACAGTTCAATAAAAAAGTTAAGCTATTATGAACGTAAATAACGCAACTGTTCACCCAACAAGGTAGGTATGGTATAACGGGGCCAAAGGGTTACACGGCCATATGCTCCATAGCCCAAACTCCGGATATGGGTTAAGTAATCACAGGTTTTTTTTCTGCATCCTCTCTATCAAACCCCTTTCATTAAAAAGTCCCGTAACACTATACCCAGTTTCTACATAAAAAAGAGGACATTTGCAAGTTTGATTGGTATGTTAATTGCATTAGATACCTATTTACTACTAGCTGATGCCCGCAGCTTCGCCCGCGTGGATTGGTCAGATCCCCTGCAGCATCAGGATTGAGGAGTTGGACTCCAAATTTTTTGTGAAACAATGGCGCAAAGTTCCTCTATCGATTAAAAAAAAATTACGCAAATCGGTTCAGAAATCTCGGAGATTTCGATGTACATAAGTAGAAAAACACCACTCCCTTTTTGAAAGTCGGTTAAAAAGTAGCCTATGTTACTCCCTGGTCAATTCTCTACTTGTCTGTGAAAATCCCGTCAAAATCGGTTCAGCCGTTCCCAAGATTAGCCTTTTCAAACAGACAGACAGACAGACAAAAATTTAAAAAACGTGTGATTCAGTTATAGTATCGTTCAAATAACCATATGACCTTAATATGCGGTAGTTATTTCGAAATTACAGACAGACACTCCAATTTTATTTATTAGTATAGATAGTATAGATTGTAGAATTTTTAGATCGTTGATTTTATTTTTTGCTAGACTTCAACTCACGTCGACGGCAACTTATCAGCTATTATTTGGCCTACCTACTTGAATACAATCCTGTCTTTATAGATACATAGTAGCTATAGGCGTTTAATGAAAGAAGTCTTAATAAGATAAGATTAAAAACGCTTTTATTTGCTCATTACCGCAGGCGCTACTCTACAGAATTGTAAACAAAATGTACGGGACTACCTTGTATATTATTCTTAACCTCGTATTCGTCACAGTCTCGAGATTTATGATCTGTCATATATCTTTTTGGGCTATTGTTTCGTGTGTTCCTTTTATTCTGAGAAACGGGCATTATGTGATATTGGTCCCGGTTTACACTAGAAACTGTTACTTTGTAACGGGGCTAGTGTGACGGCAAAAGTGCATTTTTGTTAAACATCGATGTGACGTCACAAAGCGTCAAATGACAACGCTGCTTTCCGTTATTCATACAAAGAGTACATAAATAAAGGATCTCTAGCTTGACCACAAGGTAGCTGCTTACTGCCTATTGTTTAGGTTGTACCCACCCTAAATCAATTGAAGAACAAAAACATGTTTTTTACTCCAACACTTTTGTATTCTTATTCCGCCTGACAAAATAATTGTTGAGAAAAATGACACAGACTCCTCTAAATATATAAGAATATTAGATTTCTATGTAATTCTACGCAATCAGTTTTAGAAATTTTACTTCATTAAATTTTCTAAAGTTGGCAAGTACATATTTTGATTTTTGAACATCACAGCAAAAACAGCAATTAAAATCTATTCGAAAAGCTTTGTAAGATATACGGCGGCAGCTGATAAATTAGGTGATAGATATCACAGTATATTACAAAAATAAATAGTAATTGTAGACTTACATACAAGAAGGATTGATATTTTAATAATATATAGGTAGGTACAGGCTATATATATACTTATTCTTGCTGCTGTGTTCTATTAAAACAATCATTAAAAGACTTTATTATATTTATTGGAATATGTAAATATTTGTGTCATATGATTTCTTTATAGATACATAATTGTAAGCATGCGATGAACGGCTTGACTGAGAACAGTACCCACTGCGTATCTATACTAATAAATAAAATTGGAGTGTCTGTCTGTAATTTCGAAATAACTACCTCATATTAAGCTCATATGGTTATTTGAACGATACCATAACTGAATCACACGTTTTTAAAATTTTTGTCTGTCTGTCTGTCTGTCTGTCTGTCTGTTTGAAAAGGCTAATCTTTGGAACGGCTGAACCGATTTTGACGGGACTTTCACAGGCAAGTAAAGGATTGACCAGGGCGTAAAATAGGCTACTTTTTTAACCGACTAATAAAAAGGGAGTTGTGTTTTCCTACCTATGTACACCGAAATCTCCGAGATTTCTGAACCGATTTGCGTCATTTCTTTTTTAATCGATAGAGGAACTTTGCGACATTGTTTCATAAAAAATTTGGAGTCCAACTCCTCAATCCTGATGCTGCAGGGGATCTGACCAATCCACGCGGGCGAAGCTGCGGGCATCAGCTAGTTTCATAATAAATCTTCTAATCTATAATATAGACATGGCTATAAATATCGTATATGTTTCCTTTTCCATAAGACACCTACTTCTTTAATTCGAATGTGGTTGAATGGTGCCATTCTCATTTGAATACGTGACCTTAAAGGCGCAGTGATGAGCGCTGTGGTTTTATACATGGGAGTCTCAGGTTCGATTCCCGACAGGAGCAATCTGGCAATCTATAATCACTAAATTGTCGGGTCTCATCTGCTGGGAGGCTTTGCCCATGGCATAGACCGTGGCTATAGTTATCACACTACTTTCGAGTTAGCCCGCTACCATCTTAGACTATCGTCATATTTTACATCCAGGTGAAATCGTAGTCAAGGGCTAACTTGATTTAAAAAAAATAGGAACTAAAATTATATTTAAGGAAGGTGCCTATTTCATGAAATTTTCAATTTAAACCATAAAGAAAGTTTATTAGATGCAGTTACTTTCGGGGCAGCAAAAGCTAATTCTTCCTAAAAAAAGGGTGACACAAACGTGCGTCCAAAAATCCATTGGGCATTATTAAAAGTGAACGCATGCTTCGCCCGTAGTTTAGAAAAGGGAAAAAAGAAAGGACCAGTCCCGTTACTATTCCGGTATCCTGCTGTGTAACGATGTACCTACTCTAATGAAGGGTCGGAATTTTAGATACTTACCTACTTTGATATAGTGTATTGGGATTTTGAAAAGATTTCTCTGTCATGTGATGATACAAAGAATTTTGAAATTGTTATAATATTTTTTTCTTAGGATTGGATACAACCTTTAAACAAGAATCTTCACTCTTTGCATAGTGTTTCTCGTTGCTGCGGATTGTGACCCCTTTCTATTACTCACATATCTAATGTGATTAATACATAGAATGGAGTCACAAAGGGGTCTAAAGATTTTTTTTAAAACTGATTGAACGGTCAAAAAATTATATAAAATCTAATGAAGGCAGTTTAATAAACTCGATTTTTGGCTCATTCGATGTCATACGATCTGCTGCTTGGAGGCCAACAAGAGTGAACTTGCATAAATAGGGGTCTTTTGAAGGTATTTAGGGTAGTCTTCTTGAGAGATTCGGGGTGATTATTTATGTTTTTGGTGATTAGATCGTGCATGCGACAGCAATCTCACTCTGATTGAATAATTTATTTTGCCATTAGTTTTTTTTTAATACTCTCGGATAACCTTGACGCGTTGGATCTGTGTTGTTCGCGTAGGTTTTGGGAGGACATTCCATTAATTCGATAAAATTATTTCAATAATACCTGCTTTTCTGAGTGACGCTTATAAATGGTAGATGTTTTCTTGGGATAATCATGCAGTGGGTTTCCAGATCCTTCCGTATACAACTTGACTAAGAGAACGAGATTTCTACCCTTAGGTATTAACAGTTATCATATGTTAGGCACGGAGGAAATTAAAAGACTAAAGGATCCCCTAAGTCCCTAACCCATCCAGTGAACGACAAGTGTTAACGTTGCTTATCAATCGTAACAAGAATCCTAGGTTTTCGATAATAATCGGGGTACTTTTCGGAGACCACAGGTGGTAGATAGTACGATCAGACATTTATACATATTTATCATTTTTTGCTTCACTAATCCCTTTTCACTAACTTTGAGAAAATATTAGAGAATACTTTGAGATTATTATAAGTAGTATGTACCTACGTTAGTTTACTTAGTACATAATAATTTCAATGTTTACTAACTCTTACGTAATCATTGACTTATTGTAATTTGTAGTAAGTACCTCTGGCAAAAAATTTTGATGTCCAGTGTCATAATTATTTTGATAGCTTCATAGAACACGATTTTTGTTTGAAATTGCTTATTTATAGGTGCTAATTTATTGTTGATTAGTTGTATTGTAACGTAACCGAAGTAAGACCGGTTAATTCTGTGATTTTTTAAATTTTGTATTCATATTATGTTTAAGTTACTATGAAACGGTTGTATGGCAACGACCGCTTTATGAAAGATAAGTACTTAACGCAGTCGTTTCCTGGCTGAACTGTTCATACCTGCAAGAATAAACTGGATTTAACAGGATATACCTAGAAGAGTAAGTATTTATAATTATCTTTATCAAATACTTGCTTTGATTCCGGTTTAATTTTTACGAAGACCGGGAAGTCGTTTAAAAACCGGCCAAGTGCGAGTCGGTTTAAAAACCGGTCAAGAGCAAACAAACAAACACGAAGGGTTCCGTACCATCGTACCTAAAAGATATAACACGTTTAAATTTTTTTGTGATGTAACCACAAATTCACGGTTTTCGGATTTTTCCGAAGTAGGATTTTTTTCGGAAGTACCCTCCCTATACCTAGGTTTTTGATATTTTAAATTATATTCTTACTGAAAAACAAGAAGAATATCACTTACCGAAATATAGTTTCACCAATATATCGCTACTTAGGAAAGTTTCAAAATGGTCTCCTTTTCGATTGACATATTGAGGAAGTTTATTGTGGGCTCTCATGTATAAATTCATTTTAGTTACTGATGCAATGTGGAGAAGTTTCTGTCTGCTTTTCTATTTCCATTCCAATCCCTTATTCAGTGGAATATAATTATAGTGTTACTTTAGATACTACTGTTTAGGTACATTGTTTCCTGCTTTTGTATCGGATGCTGCCAATTGCCTATTTTTTTACCCTAAAATTTTCATCGGTTTGTGTCAATTAAGTACTTCTGTCGCGTAATATGTCAGATATCATTACTTCCATATGTTTTAATACCTATTATAAATGCAAAAGTGAGTCTGTCTGTTTGTCTACTAGCTTTTCACGGCTCATCCATTCATGACTTAAAGATTTTGATAAAAGAGATAGGCTCTTTATCTTGGAGATAGATACAGGCTACTTTTTATCCCTTAAAATGAAAGAGATCTCAAGGGATTAAAAAAAATCTAATTCCACGCGGACGAAGTTGCCAGCATCATATACTAGCTGATTTCCGCGACATCGTTCGATCATAGATTTTCCGGGATAAAGAGTAGCCTATGTGTTAATCCAGGATATAATCTATCTTCATTCCAAACAGTCAAATCCGTCCAGTTATAGTTTTCGCGTGAAAGAGTAACAAACATCCATCCTTACATACAAACTTTCGCGTTTATAATGGTAGTAGGATTACTATACAAATTTATTAAGTTGGTTATTCATAGGATTCTGCAATAAAGAGAAATATCTAATCGACTTCGAAGTACCTTTATTAAGGCATAATAGAGGTTTTTTTGAAGGAATAGAATGCGGAAAGCACGTGTTTACACATGACTAGATCGTTTACCGAGTGTAGAAGCCTGAGAAAAAGTCATGGTATAATTTTATTCATCACCATCATCAATCCGTCTCCGGCTCACTACTGAACACGGGTCTCCTCTTAGAATGCGAAGAGTTTGGCCATCGTCCACCACATTCGCCAAGTGCACATTGGCAGACTTCACACACATTATGAAAACATTATGGAGAATTCTCGGGCATGCAGGTTTCCTCATGATGTTTACCTTCGTCGTTAAAGCAAGTCATCTTCCAATACTTAAAATTCACATAACTTACAAAAAGTTTGAGGTACGTAACCGGAATTGAACCCCCGACCTCCCGGAAAGGAAACGGATGCTTTTACCACTAGGCTATCACTGCTATTTAATTTTAATAGTATAGTGAATAGGCATCTTTTAGGGCTCTATGCAAACGCGCTGAATGTTAGGCTGCATTATCGTTTGCTTCTTGGCGTGATTGCAGTCAAGCGCATGCCTATATTGTTAAACAAGTAATTTAAAAGGTTTTCAAAAAACAACAAATGCATCTTTTTCAGAGTACTTAAAATCCGTCATTTTGATATTTTATGCCGACCCAGTAACACTTGCGCCAATAAGACAAATCTATAGATTCGTCTTATTGGCGTATCATCTAACAACATTGGTTTATCCGTTCACTAGTTACGAGCGGTCATAGGGACGGACATACATACAAGTCAAACAGGTAAACATCCTCTTGGGCTTTACCGCAATCGGGTAAAAAATTATTTGCTAGAAAAGTAGCGCGTGTTCTTTCCTCCTGTGGCCGTCTGCAATGCGTGGCGCTAGTGGCTGCGCAAGCACATTGCTAGTAGGAAAGTTGCTTATGACGTTGGAAAGTGTCACGTTGAACCATGGTGAACCTCGGCCGAAGTCTTCCGCGGTGCTTGGCCTACTCACGAATTGTCATTCTATCAATCCGTCACCATGACTTTATCTTCGCCATCTGATGATCACACTCCGGTTTAAAAATACGAAGAGCCTTACAGTTGGTCGTTTGTGTCAATCACTTTTTAAGACATGATAAATTGACTTTTGCGTTTTGAAATGACGGGGTATTTTTTGCGATTTAACGATAATAATGCGAGAGAAAAGAATCATCTGGATATTTCCGATAACGGAGGAAATGATTTTGTAAGGGTTTTATTAACAATTTTTAGGTTCGTAAATTATATTCATTGACCTTTCTAATGTTAAAATGTGTTCATGATTTAGTTAAATATGTTTTACAATAATAACATTGTTATGATACCACGATACAGAAGATACCACGATTATTTTACATAGAGAAGCTACTAAGAAAGATGGATGAATACAGTTTTAGTTTCCGTAATAATTATAATGTATATATATTTAGCATATAGTTATTATGGCTCACTGAATTCAGACATATACAGGTTCGCTGGAAAAGGTGTTATTTTTTGTGCCAATTCAAAGCACCGACCGCGCCTACCGGGAATTAAAATGGAGACTGTGTCACAATCAATGGTTGCGTCAAATGGTGTTGACACTGTGTAGATAGATGTCTCACCACGAGTAATTTCGAATACGTTCACGTGAGACTCATCACTGCTGCTAACAGCGCTAAAATGGCGAAAAACAAGTAGCTGTAGAAAGAAACAAGTGCGCAATCGCAAGTCTAGCGTACCTATTTGTATTAGTAGAGGTCAGTGTTATGACTAGATGGATGGATCTTTTATAATAAAGTGAGACAGCGTGACGAGTCAACGCGGCAGTGTGTATTGTAATTCGTAACACTCGCTAGCAAAATAAAGGTCAATGACAACACCTATTTAATATCAGCAGCTACCCGATTCGATCAATAACACTTTTTGTTCCATCATAATATAAAACGCCTATAGAGTTAGGTGATTAATTTCCGGGAAGCGTATAAATAATACCATTGCAATCGTAAAAGAAATCTCCTGATTCGAATTATAAAATTACATAAAACGAGTTCGGTTTCATGTTTTTGCGCTTACGCATCCGGCGTTTGCAATACTCGAGCCATCAAAGCATTTCTTTCTTTTCATATTTTCAAGCCGTAAATGAATTTAGTTTATTAATATTTTTTTACAGTGCCATATTATGAAATAGACCATAACAGGCTATTGTCTATTAGAATTTCGGAAAATCAATAAAAGGAGACAGTTAGGATTGTTTTTTAAACTCAATTCTATTCTAATTTTTAACCCCCGACCAAAAAAGAGGGGTGTTATAAGTTTGACGTGTGTATCTGTGTATTTGTGTATCTGTGTATCTGTGTGTGGCATCGTAGCTCCTAAACTAATGAACCGATTTTAATTTAGTTTTTTTGTTTGAAAGGTGGCTTGATCTAGAGTGTTCTTAGCTATAATCCAAGAAAATCGGTTCAGCCGTTTCGTTATCAGCTCTTTTGTAGTTATTACTGTAACCTTCGCTTGTCATGGGTGTTATAAATTTTTAATTTACACTTGTTATGAAAGTATTTTTACCTAGACTGCAAGGAAGTTTAGCCAACAGGCTAGATATATCTACAGCCCTAGGATGAATTACCCACTCGTACCTATTAGGATTAAAACTGTCATTGTGTAAAATGGTGCTTTATGGTAGATTTTTTCCGTCTATTCAGTTAGTGTGAATTGTTGTGAACTTGCGGAATGGGGGGCATTCGGTGCGGCGTGGTGAGGAGGGGGGTACGCGGTAACCAACGAAACGAAAATTTGTGAGGTCAATGAACGTAAGTGGCCGCGCAACCAAACATCAGGTTGATTCACTTTTCATCTACGCTTCGCAATAGGATTTTATTATAATGTTTTAAAGAAAATATAAAAACTCGTTTAGGAAAGTGGTGGAATACTAATTTACAAAAATATTGCGAAATATTTATTATGAATATGCTCAACACGTTTAATTAGTGACATAATGCTAATTTAAACCTAAATATTTGATTGCTTACAAACTTTTTACTTTTGTTGGTAGAATAATATAATTACTAATAGGTACACTATTATTTATCTTAATTATAACTATTAAATTAGCTGTTGATTAGTTACTAATTACCTATTAATTATATCAATCTATCTGTTTTGATTCAATGATGAATTAGACAAAAACAGAGTTTATAAGACATTTACCTAGATTACTAAAAATAAATGAAAATTCTTCAGTGAAGCGAAAATAGTTAATTTTTAACCCCTGACCCAAAAAGAGGGGTGTTATAAGTTTGACGTGTGTATCTGTGTATCTGTCTGTGGCATCGTAGCGCCTAAACGAATGAACCGATTTTAATTTACTTTTTTTTGTTTGAAAGGTGGCTTGATCGAGAGTGTTCTTAGCTATAATCCAAAAAAATTGGTTCAGCCGTTTAAGAGTTATCAGCTCTTTTCTAGTTTTCTTGTAGAAAAGAAGGTTAGATAACCGTTAGGTTCATAATATATGGGGCATTTCACGTCAAGCGGACAGCCAAAAAAAAGTGAGGTCGTGGATTTTGTTTATACTCTGGTCAGTTATACTTCTAGTAGACGTGGATATATACACACAATGTTTTTTTCCTATGATGCATTATTGCTGAGTTATGAGCTTTTAAAAATTTACTAAGAATGAAGTCCGTTATTTTTGGATGCTTATTATTTGTAACAATTCATTTGTAAAAAAAATTAAAAAGCATTGTTTATTATAGTTAAAAAGTTGAAATTTTTATTTTTTTTATCGAATTCTAAATTTAAATTTTTTAACGTATAGTAAACCGGAAGTGAACATTTCAAATCGATATTTGAGTAACTTGGCCAGAATAAAAATATTTTTTTTTACCGTGAATTAAAGCTTACATGTACTTATTTTTCACCAAAAAAAATTGTAACGTGGAGTCTAATAGTTTAGGACTTAGAGTGGTTTTATTAATTGAGATTGAAACAGTATTAATTAAAATGGAGTGTTTTATTTTGTAACTAGCTGATGCCCGCGACTTCGTCCGCGTGGATTTAGATTTTTAAAAATCCCGTGGGAACTCTGACTTGCCATGATAAAAAGTAGCCTATGTTACTCTGCGTCCTTTCAAGTATCTTTATGCTAAAAATCAAGTTGATTGGTTGCTTAGTCAGGGCGAACAAATCTTGTGGGAACTTTTGATTTCCCAGGACAAAAGTGGTCTATCCGTAATAGCCCATCCCCGGGATACAACGTGTTTCTCTACCACGTAAAAACATTTAAACGGATGATCCTTTAAAAATCCCGAGGGATCACCAGGATTTAGGAATGCAATTCCTTACAGCATCAGGGTTGAGGAATTGGGTCCTCGAGGTCAAAGCCAAAGTGTTTACCTGTTATAGATACCTTCCATATCAATTTATAACCGACAGTTTCCAAATCCCACCAGCTTTAGTGATGGGGCCCCTGCAGCATCTGGATTGAGGAGTTGAAATCCAAATTTTTTATGGAACAATGTCGCAAAGTTCCTTTATCGATTAAAAAAAATTACGCAAATCGGTTCAGAAATCTCGGAGATATCAATGTACATAGGTAGAATAAGATACAAGTGTAAATTAAAAATTTATAACACCCCCGACGATCCAAAGTATTTGAGTTTTCCAAAACATCATTTTCAAATAAATAATTATGTATTTAGGCAACGTCCATCTTGACAGCTTGACATTTGTCAATTGACATAATATTAAGAACCTAACGGTTATATAACCTTCTTTTATACAAGAAAACTAGAAAAGAGCTGATAACTCTTAAACGGCTGAACCAATTTTTTTGGATTATAGCTAAGAACACTCTCGATCAAGCCACCTTTCAAACAAAAAAAACTAAATTAAAATCGGTTCATTCGTTTAGGCGCTACGATGCCACAGACAGATACACAGATACACAGATACACAGACACACAGATACACAGATACACACGTCAAACTTATAACACCCCTCTTTTTGGGTCGGGGGTTAAAAACACAACTCCTCCATTGTTGAAAGTCGGTTAAAAAGTAGCCTATGTTACTCCCTGGCCAATCCTCTACTTGTCTGTGAAAATCCCGTCAGAATGGGTTCAGCCGTTCCGAAGATTAGGCCGTTCAGACAGACAAAAATTTTAAAAACGTGTGATTCAGTTATGGTATCGTTTAAATAACCATATGAGCTTAATATGTGGTAGTTATTTCGAAATTACAGACAGACACTCCAATTTTATTTATTAGTATAGATTACATTTTATTTAAAAAATCTTTTATTTTTGTATATTTCATGTTAGAATGAATGAATAAATTATTCATAGCGTAGTATTTTAGCATGTTAGTGCATAAACCCGACTGCTTAGAAAGTGCTCATAGTTATATCTATGTATTCTATATGCTCTAAGTCCTAAGCTATTAGACTCCACGTTACAATTTTTTTTGGTGAAAAATAAGTACATGTAAGCTTTAATTCACGGTAAAAAAAAAATATTTTTATTCTGGCCAAGTTACTCAAATATCGATTTGAAATGTTCACTTCCGGTTTACTATACGTTAAAAAATTTAAATTTAGAATTCGATAAAAAAAATAAAAATTTCAACTTTTTAACTATAATAAACAATGCTTTTTAATTTTTTTTACAAATGAATTGTTACAAATAATAAGCATCCAAAAATAACGGACTTCATTCTTAGTAAATTTTTAAAAGCTCATAACTCAGCAATAATGCATCATAGGAAAAAAACATTGTGTGTATATATCCACGTCTACTAGAAGTATAACTGACCAGAGTATAAACAAAATCCACGACCTCACTTTTTTTTGGCTGTCCGCTTGACGTGAAATGCCCCATATGTCAATTGACAAATGTCAAGCTGTCAAGATGGACGTTGCCTTGATACATAATATAATTATTGATTTGAAAATGATGTTTTGGAAAACTCAGATACTTTGGATCGTAGGCGCGGAATAGTCCAAGAAAATCGGTTCAGCCGTTTGAAAGTTATCAGGTATTTTCTAGCTACTGTAACCTTCACTTGTCGGGGGTGTTATAAATTTTTAATTTACACTTGTTAAAAAATGAGTTAATGTTATTAAACTGTAAGTGCAATGACCGTACCACATAAATATTTTTTCTTGAGTCGTCTTTTTCCTTTCTCTTTAGTAACAATGCGTATGTCACCTGTATAAATATTCGGCATGGAGCATACAGAACATTCTGTAACGTGAGCAGTAACGCCAAAAGCATGAGTTTTTACTTTTATCGAGCGAACTTCATGACGCCATTTTTGTAGCTCTTAGTGCATTATGTATAAAGCTCATAATTCCACTACTATATACTTCTTTCAGTTAAGGCTATATAAAATACACCGAATGTCAGATCAGGTCGATGACTTGGTGTTCGACGGGAATTTTGCGGCCATCATAAGACGTGGTGGAGCTTCGAGGGCGAGGTTGTTATACTCATACAATATTGTTAATGATAGTCAATCATTTTACAACGGATCAAGGAAATGTATTATTTTTATCTGTAAGTTATATTGCATATATCTATATACCTTGCAATTAAACAGTCGTTGAGAAGCAATAGAGGTCAACCGAGGAAAATATTTCCAAAAAAATATGTAGGTACTTATATCAGATTAGGAAAACCTGATCTTATCTAATTTGATCTAAGCTACTTTTTAACCCCCGACCCAAAAAGAGGGGTGTTATAAGTTTGACGTGTGTATCTGTGTATCTGTGTGTCTGTGTATCTGTGTATCTGTGTATCTGTGTATCTGTCTGTGGCATCGTAGCGCCTAAACGAATGAACCGATTTTAATTTAGTTTTTTTTGTTTGAAAGGTGGCTTGATCGAGAGTGTTCTTAGCTATAATCTAAAAAAATTGGTTCAGCCGTTTAAGAGTTATCAGCTCTTTTCTAGTTTTCTTGTAGAAAAGAAGGTTAGATAACCGTTAGGTTCATAATATTATGTCAATAGACAAATGTCAAGCTGTCAAGATGGACGTTGCCTAAATACATAATTATTTATTTGAAAATGATGTTTTGGAAAACTCAAATACTTTGGATCGTCGGGGGTGTTATAAATTTTTAATTTACACTTGTTATCTTGAGAAATCGACATAAAAACGACATAGATCTAGTCGTGGGCGAATTGTACTGACTGTTTTCGATGTAACCTCAAGGATAAGCAATCTGAAGATTTTAGGCAGAAAACAGGAAAATAGGTGGTGGAAAGTGTGTGGACGAGGACGTCAAAGTGTGGTGTGTCAACCACCACCAAGCTCACCAACATGTCTATGTCCGCATTGGAAACTTGCAAGTTGATGGATGATGTCAGAGTGAACTAGAGTGAGGAAACTCTCGGGTTTATCCTGAATCGATGATATCATGTCAAATATTAGGCTATAGTGACGTAAACCAAAAAAATAAGGGCTACTTCAGGGCTGCCTGCGTCAAATGTATTAACGTTTAGCCGCACTTGGTTAGCGTGGTGAACTATGCCCTTAGCCCTTTTTATTCTGAGATGATACTCGTGTTCAGTAGTAGGCCAGCGATAGGTTGATCATCATCAACCTATCGCTCTTAAGATTTATGTGTTCTGAATGTAGAAGTGCGGCAATCAAGCGCAGCGTGAATTCGGAGCACGTTGATGTCGTTTGTATGCGCTTCAAGGGACAACATTATCGTATGTTATTTTGTTTTAAATAGGTTATGTAATGACTAGTGTTAGGGATAGTCGCAAACTGTAGGACATTAGTAGTCTCTTGAATAATCCATACTAATATTATAAATGCAAAAGTGTGTCTGTCTGTCTGCTATGTTTTCACGGCCCAACCGCTGAACCGATTTTGATGAAATTTGGTACAGACATGGGCTACATCCCGGGGAAGGACATAGGCTACTTTTTATCCCGGAAAATCAAAGAGTTCCCACGGGAATTTTAAAAAACCTACATCCACGTGAACGAAGTCGCGTGCATCAGCTAGTAATGATATAATTAGGGTCTAAAAAATGCATCATCATCATCATCCTGTATTGCTGTAGTCGGTAATTCAGCTTACAATTTTTTGATAATGTACTCGTAGTTGACTATTACACTGGCTGTAATGCTGTTGGAAATTGGTCTTTTAAATTGTTATTTATCATCATCATGCCTGTGGATTTGGTCTGCGTGGATTTGGTGTTTTGTGTGTACTAATCCACAAATTCACGGTTTTCGGATTTATTCCTTTACTAGATGATGCCGGACACGGCAGACGGACAGACAGACATACAAAAAAGTGATCCTTTATGGGTTCTGTTTTTCCTTTGAGGTACGGAAACGGTAAAAAGTCTTATAAAAAAGTGCCTTCCTTTGTTTTTTTTTTTAATTAAAAAAAATAATAGATGTAAGATCAATAGAAGAGGATTATTTTCTGTTCGCATCTGAAAATTGGGAAATAATGAAGTATGTTGTAGGATTGTATTTACGTTTATTTTGTTAAAAGTTCTCGAGTGCAAGGATTGTCATAGTGCGACATTCACGACCACGCTTCCGCATTGCGCCGAGTTAACGTTTTATGCAGTTCTCCTATTCCTTACAGCAATCTTGAATAGGTATAGAGTACAGACAGTTTCGTATGTCAGTATTATGTTTTTGAGGAGTATGTAGGTACGTAAAGCCGTAAAACGTTTTAGAGTGCACTATTTTGGATAAATCCTTCTTTTTTTTCTCTATTTTATTAACTCCCGACCCAAAAAGAGGGGTGTTATAAGTTTGAGATGTTTATCCTGTGTATCTTTGTATCTGTGTATCTGTCTGTGGCATCGTAGCTCCTAAGCTAATGAACCGATTTTAATTTAGTTTTTTTTTGTTTGAAAGGTGGCTAGATCGAGAGTGTTCTTAGTTATAAATCCGAGAAAATCATCAGCTCTTTTCTAGTTACTGTAACCTTCACTTGCCTTGTTATAAATTTTTAATTTACACTTGTAAAATAAACACGCAATCGTGGTTTTTTTTTGAATACCTTCTAACTTTTATGATTTCTTCGTGGATTTCAATGCGTTTTCAACATGCTTTATAAAACCACCAAGGTATTACGCGTAGTTGGTAGTTGGTAGGTAATAAGTTACGTTCACTTTACATGGGGTGAAATGAAAATACAATTTGTGCTTGGCGATGAGTACTTAGCACACAAGATACAAAACGTGTATAGCAGAAGAAATAGCACTCATAGAATAGTTTTAGTTCTTCAATTTATATATTATAATTTATAAGCATCTACCTATTTCTTTTTTACATTATCATTAGCTTAGACCATACCTGTGTACGAAATGTCATTTAATGTGGACGAAATTGCAGGTAGGCCTGTAAGTTAGCTAGGTATTTCTATTTACATAAATACCTATAGCTGTCTCTTCTCTGAGAGACAGTGTTGTGTCCATCGATTTTGGAGCGCCACTGAGTCTATCAATTTGTGAAAACCAACGACCTCTATGGTACAAACTGGTAAGTAAGTCTTGTATAAAATCGTTTAGGACTTTTAAACAGACGTAGCGCGGCAGGCTGGTTTTATTCTATACCATGATTAACAGTTATTTTACGACTTCATCCGCGTTGAATATGATTATGTTATTACCCTTCTTATGAAAAGTTCAAAATGAGTGAAAATTGCAGTGAAATGCACTTAAAAGATTTGGTGAACTTATAGCTGTACGCAGTTTTAGATATAGGTACCTATATAAGGTAAAAGAGCAATAAAAATTCTTTGCTTAACATGTCAGCCAGGTTTTTATCGTGACATCATGAAGCAACCCGAACAAACTCAAAGAAAAAGAAATCAATCCCCCATTTATCTAGATCTAGTAAGAGGTTTGGGAGTAACGTGGGAAGGATGAACGATCACACAAGTGATCGATTGTGCATCGTGTGCAACGGGCCTGGCGTTGGCGGCTGTCGGAATCGTCGACTAGCGGTTTGCAAGGTTCAGGTTCACTCGCGTTCATTGCCATAGTTTTGTAACCCTTCTTGTGTAACTCGCTCTCGGTGGCCCTTCGCTCGCCTCTCACTTGTACTCGATATCGCGAGTTCATTTTCCGCATTACTGTACGGCATGCTCGTGTATTGTTAAGTAGTTTTATACGGTTTGAGACACGATTTTATCCTCTTAAATTACTTACCTAAAAGACATATAAAACTAGATGGTGCCGCAACTTCATCCGCGCGCGCTAAAATCTTCGATTTTCCGGGATAAACATTTTATCCGACATTCATATCCAGGATGCAAGTTAGCTTAGTGTTAAACTAGCTGACTTACCCCGGCTTTGCACGAGTGAAATTTTTGGAAATTGTTGAGGGGGTGGAATTTAACAAAGTCCTGGAACACGTAGGTACCTACGTCTTCATTTTTGTCCGAAAGCTCAGATATCAATTTTTATAGATATACTTTGAACAAGTGTAAATTAAAAATTTATAACACCCCCGACAAGTGAAGGTTACAGTAACTAGAAAAGAGCTGATAACTTTCAAACGGCTGAACCGATTTTCTTGGATTATAGCTAAGAACACTCTCGATCAAGCCACCTTTCAAACAAAAAAAACTAAATTAAAATCGGTTCATTAGTTTAGGCGCTACGGTGCCACAGACAGATACACAGATACACAGACACACAGATACACAGATACACACGTCAAACTTATAACACCCCTCTTTTTGGGTCGGGGGTTAAAAATGACGGACTTTCAAACAAATTTATTCCCTATTTATTAACCCCTTTGGAGGTGGAATTTCCTAAAATTGTGACACACGTGTCTCTTCATTTTTAACCAACAGTCTAAATACTAATTTTTATTAATTCATATAATACAATCATTCTCTATTCACTCTCTAATCACTGACTATTTAACCTCCTTAGGGATGCTAAGGAGGTTAAATAGTCAGTGAATGAAGTTTCCGGAAATACTTTCTTAGTCTCTAGTCTTAGCACCTACGTCAGAAAAGAAAACTATTGTCAGAATTTCAAATTTCAATCCCAAAAGGAAAGAAAGAAGAAGTTCAATCAATGTATCAATTCGTCAGATACGAGTATGATGTACCTACCTACGTAGTTTCAAAAGTTAAGCCTGGAGTAAAAGGCATTATCAACGAGATAAAAAGTAATGATTTTCATTGTGGGTGCGAAAACATTTAAGCTCACATGCCTGTGCACAAAACTATACCTACCTACTCGCATAAAAGTAATGAAGTCATATCCCGTTATGTATAATTTTGTCACAAGATGTAATAATTTCCTTTGTTGTGAAGTTACGGTCTTTTATAATGGGTGTTAATTCTCATCCTTGTTACCGCGGTTTATTTTCGAGATTGTATCTACGGTTTGAAATGTACGTATATAAATAACAAATAAAAATCTTGGAACTTTTTTGTTCAGTAAAAAGTTCAGGAAATTAATCAATGATAATTTAAAAATCAAAATCTATTTCCTAAAATAGTAATGTCCCGCCGCCATAATCACTAAAAATAACTTTTAAAAATTTTACTAGTGGGAGATCTCGGGTTCGATTTGCACCAGGGGTTTGGGATTTTATAATTTCTAAATGTCTGGTCTGGTGCAAGCCTTCGGCTGTGGCTAGTTACCACCCTTCTGGCAAAGCCGTGCCGCCAAGCGATTTAGCGTTCCGGTACGATGCCATGTAGAAACAAAGCAGTATGGGTTCAATGAAAACTGCCATAAACCGTCCAGATTAGCCCGCTTCCATCGATGCCCGCTTCATCTTAGACTGCATCATCACTTATCAGCTGACTTTTACCTGAATAAAAAAATATCTTCAAAATATTCAATACTTATTATTAAATTTTATATTCTAGGTTTTATATTTTTTATTTGTATTTTTTATTTTTAGTTTTGTATATAAGCGTCATTATTTGTAATACTATGTTTATGTGTCGGTTTCAACGAATAAATTTTATTCTATTCTATTCTATTCTATTTCACCAGTAGATACATTAGTTCATAATTATATAATAATTATTCCAAAATTATCGTAAGTACATTATGTTTCCTTGTTGGATATCATTTAATACACATGGTAATTTATAATATAGAATTAGTCCTGGTTAAATTAATTATATTGATGACAGTTTTCTAGGTACCTAGTAATCGGTTATTTGGAACAGTCAATAGCATTTGTAAAAAAACAATGCAGGGATAGTTTGTAGGTGTAAAATAAATATATGTAATGTTAGCATAGAAATAAGCAAGTGCGGAAGATTTAATTGAGCGGTGGCGTAGGCCATTCCGCGTCTAGCGGCCGTCGACCCCGCAGCCTTCCGAGAGTATCGAACCGCACGATTACGTCACCCGCGCAAGCCTCTCTCACATCGTAGCCTACGCAGCTACGGAATGTACCAACTATCATTTTGACTGTGTATCCTACTATGTAATATTATAAACGCGAATGTTTGTATGTATGGATGGCTGTTTGGATGTTTGTTACTCTTTCACGCAAAGTAGGGACGGATTTGGCTAAAATTTGAAATAGAGATCTATATTCTACCCTGGATCAACACATAGGTTACTTTTATCTCGAAAATCTATGAGTTCCCACGGGATTTTTAAAAACCTAAACGAAGTCGCGGGCATCAGCTTGTATTATATTTAGGAGTATACTGATTTTATAGGTAGTTAAAGAATTCAATATCATTGTTAAATTGTTTGAATAACATTATCTCTCCACTAGCTGACCTGCCTCGGTTTCGCTCGAATAGAATTTTTGAAATTACTGATTTTCAAAAATTGTATTCAATTTTCTATGGAATTTTCCAAATTTCCTAAAATCGAAATAGGTATGTACGTACCTACCTACTCCTCCATTTTTGACCAAAACCCAAATACCAATTTTAATGGATGTAACTTTGAAAATAACGGACTTCAATATAAACTTTCATCGCCTATTTACCTCCTGGGTTGCCTCAGGGGTAGAATTTCCAAAAATCCTCTCTTAGTAGGTAAGTGCTTGCGTTATAATATAACTTATATAGCGTAATAAAATATAGTATTTAAAGCTAGAATAATAAATTCAACATTAAATTTCAAGATTAAGATTTTTAAATAAGATAAGCTATTGTAATTTTTAACCCCCGACCCAAAAAGAGGGGTGTTATAAGTTTGACGTGTGTATCTGTGTATCTGTGTGTCTGTGTATCTGTGTATCTGTGTATCTGTGTATCTGTGTGTCTGTGTATCTGTGTATTTGTGTATCTGTCTGTGGCATCGTAGCGCCTAAACGAATGAACCGATTTTAATTTAGTTTTTTTTGTTTGAAAGGTGGCTTAATCGAGAGTGTTCTTAGCTATAATCTAAAAAAATTGGTTCAGCCGTTTAAGAGTTATCAGCTCTTATCTAGTTTTCTTGTAGAAAAGAAGGTTAGATAATCGTTAGGTTCATAATATTATGTCAATAGACAAATGTTGACAAGCTGTCAAGATGGACGTTGCCTAAATACATAATTATTTATTTGAAAATTATGTTTTGGAAAACTCAAATAAGTACTTTGGATCGTCGGGGGTGTTATAAATTTTTAATTTACACTTGTTTATTAATTACTTTATTTAGTAGTATAAACCTACTTAAAAGTTTTTTGTTCGATCACAGGTTAGCTCTTGACTGCAATATCCATCGATGGCAATATCCTAAAACCTGGTGTGATGATGCAGTCCGAATGTGGAAGAGGATTAACTTGGAAGTGGTATGGCAGTTTTATTAAATCCATACCCCTTGTCGGTTTCTACATGGTACTATAAAGTTATACGTTACATTAAACTATATTAGTTTATGCCATATGTTTAGTTTCTGCTAGCTTTCTGCTTTGCTCTATCTGTGTGATAGTTAACGTAAGTACATATTATATTTTAAATAATGACGACAACCATAATAATTAAAAATAATAAACTATATTATAAAATATACATATGTTTTAAATATATAAAAATTCTAAACGTCTTTTATAACACAATAAGTAGGTATATTTTTCCTATAGTACGTATGATTTATGCTATATAAGAAATATATTGTAAATGCCTTATCCAAATATTTTTCCATGATATTCACGGTTGTCGCCGCCGTGTACTGACTGGTAAAAGAAACATCATTCGTAGTTTTTGAAGTCAGCGACCCGCACTTCACTCGCAAGGCCATCGCTTACACAATAAATCTATCACAGAAAAAAATTCCATAAAAATTAAGTATAAATAACAATCTTCATCATAAGTATAATTTTTGTGATGAAGATTGCACGTTATTGTATAATTCGAGGACGCTTAAAACGGTACTAAGTTCTTTCGAAAGGTCACTGTTCTTCGCTGAACTTAGCGCATTGTGGCTAAGAATTTTGAAAAGGCAAGCTTTGTTTTGAACAAATATAATGGCAACTTAGAGAGGTGTTCTCAATACGGTGAACTCGCGATCGGTCATACGCCGAGCTTAAATAATGTGTTGCCTGCCTTTAAACGCAATTACCTCGAAATAAATAAAAAAACTAGCTGACCCGTCTTGTCTTTAATCGAGTGGTGTTTTTGAAAATTGGTGAAGGGTAGAATTTCCGAAAATCCTGAACTTCTTCTTCATTTCTGAGCACAATCCCGAATACCAATTTTCACGGATGTAACTTGAAAAATGACGGACAGTTATAGAAACTTTAAACCTCTAATTTTTTCTCTTGGGTTGATTTTTCCAAAAACCTTGAAACACTTATTGCTTTATTTTTAATAAGAAACTTAAATACATGGATATAACATTGAAAATTTTTATTGAAAATAATGGATTTTCATACAAACTTCCATAACTTATTTAATGGATTTTTGAAAATTTTACACCTAGGGGGGCTAAGTGTGAAATTTCCAAAAATCCTTTCTTATGATCTGCTTACGTTAAAAAAGGAACCTACACCAACTGTCAAAATTTCTAACCCTAGCGGTTTAGACGTTGACTGACTATTCAGTTAAGTGCGTGGGCACCTTTAAGTGATCAGTGCAAGTATTTTAAACCCACAACCCAAAAAGAGGGATATTATAAGTTTGACGAGTGTATCTGTGCATCTGCCTATGGATTCGTAGCTAATAATCGGATAAACGGATTCTGATTTAAGTTTTTTAAATGCATAATTTATCTAGCTGATGTTAGCATGTTTGATATAACTATATTAAGTGAACAAAGCTTTCAGGATATCCGATTTTTTGAAGTTAAATACTGTGCACACATTCGGTATTATGTAAAAAAATTGGATCTAAAACGTGGAACAATTAATTATTATAGTTTCTTTGTTTATTTAAATAGGCTTAAACAAAAATCCAAAATCGTTTCAAATGGAAGATTTGCCCCTAAATTTTAAAGAAATTATCTTTATGAAAACTTCAAAGCTAGCAACATTCGTGGATTGTTTGTGGTTTGAACGCTGCGCTCGAAGAGAGCGAGCAAGCAACAAAAGTACTTTCGGGCGAGTAACGGTACCCATCGGAGAAATGCTCTACGAAATCGAAACACGCGTTACCGTTAGCGGCCCTCGTCCTAAAGCCTGCCGGGATAATCTTGGTAGATCACGATGTTTCCCCTTTTCCGTTACCTAATTTATATAAACGCTAGTTGGCCGTATAGCCCCACAAAAAGTTTATGTATCTTAGTAGTACCTAATTGTTTCGTAAGTATTGTAAAGTTCGATTAGAACATGCCTATTTTTAATATTTGCAGTTGTTCTTACTGACTTCCTAGCCTGTTAGGAATAATTGTGTGGCGATTTTCAACGTCTTTAGAATGCCTATATAATACTTGATAAAATAATTCAATCAATAAATCAATATAATATGAACTTCCTACATTTGCCTGAATACATGTGCAATAGTAGAATGGGTGATATATTTATTATACTAGATCCTGAATGAAATGAAATAATATGAGGTCCTGAATGAAGCGAGGCTATGAGACCGAGAGTGGAGCAAAAGAGGGAGATAGGAGCGAAGCAAATCGAAGGGATGAAGAGACGACGGAGGAAATCATATGGAGTAGTCCATAATATAAAAAACCTATCCTTTAATCATCATTGTAATTATGATATGGTCATCTATTAACATTAAAAAACATGAAAAATAGGCAAAAGTAGTTTCGAATGTTTATTGCAGTAAAAAGCACTTTTTACTGGTTAAAAGTTCTGACTGTAATATTATAATAATGTATTGTATACCCACCTATATAAATATTGCGAGATTAGTACCAAGTACTTATTTACTTACATAATATTTTGTAGCAATTTGAAATGAACATGAAAACAAAATGTTTCACTCACGACAGACATTTTTTTTTTTCAAAATTATAAAATCCACTCATTGAAAATTTTTAATTATTTTTTATCCACTCGCTCACAACTCACAAGTAGAGCAGCGCCATCCATCGGGCTGTATGTTAACTATTTCAAATAGCAACTCTACCTCTCTAGTAAGTATGAATGTGAAAACCCTGTAGTAATAGCCCTACAGCCAGCAAAATAGTTCAAGTTATTGCGTAAAGATGGCCGCTAAGCACAATTTTGAAGTTTTCTTTAAATCTATGTAAAAGACTTTACTAAGTATAAAAAAGTTTTACTTAAAAAAGATTTTACTAAGTAAAAGTTAGTTGCTACAGTATGTACTAGTACCTAACTAGTATAATTACGACGAACAAAGATATTGCTATTTAAGTTAGCAATAACAGCTAAGTAGTAAGTAAACCCAAGGTATTCAATAATTATTGTATCGAGTCTCCGAGGGAGACTGAAATAAAAACCATCAAAACACCCATATTTACCTAGATATACTTAAATTTTGTTTAGATGGCCTCCTAGGCTCAGATCGTATAAAACATCGAATGAGTCAAATATATCGATTATACCTACCTTCATTAAATTTCATAATATAATTTCTAACAATTCAATCAATTCAGTGGTAGATGCTTTTGACGATTCAATAAAACTTGTAAAAATCTAATTGAATAAAAATATTTATTTTGAATTTGAATTTGAATTGCCACGTCAGAAGCCACGTTGCCGCCGTTAGGTACTCACCGTTTCCACTGGGCCGTATTTTATGATATCACTAGACTTGTATAGTGAAATGATCTAATGGAGTTGCCGTTGTAACATCTCCCGGAGTTTCACCATATCCCTGAGGGATATGGCCAACTCCCGGTTTATGCCAATAATTCACTGCGACATATATACGGTCCATTGCAAAAAAAACGGACACCTATACAAATAAGTGTAGGTACGAGCCCCCATAAGAAAAAAAATGATTTTGTTCAAACACAGCAGGTATCTACATAGCATTGGACTTCATAGCACTCGCTAATAGCAGTCCCCGCCACAAGTGAAATCCGAGCTTGTGTCCAAGGATGCATAATTTGTTGAAAATCTGAAATGGGTAATCCGGTGCTCACGGAACATGAATGTATACGGAATAACTAAAGGCCTCTAGCTGGATGCTAACCGTGTATGTAGGCAGCTAGGGGCTTTTCTCCTCACCGTCAATAAAATGACTTGAGCTTCCTCTACTTTTTTAAGATTATTTTTGAGGTAAAGTTAGTATTCTTCCGGTTCCCTAACACAAAAGTTTTAAAGGATATTTTTATTCCCGAAAAATAATAGGGTTCCTTCGGGAATGGGAACCGGGTAAATTTTTTGTCCCCATAACTGTGTGTTTCCCCATAACTCCATCAAATCTGAATAGATTTTGACAATTATTTTTTCACAAAAGTTAAACTACCAGGTACCCATTTTCTTTGTTTTAGTGAAAATTTGATGATTATAGTTTAGGAAATAGAAGACGAACTCACAGCAATCGCAGTCATTGTAGTAGTTTAGTTAAAAGTAGACTTAACCAAATATAATAAATACATATTATTAATATTAATATTAGTAGGTAACAGGTAGCAAAATTACTAAGAGATTTGGTACCGAAACTTCTCGGTTTCATTATCTTTCAGAACATTTCTTCTGTCTACCTGTTACTTATTCATAGTCCATTTGTTTAACCGATTTTATCCCACAGGCCATTTTATATTCCAGTAGATAGGTAAATCAAAAAAATGTTCTACGGGGTTTTTAAAAAAAACCTAAGTTCACGCGAATAAAGTCCTGGACATCATCTAGTGTACTATATTCTTCCAATTAGTACTTAACTACTTATAAGCAAAAATTATGATCGAGTTTATTAATTGTATATCTTATTTAAGTAGGAGCTTTGGTCTCTTTTTAGATTAAATGATCCAATTTAAGGGATCGCTAAATAGACATTTAATTTTTTACTGGCCCACAAATAAATAATATTTCAGTAAATATTTCATAGATAATTAATTTAACAATACTACCTTTTGTATTCTTTTAATAGTTAAGTATTATCAATTTAATTCCGTTCGGAGTATTATTCTAATATATACATATAACATTTTTACATTGGTAAAAAAACAGAGAACATTTATCATTCTGCTTACAGTGTAACCACTTACATAAGGGTACATACCCGAACGTACAAAAAGTGTAGCTTTTTTATCATTTTTACGTTCTTTATTTAAAAAAATAAGCAAATTGATTGGCTGCGCGGGGTCCTGTTCGACCCTCGATTCCGCGCATAGCGTCCCTCTGAAATTCGTCCAATCAGAACGCGTTTATTCTGAGAGGGTCCGCGCCCTTTTCATACTGAACTAAAAATTATCATTAGGTACACCCGGGTCGATAGAAATTCTGTGAAATTTTGTTAAGGCAATTTTACGCTTACATATGTTCAAATAATACAAGTAATCTAAAACCACGATTTCCAGGAGTAGTTAGCAATTGTAATAACAAGTTCGTAAGTAACAAATACTTGTCAAGGCAGAATACTGAAACGTTTTGCGGCGCGGCATCTCTGTTATAAGTACTCAGTAGAGCTTTATTTTTGTCACTTTGTTAATACCACTACGTCAAAAACAATCCAATTGTTAGTTGCCAACTAAACTTTTATAACTATTATGTATTTAGGTATTCATAAAACTTTTAGATATCTAATAGTTTATACTTCATGAAATATGTACCTACTTAGGTAGGTACTAGATGACACCAGCAACATCGTTCACGCGGATTTAGGTTTTTCATACAAGTCTCATAGAAATACTGATTTTTCGGGGGATAAAAAGTAACATAAGTCCGTCTCCGGTAGGTATGCAAACCATCGCTATACCAAATTTTATCAAAATCGCTTAAAAATATCGGCCTTAAAACGGTATCAGACAGACGAACATAGATAAACACACTATTACATTTTGCAATAACATTAGTATGAAAGAGGAGTAATATTTAATGAAACTGCAAAATATAATATGTTTATTAGCTAACTCTCAAATTCTGAATACGCCCTCACTTTATTTATCAAATATTGGAGATGATCTGCCAATAAACAAACTCAGCATGATTTTAATGTGTCATTCAGTTTTGTCAACTCTTAATTCGGCTATTGTTGCCAAAAAGGTGCTGGTGATGCAACTCATGATTGAAGAGCATTGTCAAATAGGCAAAAAGTTGTCATTTTATGCCGTGGGTGCAACCGCCCCCTTGATATATTATGAGGGTTAGAACGTCAGACGGATGCGAGAATGTGCCCCTTGTTTCATGAATTTTATATTTATTATTTACATTAAATAGATTTTCTCATAACATTTTACTTAGATACCTACCTACCAGCTAGACCCAGCAGGTATCTAATAAATTGATAATGTTATGTTTCTGCAAAATACTACAGTATGCCAAATAAGTAGCTACCTATTAGAATAATTTGATTTGCTTTAATTCGAGTTTTACATTAAAATTTAGGCGGGATCATTACGTATCTATCTGCGCGGACAAAACTTCGAAGAACATGCCCCCCGTTAATTAATATTTTCCTAGATATAAAAGATTAAAGCGCGGCAAACCTTACTCTTGACCAAATTTCCTTAGACAACTCTACCTTTTCTTGTTCCTCATGCTTCCTGATCTCGATTGGGATTTGATTAGTTCGGTTAGATGAGTGAAAAAATCGAAAAAAACGGCATAATATGGTATGTGTGTATTAGCGGTAGCCTTGACATAATACCTTTTCTAAGCATGTTGGGTCCTGTATTGACTTATAAACATCGATGCTTATAAAAAATATATTTTTCTTATTGTTAAAAAAAATATCTGAAGTTATTATTCCGTGATAACCTAGTGGTTAAGACTCCGCCCTATTCGGGAGGTCGGGGGTTCGATCCCGGGCACGCCCGAGTTATATGTGCGTTGTAAGCAACCAAACCAAATATGATTTGCTAAACATCGTGAGGAAACTTGCATGCCTGAGAGTTCTCCATAGTGTTCTCAAAAGTGTGTGAAGTCTGCTAATCTGATATGATCATGACTACGGCCAAATCCTTCTCATTCTGAGAGGAGACCCGTGCTGGAGTATTAAGTTGGCGATGGGTTGATCATGATTCATGAAGTTATTAATTTTTTTTATTGCAAATAATAAAAGAAAAAGAAATCTGCATCCAAATGCATATAGGCACGCGCCTAATCCGTATAAAAAATGTTCCCATTAATTTGGGCTTATTCGCGATGCTTATTTTTTTTCAACCTTTTGTGATTTTTTTTTGCGTGGTCAACGAGGGGTCAGTTTTTTGTCCCTTGCCCTGATTGATTGACAGACAACGGTCATTCCCAAATTACTACATCTGTGCCACAGCGACAGATTTGTGTAGGTAGTTAGTTACTTTGTGGCTTGTAGATATCTTTCATCATACAAAATTAAATAAGCAAATAAATATAAAACTACTAAGTACCTATAGAGAACTAAGCGACATTATAAGTATTTAAGAAAATAATTTGTTTTTAGGCTTTTTTTCATAAACCTTTTAAGTACTCTTAAATATAGCCTGTTTAATAATAATTTATTTATTTCTGTTATTTTTTCTGTTGTTTCTGTTATTTTTTCTGTGTTTCTGTTATTTTTTCTGTTGTTTCTGTTATTTTTTCTGTGTTTCTGTTATTTTTTCTGTTGTTTTTGTTATTTTATTGTTTAAAAATAGGATAAAATGGGAAAAATAAATAAATGAGAGAATTTATTTATTTTTTATTTGTACCAGAAAGTTGTAACAATAAAGAGAAAAAGAAAGAAAACGTAGACAGGGAAGCACTTACCTCACATATCTCTACCAGTGACCCAGCTTGGCAGTGCGAAAGGTTTTAATTTATTTCAGGTAAATATTTTATTGCTTATGACTTTTGGTATATAAATAATATTTTCATTCATTTCTATATTAAGAAAAGAATGAAATAGAACCGAATAAAGTAAATAAATGTAAAGTTCAATTAAGGTTTTACTGAAAACAATAATTAAGGCAGTTTGTAAGCTGTGACCAAAATAAATTTATTTTTTTGGGTTTTCTTTCACGGTTTGTTACGATATCTTGCTCGGAAATGAAATATTTCATGCAGCCAAAATAATTATGCTGTTCATAAATTATGTACCTACTTACGGAACTTTAAAAGAGCGAAGGTCGACTTACACTTGGCCGGTTTTTTTACGTTTTATCAATCGCAGGGACGAAGCTTATTAACGCGAATTTCTATTTTCCATTGTCCACTATCTGACACGCGTCCAATCTCCACTTTTTACGTCGGATTATTTTTTGCGCTTACCGTAAAAAGCTCCCCTATTTACAAACTAGCAGGGACCTTTGATCTAAGAGCTTATTAAATGTAAATATTTCATGAAACATTATCGTGATAGATTTTTTGATCGCATTCGGTTAGGCACATTTCTATGCAAAGCTTCGTTGTGTTGATTTTCGATAATATTTTTTTTGGCTTATGATAATTAATTATGTATCATATGGGTAAAAAGGGCTGTAAAAAGTATTTATCTTATCAGAAGTCTTGGACTTCGGATAATTTGTAACCGAAGTTTGTTAAGCCACTCGTTGGTATGTAACCTAGCTAACTAAGTACATAGCAATAATAGTATATTGTTTAGTAGGTACAATGCTCTTTGCAATAAATGAATCTTCAGATTCGTAAAGTACGAAATAAAAAATTAAATAAGTATGCGAAATATCAATCCAAATAGCAGAAAATATTATGTTAATCGAAACCACCGATATATTTTGCAATTGCAAAAAAAAAAAGTTTTAGATGTGGAGCATAGAGCATGCAGTTTTGTAAAGCCATAGGGTCGGTCAGGTAATGATAGGGTGACCACGGTGACCATAATATCTACGTAATTTTAGCTAGGCGTACTTAGGTAACAATAATTTAATTAAATAATGTGCAACATCCACATAAGCTCAAGAGAGTTTCAGGATATGAAGCAGAATAATTATGTACGTGACCTATTATTTGGTTAAAAAAAAAAGATTTTTATGCCTCAGTTATTCTAAACCAACATTTTTTTTCTGTACTTATTCTATTTTTACCCTAGGTTAGGTTAGGTAGTGTAGGTTAGGTTGCCCTGTGCCTACAATATACATAGATCACTGATGATGGGTCATCCTCATCACTCATCAGAGATGAGTTGACCCATGGGACCTCTCTCTATTAAACAAAATGACAATTTCCCATAACGTTACAAATGCCTATTTTGTGAAGGTATTAGCATCATCTATGTTCATTATCATCTATACTAATAAATAAAATTGGAGTGTCTGTCTGTAATTTCGAAATAACTACCACATATTAAGGTCATATGGTTATTTGAACGATACCATAACTGAATCACACGTTTTTAAAATTTTTGTCTGTCTGTCTGTCTGTCTGTTTGAAAAGGCTAATCTTCGGAACGGCTGAACCGATTTTAACGGGATTTTCACATACAAGTAGAGAATTGACCAGGGTGTAACATAGGCTACTTTTTTTAACCGACTTTCAAGAAGGTAGTTGTGTTTTTCTACCTATGTACACTGAAATCTCCGAGATTTCTGAACCGATTTGCGTCATTTCTTTTTTAATCGAAAGAGGAACTTTGCGACATTGTTTCATAAAAAATTTGGATTCCAACTCTTCAATCCTGATGCTGCAGAGGATCTGACCAATCCACGCGGGTAAAGCTGCGGGCATCAGCTAGTCTTTAATAAGTATCCAAGTACCTACACGTATACTTATAACAAGACCGAAGGCGCAGTAGGTATATACATACATAATATACGTATTCTCGATTCTGTTTATTATCTATTACATATTATATATAGAACAGATCAGAATCAGAACTTTGGATTACATTATATAGCGTTCAATACAAGGCACAAAGTGTACATACCTATTAATACTCGGGGCCTTGTACCCCCTTATTGGCGCCCATGTAATGTACATACACTCTAGTAAGGCTCTAGAATCTAGGTATTAGAATGCGCAATCCTAGGTCCTTAGACCTTCATTTTCTTGATTTTTGTCTTATTTTCTCGGTAAGTTCATACCTACTATGAGTGAAATCCTAATCGGATTTTATTTGTAGAATAAACTTAGAGTGGAATTTTAAATATTGTACCTAGATATTTATTTATAAGCATGGTACCACTAGTCCGAGTATTGTGTCCACGAGCTGACCAGCAGATGTGCGAGCGGCCGGCTGTTCAGTCGGCGCATGCGCTCCGCGAACAAATATGGCCGCCCGCGCTGACATTATGACCGATTTTAGATTATGACTTTTTTCCTACACTCATTCATTGTAACCCCGAAATGTGGGTAGTAAAATTAAATAAGTATGCGAAATTTCAATATAAATAGCAGAAAATTAATTAATAATGTGGGTAGATATAATCTATACTAATATTATAAAGAGGAAGCCTTTGTATTTTTGTATGTTTGTATTGAATAGGCTCAAAAACTACTGGACCGATTTCAAAATTTCTTTTACCATTACTTAGAGGGATTCTTCCGAATCCGCATAGGCTATATTTTATCCCGGAAAATAGATAGGATTTTTCGTGGTAGTGAAAATTGTGGAGTAAGGCGTCGAAAAAACTGCCGTACGTTAACGATTCTCGCGAACGCTGCCTAAATGGTTAGAGATGTATGGTTGACTTCTATAGAAAAGTTGTAGAACTCAATAATGCCTACAAAAAAGTCCGCGATAGTATAAACCAAACATTTATATTTTAGCAATTATAACCACTTTTCCATAGAATAAAAGTAATTAAAATTACTAGCCTATGTTTATTGATCATATTATCGTCAAATACTAATCCTTATCCAAATAAACTATTTATTGAGATAGGCTACTTTTTATCCCGGAAAATCAAAGAGTTCCCACGGGATTTCGAAAAACCTAAATCCACGCGGGCGAAGCCGCGAGCATCGGCTAGTATAATTATAATGTGGGTTCATTTTGTAAGAAATTATTTGCAAACTCTCATATCATAAGTAATTAGATTTAAAGTCTTTGTTTTTCTCAAAAAGCACGAAGGGTTCACTTATGTAGGTACGTAGTTACAAGAGAAACTTAATTAATAAAGTAAGTATAAGTACTTACGGTGACTTATAAACCTACATAATATTATTACGTAAGTTACAAACTTTATGTGAGCTTTTTGGTCCCTTCTTATTCTATACATTACCTATTTATTACTTAATATAAGAAGAAATTATGTATTTTCATGATTCACGTTTGTTTTGGATACTAGCTGTGATATTAGGTAGTGACGTATAGGTCAAAGAGGCGTACAATTACAACTTACCCTAGTTGAAATAGCTCAGTGCTTATTTTTTACCTATAGTCCCTAGCTGTCTACCTATATAAAACTGCCCTATCCGTCCAAAGTTACTAAGCCCATCTTAAACTGCATCATCACTCACCATCAGGGGAGATGGCGGTCACCTTGTATCACAATAAAAAAATAATTACAGAAATAGTTTGCCCAAGATGGACATAGGCTACCTATTTTCCCGGAGAATTCCGGGGAAATAGAGAAAATAAGAGTTCCATCGGGATTTTTAAAAACAAATCCACGCAGACGAAGTAACGGGCATCATTTAGGTCTACTTTACTGTAAGTCTTTTACTTAAACAATCTTAAAATAAGAGCAATAGCAATAAATTAGTTTAGGTACATTATAGTAGTAGGTGCCTATAGATACATATCACCCAAAGTGTTAGGTACATATTATGTAATATGTTAGGTAAGTATATATTATTAGGTATAATAATATGTATGTATCTATGTTTTGTTTTGTTTTGTTTTTTGTTTATTAAGCACACAATACAGATAATGACAATAATAATACAATAATACAATAAAGCCATGAAAAAAAAAAACTAGCCACTCTCCAAAAAAAGTGTGTACATATGCAGTCAATAAGATAATGGACGTGTCGCCTAGAACAGCAATACACCAAAAACTAAAATTTTAGAAAACTAGAAAACAGAACTAAACAATTACCAAAAATCGAAAATAATTGAATATGTCAATATCGTTAGTGGAGACCAACTCATTATAAAATCTACACATTCTAACTATTGGGTTAAAAAAGGAGGTATTAGTTTTATATACATTACCTAAGAGAAAACGTCTTACAATTCCCCGGATAGCGACTCCGATATCTAATATTAATGTCAATCAAAGACAGTATGTTATCCAGAGAATACGAACCAAGTACCCATATAGACTAATACCTATCTGAATCGCCGCTGTTTTAGGTCATTCTTCAGATCTGGCTGTTAGATAGGCAAATCGGTTACTGACAAGCAACATTTTTAATCCCCGACCCAAAAAGAGGGGTGTTATAAGTTTGACGTGTGTATCTGTGTATCTGTATGTGGCATCGTAGCTTCTAAACTAAAGAACCGATTTTAATTAGGTTTTTTTTGTTTGGAAGGTGGCTTGATCGAGAGTGTTCTAGCTAAGTATAATCCAAAAAAATTGGTTCAGCCGTTTGAAAGTTATCAGCTCTTTTCTAGTTATTACTGTAACCTTCACTTGTCGGGGGTGATACAAATTTTTAATTTACACTTGTGTTATAAGACCGGACAGATTTTTTGCCAGGCTTGAGGATTGGCAAGGATACCTTGCAGGCTGCAGCTAAGCAGTTTTTGCTTTACTAATAAATATTTGATATCTATCGATAGCATTTTCTTAATAATATCTGATTAGTAAAATAAATAATAAGTAGGTAGGTATAACTGAGCCAATTGTTTGTATATGTACCTATCTACGATTAAGTACCTATTTATGTTAAAAATACTAAAGTTTTTTATTTAAGTGGACGTAATTATTACTTTTTATGATGCAATATTAATTAAATCACGTTTTGAATTTCTTCTGTATAGAAAGGACAAAAATAACAATAATTATATACTCTTAATTGGTCCCACCCCCGTCCATGCGCGTCCACCCCATTTTTACGCAAAACGCACCACGCAGTCTTTCGCAAATCGCCACACGAAACACGTCTCCAAAATGTATCTCAATTATTTGAGCCACTTATCACAGTTTAAAATATATCATCAATACAACAGATCAATAATCCTTCAATAGAAGCGCTTCCGATAAAGAAATAGAGCATCCACATCATCAAGTGCATCTAATAAAAAAAAGCTTTTTTATTAATGTTTTTGTAAAGTAAAATGTGACGTATTAACTTTTTGCGATAATAGTAGAGTAAATAATATGTGGTGAAACGCTTGATTTTTTCGAGGGGTGACTTGGCCATTACATGAAGGGTAAGTTTTGAAATTTCCTACGCGTATTTTGTTCAAAGGATTTTCATGAGTATTTCAGTTTATTTATTTACGTTTGATAGACATTAATAGCAAGGCAAGCGAGCACTTTATCTGTGTTTTGTTTTAGCAACCACCGCTGGTAATGATAAGATGAAACAAAGCTCGTCTCTGAAAATAAAGCCCAAATTTTTATTAATGAATCGGCGAATAAAATGAATTCGGTTAAAAACGGTGAATTTATACGGAAAATCAAAAAGATCAAAAAATAAAAAAGATCAATGAGAAACATTAGGAAAAAATAGAAATTGTTGGTCTTCTAATTTGGTGCTAGGGATATTTACCTCCAAAGCCTGCCCTTACTACCTACGGCCATATTCATAAGTCGAAAACTATAAAAATAAATGACTTTTATATTAAAATATATATGATGATTAGGCTTTATATAGGTAGGTTTAATCTAAATTCTTTGAGAAAATAATAACAATTGGAATCAATTTTTTTGATATTAAAAAAAAAACTAAAACTGCTCCATAACCGTCCATAATCGTTTACATAACGTCTTCAGGTCCGATTCCTTTATTAAGGAGGCAGGCTTTTTATGGAACGTGCTGCCAGAAGCTACTTGGAGAGCACCAGCTAAATTCTCCTCTTAGAGGCATTGAACTATATTACTAGCGTAAGTAATACCTCAATGCTTAGAGGAGACAAGTAAAAGAAAGGTTACTCATTAAGCTTCCTTCGTTCCGCAAACTCATTTACAACTATTTACGTATATTTTTTTTTCATAATGCCTATGCTACTATTGATTTTAAAATCGTATGTATTAATAAAATATATACTAAACACTACATAATCATTATATATCTAATCTGATGCCCACGACTCTGACCGCGTGGATATAGGTATTTAACAATCCGTGTGAACTCTTTGATTTTCAGGGATAAAAAGTTGCATATGCCACTCTCCAGGTCTTTGCCTATACCCATGCAAAAATCATGTACACAAACCAATTAAACTACCAAACAAACACACTATCGCAGTGATTTGGTTCTACTTATTATTAAGTATTAATTAATTATGTGATAGATTTAAACACACCCACAACACGCCTCTCACGTCTTCCAAAGGTTGGCTGGCAGATAATCTAGCTAATTTTGTTGTACACAATCCCTAAACTAAAATAACATATCTAAAATTGGTAAAACTTTTATAATGTTCCCTGTGAAAAAAGATAGCACTAGAATTAACCATAATACTTTAGACTTTAGAAGAGCTATCCGTTGAAAACTTAGCACAGTAATAGTTTTTGTTTAGTTTTAATCATAGCAGTAAAAATTCTGTCATTTTTTAGGGGTCCGCACCTCAAAGGGTGCCCAGTGGGCCGCTGTTTGTCTGTCCGTCTGTACCTATGTCTGCCACAGTGCTGTACAATTTCAGCCGTAATAGGTAGCCAGTTGAAATTTTTAAAGATCACGTATTACGAGTACCTACTACGGCTTTTATTACTACAAATAATTATAAAAATTAAAATCCAATCAAATCTAATCAAGGTCTCCATACGAAAAAATCTCAAAAATAGCATTTTTTAACGTTATTTATTTCAGCTCTATCTTAAAAATTGTAATACGTTGGTAGTAATAAAATAAAAATTAGGCTTCCGTATTCAGAGAGTGCTGAATTGGTTGTTGGGTGTGAGCCCGGCACGCACTTGGCCGGTTTTTTATTTATGTACAGTGTACACTCAATTTTAATTAGTGAAGACGTAAAGTTTAATATTTAAAGAAAAGTCACATCACAGTATATCTGACTGTCTGTTTATCCATCTGTCAAAACTTTTTTTTTAGGAACGCGTTCACGAACTACCGTAATACGACAAGTTGAAATAATTGAAAAACCAAGTTGAAAAACCTGGGGGTTTGATTTTTTACAAAAAAATCAAGCTTTTTTATTTAAATACAATCAAAAAATACGGACATGTATGCCGTGTTTAAGACCATTAGTATGATTTTTTTTTGTAAAGCAAAGCAATCTGTCCTACTTAGTTTTGTTGTAGGCTCTAGTGTTATTTTTCGTTACAGAGTGCAGCGTGTGCGCAGCCGCAGCGGCGGCGGCAGCGGCCGCGGCGTCTTGGAACACTTCTTGTGACCCTGACGCTGGGAAGCAATCACCTCCAGTCGTCACTAATGGAACTGTTAATGGCGATGCGATACAGTACAGCAAAACCTGTAAGTAGATAACGGTGTTAATTTGGTTGCATTAAATGTTTCAGAGAAGAGCACCGCCATCCATACCTTTAACACAGTTGTAGATCTTGAAACTGTGCCTATAAGCGAGAGTGAATAACATCTGCTCACGACGACTTCCCAAAAAAAGGAATAAAGTGTTTTCAGGGTTTATGTAGTAGGTAGGTATGTATTGTACGTACTTATGTGAATTTCTTCATTCCACCATAATTTCTAAATGCCTGAATAGATTTTAATTTATGGGATGAATATGGTTAGAATCCCTTCTCTATTCCGAGTGACACTGGATATAGTTTTTTGAAAAAAAAAACACACACACAAAGAGGTTTGGCGGGATTTTCAAATGTGAAAAAAAATCTCTTCAGTTATTTTCACTGAGTAAAGACCAGACCTGGTGCAGTGCAAACCGCAGTCGGGTTTTTAAAATCTTTTTAGAAGGTATTTGTTGCATTTAGGGAGTGATTAAGTTACCGTTTGGTTACCTACCTACTCAGCAAGTTAAAAAACTTCAATTAATTACATAGTTAAAGAAGCTTCTATAAAACTTGCCACCCCTTTTGTATATAGGGTGCCGCCCTTGTAGATCTCATATTAGGAGAGTACCTACTCGTACATATATAAGGAGGGTGAATCGAGTGAACCTTTTGTATTATCTTTATACATATTTGGGAAAATACACATTTTTTACCATAGATGGCAACAGTTATGTCACCGGTGCAGTGCTGCCATCTACAATACCTTAAATACGCTACGTGATAGGCTCCGCTACAAAAGTTACCAAGTGGGGTACTCGGTATTCAGCTATGAACGAAGCTTTACACTGTCATGATATTATACAAATAGCACAGATGTCACTTTTCTCAATTATGTACTTAAATTTTTTAAGTTATAGAGAACACCAGAAAAGAATTTAGTAAACAAAATTTTCTTTTGTTAACGTTAATGTTAATTTAATCTAAGTATGCTATTAAAGTGGTTAAAATTGTAATGTTTCACTTACGTCACGTACGTTATTTTGTAAATTATCATATCTACATGACCTTAAGAGATAAAAAATCGGTTAAGTGCGAGTCAGACTCACACACGATGGATTCCTTGTAATACTTTTTAATAATTTTAAATTTTCGTGGCGACTATTTTAATTTTTTTTATTAAGTATTTGTTATTATAGTGGCATTCTGTGAAAATTTCAACTCTCTGCCTATTACAGTTCACGAGATACAGCCCACTGACCGACAGACGGACGGACGGACGGACGGAGGGTCCCGTAGTAATAGGGTCCCGTTGCACAATGGCACCCTTTGGGTACGGAACCCTAAAAACGACTAAGTATATTTAATTTAATTTTAATTTCATAAATTTCATTACGGCGCGGCGGTGGCTCTTGTTTTTTACTATCGTCATGTTTAATGAGTCACCCCCTAAGCAATAAATATATACCTGCCTATTCCGAGAATTGTAAAATGAGTCATTAATTATTACTTATTAGGTACTCAGTTCAAGTCAAAAATCTACATGATATTAAATGAAATAGATAATTAGGTATGCCAAGTAGCTACTTAGTAATTTTTGAACACTTACAAGTAGAGGAATGTACCTACCTAGATCATTTTATCAATAGGTCAACTACGTAATTAGCCAATTATTTCTGGGAAATAAGTATAAGTAGCTTAATATATCTACAGAATACCTAAGTAGTTGTAAAGCAAAACACCCTTTTCTTGAACTCTCACTTTGTAATGTTGTTGACTCCGTCGATAACGCATCCTATTGAATTTCTAGACATACCTACCTACCTAAGATAAATTTTATTTCAAGTTGGCCGAAATTTTTTCATTAGATTATATTATTATAAATTTTAAATAAGTTACAATTTAAATTACCCATTTGAAGGAGAAGTATTGGACAATTGAATAAATCACTTCATATAATAGGTACCTATGATCTAACTTACAATAAGCATATTATTAAAAAATAATATCGCTAACTAGCAAGAAGTTTGCTAGGGGTGAAAAGTACAGAGAAAGTAAACGTGACAATCAGTTGAGTTTTATTATTTTCAAAACTTGTATTTCTACTGTATTTTCTATTGTCGGCAATGTTGGTGCATAATCATTCATGGATTAGATGGCGACAATAGGCCAACCGGCAAGTTCGTCAGATTTGACAAGTCAGTGAAGGGGACTTCCTCAAGCGTCTAGGGTGGAAAGAGCCCATTTTTTGCCTTTGTTTGTTAGACAGCTTTTCCTTTTACATATTTAAGAAGATAATTAATTAGAAATTTGGTAGATATGCATATTAAACTTTAATTTACATTACAGAGAAACAATGAAATAGTTTATTTTTTGATGTTCTAATAAAAAAATAAAAGAATTTTAAGTCATTCAGCGAATATGATGTTAAGGTATACATTTAAGGCTTATCATTGACAACTGAATCCCTCAAAACAACAACGACTCAAAAATATGCTTTAAAGCACAGAATATGGCTTTCCGTCATCAATGTTCAATTAAATGAAAGTTCGTCACGCCTCACGCCCTTAGCTGCACCAATAGGTTAGTTGGTAGGAGAGTTAGTTATTATATTGGAGATATATAAATAATGTTGCGCGTAAAACAAAGACATTTCAGTACATTACTAAGTTATACGTATAGTGTGCTTAAGCTGTTTAAAATTAGTTATTTCAGAAAGTATTGTAGAATTATAGATTGATCACAATATTATTTTCTATGGTAGAGCTTTTGATGAAAAACCGGCCAAGTGCGAGCTCAGACTCGCGAACCGAGAGTTCCGTGCTCGGGTAATTTTTTCCGACATTTTGCACGATAAATCAAAACCTACTATGCATAAAAATAAATAAAAAATCTGTTTTGGAATATACAGGTAAAGAAAGCCCTTTTCTATAGTACACACCGTATACATTTGGTATAAGTATCTTACTTTGAAAATTGAAACACATTTAATTTTTTTTAAATGATGTAACCACAAATTCACGGTTTTCGTATTTATTCCTTTTCTTGTGCTACAAAGCTTCGTACTGTCAAATTTCATGATTCTGGGTCAACGGGAAGTAACCTATAAGTTTTCTTGACAGACACAACAGACGGACAGACAGACAGACAAACAAAAAAGTGATCCTTTAAGGCTTCCGTTTTTCCTTTTGAGGTATAGAACCCTAAAAATCATCAGCAGTAAACCTTTTGCACTTATAACAATTTAGAATCCTTCAATTTATTAGCTGAATTAATTTTCTACGTAAAAAGTAGACGAACTGCTTAATTTACCTACTCAATGTATAAAAAGAAAACTAAGACTTATTTCGTGAATTCTGCTTGTCAGCAACCGAAGTTTTTCGTAATAGGTACTCAATAAGTACATATTTTTCAGTGCTCTACAATTTTTTTTAATTTTGTAGAGCCTGAAAAATATCTAATTTTAAAACATATTCAGTGTAAATGTGCATGCTAGTACAGTTAATATACTATGTACTTAACAGATATCTCGTTTTCTACGAGGATTCGTAAAAAAAGAAAAACGTCAAAAAAAATTCAAAGAATTCATGATGAAGCCTCTACCTATTCAACTTGACAAAACATGAAATTCTGAACTTCAGTAATGATTATTCTTGTTACTTGTAAGTACTGGATAAAGTTCATTTGGTACAGTTCACTTTGAACGCATCGTTAAAGCATTCCCTTTATCAAGGCAAGGAGCGTTATACCGCACTCCACACTAAACGTAAACATGGTCATCGACACGACAAGCGCGTAGTGAGTCACTACTCACTTGTCGACGACGATGACTTTACCCCAGCCCGAATTAATAATGTCACTACGAGTGAAATATTTCGGGTTGGGGTAAAACAGCCGGCGCTTTCGGGCAGCACACGCATTCCGTTAAGATTCTCTATTTTAAAAACGACTTGCTTAGCTTATAGCTATATCCGGGAAGGGACTGAGCGACCACATCGCCGCTCGTCCACGACCTCACCACTGCCACTCATTTTCGATGCAGTCGACCTGCGTACGCGTCGCAAGCCGCTACGCGCGCACGCGCACTCATGCACCCAACGAATATTTGATGATAGTTGATAACTCATTTTTCAAAATCACGCAGTTGTAAATGTCAAACGAACTGCAAATAAAAGTGTTATTTGTTTACGCGAAGGATGGATGCTACGCCGAGGTGATATTCGTGGCGCAAGTTAAGATATTTTAGTTAACATGAGCGGGAAGGAAGGCGGAAATGCAGTTCCGTCTTCAAGTAAGTATTAACAGATAATTTGAAGTATCTTTGAATATATTGTGTAATATACATATTTTTGTAACATATTCTTGTGAACTTTGTTTATCTCTCCTCGCACGTGTTACGGTGCCTGCATGTATGTCAAAAGCTGTATCGTGTATTGGAAGTTGTGCCCTTATCGAGCGGATGTGTGACTCGTAGGGCCTGGGAAGCTAATCGTAGGAATTGTTTACAACATCATTGAAATTATATTCGAATTGAGGTTAATAGTCGCGTTCATTGATGTCGCACATATGCGTACCATGTTTACTACACGTATGTGTAATCAACAACTACAGTTATCTAATTATAAGTGCTTTATAATTAAACATTTTCGAAGTAAATGACGTTGTATTTTTGTTGAGATATTTTTCCAAGCTTCTACTGTTTGATTATTAAGTTGTTGTTGTTTTACTTGTTTAGTTAGATACTGTGTAATTTACATATAATAACTACATATTATTAAGTTGTATTTATTTTGAACTATCGCTGCTTATACAATTCGCTATCTTCCAATTAACATGGTAAGTGATCACTATTTCCCAAAACAGAATTGAGAACGTTTTATCAAACAAGGTACGCATCACGTCGTAAATTGTTTACTATACTCGTATACCCGCCGTACAATTCCGTTTAACTTACTCGCGCCCGTAGCTTGTATTCGTTAGGAAGCCTTAACACTTTTATTGACACCTTATTTCTATCACGATAAGGCCCATATCACATCGGCATATGGTACATCCATTAATTTGTGGGAGTTCAGAAGCTGGTGTGCGTTTTAGGCCGACTGCATTTTCGAAGGACTGTAATCTCCGTTCCCCACCATTCTTCCACTGCGTGTTTTTGTCGTTTACATACCAAACTAGTAGTGAGGAGCACTGAACATTATATCGATGTCTTCGAGCAGGTTGATTTAGCTATCGCAATAGTCAAAGTTTGGAAGTACCCCATTGCATCATGGAATAGAAGTATCATTGAATTTCAATGAGCTGCGTAGCCTGCGTAGTAGTGGTAGTACTAAACAGAATCGCACTTCTCCGTAATGAATAAATGTGAGTCATGAGCGCGTTATTTCCAAAATAAATTGTTATTCATAGAGAGTGGCAGAAGAAATACCTATTTGGAATTTTTAGAAAGTCGATGTTAAGTAACGCTACGTCCCTACGGCAGGGTCCGACTCCGTAACCAGTCAATTAAGTCTGAATTGTGGTACATTTAACCATCTCTTTCACTCCTAGCTAAAGATCCCGAACGCAAGCGCCACTTGACGATGATTCATGTTTAAATTCCATACCTGCGATTGATAACAGCAAAAAAGCAGTGAATGGCACAATATTCTTAAGATCTACTTACGGAGCGCTGTTTTTTCCAAGAAAGTGGTCTAACTATTAAAATCACTTTGCGTAAGTTTTAGAAAAATTAAAAGGTTTCCAAAATATTACGTTAGAACGGGTCTATTACTCTATACACATGAATGGGAATATAAAAAGTAACGGAATACCAAACCATGTGCACTCCTATTTAAATAAATTCTTATTCATTAATTATACATGTCAATCGAAACCGCTGCGACTCGTTTTAGGTTTACATTTTATAGTTATTTAAAACACATTGCGATATTTTAATTGATCTACGCCGCTCTAGTGTGTAATTATAAAAAATATACCCATCACGTAAACCGTAGTAGCTTGGCCTCTCCAATATTAACAAAAATAGTATTAAATTGTAAATGTATAATTATAATTGTATAATTATAAATTGTATAGTATGTTTCCGTGCGTTTAGTAAAAAAATCTTTAAAAAATATTACCTATTTATATACCATGGTAGGTACCTACTTCAATTTTTATATTGTTAATACCTACTTAGGAAAAGTATAAGCAATTTTATCTACATACTAGCTGATGCCTGCGCCTTCTTACGCGTGGATGTAGGTTTTTAAAAAATCCCGTGGGAACGCTTTGATTTTCCGGGATAAAAAGTAGCCTATGTGCTAATCCAGGGTATAACATATCTCCATTCTAACTTTCAGCCCAATTCGTCCAGTAGTTTTTGCGTCAAGGAGTAACAAACATACACACACACATACACACTCGCCTTTTTATTATTAGTGTGAAGTGTGATAATGTGATAAAAGGAAAAGCTGATCTATCAACACACAGTTCAAGCTACTGGACGGATCGGGCTGAAAATTGGCATACAGATAGCTATTATGACATAGACATCCGCTAAGACAGGATTCTTGAAAATTCAACCGTTAAGGGGGTAAAATAATGGTTAAAATTTTGTGTAGTTCTCGCGGATGAAGTCGCGGGCATAAGCTAGTTAAAAATAAATTAGTTAAAGATCTGTTATCATTCTTATTGGTAACTATTCAAAATATGCCCAGTGCACGTTAAGTAACGTGGGTGTTACTTGTACGTAATTATTAAGATAAGCAGTAACACACGATACTATTTTTATCATGCTTATAATTTCAAATGTTAGAAATGGTATATGAATAGCTAAATTGAGCGAAAATATGCAGTCTCCCCTTCCTGTTTTTAAAATAAGGCAGCTTAAATTAACTCGAGCTTCGAAACAGTAGGTAATCGCTGAACTAACAATAAGCCAAGAATGTCAAGATATTTCCTTATGTTTCGTCTTCTATTATGAAGGTTTAAGATGCTGCATGGGCTATTTTTACACGTGAACTGGCTGACCCGTCCGAGCTTCGCTTGACTGGAAGTTAGAAAATTGGCGAGGGGATGAAATCTCCAAAAATCTTAGAAAATGGTTTTATTTTTATTTTTAACCGAAAGCCCAATTGTCAATTTTCATGGAAATATTGTATAACTTGAAAAATTATGGACTTTCATCCCCTATTTAATTAGTTTGGGGGTAGAATTTTCAAAAACCTTGAAACAATTTTTTTCATTTTTAACCGAAATCCATATTACCAAGTTTCATGATTAGGTAGGTATAGGTAACTTAAAAATGCTGGACTTTGTGTGACAATATTTTTACTTAAAAATTTGGTGATAATGAAGGTACCGAATTATGAAACATGTACTGTTGCATCTGTTTTATTTGACTAACACTGTAACATTATCGCATCGAATACCCAGCTTGAGGAATGTTAGCGTTAAATTGTCGGAAAATAAGACATGAATATATTATCATCAAATATTTGAGTTGAGTGTAGTGGAATGCAATCAAAAGTTAAGCAATAAGCATGCGTATGAACTATGAAGTTTTAAATTCCTAAGCGTATGTATAGTTTTAGGGCTGGTATGCCCGGACGGCGCAATGTGGATAGGTGCAGGCGTCGACTCGCTCGCTCCGTGCTGAGTAAACATAACAGATACACCACTGCGATGCGCCTTCGCTACTGCTGCGCCGCTTGCATCTTGTCCTGTATGAACAGCTAGTTCACCCGCCCGCCTTCGCACGGGTGGGCATAGACATTATATTCTCCCTACACCAATGGGCTCAATATATGTATATAGGTACAGCAAACAAGTATAGTAGTCAACTGTGAACTATACGTAGACCCAAACCTACCTCATGGAATGTTTTGAATTATAAAACCTGTATTGAAATTATTGCACTGAAAGTTTTAGGTAGTACCTACTTGCCTACCTATTAAAAATTTTTATTACGATAAACCTATTACACGGGAAGAAATGACGATGTTGAGTGTTATTATGTTATGCGTTAATGTAAGGTTAGTCTATATTTTACTAAGTTACCTTCTAGGTGATGCACGCGACTTCGTTCGCGTGGATGGAGGTTTTTCAAAATCCCGTGGGAACTCTTTGCTTTTCCGGGATGAAAATCGCATATGCCTATTTCCGGGACGCCAGCTTCGTCTGTACCTTTCATGTAAATCGCTTAAGTGGATGGACCTTTAAAAATCCTGTGGGAACTCTTTGATTTTACGGGATAAAAAGTAGTCTATGTCCGTCCCCGGGATGTAAGAAGATAGCTCTGTACCTTTCATCAGAATCGGTTAAACTGTTGGACCGTGAAAAGCTAGCAGACAGACATACAGACACTCTTTTGTATTTATAATATTAGTATGGATTACATTGATTCCGATTGATTTTCTGTTACCCGATATTGAATTTCATTCTGCATTATTCATCAGAACATCATTCATGAAATCTGCTCTAAAACATGGTAGGTGCAAAACTGACTAGCACCTAGTTTCATCCATGTCATAATATTATGCCAATGTGCCTACTCTGTGATCCATGCATGCATCTTAAGCCAAGAGCAGGTTGATGAGTCTTGTCCACAGTTATAAAGTAGGTATAATACCTACTTCAATATAATGACGTTTCATGGATAAAAGCGTTGGTACACGTTTTATGTGCCTTAATTATTTTGTTTTTTTTTCACTATCTATTATATTTCTAGAAGTAGGTACGAGTCTTTACTGAATGGCATGAATGTACTTAGAGTCTTTATTATACACTTAAATTGAGACCAACATAATAATAATGATTTGAGGAAGCACGTCAATCCCTTTTATATGAATACACCAGTCCCTTTTATTTCGTAATGTTTTGTACAAAATAATATTACTCCTTTGAGTCCATTACGTTAATACTTATGGTTCAAATATCGTTCAGATCAGCGAATACGATAGTAGCATTAGTAGTGGGTGGTTGTACTTATTCGTACTCTCATTGAAGTTCAAACAAAAAGATATAAATTATGTGGTGTCCTATGAAACTTTTAATACTACTTATTTGAAAACTATACAATCTTAACTTACTACAGGAAGTAGGTACCTACACTTTCTGTCCGCGTGGGTTCAGGTTTTTAAAAAGCTGATTTCTTCACAATCATTTTAATTAGCAAAGGTTACGACGATACTGGTTACCTATGTTACCTACGTGGTGCTAGTTAGCTAAGCTGGTGGATCTAGAAACTTGAAATTTTACAAACCCAGTTTAGCTGGCTGTCAGTCAGGCACGGTACTGTTTTAAATTGTACATAATCTAAATCCATGCTCCATATAACTGTAAAAATGTGTCTGTTTGTCTGCTAGCTTTTCACAGCTTATCTATTATAAGCCTTAGGTAAAACTACAAAACTAAAATGTATTCGTAAATAGGTATAATTATCTCTTCTACTCTTGTGCTTTTTAAACCTTGTGTCTCATCTTATCAGCTAGAACGGATTTTTATGCGTCATGCCATATGAACGTCTCATAATCCATAATTAATAAGTACACCATCAAATTTCAATAACTTAATATTTGTTACCAAAAAAAAATTGAACCATTTCATCGTATAACGAAACAGGTACACAACAATCTAATTCCTTTTTCAAAATACATGGCGCATTTAAAAATGCATATGACGAAATAGTAAAAGTCGAAATGAATGTTTACGCTTTCTCATTAATGCAGTATAGGGAATAATAAATATTGAGTATCTGCTGCGGTGCGGTTGATTCTTGACGACAAGGCATGGGGGGCGAGGCACGGCAAGGTGCAGTGTTACGGCAATGAATGAAGAGGTACCAGAAACGCAACCTAAATACCACACATTCTTCGAGTCCCCGCCGTCGCCGGCACGTGTGTAGCCGCTTTTACCTACCGCCCGCCGCCGCTACTGCCCGAAATAATATTATGCTTAGCTTACCCGTACATTCTAGTATTCACAAACATTTGTTGAATTGGAGAACAAATAAAGCTGTACATTCGATAAGCTTCCTTTAAAATAAAATTACATAGTTTTGGAATTTTTATGGTCATTGCTAATTTACTTACTTACCTAATTATTATTTATTGACTTAAAGAAAACTTTTAAAGCTTCGTTTAATGTTTGAATTATTTTGGCAGTTTGACTAATTTAATGATTTTTAAAATTATTTCAATTTTAATTGATGCCTGCGACCTAGTCCGCGGGATTAAGGCTTTTAAAATCCCTAGGGAATTATTTGATTTTCCGGAATAAAAAGTATCTAGCCTAAGTTACTCTCCTCGTCTTCAATATTCATGTAAAAATCAAGCCAACCCATTAGGTACCTACGTTGCGGCTTGATTGAAGGACAAACCAACAAACCAATTAACAAACAAATACATTTTCTCATTAATAATGTGGGTAGTGACGTGATTTTACTTTAAATTATTAAATTCACGCTTGGCGAAATAAAATCGATGTATTTCCATTCCATTGGATACCTATTACCTACTAGGTACCTAACTACCTACCTAGTCACAGTGCTTTACATAGAATTCCACGTGCATATTAAGAATTTAAGTTAAAGTTTTGGTGATTACGATTAGTCATCAGTATAGTGTCGTGTGTCATTGAGTTCCTGTTAAATCGGAACTTATTCGCATTCCTCAAAATGATTAATAACAGTATCTGAAGATAGATAGTTAGATACCTTTATAGAGTTAGTTCGCTCTGGTAGAGTATTGGTTACTCATCATGGCCAGGCATATTAAATTATTATTATTAAACATATGAACTTTTAAAGGTTTTGAGCAATAGTTTAAAGATGTATGAACTAATTTTTATAGGTATAGGTACGTAGTTTATTGCTAAATATCGAGTTTCTAATTAATCACGTAATTTTAAAATAGAAACGCGTATCGCTATTATTTAATAATAACCCTTTAAATAAGGTCTTCAACCTTAACAGCTATAGTGATATCTACACATAAAAAGAAGAGTTCATTCTTCATTCGGTTCCCACGTTATTTTTGTGAAGGAGCCGATAAGGGGGATAGTATACCCTTTCTTAGTCCTATAAACGATCGTGGGCCCTCATATATTGCTAATAGATTTCCGAATGGTAAAATATCGAAATGTTTGTGCATTTAAAAGAGGGGACGAAGAACTTAATGCAATTACACAACTAGTTGAATGTTCCGTTTTGGAATTCAATTACAACTTTCTCAAAGTTCTTTCAGGTGCCTTTAATTAATTAGTGTTTTCAAATAAAATAGATGAGGTCAGCGATTAAATTCAAAATGCAGTCGTTTTAATATCATAAATGACTGTCCCATATAACTTATCGATGTTACGAAATATTTTACCACTAAACACGGCTTATTTTGTACTACTATTTTGTCCAATTAAACTTTATTATGTTATTGTGAATCTATACTAATATTATAAATAGGTAGAGTTTGTAAGTTTGTTTGTAGGGGGTAATCTCTGAAACAACTCAACCGATTTTGAAAATTCTTTCATCACTTCGTCTGCGTGAATTTAGAGGTTTTAATAGAAATCCTGTAAGAAATCTTTGCTTTTCCGGGATAAAAGTTGCCTATGTAAATTTCCGGGATGCAAGCTACCTCTGTACCAAATTTCATATAAATCGGTTAAACGGATGGACCTTTAAGAATCTCGTGGGAACTCTTTGATTTTCCGGGATAAAAAGTATGTCTGTCCCCGGGATGTAAGCTAACTCTGTACCTTTCATCAAAAATTGGTTAAACTGTTGGACCGGGAATAGCTAGGCAGTCAGACAGACTGACAAACAGACAGACATTTTTGGTTAATAAATAATAAAAATTAAAAAATCATCGGACGGAAAACTTTTAGTAATATCTTGTACCAGAAATTGATTTAGGCATCAGATGACCTAAGATATTGCGCTTATTTAGTCTAACAGCTAACTCTGGCGATTCCAGTGAGGCAATAGCGCCAGCCAGTAGGTGCCTATATGATTGAGTACCTTGAGTATAAATCACCACTTGGAAATGGATGGGCCATGAAAAGATAAAATACAGAAATACAGACAGATAGGCCGATAGACACACTTTTGCATTTATAATATTGGTACGGATCATCCAAAAATGTTATAGATATAGTCAGATATAGTAAGAATTTCTCGTGAAATTAACTATAATGCTCTATATAGTATTGTTGCGAAACTATAATTATGGCTGTACTAAAGCGTCACGGCTGAAGCGTTTTAAGACGCGTGAACGCCTTAAAATAACTTATTTTCATTTGGTATTACGTTTACGAGGAAACATTGCATATAATTATTTTAAGTCCTATTTAATTGCAGCGATATGGCCCACTCTCTATGATGTACTTACCTAGTAGATAGAGTACGACACATCACGCTAACCTTAAACTATTTATTTTAATAGTACAATATTATTTTCAACAATAATTACAATTAGGCAATGGCGACATTAATAAATATGTATAAGAAATAATGTTTCTGTCGGTTTGTCGCCGATGTGTGCGTGCATTGTTCAAATGATAGAGTTGTTTCTTACAGTTATTAGTGGGAGTGGGTGTTTCTGAAAAATTCCCATAATTTCTAGGTTTCTACTATCTAGGTACAAAGCTTTGTGTTGGACGTTGAAAATTCAGTGAATTTATCAGGACTTTTCTTTTTATTGTAAAAGACTATGGACCAATTATTACGCAATCCCGACGGAAATGTGTACCTAAAATGGAAATTTAACTGTCGACATTTTTTCCACGTGTGGCCACGTACTTTTTGCTAACTTATTTTTTGTATCAACTATACCTTGGGTCTCCTCTCAGAATGAGAAGGGTTTGGCCATAATCTTCCACGCTGCCCAAGTGTGGATTGATAGATTTCACAGACCTTTGAGAACATTATGGAAAACTCTCAGACGTACAATTTTCCTTACGATGTTTTCTTTCCTCAACTGTTAAAGTAAGTGAGTTTAATTGCTTAAAACGTTCATAAATCCGAAAAGCTAGAGGCACATGAATGGGATCAAAGTCTGAACCCAGACATGGAGGCTGACGTCTTAACTACTAGGCTATCATTTGAGAGGAGAGACCTATGCTCAGTAGTGAGCCGGCAGTGGTTTGATTGACGATGATACTTATTTAACATTTAAAAAAATTACAGTTGCGGGGAGTGCGAGCAGCAGCGGTGTGACAGGTGTGACGCGGCGTGGTCGCTGCAAATGGTTCAACGTGGCAAAGGGCTGGGGCTTCATCACACCGGACGATGGCGGGCAGGACGTTTTTGTTCACCAGGTGCTTATCTATCTATCTATCTGTAAGCTGTGATAGCCTAGTGGTTAAGATGTCCGCCTCCTAATCGGTGGTTGGAGGTTTGATCCCGGGCACGCATCTCTAACTTTTCGGAGTTATGTGCGTTTTAAGTAGGTACTTAATTGAATATCTCAAAGGTGTGCGAAGTTTGTCAATCCGCATTTGGCCAGCGTGGTAGATTATGGCCAAAATTCTTTTCATTCTGAGAGGAGACACAAGCATCATCAGCTAGGGCCTAGTGTTATTAAAGATGCAAAGTTTTTAAAATTGTAATGGAAATATCACCACGTTTACCTACTGTTGTAGCGATGTTTATAAGCACATTGCACTACAGTAAAAAGTTATTCGTTACAGATGTCAAGCTCATCTATATCATTTTCGTGAAGTATCTCGTTAGTAAAAAATATAAATCCATTGAGAAAACACGCAGCGTATCTAGCGGTCGACCCGATAGCGTACTTTATTTGTTTGTTCGGCTTATCAAGTCCGGATGTTTTTTCTATACATTTACGCCACTAAATTTGTACTTCGCCCCACTGCAACAACGCTAGCGGTAAAAAATTATATTAGGCCATCACTATGTTATATTGGAAGTTGTTGATAACGTACCAAATTACTTGTATTTTCCCGGTGTATTTTATTAATTATGTCGTTATAGCGTACGTATAATATTCATTCATCATGATCAACCCATCACCGGCCCACTACTGTGCACAGGTCTCCTGTCAGAATGAGCAGGGTTTATGCTATAGTCCGCCACACTGTCCCAGTTCCAACATATTGACTTCACACACGTTTGAGAACATTATGGAGAACTCGCAGGCATGCAGGTTTTCTCACGATGCTTTTCTTCACAGTTAATACAAGTGATATTTATATGCTGTAATATTATATATTATTCATATTACATAAATTATTTAGTATCTAAGTACTATAGATACTTACCACCCGCGGCTACGCTCAGTGAAAATGTGAATCCCCCTGGTATGGGAATTTTGAAAAATCCAAATGTCTAATTTGACATTATAACGAAATCTCTGTACAAAATATCAGCTTTCTTGGTCCAAGGGTTTAGACTGGACATTGATGAGTGAGTCAGTGAGTCAGGATTTTTCTTGATAATAATGTATTGATAAATTCGTAAATACATGGAACTGAAATACTTACTCATCCAATTGAATTTATGGTAGGTAGGTAGGTAGGTAAATAAGTAAATGATGACCTATGACTTACGACTGGTATGATTAAATGACTTTTTGAGATGATGTTATTATGAAATATACAGTTAAATTTTTAGCGTTTAAAATATCATGAAGGAGTTCCATTTTAAAAATTGTAGATGATCTCGGATGTACTCACGTGGTTAGTCGAAGTAAGCCCGACTAGTTACGAACCCATCCGAGGTTTTTTTTCACAGGTACTCAGCTTTTTACCATGGAGTGGATCATCCATATTTATATTGAAACAATACAATATTAATTCTTTATTACATACAAAAGTACAAAAAGATATGGATTAGGTTCATGTATGGAATATATTGTAATACAGGAAGTAGGTAGCTTGAATGAACCCTGCTTTGAACAACTGCTAATACTTATTAAATATTTTTTTTTCAAATATTATGTTTTACTACCGAAACTACGTTCGCGTGGATTTAGTTTTTTTTTAAATTGCGTGGGAATTCTTCGATTTTCCGGGGCAAAAAGTAGCCTATGTCCGCGTCCAGGATGTAAGCTATCTTTGTGCCAAATAGATAAGGTACACGACTTCGTCTACGTGAATTTAAGTTTTTAAAAATCCCGTGGGAATTCTTCGATTTTTCAGGACTGAAATTACCGTTTTCTTTCCTGGGATGGAACCTATTTCGCTAGGACTAGGAATTTGGGAACTTCTAGATTAGCCTGGTTAAACAGAAACCGAAGTCTAAGTTTCGGCCTACGCACTCTGTGCATTCCTGGGGATTGCTTAGGCCAATCGCGAAATTTTGCGAGGATTTGGACTTTGGACTATAGAGACACAGAGGATGGTAAGGATGGTATTACCTACCTACCAGAGGTTCGATGAATCCATCTAGATTCAAGATAGAGCAATCGTGCTGTAAGGTAGCGCTTCGAGGCGGCCCCGGTAATTCCGGGACCTATTAAGTAGGTATTATGGCAGAGTCGTCGTGGTCGTCATTCACCACGAGATCAAAGTCGTCGGAGTACTGTGTCCCTCCTTAACTGTGATAACGCATTATTTAGATACACGAGTTCGGAGAAATAAAAAAAATTCTATGGGTTAAAATCATGAATACAGAAAAACAATTTGTTATGTTTCAGGCATTCATTTAAATTATGTAACTCTAGGCGACAAAGCAAGATACAGCATTTGCTTTGATTGCAGAATAATCCAATATTGCATCTTGTCTAAAGTAAATTGCCAATTAACTAACTCGTGTGCTAGGTATATAACGTTGTATACTCCGTGGAAGAATAATTATTATATACCGAGGCACCTACATTTAGTAGATATCTGATTTTTTATGAAAACTACTTAGGTATCCTATATGCTATTTTGGAAGGTATGCATGCGTAAAACGTAGGTTTTAGTAACAAGCAAGTTTGTAACATTAGCATAAATAATTCTTGTATTGACTGCCGATTTCCACGATTTGGGGACTTGACCAGGTTTAAGAGGGATTTGCAAAAAGCACGTTAGCACTTCGTCTCAGATTGTATAGTAGGCAGGTATACAACAAATAACCGTCCGTTTTGTTTTTTGAATTCTATCGTTTGTTTCAGAGTGTGATTCAAATGCCTGGCTTCAGATCGCTTGGTGACGAAGAATTGGTGGAGTTTGAGTGTACAGAGTCTGACAAAGGTTTGGAGGCAACGCGTGTGTCTGGACCGTCGGCAGTAGACTGTCAAGGCTCTCATCGACGACCCTTGTCAAAAAAACGCTTCAGAAAAATACGGTACGTAAAAGCTTATAATTATGAGAAATAATTATAGATATTTTGGCCATGTTTTACCCTAATTGCAATTAATTTGCAAGGAAGCCACTTCCAAACAAGTATCTATTACAATATTATACTCGAGTAAAATAGATAGATTATAAAAGTATAAATATCCATTTGCCTATACTAATCTGGTAGGACAATATGTCAAAGACGTTGTTTTATGCCTTTTACGATATATCTATTATAGGACCTGTAGAGTATTGTGACTGTGATTTTGGTCTTTGAAAAGTAAATCTATCAAATTAGGTATAGGTATGATTACATATCTAGTTATAGCAATATAATCCAACTGAGAGATAAAGTCCCGTAGTAAGTACTATTAAAAATCTTTTGCTCTTTTCAGCTGCTATAATTGCGGAGAGTTTGCAAACCACATAGCAGCAAAGTGCAGTATGGGGCCACAACCAAAGAGATGCCACAATTGTAAGAGTGAGGATCACCTCATCGCTGATTGTCCTATAAAGGTAAACTAGCAATATTATTTAATGGGGTTTTTTTTGTCAGCGCACCGTTTGATCTAATACAAAGCTAATATGTTTGCGAGATGTAAAATTTTACTCTATGACGTTACTGAGCAGAAAAAATAAATAAATAATTTCATTGATAGTTAAACTGTACCTATTTTTGGCATGGTCGAAGGCTTTATATATTTTTTGAAATTTAGTCAAATGGTGCTGAACAATGACCTGACTCAAATCAACTAAAACGGCTAAGAGGAAAACTTTCTTGAAGAAACTCTCTTAGAAAATTATGTATGTCGAACATAAAAATATCAACGAAAAAGTCCACGCCAGCATAAATATGTCTAAATGCCAATATTAATCCACAAAATAGAAAAACATAAAAAAACCGGTCAAGTGTAAGTCACCGGATTCACCCACAAAGAGTTCATGAAAACTTTTCTTGGAATTTATCCTAATCTATGACTCATTAACCCCCGACCCAAAAAGAGGGGTGTTGTAAGTTTGACGTGTGTATCTGTGTATTGTCTGTGGCATAGTAGCTCCTAAACTAATGAACTGATTTTAATTTATTTGTTTCGTTTGAAAGGCGGCTTGATCGAGAGTGTTCTTAGCTATAATCCAAGAAAATCGGTTCAGCCGTTTGAAAGTTATCAACTCTTATCTAGTTACTATAACCTTCACTTGTCGGGGGTGTTATAAATTTATAATTTAACTTGTATCTTATCTTAATTAAAATTATATTCAAGGTCGAGAAGAAAAAGGATGATTCTCAGTCAAAGAATTCGGGCAGTTCCCAGGGAAGCGCGCATAGCAGCCCACAGCAGCCGTAGTCTACGCAGTTCGTCTTAAGACATGTTGCTTATGTTTGGCGTTCATCAGACCATAGGTTCATAATCAATTATTTACATCAATCATTAATAGACCCCGATATCTAGTCGCAATTACAAACGTCATGACATGAGGTAGGAAATACGATGGCACATCTTGGAATCTAGTACTTAGTGTTTTTGGAAATGATATTCAAAAAAATTCGATGCTACCCGTCGGTGGCATAATATGGTGCAGTCCGTTTATTTTTATTCCGGACCAACCCTGGTAATGGGTCGCGATTTTTTTAAGCATGCTTGAAGGTATCAAAAGATGCCTTGTCCCACAAGTGTACGAATTTGTTCTCACTTGTTAAAATACAACTTTGAGCTTTGCCTATGTTCTGGTATACCTATCTTTATTCGGGACATTAAACTAAAGGCATGGTATCACAATAAATGTAAGTAAATATTATTAGAAACATTATTGTATGTAATTTTGCATACAAATTAAGTTATTGTTTTGTATTCCCCTATATTGCATGTCTTGTGCTAGTTTTTCGAAATTCTATGTCTGTTTTAACTTCTGTTAATGCGACAAGTTTAAAAGGAATCTAATCGTAAGTTATCCAGAAGCAAAGAATTACTTATCCAAATACTTGTCATGCAAACATCAGTCATCGCATTCGATAGTAAGCTATCAGTCGGTTAGATACAACATTGACTGAAGCAAAACTGTCACAAAACCTATCTTCTGATGGACGTCTGACAGCCGAAATTAAAAACAATCAATCTATCCATAATCTGTCGGTAAGTTACTTAGCGAAGGTATTAATTGTAAAAAGGGACAATACAATTTCTGACAAACAACAACATTGCTAAGTAACATAGAGATATAAAAGTAACCTATCGACATATTATTACAAATAGGATTGATTTATGTTGTTAGCAACCTGCTGGCGTTTTATATCATGACGTTATCAAAACTTAGAATGTTAGTTTTAAACGAACACCTATTTTAACGTAGTTTTTAATGCATCTACCTCATTTTTATTACTTAAGGACCAGTGTTATACATATAATATTTTGTTAAGAACAAGACTGATCATAACAAAACCGTAAAGTACAAAACTACTCTTAGATTTTATGACTTAAGTTGGCATACGTAACGTAGTACAAATTTTATGTGTTCGAGTGCTCGTAATCTTTATTACTTATTACATATTATTTTATACCCAAAGTTGTGTGTGTTTGTATAATTATTATTATTAATAATTTTGTTGCTATATTATATTACAGTCACCTTTGACGTTATTTTTAAGTTAGAGTTTTATTCTGCCTATGATCGTATTTTATAGGAAGCGCATAATGTCGTGTTCATTGGTAAGTCGACATCGTAAAGAAATACTATAATATTATTTTAAACGCCACTAATCTTGTTTATCAAAACTGCGCAATATCATTAGATTTAAAAAAACCAGCTAGGTATTTCAACGACAAGAACAAAACAAGTTAAGATTGAAATAAATTTGCCTATATAGCCTATACTGCTATAGCGTATGTACATTATGGTCAGCATTAGCATTAGATATAATATGCCGTATAATAAGACAGTTGCATTTATAAAGATGCAGGGACCGCAAGGGGTATTTTCGGTTAGATAAGCTAGAAATATTGTTTTGAGAAACTTCTGATTTTAATTTTTTTGTCATAAAACAGAAATCTGTAAGTAATTATAACATTGAATTAATGTTTTGCAAAATTTTACCCTTTTTATTAGCTTAGACGATTTGTCGAGACGACAACGAAGAATTGACGAGTTTCAGCCACCAGAGCTGCTGATTCTCGAACAGGCTACAGGATATTAAAGGACCGCAATCTCACCTTAAGGTAGATTATTTAAATGACGGAAGAATATAATCTCCAACTTTGCCTTGCTGTTTTGGATTTCCTTCGACTCTAGGGCTGTTCAGGAATCGTTTCATTAAGCCAAGCTGATCAGCCAAGCTGTGCTGAATTTCTAACACCTCATCACGAACTTTTCAAGCACAGTACAGTCATTTGCAAAGAGGTGTTAGACAGAGGGACGTTAAATCCCTGCGTATTCAAAGACCTCTTCAAAATATTGGACTGGAAAGAAAGAGACGAGAGGAGTACATCTCAGTTCTCAAACCTATGGTTCGGCGACGACGTGGTCTTTTTTGCTACTATAAAGATATCATGAATGTACATATTTTTAAAAATATGTTAAAAAGTGCAACATTATGTGCCAAAGCCGAAAAATCTTATTGCAATAATAATAATTAGAACTTTAGAATTTAATAAATAATGTCCATTATGTACTAATGTCATTCCACACATCCAATGAACCAATTAAAATTTGTAATTATGTATTCAATTTTATCAACAATGTAGAAATTTGTTAAAGACACTTTTAGGATATTTAACAGTAAAGAGCTACAAAATATGCAAATAATAACGCTGTAAGCCCATCGATTTATAAGTAAAACTAGTTATAAGTTCATAAAGAAAAGTGTTGATGCTAATAATTTTAATATTTCATGTGAAAACTTAGTGATTAGCTATTTTCATTCAGTTTTCATTTTGTTAATTCTTTTTGAAATAAGATAAATATTTTGATAAATAATAATATAGTTAGTATTATAAGAATTACTAAGAATACCTCAATACTGTAATAAATCTGCATCATAATTTACTACACTTATAATTATTTTAAGTAAAAAAGTATTGCGCGAGAACTTACTTCATTGAGTATGTCAAAAGACATCTCGTGTACATTTTAATGTTAATAATTTAAGTGATCAGAACTGAAACCAAACTACCTCATAATATAACAAGAAGAATTATCAATTAATAATCATAGATTGTAACGTTTTCGTATATCCATTATATTTAATTTATCCGATTAGAGAGGTTAGTTTAGTCTAGAAGCTACTACCCACTGTTAGACTATTTCCCACCACATGTAAACTAAGACTTGTCGATTGCTCAAGTATTTACACCTGATGCGATATGAGCCCTCTGCCTAGTGTATTCTATACAGTTTTCCTAATAATGAATTGTTTGTTACACGTTCTTATCGTTACCTAAGAAGGAATAAAATAAAACTAAAAACTTTTTATTTATGAAGGTTTCAATGGATTTCCTAAAGCTTCAGAACGTACCTAATTGAACAATTCGTGAAAGCTTTTATCATTTTGCTCTATTTTACAAATCCTTAACTGAATATACTTATTTTGTCGAAATAATACGTTGTATGTTAGCAATAAGGCGTTTTACTAATTTTATTTTTGTGAAGATCGTATAAATTAAACGTCAAAATTTGATTCATGATTATACTAAAATTATTTATACATTGGGTTGATATTGTTAGGAAAACCATAGCAAAGGTTTTGATAAAAATGATTGTTTTGTTAATGTACAATATACATAGGTACACAATTCTAAGTAATACAAGTAGCTCAAACGAAAGTCAAGGCTTTATTACACAGCTGTGCTCAAAATATGATGAAAAAAAATGTAAAGATATTATTATACCGCCACCAAGTTGAGTTTTTATTTTACTTATATTCAAGTAATCTTCATTTTTTAAGAATAAACCATTTTTAGTTAAGCAACTAATTTTAGCAGGCTCTTAAAAACAGCATAATCTTTGAAATTAGGTATTACGAATACGGGTTTCTTAATTTTATATAGGCATAAGAATGTAGTTATTTATAAGATTTTAAAGACTATTGGAAATCATCTACCTCATAATTTAATAAAATTTAGAGTTTATTAATAAGTTAATATTATAAACGTATACAAAGTCTAGCAATTATTTTCATTCTATCTTCGAATGCTGAATGAGTAAAGGTTTTGTATTTCTTATGTTTAAAGTTTAAATTTTGTTTTCTTTTTATTTTTCAAAGAAAAATAAAGTATAAAATATAAAAAAATCTTTTATTATGAAACTGTACTTACTATTTATTCATTACGACTTAGCAAATCCTCGCTGTTTGAGCAGGGTCTTATTTGAGACTAGCTTACGCCCGTGACTTCGTCCACGTGGAAATTTTAAAACCCTATAAATTAGCTCTTAGCGGTTGAATTTTCAGAAATTCTTTCTTATAGCCGATGTCCATAATGCTAAATTTCAACCCGATCCGTCCAGTGGTATGAGCTCTGCGTTGATAGATCAGTCAGTCAGCTTTTTCTTTTGTATATAATTATATCACACTTCACACTAATATTATAAAGGCGAAAGTTTGTGTGTATGTGTGTGTGTATGTTTGTTACTCCTTCACGCAAAAACTACTTGACGGATTTGGCTGAAATTTGAAATGGAGATAGATTTCCTGGATTTGCACGAACGCTACGTTTTATCCCGGAAAATCAAAATGTTCTCATAGGATTTCGAAAAACCTAAATCCACGCGGACGAAGCCGCGGGCATCAGCTGGTAGACTATAATGTTATGCAGCAAAGAGCGGTGGTAGTCTAGTATTAGTTAAAACGTCGGGGGATCCTGATTTCGATCCCGGGCACGCCCCTCTAACTTTTCGTAGTTATATGCGTTGTAAATAATAATTAAACATCACTTGCTTTAACGACGAAGGAAAACATCGCGAGGAAACCTGCATACCTGAGAGTTCTCTATTTAATGTTATCAAAGGTGTGAAATCTGGCAATCAGACTTCGTCTGCGTGGTAAACTATGATATAACTAACTCCTTTTTATTCTGAGAAGGGGCCCGTGCTTAGTAGTGAGCCAGTGATAAGTTGATAATGCTGAGTTAATGTGTGACATTTCATAACCGCACCATCATCATTCATCACAAAATATGGAGCCGATTAATTTATTTAATTCGCCTTTGACTACACTCTCACCTGGTGGTAAGTTATGATGTAGTCTAAGGTGGAAGGGAGCTAAACTTTAAGAGGTATGGTAGTTTCATTAAACCCATACCCTTTCTATACTGTCCTTAGTTTCTTTTCCGAATATATTAAGCTTTGCCACCATTGTATGTGAATTTTAATCGGTGTCCACGCGGCATTGTACCGGAATGCTAAATCGCTTGGCGGTACGGTTTTGCTGGTAAGTTGGTAACTAAGTAGTTGGATCAATCCTACCACCTGCAGACCAGACCAGAAACAGTCAAAATATTATAAATTCCCAAACTGTACCTGTTGGGAGTCGAACCCCAGACCTCTCACTCTTAAGACCATAGCGTTCACTACTGCCCCAGGGAGGTCGCCAAAACTATTGTTATTAAAATGAATATCAGAACGAAATAGTAAGAGTCATATAAAAGCACTGTTTGGTTCAACTCTGTTTCTAAAGAAACTCATGAAACTTCAAAAGCTCCAAAATCAGGAAACCGAAGGTATTAAAAAAGGTCGTAGGATCAAATCCTACCCGTAGCAGAAGCCGTAGCTTTACAAGATGGATGGGAAAGGGCAATAGTAGACATAACAAAATATCTATAAAATAAAATGTCGAAATCTATAAAATCACCAATTGTCAAACTCCCGGAAAACTTTCCAGGTAAAACTAACAAATGACTGGACTAAAAATCAACGGTTGCAAGTATCAAATATCATACTCGACCGAATAATAGTACAGGTAAAATAATACCGTTAGTAAATAAATATAACCGTTTTGCGGCAAAATTTGTTCATAAATGAAACTTTGTATATAACTTTATCTCTGCACTAGAAATGAGGATCTGCCGAGCCCTACCAAAATTTAGGGGTCCTACCTCCTCCCGTGGGATATGGGGAAATTTTAAGAAATGCACATTTTACAAACTAGACGTGTGAGGTGTCATTTTCTTCTGTGTAAATTTTTGCGCTGAATCGAATGAGACCATAACCATACTTATAGGATTTTTAATATAAAATACTTATTAAAAATTTCCCCCGCCCATACCTGAGAGGGAATAGGACGCCTTTTAAGTAAGACTCGGCTGATTTTCATTTCTAGTTCCAAGATAAAGTTATATACAAAGTTTCATTGATGTACATATTTAGCCTCCAAAATATGCTATTTTTCCTGTAATATAAGTTGTTTTTTTTTGTGTTTATAATTTTACTGTCAAGACACGGTTTATATGAAAAAAAATATGGAAAATGTACTGGAAAAGTCGGAATCTAGGATGTTATTTTTGAGTGAGATATAAAAATATACTTCTTATTTTATTTATTAGTCGCTAGTAGGTATTAAATAGTTATACAGTATTAAGTAGTACTAGTATTAAGTGTTTATATTATCCCAAGTGCGGTTGCGGAAAAAGCATAATTACAAGTTTTGCAGCGAATAATATTACGTAGTGTGTAGCACGCCATAGTCCTTGGAGGGAAGTCCGAAGGCGGTCGACGCCGAGAGATGTCACCTTTTTCAGGCGAGCCGGGTGAAGATGGGCGCTCCGAGGATGCAGCAGTGCGGGGCTCCCCCCGCCCGCCCGCGCCGCCCGCCGCCCCGCGCCCCTCGCTGACGTAACGCTGCCGTGTCCGCCCGCCCTAGTGTGTGCCGCGCCGCGCTCCGACCGACCGGGCATCACTCACGCGCCCACCAGTCTTAGTGCAAATCACTTGACGTTTCACTCTCTGGACATCAGATTCGGTATCGAACTCTATTAAAAGGTGCATAACAAGGCTGTGCACGCGCTCATGTGCTACCCTTACCTTAAGGCTCCAGTCCGCCCTCCTAGCCGGATGCATCGATGTTATTCCTCAATAACTTCTCGTTAACACAGTTGCAAAATCTCCTTTTCAGCGCCGTTTAGATTCTTAGCATATCGATTAATATTCTTAAGATTTCGGGTAGTAAATCATTAAAGTAGATCATATTTTATCTTATTCAATCAAATCCTTCATAAGAGTGTTATGCTTAAGATATATCTGTAAAATGCGATATGAATCCGATCTGTTATAAAATCTGATACCAGCGTGTTAACCCATTTACTACTAGACTGTGTCTAATAGAACCGTCCACCAATAATGCAATTACTCTAATTCGAAATTCTGATTGAATTAGAATCTGTAGCATTGCACCGTAGTGGAGATAAATGTACCTATATGTTGAAGTTTATGTAATAGGGAATAGAGAAGGCGATTTTAAAACTCAGAAAATAGTGTAATGATACTAAAATTTATTTAAAAATCACCAATATTTTACACACATATAAATGCTATATCATATCAAAACAGATATATCTTAATCAGTCGTGAATCGAAATGCAATGTTTATGTAGATCGTCGATGGGTTCCAAACACAATAATAGATTTGGACAATAATTGGCATTAATGAGCTTATGGTAAGTTCCATGTGTCTGATCCAGACGTAGGTACTCGTAGTTGTCGACAGTGCTTTTTAGACTAGATCCATTATAAAATATGCCAAGACGCAGAAACAAAGTCATGTTTATTAATTCATAAAACAATCATTCACAATCATGGCCGTAGTCTTTTTTATAGCGTACAAATGGCCTTCATCTTAGACTGAATGCGCTATCATTATAGTGATATAATGGACTACCTACCTATTATTATTCATGTGCAGGAACTTTCAAGAGGAATATTAGATGAATGTACTAGCATGGAGAATATAGCAAGCTATTTGTAGTGTTCGTTCATAACAATATTCACATCACATACAAATACGAAATATCTTTACGACAGTTATGCTCTACATCACTTTAAAACTAGGTAACTTATATCGACAAGTAGATATACAAAATATTGTTGTATGCTGATTTTTGTAACTCTTCTTGTATTTCATAAATTAGTTCCCCTTTGCAATTTTGCTCGCATGGATGTAAAGTGCGCCTAAAAAAATATAATTAATTTATTCACTTATTAATTAAAACAAGATTATTTAAAACAAGATTGAATAGGCACCTTCTAGGTAAACGCGTCCCATCTTAGACCACATCATCACTTTCCATTAGGTGTAATTGTGGTCAAGCGCTTACCTATAGTGAATAAAAAAAAACTGAAATGAGTTAAATCTATGTAGCTTAAAGGTAATACCTGGGTAAGGTATAAGGGAACTGTTGCGATAATATTGTGTTTATTTGGTATGGCAAATCAATATTATGGAATATAAATTTGTATTGACTAATATGATAATAATATGTTCCATTCTTGACTAACAGAAGGATGGTCATGTGCTGGCCATAACATTAAGTTGATGATCCAAAGTACGATCCTGTAAATATTGAGTCAGAGGTCTTTAAATATAATCCAATAGCCGATGCCGTCCGTGTCGTGTTTGTCCGTGCGGATTTTAGTTTTTAAAAATCCTTTGCAAGCTCTTTGATTTTTCGAGTTAAAAATTAGTCGATGTCATGCCACTCTCCAGATATTTGACTCTGTTCATGCAAAACATCACGTCGAATTATTCGTTGATCCATTGTGGCGTGATTGGAAAACAAACAAACACACTTTATTATTTATAATATGGGTAGTTATATTGGAGTTATTTTGTGAGCGAAATGGGGCGAAATTTGAAGAGACGTGCTATTAACGATTACTTATTCAAATAATTACTTAGTCAAAGATTTAAAAATCTCACACCGAGCTTTCATTGAACCCACACTTTAAAAAAAAACTAGAGGTATCGAGTATTTGTATTACGATAACGCTGAATCGAATAAAAAGTAGGTACCTACTTACAAAAATACTTTTAAAGAAACCTAGCACCTGAAATACCTAAAAGGTCAGACGCCCATAACTAACGTAGGATAAGTTAACGCAGTATAAGTAACATAGGTGTTAGTACTTATGTGGGGTTCCGTAGCCATGCTACTTGCTTAAAACTTTGGCGGTTTCTTAAACCCTATAAACCTAAAATTTGGCGAAATTTCCTTTTTTGCATAACTGAACCTAAAGTTGACCGTTAATTCTTTGCGACTTTTCGATTTATCTTTTTAAGTTACATAAGTATACATTTCTGTTTTAAGAGTATGTTTGGTATTAACTATTATTTAATATTTAAAAGAATAATGATTTCATTAAATCGAAATACAATTTGTTGTATTGTCTTGCAAGAAATGGAGAAATACATATGTATTGTATTTCAAAAAATAAATAAAGTAAATTGGCTGCAACAATTACCTCAGTAATGCCCTATAAATGAACTAGGTATTGTAAGTTTGAGCAGAAAATCTTTCTTATTTTAAAAAATATGGCAGTTTTCTGTTAAAAACGCTCTCCTGAAAATTCATATCTTTGTAGGTAGCCGTTTCTGATTTGCGACCGTTGAAATGGTAGCCAATGAAAGTAGAAAAGTGGCAGGTAGCTCGCGTGAAGCCCGCTGTACACACACACACACGGACGACTGCAATGCATGCCCCTGTATACTTTGTTATTTCTTTAAAAGATGCGTTTAGTAGTCTTAAATCTCTCGCGTAGAGCGAAAAGACAAATTCTAAATTAAATTATACAAAAAGTATTATACTAAAAGTAATAAATTTGAATACAAAAAGTAATTAAGTAAACAAAATTGAAGTTGAACAATTGTTCTTTCCGACCGTTGAAATATTATTTAAATGTATATCTTCGACTAGCTTATTCCCGCGATTTCGTCCGCATAGAATATACAATTTTGAAACCCCTATTTTTACCCCCTTGGGAGTTGAATTTTCAAAAATTCTTTTTTAGCGGATGTCTACGTCATCTGCATGCCTTTCAGTCCGATTCGTCTAGTAGTTTTAGATGTGCGTTGATAGATCAGTCTGTCAGTCAATTAGTCAGTCAGCTTTTCCTTTTATATAATATTTAGATTTAGGTTTTCTTAAAAAGCTTTTTTTTATTTATATTCAAGGTGAAGGGGCACGCGTGAGAAGAGACCCTAATAATACATGCTAATATTATAAAGAAGTAAAATTTGTCAGTTTGTGTGCAGGATAACCTCTGAAAGTAACGATCTGATTTAGATTTTTTTTGCTGAAGGGATTGAGGCTGGGTTCGGCGCTCTGGGGCCTACCTGGTTCAAAGGTTGTTCAGCCAGCTTAATGGGCACCTTTAGCCCAGGGGCAACCAGGAGCGGACTTTTTGGCGACGTTCTCATAGAAAAATATTAATTTATAAGTAGTTTTGTCATTGTTTTATTAACTCCCGACCCAAAAAGAGGAGTGTTATAAGTTTGACGTGTGTATCTTTCTGTGGTCTGTGGCATCGTAGCTCCTAAACTAATGAACCGATTTTAATTAATTTTTTGTTTGAAAGGTGGCTTAGCTATAATCCAAGAAAATCCGTTTAGCTGTTTGAAAGTTATCAGCTCTTTTCTAGTTACTGTAACCTTCACTTGTCAGGGGTGTTATAAATTTTAGGAGCTACAATGCCACAGACAGATACTCAGATACATACGTCAAACTTATAACACCCCTCTTTTTGGGTCAGAGGTTAAAAACGTGTTAAAATGGACATCATTTTCGCAACAGACCCCTCAAAACCTCGAGAATACCAGTCTATCTATTTTTATATCAAATAGATGAGCCTGCAACTCTTTCCACGTGTACTTAATTAGGCTTTTGAAAATCCCGTGGGAACTCTTTGATTTTCCGGAGCAAGAAGTAGCTTGTATCCCCGGGACAAGCGATATCCATATTAAATTTCATCAAAATCAGTTAAACGAATGGGCCGTGGGCCTAGCGGTAGACACACACTTTGGTATTTATAATATTAGTATGGATCATTGCCAAAAAACTGCAAGTACCTAAGAATATTTTACATATTAAAAAAAAACAAAAAAGTCTCTATCATAATGCTAGTTCTACAATGTTTACAATTAAGTGTTAGCTTCGTTATTTGATGACCTATTAATTTTATAAAACGAAATAACTAGAAATATCTTCCAAAGATACTGGTCGAGATGATAAGGTATTTGGGATACAACTTGTAGAAATCGATAGCAGCGGAAACCTGCACCAGTCGGTACCGTAACTTATTTGAAAGGCTGCCCGTAAATATATCTTGTCTACGTGTAACTGATATATTATATAAAAGATTCGGCAGCTGTCTAGTGGATAGTTGTTTTTTAGAATAAGTAATGGAATATTATACTTTTTATTTCTAACAATCAAATAGGTACCTAATAGGTTATCCACCCCAAAAAAGTTAGTTTGAATAATATTATTTCTCTTTTTCTTTATATTGGACTTAAAAAATAAAATAAAAAAATCGGAATTAATTCCTAGTAAAAATAAGAACACCCTATCATTTTGTGACGTTTTTTCGGTCCATTTTTGAAACGTTTATGGCATTATCCTTAGTAATTAATTTATTAATCTAAGATTATAGCGAAAGGGATTCAAGCCAGTTCCGCTCCAACTAAGCACTAAGCATAATATTAGGTCTGAAGTCTAACTAGGTACACTAGTATATTTTCTACTTGCGTTGCGCTAGACACATACACTGTCTAGTGTCTACCCAGACGTATGCTTGTGCGCATGCATCAAACAATTTTTAGCAACATCAGCTTTCCAATATGATTCGAAATAAATGAAATCTAAGTCAAAATAAGTTAATGATGGACAGCGACATTTACATGTAACTTAAGTAATATTTATTCATAAATGCATCTTAAATTTTTTTGTGGTGTAACCACAAATTCATGGTTTTCGGATTTTTTCCTTTACTTTTTTATTTAAAGTTTTTGCTTTTTATTTTTCATTGATCTTAAATATTTTCCAAAAAACCTATAATGTTAAAAATCATAATGATCGTGAAAAACCTTTTCAACGAGATCCCACACGAGGTGGCACGTAATGTGTTTGGATCTACTTTTTCATATTGGGATTTTTTTCTGAATGTTCTGCCACTTTAGTTAAAAGGCCGTCTTTGCACCCTAGCACAAATTGTTTTCCTTTTTGTTTGGATTTTCATATATATGTATTATGTACTATGTTTTGTTGCAATAAATCTTTATACTACTACTGCCACATCTTGCTTCTTCAACAATTAGGACAAATCTAACGACACCTTATTTATAAAAATCGAGCAAGTCATCCCAAAAATTTTTGTTTTCGGTGCACCAAGTGTCACTCCCACGGCCAAGACAAATCTAATGACATTTCATCAACGATGCTACCGACCTGTTTAGACTGTAGGCGATGCTGAACAAATTTTTGTTACAGATGCATGTTATAAAAAACATTCACACACTCGAAAACCATTACCCTCCATCTGGTGCAGTCCGGTAAAAATTAGGTCCGAACCTAGCCCAATTCAGTAGCTTCAACCTGTCTAAGACTTTCACAAAACACAATTTAGGTTAACGTGTGGCCAGGATCCAAGAAATTATATGTATGTTCTGCGCAATATTGCCTAGTTATGGCGTTGCCAAGTAAACCTTGGTAAGTTTGGAATTTGTTGAAAATGTACGTATATAAATAAATAATGCATAATGGACTTCAATTTTATTGCTAGGTCCTTACATTTATTAGTAATCTTGCATCTTAAGTCGGAATTCAAAATTCAAAATATTTTTATCAATTAAACTTTTACAAGCGCTTTTGATTCGTCAAAATAATCTACCACTGAAATGTAGGATGAGCAAATTGGACATAGGCATTTACTTAGATATGCAGTAATAAATCACTACTGGATAAAATCTATCACTATCACTAATATTATAAATGCAAAAGTGTGTTTGTTTGTTGCTTTATCCTTCAATCATGCGCAACGGAGCAACACGACGGATTGACGTGAATTTAACGTGGATATAGTTAAAGACATGGAGAGTGACATAGGCAACTTTATATCACAGAAAGTATTTTTTATACCTATAATACTAAGCTAGTTTTATTATATAAAAGACAAAACGTAAAACAACACTTGTTTTAATTGGGTATGAATCGAACTAAAAGCTCGCAAACATTGGCAAAGGTAAACTTGGAGCTAGGCGACAGTAACACGCGACTGCGACACTGTGCATAGTGCAAATATCGCATGATACGCGCGTCGTGATCTCGTATCTAATCGTAATCTACCGTTAATGTCATATGCCGCTGTCGCATGTCGCCGCTTTAAGAATGCGTACCACAAAGTTTACCATTTATAACTTCCACACCCGTATATCATTTGCCATATTCCATACTTATATTAATTATAAATAAGGCAGTGTGTTAGTCTGTCTGCTAGCTTTTCACGGCCCAACAGTTAAACCGATTTTGAAGAAATTTGATACACGGGATTCTTAAAAACCCATCTGTTTAACCAATTTATATGAAATTCGGTACAGAGGTAGCTTACATACCGGAAATTAAGATAAGCAACTTTTTATTCTGGAAAATCAGAGTTCCCACGGGATTTAAAAAAAATCTAAATCCACGCGAACATCATCTAGTAATTTATCGCAGAATTTATCGGAAGTCGCTGACATCATCTAGTAACTTATATTTAAGTATTTACAAACACAACAAGTTTTGTTTGTAGGTACAGGTAGATACAGTAGGTTTGTACAAAAACTTTTGGTTCGAAAACATGGTGAGTGAAAGAAGTCACTTCACACACCAATTCCAGACAGATTTTGGGTACCTGTAAAAGACTGCAGTTTACAATAATTTGAATTACATATTTTATTTCATTAATAAATATGATAGGACAGCCAACAGGTTTCGGTTCAAGCGATTTTAATAAAATTAAAACACTTTTCCATAGCTTGCGGATTGCGATAAAATGAATACGATAATGAGCTACAAGAATGAAATAAAACAAGATATATTACAAAAATATTATTATTTGTAGTTAAATATTGTAAATTGTAATAAGGCTCTTGCTGGACTAATCTTAAAACTCGCATTTTTATTAAATTAAACAGTATACCTACCTGGCTGCGATTAATTAATACCTCTGTTATTAGTTGCTGGTAGGTACGGAGTTAGTATTATATAAGCATAACCCTATAAAGTTGCAACCCGCGTTCAATACAGCTTTTTAAGCTATTTAGGAATGTAATTTAATTTTAAGTTGTATCTACAAAACTTTGATAACAGTTTGGGTTTTTAATTGAAAATGAAGAAATGCAGTATACGTGTTCCAGGATTTTTAAAAATTCCACCGACTCTAGTGCTAAAATATAGAGGATGAAAGTTTATATGTAAATCCATTATTTTTTGAGTAACATTTATGAAACTTGATACTTCTTTGGTTACCAGTTGCAAATAAACAAACACATTATTTCTCGGTTTTTGAAAATTCTACACGCAAGAGGTTGGGGATTGGTAAATTTTATGGAAGTCCAAAATTATTCAAAAATGAAAGCCAAAATACTAAGAATCATGATTATATCCATGAAACTTAGTATTTGAGCTTTAGGTTTAAAGTAAATGTATAGGTTTTTCAAGATTTTTCGAAATTCTAAGGGCAAGATTGGGAAAATTTAAAGGGACTTTCACAAGCAGGTGAAGCAGAAATATACAAACAGATGTCATTTAGGGGTGGTGTTTCCAAATCAATGTCTTTATTGATGATTACAAAGACCCATGATTATTGTAATGATTTTTGACGTCAACTTTGAACTTTTTAGGGTCCTAGCATAATTTTGTAATAAATGATCTAAGAAAACAATGAATATTATGTATTCTAAATTAAACTAATAAATATACACTCATCTCGTAGATAGATAGCTGATACACAAAGTATCTTGGTGACTTATCGAGAAGGCTTGAAGTCGCTCAACAAGCTATTAAGTGCTCTACGTATCTGTATGATCGGAAGTGAAACAAGGAAATACGATGAAGTGCAAGAGCACTGCTAAATCGTTTATGTAATCAGCAATCTCGCTCACAGCTAGATTCTCCAAATATAATAACTTCAAAGTAGGACCGTAATCTTCTGTAAAATATAGATACCTATTTAAAGAAATGTTTTTTTGAATATCGTCGTAGGTACAAGTTTTGAGGCTGCAAAAGAGAAATTCAAAAATATTTAAAGCCAGCTTGTGGCTTCTACGATATAATATCAAGACTCTACCACCAGTTTGTAAAGCATGTTCTACTGAGAACTGCCAGTAATTTTCAAGCAGCATGATTTTCCTTTTAGATCTCAATGTGCAGTTATTTATTAATATATTTTCATATGTTATATGGTATTTTTAACCCCCGACCCAAAAAGAGGGGTGTTATAAGTTTGACATGTGTATCTGTGTATCTGTCTGTGGCATCGTAGCGCCTAAACGAATGAACCGATTTTAATTTAGTTTTTATTGTTTGAAAGGTGGCTTGATCGAGAGTCTTCTTAGCTATCATCCAAGAAAATCTGTTCAGCCGTTTGAAAGTTATCAGCTTTTTTCTAGTTACTGTCGGTTTTCTAGTTACCTTCACTTGTCGGGGGTGTTATAAATTTTTAATTTACGCTTGTTATTTTTAAATATAGAATTATGCAATTGACAAACAGTGTGTAGTATAAACATCCCGTGTCCTGTGAAACGCTGAGTCATTTCTAAAAGTTAGTTTACCATGTTGTCTAACTCCATATTTTATGTCTTCAATCAGTCAAACACTCACCGTCCTATCGTAAACAAATTCCACGATTGGTCTTGGAACCAGTCTTTGCTTATTTGTAAGCAACAGGTCATCTTTCTAGAGTCCTTTCTCTCGTAGTGCTTCTTTGTTTCGGCAATCTCAGATTATAACTTTCTATTCTTCTCCCGGCCAGGAGATGAATCGGGACTGCTAGTAAGAGGAGCGTCAGCAGACTTCGTTTTGTATGCGCAGCGTGATCTTAGCGCTATCATTCTCTGAGTACTTACCACTGTCTTCCTAGATATTTTCTTGTCCATGGCAGTTAATCATACTGTTGAAGCGTATATTACAGTATTCTGCATTGCTAGGCTAAAATCCTTCGTTTTTTTGTGTTGGGTCCACGTGTATTTAGAAAAAATTTTAGCTTTCCATATATTGCCTATATAGTTTTTTTAGTTTTTTCCACACACTGCCTTTACGTGTTTACTGAAATTTAGGTTTGAATCCTAAGGTCACTCCTAGGTAAGTGACGGTTTAGGTGACTTTTACAGGCTAGCCCATGACTGCCATCTCACTTGGTGGTAGGTCACAATACAATTTGAGATGATACCATGAGTATGGTAGATTTATTATCGTACCATTGATAGGTGTCATGCGGCATAGTACCGAAGCATTAAATCCTTGACGGGACGACGTTGCTGGTAGGGTCGTAATTAGCTATTAATAAATAATTTATTTATAAACAACTGCACGAAAAAATTGCATAAAGGCAATCAAGTAAGGAGTCATTTTAGATTAAATATATTAGTAGATCTTCATGATAGAAGCAACCATACAAACTAGTGGCAGTAGTAGCACAGGTTGTAGATAGAACTAATATTAACAATTTAAGTTTTTAGGGTTCCGTACCTCAAAATGAAAAACGGAACCCTTATAGGATCACTTTGTTGTCTGTCTGTCTGTCTGTCCGTCCGTCCGTCCGTCGTGACTGTCAAGAAAACTTATAGGGTACTTCCCGTTGAACTAGAATCATGAAATTTAGCAGGTAGGTAGGTCTTATAGCACAAGTATAGAAATAAATCTGAAAACCGTGAATTTGTGTTTATATAATTAAAAAATAAATAAAATGTTTTCAATTTTCAAAGTAACATAACTATACCAAGTGGGGTATCATATGAAAGGGCTTAATACCTGTACATTCTAAAACAGATTTTTAGTTATTTTTAAGCATTTTTGATTTATCGTGCAAAATGTCCAAAAAAATACCCAAGTACGGAACCCTCGGTGCGCGAGTCCGACTCGCACTTGACCGGTTTTTATCACCTAGATACAACATACCTAAGTTTATTACGTGTTTTCTTGAAATGATATTCCTTTTATCATAAGTAGGATTATCTACTTAGCGGAAAATTCAATAATATTTGAATGAATACATTTATTACGGAGCTTGATACCAAATTTTCAAAGATATTTTGTGAAGTCTTTTAACGCTACGAGTAAAATGTTGGAATGGTGGCGTGATTATATAAGCATGTGCACCTTAGATTTATCATTAATTTAGTAACCTAATTTTCAATACAAACTGTATATGTATACTGCAGTAAGTTTAGATACTACATACGAGTACATATTTAGGTACTAGATTAAGTTTCTTTTATTAGTGATACCTACATCTCTTAGATAATATTATAATGTCTGTATGAGATACATTGACTTAAAAGCGTAATTTGATCTAGGTACTCAATTTCCTATTAGACAAAACCTATGCTATGAGTTCAAGTGAAAGAAAAACTTAAATTGAGTATTAACTATAGTAGTCGTAGTGAAAAATATATTTAGAAGAAAAAGAATTGCAATTTTTTAAATCCTTGAAGCCATAATGTCGGGATGATATGATTTTTTTGTCATGTGCTTTTATGTGGTAGAAAGAAGCTTAATTTGCTTCTGACAAATTAAAATTATTAAACACTCGCAAGTTGTGTCATAGTCTAGAATGAACTATTAAATCACTCGGCGAGCCACTGTAAGCATCCAACAGTCATGGACCAAAATCGAATGTCTCGGGCAGAATGCGCGCGCATCCCTCACCTCACACCGCACCGCTCCGAACGCCCATTGATGATCTCCTTAATCTCAACATATTTTATGAACATTATATTCGTATGCTGTAAGATTTTTTGTGGTAGTAGTATAAAATTATTTATTTTATAATAATTATATTATTTTATTATAGGTTATTAATTAAAATGTATTAGCTGCAAGGATACGCTATAGATGGAAGCAGCGTAGAATGTTTCAGTAACAATTGTTCGACAGCGATTATTCAGCAGCATTGGGCGCTGGCCGTCGTATTCGCTAGGTTTGGGCGTCGCTGCGTCTCGGCTCTCGGCGGGCGGACGGTGCGCGGCGGCGGCCGGCGAGCGTGCGCGACAGCGCCGCCACGCACGCTCGCCTCGCGACCCAGTCCGCTCTGACGTTGTACCAAGTCACCGGTGTCACCGTGTGGAACGGCTCGCTAGCCTGTGCCACCGCAGGATAAATTGTGCGCATTTTAGCAATACATCGGTGTTCGTGATAGGTGGTAGAGCAGGTAGTTTCCGGGAACTGGTGGCGTCAGAGTAGGCGAGGCCGCGGCGGAGCGCGTGGCGCGGGCAGCCCTCGCTGCGGAGCGAGGCTCCGAGCAGCTGGCGGTGTTTACACGCCGCGCCTGCAGCCGCGAGCCGCGCCGCCCGTGCGCTTGCTCGCTGTAACATACACCCCTCATATACTATTCGGTGCTGCGAATTTTTAACTTAACGAAGCTACTTCGGAGGTATTTCATCCTTATAAAACCCGTATCTCCACAGTGAGCACAATTGTAGCGCACATTGTCACAGTGTCACGAACCGTTCAGCATAAGCATCGAAACCGAATTGCCATAGTTCATTCGAGTGATATCACAAGTATATAAATATGGGTGCAAAAGAAAGCGTGGAGGCTGCTAAATTTTCTGCGCAAAATTGGAACAATTTCGAGGTTCGTAGTATCTTTAAATTAATTTGCACTTGGAGTGTTTGTATCCCCTTCGTCCTCGTATTTTTGTAATGTGGGCATCAAATGTTAAATAAAGTGACATAACTTGAATTAAAATATGAATTGTATGCACAGTAAAGCAATGCAACCCTATGCATGTACACACGTTTGATAAAAAAATGATGATTAAATATTTAATAACCATGTGTCTAAAATGGTGGTCGGCGCACATTATTGGATTTTGTATTGATTCACTTTGTCTAAAATCGTTGTTTAAAAAAATTAAATAACTAAGCAAATTCACCCAGAGTTATTTATTTGTATGTTTCAAAATTTTCACCCCTTTACACCCAGACCTTATATTATTTCAAGAATATTTTGTATTTCGCTAATTATAACTAAATGTGAACCTACACCGACTCAATTAATGCAGATACGTGAAAATGGCACCTACAAAATATAGTATCAGTACATGCTTTTCATCTGAATTAAACCCTTGTATTGACATTGCGTGAACGCAATGAAAATTGCTTATTTTCTAAATCTTACAAACAAACATGATACTACTATAGATAGGTACAAATTATTTCCAATACTAGTTCAGTTCTAGACCTCATATATCCTCATATAGAGCACCTTTACATAGTAAAGGTAGAAATAGTGTGGCCAATTTTAAACAGCGAAGCCAACTAGGTTGACCCACATATAGCTACATAGACTTTAATGCTACGAGTATTAGGTAAATACCTATCACTGAGATCGAAATACGCCTCTTGAATTTTAATTGCTGTTCGAAAGCATTGACTTAGACACGATATCAATATTATTAGAAATATACCTACTTACACTTTTGAAATAAATTCAAGATATTAGTCTCCCAAAATTATAATATTACAGATTATTATTATAGCGATTCTTAGAAACCTTATTATTAGATTAGCAAAATCAGGCACATGATGAATCATTTCTTTGAAATTGTCAGTAGAGGTACTTAGAAGTACTGTTCAGTATTTCACTAAGTTGCCAACATGCTTGATATTTCGAACAAAACTACAGTAGGCAAGGTAATATCAGAATACAACCTACCGAAGGATTCAAATTCCATATTGGAGTGATTATGCAGTATACCTCAATAGATGTAAATAAGCTTATTTGGTAGTAAATATTTATAGATACTTATCTATAAGCAAACATACAAATGCAGGTGTCTAGTGAAGAATTTCAATATTTATAGTTCAAAATTGCTAAACGTACCTAGTACATATTTTAGTGACATACCTATATGCACATCGATAGTTTTTTGAATTAAGTATCTTTTACATACATTAGTGGATTAACCCTAGGCACATGAGGAGCTAGCCTCAAGCCTCCGATTCTAGGGGCCCTCAACGTTTTGGACTACTTAAACGTTATAACTAAAGTCCTCCGAAAAATTATAGAATAAAAAGTTGACAGAACAAAACCATAGATTCTGTAAAATTAAAGAAAATATTTCACGTTCACTTCACTTTCGATTATATATCGCGACAAAGTTATTCTTTTCTATTCATTTTTGAATGCAATAAGCATATTATTAAGTATCTGGATAATGATTTCCTCTTAGTTTTTACTATTAGAGTATCGTTTGTGAAAATCAACTAAAAAAAATTGCGTTCGCTTTATTCACGATTATATTTCATTAAAAATAATTTAATTTATTCGTTTTCAAATCTATTAAGTACAATAGTTAACAATTAGATCCTACTTTCCTGCTCGCTTTTACTGTGTATAAGATCGTTTCTGTAAAAAAAAGAAAAAGATTTTACTCGCTCCTGATTACTTTGTAAATATTTATTTGATAAAAACTTTTCTATTTCTATTAAGGTAAAAAATAAATAAATAATAAAATATGTATAAAATTCTTCATTAAGACAGTAAATTATTTATCAGTCTAAATCAGTCTAAAAAATCTCAGGTACAACCTGAGATTTTTTATCTCTGCTTATTTTGGTGATTACAAAAATATAATAAAATATTACATAGTATTTTTAGCAGCGATAATTTAGGGGGCCTCCAGATCGGGTAGCGCCTCGAGCTTCTGAAAAGCATGAACCGACATTGATTTATGTTTACTTAACGCATTTTTTATTTACAACTTGAGAAGGTAGTCTGTTAGTACATCTAGACTATAGTATAGTATAATATAGTAAAATATCGGAGATATAGAGGATATCAGCTGATTTGTGTGAATGGAATATGAGTCACCGCGTTAGAAACCTTGCTTGACTTGATTTTTCCGTTTGAAAAGTATATATAGTAGGTTATATTATTTATTTAATTAGTGGATACTTACAAGCATCTACTTAGGGAATTTAAGTTTTGTCATGCATGATCATTTCATATTACATAAAAACATAACTAACAATAAAATTAATTATTAGCAATAACTAAAAGATTATCGACGCCCCATTACGATATTTTTTGTACTATTCTAATATTGTAACAGGATTGCAAATTCTAGAGAATTCTACACATTAAATTATTAAATAATGAATATCGTAGTGCGGTGATTTTTTCAAATGCATGTTTTTTGTGTAATTTACTAAACCTTAGTAAAGCAACAGCGTTTAAATAAATCTATGATCTCAAAAAATTATAATTAATGTTTATTTTTATTGTAACCGAAATTCTACTAAAGAAGTTATAGTACTGGTACAATAAAAAATATTAAAATTTTCAAAAAAAAAAATAATAAATTAAAAATTAAATTATAATCGTTATTTATGATACAAGTGCACTATGATGAAAATAACAATCGAAGCGTGAATTTTTATATGAGCTACATATGAGAATATTGTAATAGAGCCAAATATGTAATTTTCTATGCGCATGTGTATCATATAACGTTTTACAATACATTTGAATGTAAAAGCAGTAAAAAACTGGATAAGATAATTAATTGTTTTTAGATTGTTTAAAAATGACAGTTTTTGAGATGTTGTTGGACAGTAATGGACGCTTTACTAATCATCCCATCCACCCACCGATTACTTCATACATCAATACTTGATTACTTACATCCATAATATATCAATTTGAATTCATGTTTCATGTATGAATATTCATATATGATATTTAAAAAAAAATATTTCAGACACTATGCCCATAATTAATTCAGTTTGCCTTATTGATTTAAAATAAGTAAATTAACAAATAAAAATCGTGCACGGGATTTCATTCTTGAAAATAAGTTATTAAGAGATTGTTAAGTCATGTAGAAACGGAGTTTTAAAATTATTCTTTTGTACTAACTAGGTACTTGGTACTATAAGAACACCGCTATAAAGATGGTAGCTCGTGTCCAAAATAGCTGCAGTTGTATCATATTGTGGCATCCATTATATCATATATTATCGCACTAGTGTGGCAATCAATATTGTCGCATGGCTTTGTAGAATAGTAACTGTGCAATAATATTTTTACCGCCCTAGGGGGTAAGAGTCTAAGTTACAAGTAAAGTTAATAATTAAAATTACTAGTATACAAGCAAATGTATTGTAAATAATTTATTATTACCTTCTATGAATGTATATTTTCAGTGAATGGTTTGCTATCATTTTAACACAATATATCTGTATCAGAATCGAAAAATTGCAGGTTTCTGTTCACCATATATTGGATCAGACCTAGCGTCTGTCTACGTAAAAAAAAAATTGTATTTAAAAAATGTTGTTGATTTTTTAAATCATATTAAAGTTAAGCATGGTTACAGCATGGAGTGAAACACCACTATAAGCACGGCACTCAGCGCTCGCAGAGCCTTAACCGTGGACACTCGCTCTCGCGCTCCGATGGCACCTGGTGACATCACGGGACCACGGGTATTTATAAAAATTATTGATCAACCCATTTCCGCCCCACTACTGAGTACGGGTCTCCTCCGTTCACACACCTTTGAGAACATGGAGAACTCTCAGACATGCAGGTATCCTCACGATGTTTTCCTTCACCGTTAAAGCAAGTGACATTTAATTGCTTAAAACGCACATAACTGAAAAGCTAGTGGTGCGTGCCCGGGATCGAACCCCCGACCTCCGATTAGGAGGCGGACGTTCTAACCAATAGGCTACTATCACAGCTTATAAAAATTATATTATTATTTATTTTATTCATGCGAAAGTGTGTCTGTCTATCTGCTAGCTTTTCACTGCCAATCTGCCCAGTCCCCATCGTCAAAATTGGTTCAATTTTGACGATTGGGACTTTTGGTCCCAGATAATCAATGTATTCCCATGACAATGCATCAAGAAGGATGTGTATGAATACCAGCTAAAGGATTACTTAATTTCCCCCTGGGCTCCACACTCTCAAAGGCCTTAATCCCCGTTGCCCCCTAAGGCCTCTACTCCTACTCGGGTATTTTTGCACTCCGAGAAGTGGCACGCGAAGACAGTGTGATTTTCTTCGTACCCCATGAACAACCTTGAAACTTACTTTCTTTGCGAACTAAATACTCGTAACTAGTTTTCTTCGCAAACTTTTTCAAATTTTTTAAGGTTACGAAGGATGCCAACGGGACCCTATTACTAAGACTCCGCTGTCCATCCGCCTGCCCGTCCGTCTCTGTTAGCGGGCTTGTATCTCGTGAACCGTAATAGGTAGAGAGTTGAATTTTTCACAGAATGTGTATTTCTGTTGTCGCTATAATAACAAAATAGTTAGAATTTCGAAATGATGGCAGTGAAAATTAGAAAAAAATAAGAAGTGTGTTCTAAAAAAAATAAGAAATTTCTTGTACGAAGATACGGAGCCCTTCGTGTGCAAGCCCAATTCACACTTGACCGATTTTTAATGAAGTCGTTTTCAAGTATGTGTATGTATGCAGGCAGCGTAGTAACGTGCGCCGAGTGCGGCCAGCGCACGATGGGCAACAAGCTGTCATCCTGTTCGTGCGCGCCCATTCTCCGCAAGGCGTACCGCTACGAAGATAGCCCGTGGCAGAACTCCCGCCGACGTGATGGCCATCTATTGAGGTATCAGTTCACTGCTAATCCTTTTCTATTCAATAGTCATGTCTAATTGTCACAAAATACATAAAACGCGTTTCGTAAGATTTTTTATTATTATGGCGAAATATATCACTGAGCTCCTAAATTCCATTTTAATTTTGTTTTATTTCCAAAATGGCGCATTCACACCTCAGTTTAATTTTAGTATTTATCATTCTTTCAAGTATCGCTAAGGAAGACAATTTATATCTGTTTAATTATTTAAATTCTACTTAGTAAAATGTCAACAATATAATATCATCGTCATCATGATCATCATCGCCAGCCCAGTACTGACACGGGTCTCCTCTCAGAATGGCCATAGTCTGCCGCGCTGAAACCCACTTTTTAGAAAACTTATAACTGCTCAGTATTTTCAACAATAAATTTATTCTAATAAATAATGATAGATACTATTTGTATTAATAGACGATAGACGAAAATAGCATTTAGTAGGTGCGGGTAAGAGCATTTCGTAGCATATCGTAGCATGTCGTAGCAGTCCACCTCTCCCTGCTACAACTCTTTTCGCGCATGATGTTCTTTCATTGTGTATTATATTATATCTACCAGTATGCAGCTCACTAACGTTGATAGAATTCGAGCGTTGAAACAAAATATCGTCATTGAGCCTAATGATACTTGATTTAAAGTTACCTTCTAGTTCAATACTTTTAATTTCACTCCGTTTCCGCTTGGAGTGCTGGTTGTAGAAATATGGACAAACTCGAGCGTTAAAACAAGACATCGAAGATTCATTTTACTGAAGTGTTTCGATGCTCGAATACTATCAACGAAAATATTATATATATTCGAGCATCGAAAATGGTGAGATGTAAAATATCATACTAACGCTCCGGCTACTCGCTCCGTCTTGCCTACGCAGTTAAAATTGCACAGGCAAAACCGAGAACTGCGCAGTCCAATCTTTAGCCGGTTTTTTAACTGCGTGGGATTCCATCTTGCCGTCCACGCGCACGCACTTAACTGCGCAAACTGGCTTGTCCAGGTAAGCTCTCAGGTAAGACGGAGCGTGTAGCCGGAGCTTTAGATTTCAGTTCTAAATTGTTATTTTAGGTCACTATCGTCTATAATCAGGTTTACTCTCTTTAAAACATCATTTAGGGAAAGGAAGTTCTTCGTATAATTAACTTCAAGATTTCGTGCCATATTTTTTGTAAATATGTTTACCTTAACATAATATAAAACGAGAAGTTTGCAAAATTTAAATTAGGTTTTTTAAATTTATTTTTATAATCCATAATTGGTTAAAAAATGTGCATTAATTTTACCAAAGTATGTGTAATTCGAGTTTTATAGCAGTTTTGTTTTGATCCGTTGCAAACTACTCGTTCTTCGAATACTTGGTTTTATTTCAAGTTGAATATTATTTCTAGTAGGATACTCATTTGTATGATGACGTTTTGTACATTGCTACTTTGGTTACACCATTTCTGCTATGCATGTTCTCTACTAAATTATGTATAGAATTTCCCATGTGGCTTGCACGCAATCCCTGAAGAGACAACTGGGTCATACGCGATACAAAATAATGATTGAATAATGAAGTGAATGTCCTGCAACTTTAGCGATTTGCGCAATGATATCACACATTTTTAAGGAACTCAATTTTTAAGTAGATTACAATGAATCTAGAGTCCTTTATACTAGGAATAAACTTCAATTTATTTAGGTATTTGATTCGCATAAATGTAGAGTTTGACTTATTATGACCAATCCAATCCCCCTATTGGCCCACAACTGAGCACGGATCCTCTTAGGAATGGGAAGGGCTTAGGCCATGTCCGCCACGTTGGTCAAATGCGTATTGGCAAACTTCACGCATCTTTGAGAATTTTATGGAGAACTCTCAGGCGTGCAGGTTATTTCACGATTTTATACTTCACCGTTAAAGCAAGTGATATTTAATAGCTTAGAACGCACGGAACTTCAAAAAGTTAGAGGTGCATGCTGGGATCGAAACCTCAATCTCCCCAATTGAAGATCAACGTCTTAACCACTAGGCTATGTGGTAAATTATTTTTTGAAAAAGTTTACTGAAAATCAAATTAATTATATTCTATTCTATCATCGTTCTATAACATAATGTGGTATTGGATTACAAAAAATAATTTCTTAATATGATTTATTCAAAACAATCATCTGCTTGGGAACAATGCAGGTCTTTAATATATAGTCAGTCGTGTATCTTCCAGGCTCTGGGCCGAGGTGTTCCACGTGTCAGCCAGTGGCGCCGGCACCGTGAAATGGCAGCAGGTGTCCGAGGACCTGGTCCCAGTGAACATCACTTGCATACAGGACTCGCCGGAGTGCGTGTTTCACATCACCGCCTACAACTCGCAAGTCGACAAGATACTGGACGTTAGACTATTGCAGCCTGGTACGTTTTATAACAGCACTAGATGATGCCCGCGACTTCGTCCACGTAGATATAAGTTTTTAAAAACCCCGCGGGAAATCTTTGTCTATCCGGGATAAAAAGTAACTTATGTGTTAACACAGAGCTTAAGTTATCTCGATTTCGAATTTCAGCCAAACCAGTTCATTTATTGTGGCGTGAAGGAGTAACAAACGTACGAACTTTCACATCCACACTAATAATACCATAAATGTAAAAGTGTGTCTGTCTATCTGTTTGTTGCTAGTTTATGGCCCATCCGTTTAACCAATTTTGATGAAATTTAGTACAGAGCCAGCTTATATCTCGGGGAAGGATATAGGGTTTCGGAAATCAAAGATCTCCCACGGGCTTAAAAATCCATCCGTTTAATCTATTTAGACGAAAGGTAGAGAAAAAGTTTGCATCCCGGAGATGGACATAGGACATATTATTATCCCGAAAAATTAAAGGATTCCCACGGGATTTTCAAAATCTAAATCCACGCGGAGAAATATGGGCATCATCTAGTAATCAATTTTTTATTATTATTGACACTTATTTATATAATACTATAAATGACTTTTTAAATGCATTTTACCTATAGCATTAGTTACAAGCATTTGTTTGCAAACATTGTACGATGAAAAACATGGCATTGCTTTAATACCTGCAACATCAATCAAAGCATTTTTTTCCTGGCAATATAGTAGTAAATTTTACGAGCTTTGAAAGTAGCAATGGCCGCCGCCTCTCTAACCCAGTTTTAAATTTACACTAGATGGTGCACGGATAATTGACCGAAATTCGCATATACGGGAAACAGAATATTGAAGCATTTTTTAAATGGTACAATGAATATCAAAGCGCGCCAGCTAGGCGATAGTCATGAAAAGGTGCCTTATTATTTTTTAATGAGCATAGTTATTTCATAGATTACGAATAAGTACCTACAGCCAAATAGGGCAGTCTTTATTATGTTGTATTTACTATGCTGACTTAGTCAATTGGGGCATGTACTTACAGGCATAGCCTAACGCGGGCTTTCGCTCATAGGTTTTCTATATGTACCTATTATGGACTCTGGAGCTGATGACGTGTGGGCTTGATTCTTAAGAATCACGATGCAATTCTCAGCTTTTCTGGAGTAAAAGTAGCCTATGCCGCTCTTCAGGCCTTTAAGTATACTAGTAGTATTACTAGTATTTTATCATTTACATAATCTTCTATTGTGTATAATATGCTTTTTCCAGGAACATACTTTTAATAGATTTTTTAAACTTGTGTAAAGGCTAGTCCCAAATAGATTGCGGTATTCAGTTATAAAACGTTATACTCATTCCCACAATCGACTTTCGTACTTTCCTGAGGCGGACCGTAGGAGTCGGAAGCTTAATACGGTTTCTAGTTTTCATATTATGTACCTAATTATATCACCATTTTTTTTGTAACTATTGTTACATTTATTGTTTATTTAAGAATGATTTTATCGTCAAGCGCAAGCCTATCACACAGTTAAATAAAAGTAAAGAATAAACTTTCTGCTTGATGTTCTTTTCAGGTACTCGCATTGGACAAGCTTCTGAATGCTTCGTCTACTGGAAAGATCCAATGACTAATGACACCTGGGGGCTCAACTTTACCTCGCCTATAGACGCCAAGCAATTCCGAGAATGCTGCGTAAGTTGCTTTATATTATAGTTTCATCATTTTTCATATACATCAAACCAAACGCTAGGATGTTAAAGACTGCAAAATTTTGCTTTTGAAATACTTAAAAATAAAAAACAATATCAATACTGAGGAGAAATGCGGTACACTTAGTTACACTAGAAATGCTGGTGTCGCAATTTTTCAAAGTCAAGTACGCATGTAATCATAATAAGATACTATATTACTCATGAGATAGCATTATCATAACTCTCTACCGATATCCACATATCATTAATATCCAGCTAAACCAGAATAATAAGGAGGAAATAAATACTTGAAGGGAAAATAGAAAATTCATAATAACCATTACCAAGATGCTGCCATTTTATGATTTTAGTCACCATCATTCAAATTCTCACGTAAGGCATCCTCGAGCTACAGCTTGAAGTTGGAACCGCCGGGCAGCAAGCAGAAATTCAAGACCAAAAGGAAACCAGTCTCCACGCCGGCCAGTCCTAATCGATCAAGGTATTCTGTAACATATTTCGATATTAACTTTAAAAAAAATCAAAGTTCAAATCATTTATTCAAATTGGGTGCCATTGTACACTTTTTGATTGTTAAATTAAGGAATTTGTACGATAATAACGTGTGATAATTATTATTAACTAGAGGATGCCCGCGACTTCGTCCGCGTGGATTTAGATTTTTATAGATCCCGTGGGAACTGTTTGATTTTCCGGGATAAAAAGTTGCGTATTACAGGGACGCAAGCTCATATAAGCTAACCCTGTACCAAATTTCGTCAGAATTGGTTACACTATTGGGCCGTGAAAAGGTAGCAGACAGACAGACAGACAGACAGACAGATAGACAGACAGACTCACTTTCGCTTTTATAATATTAGTGTGGAAGTATGGATTACGTAAACGTAAAAGTAAAGCTTCCGAACGGTGCCAAAGATAATCAAATCCGCTCAGTGAAGATTTCATGAAGATTATCGCAGATGGAGGACATTTTTGACATTATGGCTAAATAACTAACTGTAATCTCTAAACTAAATTTCACGCAAGGAGCATTATGAAAGAGTTAGCATTACAATTAGACCTTGGCATATTTGTTTAGAGATTGGGTACAACAGAATCAGTCACATTATCGATACAATATACTTAATAAGTAAAGGCGGCCTTTTTAGTATCTAGAATAAAAATAAATTAAATTCAAATATATTATATTTTAAGATAGAAAAACTTATGATTGATTTTTAATACAGCCTAACATATGGTCGTGAACCTCAGTGCACCTGCATGACACAAGAACAATATGCCAGATTAAGAGCTCAAGATCCACGATATCGTAAGTATTAACAACTTATTTAAACTAGTTAGTTTAAATTTAAGTAGCTCTATACCGATAAATAAAACCATACTTCATACACTTTGACTTTGGTTTAATATACAGAGAACACTGGAATTCATAGCCAGGGTAGGAGCTCGTTTAGGGGGCCATTATGACTACATAATATACCCTTAATGCATTGCATAGGTAAGGGTTGAAAATGACACTTTTTGTCGGAAATTAAAGAAACCCCCTATCTTGGCTATGAATTCCAGTGTTAGACCTTCCAATGTTAGTAGGTAGGTACAATCAAATTCGAGTTACGTTATTTAACATTATGCATTGGCAGCAAGTGCTTATTTCTCACAGATCTGCGAATTTCTAAAAAAAGCATTTAAGAAACTCGCCAGAATGGAAAATTTATTGATTAGATACGTTAGATACATTCAAGAAAGAAATTGCATTCCTACGATTGTATAAGGTACCTACGTAGTTTATTGTCGACATTATGATCTCCTGATTTCCGGAGAGATCGTTTAGATTAATTAAGCCTCTTCAAAATAATTCCCGGACAGCTAGTTTTTGATCTAGACCTTGATTCACTGTTCCACACAAAATATCAAAAGCGAGCGGGCATCAGCTAGATATCTACTTATAAGGTGAGATATAAACGTCTATAAGTAGGCGATAGAGTTTGACTACCGAGGAACATGTATGTTATTTTTGAACTAGGCTCCTCCACTCTGCCGCGTACAACTACACGTGCCATTGAAACAGATGCGGGCGCTGCCGGCGGCACGACTGGACGATCGGACAAAGTTGCAGCCGCTACCTCCTCTACATCACTCTACGACAACGTCACTGGCTCGCAGCCGACGAACCAAGCGCCGCCAAAACGTAAGATATCTTTTTGTACTAGGCTTCTCCACTCTGTCGGGAACAACTACACGTGCCATTGAAACAGATGCGGGGCTGCCAGTGGCACGACCGGACAATCGGACAAAGTTGCGGCCGCTGCCCATACGTCACTCTACGACAACGTCACTGGCTCGCAGCCTACGAACCAAGCGCCGCCAAAACGTAAGATATCTTTTTGTACAAGGCTTCTCTACTCTGCCGTGTACAACCACACGTGCCATTAAAACAGATGTGGGCGCTACCAGCGGCACGACCGGACAATCGGACAAAGTTGCGGCCGCTGTCCATACGTCACTCTACGACAACGTCACTGGCTCGCAGCCTACGAACCAAGCGACGCCAAAACGTAAGATATCTTTTTGTACAAGGCTTCTCTACTCTGCCGTGTACAACCACACGTGCCATTAAAACAGATGTGGGCGCTACCAGCGGCACGACCGGACAATCGGACAAAGTTGCGGCCGCTGTCCATACGTCACTCTACGACAACGTCACTGGCTCGCAGCCGACGAACCAAGCGCCGCCAAAACGTAAGATATCTTTTTGTACAAGGCTTCTCTACTCTGCCGTGTACAACCACACGTGCCATTAAAACAGATGTGGGCGCTACCAGCGGCACGACCGGACAATCGGACAAAGTTGCGGCCGCTGTCCATACGTCACTCTACGACAACGTCACTGGCTCGCAGCCGACGAACCAAGCGCCGCCAAAACGTAAGATATCTTTTTGTACAAGGCTTCTCTACTCTGCCGTGTACAACCACACGTGCCATTAAAACAGATGTGGGCGCTACCAGCGGCACGACCGGACAATCGGACAAAGTTGCGGCCGCTGTCCATACGTCACTCTACGACAACGTCACTGGCTCGCAGCCGACGAACAAAGCGCCGCCAAAACGTAAGATATCTTTTTGTACTAGGCTTCTCCACTCTCCCAAAAAGCTACTCAAAAAAATGTTCTGACGAGCTTGATGCCAGGATTAACTAACACAAAAAGTAATATTAGTCATTTAATATGGCTAATATTCTTTAAAAAAAAAAAAAAATTAATAGAGTCTTTGAGTTACGCCTATAGTCCTTATTTCTCGTTGATAGGTTGATAGCTCGTTGCTACCTCAGGAAAAAGCGGCCAAGTGCGACTCAGACTCGCGCACTGAGGGTTCCGCACTTGGGTATTTTTCTAACATTTCGCACAATAAATCAAAAAAAAAAAACTTTTAAAAAAAAATTGTTAAAACATATATCGCGAACTCACGATATTAAGAACTTGTGACTTGATAACCTCACGAGCTCATGACATCACGCTCTCTTTGTAACACCCTAAAGATTACCCTAGCTAGTTCACCTAAATCTAAGGTAAAATATATATCTAAGATTTCATTACAGTGTGCGCACTGCAGTTTCTTCGTTTTACAGCATGATTCTAAAGTCATGTCACATAAAGTAAAATAGTGATGCGTGGAAGGCCATAGTACGACTTCAAAAAGATGTCAGAAACCACAATTAAACCTAATGAATATCTTTTTTTCAGCGGCAGCACGTCAAACGGAGACGCAACCACCTTCACGTCCTCCAAAGTCACAAGAGACTTCGACTATGACTACAAATACCTCGACAGCTCCAAAAACCGTTACTGCCTCAGTGGGAACACATGGCACAAATGTAAGTTACACACGGCTCTCGAAAGCTCTTCTAATGACTACTCATAACGTATATATCATATTAGATATTATATTAGATAGAGGCTGTCCTATTCTAGGAGTATAAATAGGCTTTCTGAATATGTGAATATTTGACTAGTTAGTGCTTGACTGCGATCACAATTAATGGTGGTATAAGAAGTTTGTGAATGCGGTGATAGCCTAGTGGTTAAGATCGTTAGATACGATTTTTCCTGGATTTGAAATTTCTTAGATTTAGGTCAGATGTAGTGCGTAAAGAGCTTAAAATTATTGATTACATGTAGTATTATGACTATCTATACTAGATGATGCCCGTGACTTCGTCCACGTGGATTTAGGTTTTTTCAAAAATCCCGTGGGAACTCTTTGATTTTCCGGGACAAAAATTACTTAGCCTATATCAATTACGAGAGAACTCTATGATTTTCCGGGATAATAAGTAGCCTAGATGTCTGTCCCCGGGATATAAGTTAACTCTGTCATCAAAATCGGTTAAATTGTTGAGCCGTGAAAAGCTAGCAGACAGACCGACAGAAACACTTTCGCATTTATAATAAGTATTAAGTATGGATATGGATAGATATGCCTACCTACTAATAATTCATGTTTCAGATAAACGAAGAATCACAAACCACCACTGGCCAAAGCAGCCAGCACGGACAAGACCTTAAGTCGGAAGGTGTCCAGGCCGGCGGTACTCTCACTACCTCTAAGTCCTCTGCCACTTCCACAAGATCCAAGGAGCATTTACAGCATATGCCTAAGAGCGTTGATTACGGGGACGGGAATGAATCTGTGAGTATATATTTTTAAGCAAACTTATCCCGTTTGAATGAAACTGAAATGAAAGTATTTTTGTCAGGTTGTAGGTTTCGGCCGTAGCTAGTAGCACCCTACCAGTAAAGACAAGCGATTTAGTGTTCCGATACGATGCCGTATAGAAACAAAGGAGTGTGGGTTTAATTAAAACTGCTATACCCCGTCCAGGTTAGCTCGCTTCCATCTTAGACTGCATCATCATTTACCACCAGGCGAGATTGCAGTCAAGGGCTAACTTAACTTAAAAAAATGATAGACGACATCAACTGAGTCACTGGGTCCAGGCCGAGTAAGACCGCGGCATGTGGAAGTCCTTTCAAGATACCAATGTTCAGGCAATGAACATCTATTAGGTTGACGACGATTATATTATTTCGCATAGTTTAGTTTGGCACTATAGTGTTTGACAATTATTGTATTTATCGGTTGCTTATAATTGCCAAACTACATTTGATTTTTTAGCGCTTGAGCTGTGAAAAATAGAACACTTTCGAAATCACAATACATTGGCAGTTACTATTAAAAATTTATTACACCCCCGACAAGTGAAGGTTACACTAACTAGCTGATAACTTTCAAACGGCTGAACTGATTTTCTTGAATTATAGCTAAGAATACTCTCGATCAAGCCACCTTTCAGACAAAAAAACTAAATTAAAATCGGTTCATTAGTTTAGGAGCTACGATGCCACAGACAGATACACAGATACACACGTCAAACTTATAATACCCCTCTTTTTGGGTTGGGGGTTAAAAAGTATGGCATTTTCATTTACCATGGCTTTAAGGGAAAGGAGAATGGGTTAAACCTAGAAAAATGCATCTTGATATATCTGATTTGATACTCTTTGTGAATAAAACAACTGACAACGCGTTTGGTTTATGAACACATTTATATATCGCTGTTGGAGAACTTGTGGAACACGATTTTAGTATGAAATAACTTTTCTGAGTTATAAAATTGAGTTCAATTGATAACTTTGTTGACCTCTGTTTTAGAATGACAATATTTGAAACGTTATTTTCTATTCTAATTATTCGCTCTATTCTAATTATATTATTAGTAGTTCTTGCCACAATATCAGATGACGTAGACAACCTGGGATTTAAAAAAATATGAATTCACCCGAATCTACCATAGACTGCTGGCTTGTCTTATTTGCCATACGCACTTGGGCACCTCACCCATATTTTTCTATCAGTTCTAGAGTCATAGCACGTGTAGTATGTATGTATGTACGTATATACTTTATTGCAACACAAAACACAAATGACAGATTTGTGGTGTGGGTGGATTAATGCAAACGTGTTTTTGCTACTTCATTAAGTTTGATTGGGTTTAATATAATTTTGTTTCAGTCCCGCGAGCAAGACAGGCACACGATGCACAATCACAATGTTATCAATAACAATACTTCTGGCTCTCGCCGTACGAAGTCCAAGAGTACAGAAGATATGAATATGGGTAAGAGATTGAAATAAGAAAAATAATATGAAGTCCTTTTACTAAATAAAATAATATAGTGGTCAGTGGGGACTGCCAATGGAAGTGAAAAATTACAACTATGAAAAAATTAGATCTTAGGACCTCCTAAGGTACTCCGACTATATCGAAATCATACTTCACATTTTCATTAAAAACACCTCAATAGGTTGCGTTTAGGAACTCAAATATAATAAAATTAACATGACGGTGACGCGACCTTAAAATTTTTACCCATCCATAACTGCCCAACGCGCCTAAAGAAGTTTTCTCTTCAATAAATAAATGAAGAATCGATTTTTCGGGATAAAAAGTATCCTATGCTCGTCTCCATGCGATGATGCAAGTGTATCTTTGTATCAAACGTCCACATCGCTTGAACGGATGGGCCTTTAAAAATCGGTTATATTAACTTATGGATTATGTTGCAATTCCCATAGAACGTAACTTCTTTTGAACGTAAAACAATGTCATATTGTGACACTAGCTCAATAGCCTCATTCTTTTTGGCACCATTCCACGTGGGCATGATTTGTATAGTAATTAGATAAGGCTAGGCTTTAAGTTTTATAGTAATGTTTTCAATAAATACAAAAGTCATACACTAGCTTAAAATTAATACTAACATGTTTTTAATTAGATTCAAGCACTCTGAAGCGAATGTTGAAGCCAATGCCGTCGATGGAGAGCCCAGTGACGTCACCAGAGATGGGTCGTCGTCGATACGGCGGTGCTGGGCCGTGTCCGCCGACATGCGGGTCGCACGGCCACCGCCATCAACAGCACATGCACCACGGACACTACGCTCATGTAGTGAACAACAACACCCGACAGGGCTCGCAGAGATACTCTTCGACTAAGTGAGTGCTTCAAATTGAAACCTTTGTTTGCTAAAAACAGGTAGAGTTTACTACAGGAGAGTTAGATTTAATAGGTTCACTAAACTCTCTTGCCGTGGCTCAAGCTGTCGTTCCTCATAGCGCTAAAGTTGGCCACCGAGGGATTTTTAATTATTTTTCTGTCAACATAAATGTTGTGTAAATGTGTCGTAAAATATATGGACGGGCGGCAATATCTCAAAATTAGTCACCATACCGATATAGCTAATGCGCAACTCTCCTAGTACTCAATAGCAACGACGGGAAGAAATAAAAAGACCTTGTTTTCAATTCATAATACTCAGTAGAAATTACATTTCTATGTAAATAGACAATGTATGACGACTTAACTCATGTTTTCTGCATAAACTTCTGTGCAGCCGCGGCGTGGGTGTCGGTGCGGCGCCGAGCGGCTATCCGGGACGTGGGCTCTACCTGGAGCTGGGCGGTGGAGAACGAGACCTGTCCCCGCCCTCCGACAACGTGATGTTTGACAATCAGTGCTACGCCACAACGCCTTCGTCATCCAACGGAAACTCAGACCAGGAGCCGTGCCAACGCCGTGACCGAGATCCGCGTCAACATCACCATGGAGTAAGTTGTCGGAGCCTCAAAAAATCAATCGATCCGTATTTGATATTATAAATGCAAAAGTGTATCTGTAAGTCTGTCTGTTTCTTGCTTTTCACGATCCATTGGTCCGTATAACTGAAATAGTAAAGTGAAATTTAGTACAGAGATGCCATGCATTCCGAGAAGAGACATAAGCTCTAGGTCAAAAAATCAGAAAATCCGAGGATGTTCAAAAAACCTTAATTCATAAATTATCCAAGTGACTGGGTAGACGCCGGAGAATCTGACTAAGGGCCTGTTTCACCATCTCCGGATAAACTTTATCTAACGAATAAAGACGTTATGACAGTTTTTGTATTGCGAATAATATGTCAACATGGCAAATCTATCCGTCAGATAAAGTTTATCTGGAGGTTCTGAACAGACCCTAAAACTACTAAGAATTTTGTGGTAACACGTCGTCTGGTGCCGGCACGAAGCTATAACATTTTCTTATTAGTAAGTAAATAGAATTATTAAGTAGATGGTTATTACATGGTTATTTTTTTCCAACCAGCAAAAGCCCTGTCTATCGCGTCAGGCTTCTCAGTCCAGTGCAACGCCAGCCCCCGGGTCGCCCACATCACGGTTACTACTTGAATACGAGATGCACCTTCGCAACACGCTGGCTAAGGGTATGGATGCAGAGAGCTATAGTCTACACACGTTTGAGGCTCTGTTGAGTCAGAGTATGGAGGATTTGGGTAAGAAAAAAACCTTAATTTAAATTAGAATATTTTATTTACTTTTTACAAGTATTAAATAACTCATTTAAAAAGTAAGAATTTTAAATAAAAATGCATTAATGCAATGTTATTTTTTGCTTACCTAAATTTATAGACTCACTGGATGTATTTAATGCCTCTTGTGATGTCCTTAAATAGTTAGAATTAGGTATATTACTTAAAACATTTTTAATACAACCATAGTCTAGAACGATAAATGATCTTTGATTAAAAAAAATCATAATGAATGTATTAAGTTCAAAATAATCTGCAATGAATAAGCATTAACGACTGAATAAATCCCATTAAATAGTGCTTTTATTAAATATTGTCAATATTGTTTTGATTCTTACTACTTTTTCTTATTTGTAGGAGAATTTACGGCTTTGGTGAGACTTAACTCCATTTAAATTCATTTATGTGAAATATAGTTATTTTTGTACTATTTTGTACTGATGCTTACTGTACTTTATCTCTCAGAATACAACGACAACATGCCGCCGTCGAATCAGCGAAGTCCTTATCCACCTCGTAGAAGTAAGTGGTCAAAACTGAACTGAAATCGTTGTTAATAATCATAATCATAATCATATTTATTTTGCAAAATTGTGGGTAAATAACAGATAGTAGTACAATAATTATTAAAGCCGAACACATCCTACTGCCGCAGACAGTGTGCACAAAAAAATATAATGCAATCAGTGGTCAATCAATCAATCAATCAGCCTATTTGCGTCCACAGCTGGACATAGGCCTTCCCGAAGCGCGCCACCACACACGATCCTCCGGCTTCTTCATCCACCCACTTCCCACTACCCTTTTAAGGATATGCTCTATTCTATATAGATTCTACTAAAGAATTTTAGTAGAATCGACTTTCTGAACACGAGTTCCTTTGCTAGTCTTGACACAAGTTGTCTTTGACAGCCGACAGGGGCAGTGGTTGGCACTGTGGTCTTACCAGTGGAAGGTGCCGGGTTTGATTTCCGGCAGGGGAAAATTGAAATTTTATAATTTCTAAATTTCCTCCAGTCTGGTCTGGTGGGGGCTACGGCCGTGTCTAGTTACCACTTTGCCGGCAAAGCCGTAAACCAAAGTGGGTGTGAGTTTAATAAAAATAACCATACCCCTTCCAGGTTAGCCCAGGTGAGATAGCAGTCAAGGGCTGACTTGTACTCGAATTAAAATTAATGTCTTATTTGAAATAAATACATTTTATTTCAGAATCAACATTTTTTATTGAATCATTTAGTCTGGTTGTGAAAAAGTATATCAATTGATTGCGATTGCTAATTAGCAACGTTGACCTAAGTCGGAACTGGATGGGTGTCCGACTTCAAAAGTTCGAATTTGGCCTTTAACTCGTAGGTATGTGCTTAGAGAGCACGTCAAGCTGTCTGCGTCGATTCCAACTAACATCTGTTAATAGCTGTAAAACCTATGAATGGAAATCTCGCTTTCATACCTATCTAACCACCTAGACTCACAACCTTTTTTGAAAAGGAGCCCCAACATTGAATAAAGGAATAGCACTTTTCTCGCCTCTGGGCAAAGAAGTGATCAAACGTCTTCTTATAGGACCAGCTTCGCAATGTTCCGGTGGAGGAAGCCGCTCTTCAACATTGCCTTTACCACATCGCCTAGGAGTAGAACGGCAGCACAGTGCTCGTTCCGATCGAGACGGTTACTACAGGTAATTTTTTTTCTCCGTAAGGCTTCATTCACACGAGAGCTTTTTTAACGTCCGCTAAAAAAGCGTTTCAAATAGAACAAATGCATTCCCAAGTATCAGTTCACACGTCAACGCTTTTTTAACGCGCACTTTGTATCTTCAGCGCGCAACGCCGGGTTTTGACGCAACGCTTTTTTAACGCTCGTGCGAATTAGGGCTAAAATTGTCTCAATTTTAAGAAAGAAGGAAAGCATTTGTTCAAAAATCGCGCCACACATAACCAGCTTTACCTAAAGATAGGTTATACTGTTGCCTCTATAATTTGGGTATTTAAGCTAAGGCCCCAAGCAGAAGATGTGCCGGAATAAACAATGTCATTACCTGTGTGGCAAGGCAAAAAGGTTCAAGCAAAGTGCAGCGAGGAAAGCAGCAGGTTTGGAAGGACCTTCTAGTTTACACCACAATGTTTTTTATTTCATTACAACTTGGCCTTTGGCTGCGATTGCACCTGATGGTAAGTGTTGATGCAGTCTAAGATGGTAACGGACTAACTTGAAAGTGGTGTGGCAGTCTTTGTTACACCCTTACTCCTTATCGGTTTCTACACGGCATCGACCCAGAACAGTGATGAGTGTTACATCACCCATTCAATCGTTTGGCGGCACGGCTTTGTTTTCACTTTAGCTCGCAGAATAGTGACAAACGCCTTTTACTATTTGGTACATAATTTAGGTGTAGAAAAGCAGCATAGTGGTTTTTTTTTGTTCTGTTCAGAACGGTTACTATTTACGAATGCTGTCAGTTCTGTTTATTTCCCATATGATCATTTTTGGCCTTCCAGTTTTCCCCTCAAGTATTAATATAATAGCGACAGTGAATAAATCAATAAATTCTAAATTGTCTCTGGTCGAGTCTCGTGGGAGGATTATTGGCCTTACCATCCTACCGGCAAAGCCGTGCCGCCGAACGATTTAGCGTTCCGTCACGATGCCGCGTAGAAACCGATTAAGAGGGGTCTCTCTGTCACTCGCTCCATACAAACGTAGTTCGTCTCTCATTGGAATACTAACCAATCATACTCAATGGAATTTTGTAGAAACGTTCCGGGAACTAATATCTATGCCTGTGGTTTTCCAGATTACCGTTAAAATATTCGGTTTCAAAGTTACGCGGTCTTAAAAATTTACATACAAACCTTTGAGCCCCTATAATTTTAAAACTACATATTTTTAGAAAAATTTAAAACACCACAGGCACAGATATCAGTTTCTGAAATATGTCTGTAAAATTTTATGAACTTTGGTTGTTTAGTAGGTATTCAAATGAAATTGGGGCTACGATTGTGTGGAGTAAGTGACGGAGAGAGCCCTGTTAAGGATATGGGTTTAATAAAACAGCTGTCATACTCCTTTTAAGATAGCCCCCCTGTATCATCAGTCATCACTTACCACTAGGTGAGAACGCAGTTATTGGCGTTAGCCATTGTATAGTTAATTCCAGTACAAGTTCTTCTTCTTTGTCGTTACACTCTTGGCAGAGTGGTCGTGGTCATCATGAAGTGACGTTTTGGGGGGCAGATGTTACACGCCTCACGAGCATTCGCCACTTCTCCCTGCTGGTCGACATTCTGGTACATTCGTGCACGGCACCGCCCACAGCGGACTTAATTTGGTCGGTCCATCGCGTAGGCGACCTTCCTCGCCCTCTGGTGCCCTCCACCTTGCCCTGCACGACAAGACGCTCAATAGAGTCACTCTCACGCCGGGAGACATGTCCGAAGAACTTTAGTATGCGACCCTGTACTAACGCCGAAAGACGTTGTTTAGTACAAGTTATTGTATTGGAATTAAAAACCCTGAGCAGTAGGTATGACTATTGCGGATAATTTTTATTTAGAAAGAAAGAAAAATAAAATGCATTTATTCGACAGTAGTGTTACATCTATACAAGCCACTTAGGTATATTAATATTGCAATTGTACCTACCTAATAATGTTATGAACCAAAACTTTACTAAAAATAAAAAGAACCTGTAAAGTAGGTATTTATTATTGAAAAAATTAACCCATTACTGAAATATTTGTTATAGAGCTCTAGATAATAGGTAAGTTAGACATAATAACTCACAATATTTGGAAAGACACGGGCTCGTAAGATACGGGAGCAGGATTTAAGAGGTAGCTTGCATCCGTGTAATTGACATAGTCAACTTTTATCCCGGAAAACCGAACAGTTCTCACGGGATCTTTAAAATCACGCGCACGAAGTTGCGGGTAGCTCTAGTTTACTATACAGTAATCTCATGAAATATTTAATCCGGGTAGGTATCGTGGTATCGACTATAATTATTATATTATGTGGAAAACGCAACATATTGTGATAATCCCATTTGTTCCTAACCCGAGTCGTATAATAATATAATAATGCTATCAACCCATACCTAAACTAGCGGCACGCTATGATGGCCGGTTTGACGTTTGTCCGCTCATGAAGTTCCGTATTAATTGATAACGACTTTGAAGGAAATAATTGTATTACTTTCTTGACGATAGAGATGTGCAGAGATTCATAAATTTTATCGAATGTAGTTTTAGGTTTAGGACTCAAAATTTATTTATTAAATTGATTTCTTAAATGTATACAAGTGTAGAAAAATCAGTTTGCACCATTTAAGGGGTGAATGTACTTGTGAATATGAACAATTTTCACTATGTGGACAAACCTCTGAAATCGCAAAAAAATATCAATAAATTTTTAAAAATGGAATCTAATACGATCGTCACATAGGATCGCTGGCTAGCACAACTACTACCTCCGGCAAACTCGCGTCAATGCTCAATGCAAAACAAAGCAGTTTCGAATTGACGTTGCTTCGAAAAGTATAAACTGTCAGTGCAATGCGATTGTGATATAGTTTTGACCTGGCTTTGGATTTCAAATATTGATACTGCATTACTGTTGACCCTTGCTCGTTAATTTGGACTCTGTTCAAGCCCTTTGTTGTGGATTTCGTCGATATGACCGAACGTACGCAGAGAACTGTTCTAAATAGTCAGACACGTGAGTTCGTAATACGCCTTCGTAACTATTTCGATCGTGAAGCTCAAAATGGAGGGCCAATTTTACCTATAACGTCAGTGGTTGAACGCGTAGCTGATGCGCTTAATATTGGACAACGAACTGTTAGACGGATAACTAAAAAAAAATATGGCGAGACTGGCACAGAAGAAAATAAACTTCACACACCAAAAAAGAGAAAACGAGCAAAACCAGTCGTAGGCATCGATAGCTTTGATGCCGATGCTATCCGAAGACATGTTTACGGCTACTATTTACAGAAGGAGTATCCAACAAGAAAAAAGTTGGGCATTCACTGAAGGAAGCTGGATTATTCTTCGGTGGGGAAAGTTCTTTAACGAAGATTTTGAAGACCATTGGATTTCGATACAAAAAATGTAACAAACGCAAAATATTGATGGAAAGATTTGATATAGCGATGGCAAGGTATACTTTTTTACGGCAAGTGAAAGAAATCAAAAATTGGCAAAATGTTGTGTTCTTGGATGAAACATGGCTTAATTGTAGGTTTAATTATTTAAATAAACTACATGGAAAAACAACAACGGACATTTTGTGTGACACAGTTATATTTATTCTTATGTTTTTATAATAAGTAGACAGTTAGGAATGAGTTCTATTTTTAAAATAAAATATAAAACCTTACATTAATGCTAACCATACTGTAGGCCGTTCTTGGAACGATGACACAGCAGCATCTACTTCCAAAGTTCCTGTAGGAAAAGGATCGCGACTTATAATTTGTCACGCCGGAACCATCAACGGGTTTGTCGAAGGTTCTCTCATGGCTTTTGCGTCAAAAACCACTGGAGACTATCATGAAGACATGAATGGAGAAAAGTTTACTGAATGGTTTACCTCAATGTTGTGTAGCCTCCCTGAACCATCTATTATAATTATGGACAACGCCCCATACCACTCGATGCAAATTGACAAGCCACCTGCCCAATCCCAAAAGAAAGCTGATATCGTCGCATGGCTTCGTAAAAATGGCGTAGATGCAAACATGAATATGTTAAAAGCGGAATTAGTACGTCTTTTAAAAGAAAACAAACCAACCAAGATCCGATACGTCATTGACGAAATAGCATTAGAACATGGGCACAGAGTTATACGGTTACCGCCTTACCATTGTGAGTATAATGCGATTGAGTTGGTGTGGGCTCAAATTAAGGGATATGCTGCAAGACACAATACAGAACCCCCATTTACCACAAAAAAAATGCTAAAATTATTAGAAGAAGCTTGTGAACATGTGACTAAAGGAGACTGGGAAAAGGTTGTGAATAGAACTGTTAAATTAATAAGGGAAGATTATGAAAGAGATGTGAAAATAGATAATATTATAGAAAACGAACATATAATTATTAATGTATGTGATGATAGCAGTGACGACAGTGAAAATAGTAGTATGGACGAATCTGATTAATTATGGCCTTTTGTGGCACCTTTTTTGGTATCTTTTGTATTCATATGTTTCTTGTGTGCATATAAAGTATGTATATTCATTTTCGTTCAAATATTCAGTTCGTTCAAATAAATTAAATAAACATATACATTTTTGTTTTATTAAACCTATTTAATCAGGTACAAAAACAAAACTTAATTGTTTTTTGTTCGAGAATAAATTGACATTCCACATCACTATTGTAATGTGTCAAACCGGCCATCATAGCGTGCCGCTAGTGTAGACACTGTCTTCCCCACGGGTCTTCCTGTTCAGTGACTCTGTTATCCGGTGACCGGTAGAGCTGTTGGTTATCAAGCGTATTAATCCACAACGTATTCTGAAGACGTATCTGTATAGAGTAATGATAACATTATAGTGATTTCTATTTATAGTAAAATTATTTATTTATTAAAATAACAAATATTGGATTGACTGATTTGTCAACGCGTTATCATTCCGTCGAAATTGGTAAATGATTCTTCACCTACTTCCATTCCATTGAAAACAAACACATGAGGTTTGGGTGGCAGCAGATGATTATGGTACCTTTGAGCGTCCTCTCTTTGATGATGGAGGTGTGAAGTAAACATTAGAACTCTAAGATGGTATATTGCATGACAGTACAATTGTTTTTTTTTAATATTAAAAAAACACAGGATGGCTATACTATGTCCACTGAAAAAACCTAGTATAGCGCTCTCTCTGTTACGTAATCCCCTACAAATGACAGCGCCAAAAATCTCAGCGGGCGTTACCTATCAAAATGGTTAAATTTTGAGACACCAACCAATCACAAATATGTTTTCAAAAAATATTCGAAATTTAATTTGAAAATGTTTTCAAAAAACATTCGGAATTCAAGTCGAAAGCACAGTTTTGTTTGTGATTGATTGGTGACTCAAAATAGTTACATTTTGTGTCACCACTGGCTTTGTCATTTGTATGGGATATCGTATATAATATATAATATATAATATATAATATAATATAGTATATAATATAATAAGAGAGAGCGCTTTTCCGTAGATAGAGTATAGAGCTGGACAATGGAGATGGATCATGGGCGCGGTGACGCCTTAATGGCATAATATGACAGAATAGTTCAGTTGGACTTGTGTTTGTTTTATTGAGAACACTTCAGCACACAATATTTCTATTTATTGAATCTATTTGCTGAACAAAATCGACTGTTAGTAAGGCCAGTCCCTTTAGAATGTTTGCGTTGGTCTGAGGTAAAAATGAAAAGTTACCAAACTTCAATTATAATATATCGTAATTTAAGTAAATCATCACCGTGATAATAATAAGTGCTTGTACCTACGGCCTTGCACTTAGCTATCGTACGAGTAGATAAATAACGACTACTAAAACATAGGTCTTGTAAAATTTTATTTGTAAGATATTTAAAAAAAGGTTTTATGCTTATCACTTGATTATTCCTTTTTAATCTGTGCTATTGTTAAAACGCGCCATTGTTCTAGCGACCGCAACGAGCTGATGAGGGAACGAGAGAGGGACCGGGAGCGCGATAGGGGGTATCTCAGCGATCACAATACGAGGTTTGTTTACATTTTTAATGAGAAAAGAATAAGATGAACCTTAAGCCTTAAGGTATTTGAAAGACATTAATTATTATCATAATACTTTAACGTTCGGAAAATTACAATAAGAATAGCTTTTTCCAGCAACTTCTGTGTGGATTTAGTTTTTTTTTTTTTAATTCCTGATGAAACATTTGTTTCTACCGAATAAAAGTGATTAAATATTAAGTGATCATAAATGTTTTTTTGCAATTTTGTTTGTTTGGGTTTTGGTTGCTAAAAATGGTAGTAAGGAACTAACAAGTAGGAACCTTTTTCTAAAATTATAAGTATCCATCTCCATTTTAACTTACAATGAAGCTTGTTGTTTATCTTTAGGTTATTAAATAAGCTAAATTATGAGCTTACAAATTATCACTAATTATATTATTTCTATTAAAAAGGCATGAAAAAAATGACCCCATAAAATATGAATTTAGTCTTTTTCTGGTGCCATTTTCTATCGGAGGTTGGCAATCATTAAGGCTAACTGGATTTGTTCACTGCTGCCCTAAACAGTGACCTTGTACTTACTCATATTGAACCACTGGTGAAAGTTCTTAAAAGCCAGGACGTTCGTCTACGGCCAGGTCTACGTTTGCCTTTTATCTTGCCCTGTATTATAATATTATTTTATGAATATAGAAGGTATATAAAAACACTTACACACTTTCATTAGTTTGGAATCTTATAGTAAATTTATTTGCAGGGATCGTATTAGAGACCGTGACCAAGGCTACCTTAGCGATCATCAATCAAGGTAAGTCTCATCTTTATGAAATTAGGTAACGGCTATACTATTTTGTATGTGTGTCAGTTTTGGAGTAAACAAAATTTATATACTTAACTTTTATTTTTTTAAATGAATAGAATTTATCACTGGATTAAGCGAGATTTTATTCAATTTTCATTCAAGTATATTACATACTTGAATAAAAATTGAATAATAAAAAAAATATGACGCGTTTTCATTCGCCAATTGTAATATTTTTCAATTTTTTTATATGATATTTTTCTTCTTGGTTTTATTGCACGTTATAGGTACTTGATAGTATACTTTTACCTTACCACTTTACCTATATTTCTGCAATAATTAAATTAGTACAAGCTGTAGTTGTTATTTTTTATGTACTGAAGCGGCAAAATTTTTATTTGATATCCTTGAAAATTACATGGAAATCGAATATCCTAGAACGTCGAAAGGTTAATAAATATGAAAAATGGTAGCGAGCGGAAAAATACGCATAAGAATCATGATGATAACAAAATATAATTATTTTAAGGTCATAATATAGTGTGAAGGCGGAGACAGCGTCACACAATACCTATGCGGGGGCTGACTCGTAATTAATAAAACCTTCGAGGGCGGTGTTGCGAGCTTTTATAAAATATGATGTAGTTTTAAATGTAATAATAAAGTTTCGACCACTCTGAATAAAAGCGACCAACTTGTAGGAAGCTTAATCAATGAAAACGTCAAAATGTCTGAAATTTCAAAGCTTAAAATTTCAAATTATTATTTTTAATACATTTAAAATTATATTATATATTGTAATTCAAGGAGCGGTTCTGTTATAAAACAATTAAGGCACTTGTCCCACCGCCGACGAAGAAGCGACTAGCTATGGACTATTCTCGTTTAAGAAATGTATAATCGATGTATGATATCGTATCAATAAAAGTAATAATAAGTATAGTAACAAATAGTGTGCACACTGTCGGCGAGAACTCTCACACCACTAGTTTGTCGCAGCGACAAGAGCTGCCAAAGTAAAAACTCGCTCAGGGACGTTCACTTGGCGGTCAAAACACTCGTGCAGTTTGCGTTGGAACCAAATGTAGGTACTAGGTACCCTATTTACATTGTCGCTGCGACCGATGTGATTGATCGCCCATCAAACTCGTACCCTCACTTATAGTCCAGTAACATACCTATGAATTACGCATTCGCTTCTCGTTGCTCGCCAACTCGTTTTAAGTTTTTTAGCTCAACTCGTTTGTTGTTGTCGTAGGCGGATAGGTAAGTGCCTCAATATGGAAAAATTATCTTGGGAAACTTAATTGATTGAAAAAATTAAACAAACTCACTAAAAATACTATTCGCTATTAGAATCTTATTAAAATTAATTAAAACTAAACAGATCTGCTGAGACCAACCAAGCCGCGTTTGATTAGACATAAGGAAAGCTTTTTCGAAAAGCCATTTAATCCGGCGGAATTAGAAAAGGATCGCACCATTTGGAATTCTATTAGAGAACGTGAGCGTTTATAGGACAGTCTCCGCTTCGGGGCCCTACTTGGCCCGTTTGCCCCAGATTTTGCCCCTGTTTAGATAAGCCGGCGTATAATAAAAATATTTGTGCTACACGTGACACGTCGAATAGTCTCGTCGTAACCATTTCGAAGAAGTGGATCAACTCATGTCATGAACTCTTTTGTCGTTACAAAGTAAAATTGGCTGATTTTCTGAGTAGAGTTTTCGCTAAATGTTATCTAAATGTAATGAATGAAATGGAAAATTAGTTAATATTTTTTTTTGTATACGACCTACTTGCGCAGCAAAGAACGCTGTGGTCTTATAAGCGAGAGGTTCCGGGTTCAATTCATGGCATCGGCAATTTGGAAATTTATTATTTCTAAAATGTGTCTGGTCTGGTCTAGTAGGAGATCCGTGCCGTGACTAATTACTGCCCTACAGGCAAAGCGGTGCCACCAAACGATTTAGCGTTCCCACTTAGTATTTGGAGTTCTGTGAGCGTTCCGGTACCTTCCCTTCTGGTCCGTTTCCGGGATGCAAGCTATATCTAACTCAGTATCTAATTTCGACAAAATCAGTTAAGCAGATGGACTGTGAAAATATAGCAGACAGACTGACAGACACACTTTTACATTTAAAACAGTAGTATATGTACAGATTTTCATATTTACAACATGATTTAAAATCCGATGAAATTCAGGTCAACTTCCATAACAACTTTTTAAATACTTTATTGCCGCCCATTAGTTCAGTAAAATCCCAAAGTTTCTGACACTAAACAGGTTTCAGTCGAGCGTGGGAATGTAATTTAAAATGTAGTACTCCCCTGAGTTACCTATTGAGTTATGACGGAAAAGGTACATCTAGTATGTGCACAGGCGTTCCTGTATTTCCTCTCATAATACCGACGCTGTTAAACTCGTAATAGATTCGAAGCGAGTTTCAACCTGACACGAAGCTGTTGTGACTCGTGGGAATTGCAGAAATGTCCATTCTGAATTAGGTTACCCAGAGGAGGAAAGGGATTGATTTTCCTCTTTACTTCGATTTGGGATTGCTTTTCCACTTTGACGTTTTTACTTTTAGATGAAAATAACCAAAGCCCCGTTTATTTTTATTTTATACACTTGTGGAGTGAACATATTCGAATTCCGAATATAATTTGAATCCCAAGCATATTAATTGGGTTAAATTATAATCGACCGGTATGTTCATCGTATGTCAGGTAATATTTTTGGTGGACGATCCGTGGACCCACGGCTTCTCCCACCAGTGGCTGCACGGAGAATTCATATTTACCCGTACGACCACTGCGTTAGGGCTGGAATTAAATGTAAAACAATTAAGTATGGATAAATAATTACGAAATATTTAAATTAATAAACAACTAAGTATTTTAAATACAAGAAAGGTCCAGAAAATGAACGTCACATATTTATGGTAGAATTTCATTGAGTTTAATAATAATTTTCTGAATAGAAGAAGTTTCTTCAAGGTCCTTTTCGCGGCTTCGTCCGTTAGACCAATTTTGACATAATTCGGCACCTACAGAAATATTTTACATCCCGATGATGATTATTGCAACTTATTATGCCAGAAAATCAAAGGATTCCCACAGGATTTTAAAAACCTAAATCCACGCGGGTGAAGTCGCGTGCATCATCTCCTAGAAAATAATAAGCAAAGCATAAAAAAACATGGAATTTACCAATTGCTTTTATACAAACTTGACTCATCCCATTTGCAGTAAGAACGCTCGAGTTAAATGCATTGAAATGGCATATTACGAGTGTGTCGTACCCTACTATCTACAGTAAAGCGTTCGTTTGTAATTTACCCGTATTGAATGTGTTGCTTCACAACCAGGTTGCTAGTGGAGTTCTAAGCTTATTATCAAGCTTACTGGTACTACAAAAGACATTAGTTCTAATATAAATGCGTGAGCAATCTTGGAAAAACTTTTTTATAACATTATATTGAATTTCAAACTAATTTTTTTTTCCTATTATTATAAATGCGAATGTGTGTTTGTTTGTTGGTTTATCTTCCAATCACGCCAAGACGGAGCAACGAATCGGCATGATTCTTTCCAAGGATATAATAAAATTATTTAAGACTTGGAGAGTAACGCCACTTTTATCTCGGAAAATCAAATAATTCCCACGGGATTATTAAAACCTAAATCTACATGGACTAGGTTTTGGGCATCAACTAGTTTTATAAATTTATAACAAAAGAGATTAGTTTTTAGTAAAAAGCGAGTAAACAGGTACATCTTTTCCATAACTAAACCTAGAATATCGTTGCTAATTTATTAATGAGGTTTGAAAATCAAAATAATATTTGAAGTTGCCTCATTTCGCTTGGAAAAAAAACTGTTGTTGAAATAGCGCATCACGAGGATCTCGCGTGTCTTTGTTGTAGATTGTATTGAATGCTCAGCTTAAGGCCTAGTTTCTAAGTGCTCCCCTAGCGCCTTTAAACATTTACAGTTAGCAATATAAAGGCATTAAGGCTTAGATGCACATGTTTACGCCGCTGTTATCTCAGAGAAAGTAACGTATGTAGTAACTAGTACGTAAAGTACTAATGTCTGTTTGTTCGTTGGGTACTCTTTCAATAACTCGCTTGGATAAATATAATTTACAGGTCAAGAACTTCTGCAATTTTTTGAAGAGATTTATATAGATATAGCATTTTGGCAAAGTAACAAAATAGAAATCATGAAACTAGTACAGTTTCGGAGTCCAAATTGAAAAACCTATATAGGGATTATTTTTATTTTAGTACTCACTTTTTATTAATTAATATGTCTGCTATTGGCAATATGACTTACTTTTTTTTTCGACCTCTTAAAAAGATCGTAACGTTTTACTGGACGTCATGTAGGTATAGATATGAAACAACTGGTTTAAAAATATTAATAATCATTTCCCCACTTCAAAAGATTTCTGATTTTAAAGAATCTTTAAAAAAAATATCAAAATCGGAGCTGTTTCTGAGGACTTCCGAGGTAAAGGCTTCATTGACACCACTATTACACTTTGCAACTTCAGGAAGGTTGTAGTAAAATCGGAATTTCTTTTTAGTTTCGTATCGGCATCCCGGTGCGCATCCTGTATTGGAGAGTCGGCTCGCTCAGCCTGGTACCGTCACTCTGATGGATGGCGCGGAGCCCCACCGCCGGGGCCACGCCGGTCTCCCTGGGATTCCCTACCAAGTCTTAGGCACGAAGGCAGCCTCAACGATTCCGGTTATCGAAGCAACAGAGCTGACAGCTTTGAGCAGCGGTAAGTGCTTTATGTTATGGAAAAAATAAATAAAGAGAAGTTTCCCTAACGGTGAACCACCGGCGCGTTCCATATAAACGTAGTTTTTGTAAAGTTTCGTTCTCATTTGAATTCAAACTAATCAAATTCAATGAAATTTCGTAGAAACGTTCTAAAACGTGTATATAAATTATATATAGATTACATACACATACATAAGTACATAATATTAAGGTATATTAATTTCTAGAACGACTCTAAAAAAATTTCATTGAATTTGTTTGGTAATTATATTCAAATCAAATACGAGAGTCAAATACATTCGTTTGGAGCGCGTTACGACTGAGCACAGTTATGTTCCGCTGCTGGCTATCAATATACCTACCTTCTTTCTTATAGTGCAAAAATAGTACCTAGTAGTGAACGTAAATCCATTCAAGGGATATGTATGCCCTAGATACAGGGTTAGAATCCAAAATGCTGTTCCAGTACAAAAAGGCGGATTACGTTCCTTATAAGCAACATGCATGCAAAAAGCTGTATAAGTATTAACTGCGTATAATAAGTCATCGATAAAACAGAAAGAAAAAAAGAGAAAGAGTTTATTCCATTGTGCTAAATACATTAGAAGCAAATTAGTTTGGACGTTCGCGTTCATGAATACAGCTTAGCCGTCCTGCTTAGCATGTTAAAGTAATTACATGAACGTAACATTTTTCACAAAGCGGTGAAGTGAAGCGCGCCATTTTTATTAGAATTTAGTTAGCAATAAGATGAATTAACCGTGTCTACTTGTTTCTATCATACGTAGTAAAGATTAGTAATAATTATAAGTTTATGATTTCTATATTATCAGAACTCTTAGTCTTATCTCGGAGTTTTCTATCATCCATTTTCATTTTTTTAACTTAGTTAACTTTACATTTTAGATAATGTTGGTAAGTTCAGATAACAAAACATAAGAAAAAATATTTTTGATGGTCAAATGGTATCTGATGTGATTAAAGTTTTGACTATCTAGAATCTTGGTCTCAAAAAGGGAATATGAACCTCATAAAACCAATTCTGTTAATGATAGAATGTCACTTGATACTCGTACGTAATTGCTTTCTCAATAGATCACATTACGCTACAATACACGATATATAATTAATTATTTAACGTACTTTTGCTCGAATGATCTTATGCCTGTACTAGCATCTTATAGTCTCTGAATAAAGTAGTTCTTTGAAAATGTTCATGCCTTTTTTGTCTCTCCAATAATGATTAAGCTACAAGGACATCCGATCTACTGTCTCTCGCGTTACTTTATACAATTTACTAGGTTTCAGTTTAGTATTCCCTATGGGGATCGTTCGTTGCTGCTTACTGAAAATCAATGTCGCAACTTGACTGAAGCAATAACATTAAGAGAGTTTTTAGGATAAAAAAAGGTAAAATACTGAGACACTCCTAGCCAACTTATAAATTAAATTTAGAAAATGTAGAAAGTTTAAGGCCCAAATCCTACTTACTAACCAGCTTCCAAAAAGGAGGTGGTTTTCAATCCGGCCGGGTTTTTATTTGTAAAAAAATATATATATTAAATAATAATAATTATTAATAGTATTTTATTACATAAATTCTAAAATTGACAATAATAACAATTAAATAGAATCGTAAATACTTAGGTCGAAAATGTGATTGATCAATTTGATGTTAATTAGTATTAGAATTTACGAATATAACAGATACATTCTTAGAATTTTTTCATTATAAGCCATGGATTTCGTATGTCGAAGTAATAAGTTTAAATATTTTGCGTGTGCACCCTCTAGCTAGACGACATTTGCTAAGGTGGTTTTATAATATACCTACTTTCATATTATGAGAACTATGTGCTCACTAACGAAACTGGAAGCAAACCTTGTGGCCGTAACCCGTTCTCTAGGTGACTTAGTTAAAACATAATGACTGAAACTTCAACAAATTAGAAAGCAGTATAACTTTCGAAGCGCTTGTTGAATAATTTTGCACTATTTTATAAAACAGTAACAGGAAGTCCATATTTTTAATTATCTTTCTTATAACAGTATCAAATACTGACAATGTTTACTTTGAGGTTTGGTAACTCAGGAAGGTTTTACAGAAAAATACTTTAATAATAAAATTACTTGTATAAATATTGAAAACAAAATACGAAGTATCCATTAGCCTAAGTGGGGAAAAATCCTATAAGTGCGTCAAATAATGTGACTGAGTACCTATCGTGTAAATATATTTCATTTTTTGCCTTCTTATTTAAATGACTGGTGTAATTATTGCCATTTAAGTATTTTTTTTTAATATATCACAATCATATCGATTGTTTATTTTGATTTTGTCTAAAAAGAAATGAATATCGCATGTAGACATACTAGCGACATTATAATAAACGGCGAATAGTTCGCAATTTTTCCGTCTTATCAAAACAAGCGTTTAAACCGTTTAAATTGATATTTTATTAAAAACAGAATTGCCTTAAGGTACTTGTACCTATAATATAGAAAGTAAGCCAATAACTTTTTATATTTATCTCAAGGGAGAGCTTTATATATTCATTTTTGCCTTTCATTTCGAAAATCCGAAAAGGAAATAATGTCACTTTGTGAAATAAATTTATGGTAATGTTACACGGCTTATTTCAGCTATAGGTTTCTAATCCCAACGAGTTTTAAATATACATTAATTTCCCACGGAACAATGGACATTTACCTTCTAGTTAGGTACTTTAATTTCTTTTGGGTATTTACTTCTTTGACATCGACTATAGCAAGGTCAACAAGATATCTAAGCACCAGTGCCAATACAATATAATATAATTTATAATGATTTAATGTCGGTTTACAAATCCTTTTAATTTAATGTTTGTCACTTTGAAAGCTGTTATCGCCAGCCCTCATATAAAATAATCTGATAATTTTTTCCAACATTTATACATAAAAATAAATAAATATGTATTTTAGAATATACTTACAGGTAAAGCCCTTTCATATTATGATACCCCACTTGGTGTAGTTATCTTACTTTGAAAATTGAAATACATTTTTTTTTTTAAATTATGTAACCATAAATACGCGGTTTTCAGATTTATTCCTGTACTTGTGCTTTAAGACCTACCTACCTACCTACCAAATTTCATGATTCTAGGTCACCGAGAAGTACCCTATAGGTTTCTTGACAGACACGACGGATGGACGACGATGGACGGACGGACGGACGGACGGACAGACAGACAGACAGACAGACAGACAGACAACGAAGTGATCCTATAAGGGTTCCGTTTTTCCTTTTCCTAAAAATTAAGAACTTTTTGAACAAAAAATTTATGCGTCAATTATTATTACGAGAAGAAAGCGACTGAATTTCTAAACGTTTTTCAATTGGTTGATGGGTGAGCTTTAATCCCGTGATCAGGCTTTGTGTTACGTAACAAAGGGGATAACGGGAACTGAAATTCGAATCTCAGCTCACCGTAGATAGAAGCTTTCGAAACCTATTTCGTGCCTGTGTATGACAGTAGTTTATTAATTTAGTTACCACTCAGAACGCGATGCTATAGAAATGATAGGATGCTATATTTATACAAATAATAATATAGCATCACTTTTAATTTTGCATTTTTATACACCAGTAAAATCAGCTGTGGGACAGACGTAGCTGCAGGCAAAGTACTGTTAAAGACACCATCTCGAGGACCATACTGTGAGTGATGGACCGCCCCGCATCGATCATCCACTGGTCCTCTTGAGTCTCCCATCCTCAATATCTCCCTTGCCCGTCACCAAACTGGACAGCCGAGAACCGATGGGCAGCCAGTGATTGAATGGGTGATGAAACTCTCATCACCAACCATCTACCACAGTCAAACCCTCCATCCGGTAACAAACCGGCCCACTCCGACATGACAGGAGCGGACCGATTTACCTCCTACTCCGCCGCCTAGTCTCATACCTGAGGCCGGTCCTCGTGTTCTGGGGGTATGAGCCCCCCCCCCCCCCCCTCTTCTTGAAGGCTCATGGGTGCGTCTACTGTACCCTCTGGTCGGGACACTGGCACACGGGCAGGTTACCTGGCAGGTACCCCGGCCACCAAATTCAACCTAATTTAATGCATTAAAATAACCCTAACGTAAATATTCACATTATGCGAAAAATTTCCATCCGTGTCTATATATAATCCGTGAAATGATGTATAAGATCCAAGTACGTAATCTAATATTTAGCTATATTGCAGTTGTAAAAACACATTATTACATTCTCTTACGCTTTATAGCTGTCACGTACTTAAGACATTACCCCAACTTTTATAACGCTTTTTTCCTTGTTCGCTATGAGATTTTATAGGGTTCTTGCAACCTTATTCCGAAGGAATACAACGAAGTAATGTACATCACGTAAAATGCGAGTAGATTTAACCAGATGTATTTTTTTTTATTGTAGTCATGTTATGAAATCAATGAAAAAAATTGCGTTAACCTTCACCAAACAGGCATGTCAGAATATCAGTAAACGAGTTGGCATTTTGTGATATTCACAGATTTTTATCAAGAATGAAATGTTGTGAAGGAATAATCAGATAATTAGGAGAGTAATTAGTTTAGCAGTGTGACATAGGTGTTATTTTATTTTATAATGTTTGTCCGTTCATCGATTCTCTATTAATACTTTCACTTTTCACCTTTTTCATTTTTACTATTATTAATTTTTGGTATAGTTAAAAAAATTGCTAAAGTTCTTTTAGATTTTGGTAAAAAAAATGTCATTGGCATCGGTTTTGCTTTCCGCGTTTCAGTTACGATCTCACAGATTTTGAAAATATTTAAGTTACCCATTTATGAAAATACGTATTCATTCGTCCTTGATGATTTTTTAAGAGTAGGTAATAATAAATGTAGCTAGGTTTTAGTGTTTGAACTTCCTTTGAAGCTATTTTAAAATAACCGTGGAAAATATTGTTTATTTGGTTACAGAGGCGTATTTGATCGGCAAGATAGCGTGCGGTCGGAGTACACGAGCGACCGAGAATCCTCCCGTTATGGCATCGTGCAACAGGCTTCGATCGATAGTACAGACTCCAGGATATGTTACCTGACTTCCAGTGAGGTGAGTACTTGAATAGAATTAAAAAAAATTACTTACACATCAATACAATCTATACTATCTTAGTTTGTTTGTAGGGGGCAATCTCTGGAACAAATGAACCAATTTTGAAAATTATTTCACCAGTAGAAAGCAACATTATTATCGAGAAACATAGGCTATATTTTTTTAAGAAATAGAGATCCTAGCGAAAATTATAATAAGCTACGCGTGCGAAGAAAACATAAGAAAATACTTCGATAAATAAGGTATAATTTGGTAATTTACTGTAAAAAAATTCAAAACTAAGAGGCCATTACTAAAACGGTTCGCTCTCGTTAGTCTCGATAGTTAAAGTAGGTAATATAACTACTACCTAGGCTACATTTTGCTGCGTAACTTTTTTCGCATTTTATTTTATAAACCCTGCTATTAACTATCATAGACTTATTAAGCCCTGAGAGTATCTACTTAACTTTACAGTGCAATGTAAAAATGGCCGTAAAGCAGAACTTTTATGTTTCTTCAATAGGCCGTAACGAGGGATGTAATTATTGTGGACAGGAACGTGCTTTAGAAATTAGTTCTTCTTGCTTTTCAGGCGTATGAAATTTTAAGCCTACATGACTAGATGCTGTAATTATACGTCCTGCCTCCTTGATTTTCCCATCCAGCGACAAAACTATGTACTTGGATGAATCGAAATATTTCCTTTGTATTTATGTATTGGTAGCATTGATGTCTGCATTGATTGAAACATTTTCGAGCAATTATTCCTTACTACCTGACGCAACTACAATCGCATCAATTTAGGTTTTTAAACATCGCGTGTGAACTTCAATCTTTGAATTCAAACTATCTCCGTAACAAACACCGAAACAAATTCCACTGTCCCAGTGGATGACCCGGGAAAAGACAATGGATATACATTTTCATAATATTAGTATGGACACTTTAAAAAATCATCTATCTATGAATATATCATTATTGATAAACTAGTAGCCAGATAAGGTTTACATTCATCTGTATTCACTCTATAGTAATCACGTAATGATTGGTGAAATGCTGTCTCAAGAGTCCATTTTTTATACTTAACGGCTACTCAATTTGGACTCGGTTATAAATATAATAGACAAAGACAAAGGTTCTGGACCCATGGTCATTGAACAAAAAGAAATTCTCAAGTCAGTTAACTCAAAATCTGGCGATTATTTAGCTCCAATAGATTACAATAAGTAGCGCCAGTGTCTTGGGCGCCACGCCCATGGATTAATCACTTGAACGGTATACATATTTTGTAAGTATAAAATATTTATATTAAATTATGCTGATATTTTTGTAATAGGCTATTTTAGTAAAAATTTTATTTATCAGTTGAATTAAATCTGAAAAGTTGAAAAAAAATCAATCAAAATAGATACAAAATATGTATATACAAAAATGTAAGCACTATGTAAAGAAAGATCTTATTATTCCAATTCAATTATCGTAAAACGTGTCCTTAAGGCGCTTCAATTTTCTTCCTCCCGTGCAGGTAACGATGCCACTGGGGACCAGATAGCTCTTGATAATACATGAGCACATGACATTTTCTCTCTCGTCTGGCTTTACAATGATTAGCCAATGTCAAGTTTATAGTTATTTACAAGCTAGGGAAACTATATGTATAAGTATGGACTTCGTCTGTGCCGGCGCCCGCCCCTTTAGAGCGCATCCCAGTCAATTCCACCACCAATAAATACCAGCAGAACACAAAAACCAGCCACTTCTCACAAAAAACACAAAAAAAAGCACCGCACGCGCGCCAGCAAACGCCACCAGAGACGAAGTCCCAGCACATGACTTAACCATTAATTTTCTCAACTCTATACTTCACTGTTCCCAACATATTCGAATAATAGTAACTAGTTGAGCTGTGCTATTTGAAAGCAAAAATAATTCGCATGCCTACCGTTTGAATCTTGAATATGGAATTAACTTCGTTAAAAAAAAATCCAATAGAAAAATAGACATTCAGTTTTTGCCGAATTTGAAAATGTTCTATGAAGATCTCAAGTGACTCTTAAGAGACGCAAGATTTTCCTAGCTTCCAATTTTTTGAGAATAATAGTCCCATAAAGCAGATTACTTAGCGGGAAGCCCGAGGGAAGTAATAAGCCGTGCGTATCTGATATTTAATAAGTCAGGCATTATCAAACATTTAACCCTCACCGAAGCCAGTCTTTTATATTATCGTGTCTTCGAGGTAACTAACACGGTACGGGTATGATTAAACTACCTTCAAATATTAAATAAGGCAATTCTGACGCACCCAGATACATAGACAAGACCTCTTTGCTTAGTGCTTTATATTATATAATAGTCCCCAACCACTGACCTTTACTTATACAAGTACGCTGGACTTACAAACCTGTTTTTGAAGCAACTTGATTTTCGCTGTTTTGACGCTGATAGCAGCAGGAATATCGTGTGAATGTTATCGGAACTAAAAGTTAGAGAAGAGACATCATCGACGAATATAATTTGACTCAAAGTATCAATTTTAATTTCCGGTACAATCGGTGGGGCGTTTTGAACCAGCATACTTTTTTTCAAAATAAAGTTTTTCAAATGGCCAGATTACTCGCTTCGTGCTTTACAAAACCACTCTAGGGGTAAGATAGACTAGACTGCGTGCGGATTCGGGATGTTCAGATTTTGTCTTGGGCCACATTTGACCCGTATGCAGTACTAGATGACAGACAGACAATCATAGTCGCATTTTATACCTTAATACATTTTTCATTCCGTTTTTCATATACTTAAATAAAAATATCATTTTATACATTAAGTATACGAATATAATTTGACTGAAATTCCTGAATGTTTTAGGTAGTCTATAGAATGCCAAGGTATTTTATATAATACTAGATTATACAGATTGACGGTAACATATTATATACTCATTTCAGTGCCCACGACTCAGTCACGATGTCAGTGTGGACCATGAGTCCACAATGACATTAACGGCCGAACCAAAGACTACGTACACAGAGGACAGAAATCGATGCTGAACTTCTCTACCTACCTGTATATTGAACCTGTTTATGTCATTAATTTTGTCCGATTTTATCATTCTGTCCATTTATCAAAATATCTCAAAAAATAGTGACCGTTCGTAGCGTTATTATATTGTTTCAGTATGCAGTCGTTAGACTTATTTATTTAAGAGCCGCTTATTTCGCATTGACCACGATGTGTGTACAATGTACATTTTTTTAATCTCATTTTTAGGTCATCTCTCTAAATCTTGAAATGGTCTTCTAGGCCATGTTTTTTTGGAAAAAGAAGTCACTTTAATATTTTCTTCCTATGTTGGAAAATTGAAGTTCTGTTTTTACCTATCCGTAAATGTACGTATTTGTTATACTTTCCAGCAAGTAGATACAATTTCTTTTTATACAAACTTTTGTTTTAAGCCATGCTTTATTTGTGTGAACATTTAATTAAGTAATGATAAATATTCTCCGCCTATTTCAATATGCTCCGGAGAGCAGTCCATTATTCATTACCAAATACGTAGGTACAGTACCTACCGTGTTACTAGGTCCACCAACGTTATATGCACGAATAAGTTTCAATGGACGAGAAACTGAATCAATAACTGTGGCTCTTCTGACAACGTGCAAGTACTTTTCTACATACCTATAATAACGTTCACATTTAGAAGCGATGGTTTTGACGCACAAATATCAGCGAAATATTTGGGGATATTTATATCATAGCCTTAATTGCACTTGTAGCTCACACTAACCAGTATGTGAAAAGTATGACTGCTTAAAAAAGATTAAGGAGGGACAAAATAGTTAAGGCAACATGGAATTAAGGTCTGGGCCAGATCGGTCGAGCTCGCGGCATGTCGGTGGAGTTTGCGCAGAACGCGGCGCTCTACGCTGCGCCGTAGGCAACCCAATCGTATCCTAAACGTAGCATCAAAAATATTATTTTGAGGTTAACTTTCTCTACTACAATAAAATGTATTAAAGTTAAACGTGCGTTCCGAACGCTTAGACTCGTTCAAACATTGACGTGTCGAATGTCGCGAAAGAGAACTTTGAACCGAAAACTGAGACGTTTTGTTTGTGTAAATACAAAGCTATTACTGTCAAGTGCACGGACAAAGAAGATCCCATCATCCTCACGGCGTTTTCCGTTAATGGATATTATTTCCCATGGTTGTTAAAATACAGTTTAGCTGTAGCCTGATACTTCTGTTACAAAGTAGCATGTTGTGCAAACATATCCTGCGTCAATTGTAGGGCCTATATCTGAATGTTAAATACTTTCAGCGTTGTAAAATAAATAAATAGAAAGTGAAAGTTATAGAATTTGTAATAATAAAGTAGAAGTTCCTGCTTGTACGTTGCTTGATCCACCTGTGATAATCTTTTCTAAGTGAATGTTGACTTTTGTGAAATACTAATTCGTAACTGCCATTTTATATACAAAAAACATTCTAATAAATTCATCGTCATTTACTAAGTTGTGCTAATTGTTAGAGGAATTGTGTAGGTAAAGTTTAAATTAGGAAAAACTAGGAAACAGTTCATAAATTAATAAAATCGTGTTGTCTATAAAAGTTCTCTATATATACTTATATAAATTTAAGACATTGTTGAGCATTGTAGTAAATATTTTTAAAACTCTTATACTTACCTTCTCAAAATATTACTTTATGAAGTAGAAAAACTAGTAGGTTCTTAAATATAAATGTATATAATAACATGGTAACTGCATGGGGGCCATCAAATCGAAGAATGCTGTTTTTATAAAGGTAATATGGATCTCTTGCAAATTACTTAACCTATGTATGTTAATAATTTCCTCTTTCTCTTGTTGCTGTTTTAGTGAAATTAGTTAAAAGTAAAAATATTCGTAATTAAAAGGTTCGTGTCGATACTGTATTGACATGTAAATGTAGAGATGAGGCATCTCATCTCTACATTTTCTGAATACGCTCACTGCTGCTATCAGCGCCAAAATGGCATAAATCAAGTTGCTTCAAAAACAGGTTGGCAATCACAGATCCAGTGTACTTACTTATTTTATATTAATAGACGTCAGTGTAGGTATATGGGCTGAAGTATAGGCTAATCACCCAAAAATATGAAATCTAATTATTGTATTTGTTATAAAATAAAGAAACCAAGATTTGAATTAAGCGAGTAGTGAATATCTATCAAAGACTTTATAATACAGGCTTTGTCACATCACAATATTATATTTCTAAAGAAAGTCACGAAATAATAGTTATTTGTTATCCTTTGAAGCCAGGCTTTGAAGTGACAAAAGCATCAGGTGTTCGACTAGCGTGAACTAACGAATTCGGGAAAGGCCAACTTTTTCAATTTTCTTAACGACAACGGAGTTTACTTGAAAGGTATTAGGCTTGAAAAATCGTTACACATTATTCTTATTTTTAACCGACTTCCAAAAAAGGAGGAGGTTCTCAATTCGTCGGGATCTTTTTTTTTTATTTTTTTTTTTATTTTTTATGTATGTTCCCCGATTACTCAAAGACCCCTGGACCGATTTGGAAAATTTTTTTTGTTTGAAAGGGTATACTATGCAGGTGGTCCCATATAAATTTGGTGAAGATCTGATGAATATCTTCGGAGATGGAGAACAGAACTCCTCAATGGATAAGAGCAAATTGCTCGCGATCACTGTAATAGCTTAGTAAACAGTAGGGTTTTAACTGGGCATAGCATATTATAGTACAGTGGGGCCACTAAAAATTGTGAAATAAAAAAATTTCAAAAGAAAAATAAAACCGACTTCAAAAACCAAAAACACTAAAAAGTAGAAAATAATTTTTGTTTAGCTACACATGTAATGTACCTAGGTATGAAGTCGGGCGAGCTTCACTCTTGGATTTCTAATTTTGTTTTAATATGCTCGCTCGACTTCATACCTAGGTACATTACATGTGTAGCTAAACAAAAATTATTTTCTACTTTTTAGTGTTTTTGGTTTTTGAAGTCGGTTTTATTTTTCTTTTGAAAATTTTTTATACATTATTAGGAGACATGACATGTTTAAAACTTATTTTTTATTAATCTTTAGATACTTAGGTGCAAAAAACTGACTGACTGATCTTTCAACGCATTGGGAATTGACAGTTGTTTTTTTTTCTTAATTATTTATTAAAATTTGATCTTCAAGTGGGTAAAGTACAAGATTAAAGTTTTTATGAAAGTTCTCATTTTTCAAGTTAGAACTATGAATGGCTTTTTAAGTAAGTACGTGTTTCAGGATTTTCGGGAATTCTACCCTGTCCAATGCCACTTATTCTCAAAAATTCCACTCGAATGAAGCCCGGGCGGGTCAGTTACCTATTCTGTACCTACTTCAAAGCAGGCTAGGTGAAGACGAAAAACCTTTATCTGTACCTTTACCTGTATCTGTTTATCTATATATCTAATCCATATCCCAAGGTGCCATTGAGTAACTTTGCTTATTTGCTTGGTAGTGGCACACGAATGTTATGTTTCTACTTTGTATATAGTTTACGTAGTTAGAGCCTCAATAGCTCAACGGTTGAAGAGCGGACTGAATTCCGAAAGGTCGGCGGCTCAAATCCCACCCGTTGCACTATTGTCGTACCTACTCCTGGCACAAGCTTTAAGCTTAATTGGAGGGGAAAGGCGAGTATTTGTCATGATTAGCATGGCTAATATTCTTTAAATAAAAAAACAAAAACCTAGCTAAAGTAGCACCTAACAGTAAGGGCTCAGGTTTTATTAATCTTGTTAGTTAATTTAGAGCAACATCAAAACCTAATTGGATGTATCCGTTGGAAGCCCGTAATGGTGTCTAAGTCTACAAACTGATAATAGAGTAGTAACTGTACTGAACCCATTTATAATGTAAAAATTACGGTACGTAGTTACGCCCGACCACGACTTATGCAGATTTGTCGAAATATCCATAATACAAAATGATTGGATTGGCACGTTCCTATTATTTGAATTATAACAAGGTAAAATCAGTTTACTGAATAATTTTTAGTGAAAAAAAAAATACTTTCGCACTGACAATTCTCTGGGATGCTTATACTTAGTTATTGCATTCCACTTTTTATTTCAGAAAACCAAAAAAATGGCACGGTATTTTTAAAAACCTAAATCGTCGCGAACGCAGGCATCATCTAGTAAGAAATTAAGTTCAATTTTTAACCCCCGACCCAAAAAGAGGGGTGTTATAAGTTTGACGTGTGTATCTGTGTATCTGTGTGTCTGTGTATCTGTGTATCTGTGTGTCTGTGTATCTGTGTATCTGTGTATCTGTCTGTGGCATCGTAGCGCCTAAACGAATGAACCGATTTTAATTTAGTTTTTTTTGTTTGAAAGGTGGCTTGATCGAGAGTGTTCTTAGCTATAATCTAAAAAAATTGGTTCAGCCGTTTAAGAGTTATCAGCTCTTTTCTAGTTTTCTTGTAGAAAAGAAGGTTAGATAACCGTTAGGTTCATAATATTATGTCAATAGACAAATGTCAAGCTGTCAATGGACGTTGCCTAAATACATAATTATTTATTTGAAAATGATGTTTTGGAAAACTCAAATACTTTGGATCGTCGGGGGTGTTATAAATTTTTAATTTACACTTGTTATTCACAAGTTATCGAATCGTGGAACTATTTAACAATGCCTTATTCATACTTAAATTCTTTCGATTTGCCTGCAGTTGAATTTAAACTTTGTTTCTCTGTAGTTAAGATTAATAATTTTGAAAGCCAAAATAATAAGCATGTCGCTGATGGGACCTTGAAGTTTTTACCTATCCTAAAATCGCCCAACGCAGCCAGAAAGTTTCACTTCCTGATAGAATTGAAAACCTATTTTAAATAATAAATTTTGTTTTATTCACCTGTACATTAGTTATACAAGTAGGTCGTAAAGTTTGTTGCTGTTTACGGAAGTGGCGCTTCAACAACGATATGAGGCAGCCCTGTTGCAAACTCTGCCCGCTACGCATACTTTGCAATATTATTATAATAAACAGAACAAGAGTTTCAATTATCAGCAGGTATCCTAAAATAATAGAGGCTTATTAATATCCATCTTTAATTTGGAACGAATAGGTGAAGGGTTGGTGGCAAAATTTTAGGAGGTGCTTGATAAAATACATTTTTTTAATGACAAACAATAAGATGGTTAGTCTCGTTGACTTAAACATTAATTTTAAGCAAGTATGTCGTAAAGATAGTCGTCATTTACGTAAGTGATGCTTCAACTGCAATATGGAACGTTATGAGGCAATTTCTGAATACTAATTCTGCCACCTAGCTCTAACTCTGCAATGTTATTATAATAACACGAACACGAGAATAATATGGGGCTATTGTTATCCGTCTTTAATTTGGGATGAATAGATGAAGAGTTGGTGGCATATTTTAAGCTTCGACTACAGTGTGCAATTTTTATTTTTGAACCATACATACAGTACCGTTTTGCCACGCAATTAATTTTTGAGTGTCTCACAAGTTATTTTATTTTTGACCCATGCATTATGTCGCAGGTATATTGGCAAAACCGTGATATTACAATCTCACTAGATTGTAAATCGCCTTCATTTATTACGATTTAACGGTCTGGTTTTAGTGTCATTATAATGTTGAAAACGATGGTTGAAAAACAATTGACCAATCAGAACGCTTGACGTCTCCCACTGCTAACTTCACTCATAGTACCTATATCTAGATTTTTTATAATGTCACTATAATGACCCCGTGACATTACAATGTCACTAAAACCAGGTCGATAAATCGTAACAAATGAAGTCAATTGACAATCTACCGTTTAATTATAATATCACTAGTGAGATTGTAATATCACAGCTTTGGTATACCTCCGACACATACGACCGCAACGGGAGCCTGCGGACGTCACTTTTCACAGCCCATCCCTTCTACCGATTTTGACTATTTATTTCATAGACTTATATATTATTTATATCAGTGATTTATTGACACTAATATTAGCTTGCATCCGGGGAATGGGTATAAGCTATTTTTCGTCTCAAAAATTCAAAGAGTTCCCACGGGATTTTTGAAAAACCAAAACGCGAGTGGATTTGCGGGCATATTTTAGTTTTAAATAAAGTGAAGAGTTGGTTCTCTGTTTATTTTACGCTAAGTGTAGGTAGGTCCTGTGTTCGAGTGAAGTAAAATGTAACGTACGTAATATTAACAAGGTAGATGCTATCATTGTAGTCCGGAGCAAGAATTCACTTTGATCGCACCCTCTGTGTAACGGGATATAGGGGACCAGTGTTTATTCTTGAGCGCCGCAACCTCGTCTGCCTTACGGACACTGAAAATTGTGTCAGGGTCGGTCCCTATTGATCTCGCTTCTTTCACTCACTGCGACAGTCGACCCGTTCCCGTCTCTTCCGGTTATAGCAACACTAATTAATATACGAACATCATATTTTTTCTCACTCCAATGCACACAGTAATAACTTTCTGGAACAAAAGGCCGTTTGAAGAACATAAATTCAAATTAAGCTTTTGTTTGCTCGTCCAAAAATATACCTTTTTCAACTTCGCAAAAGTACCTAAACCTTTTGTAGCAGTTAAGGCACGTGATTCATTTAGCAATGCCTCATTAAAGTTTCTTAGGGTACCGTACCAAAATTTGCTCGTTCTGATTTCATCCAAAATAAATAGAATAAGGTACGTACTAGTACCTGGGACATAACAGGATACATACCAATTTACTACATTTTTTATACAAATACATTAATATAACTTCGTCCACGTGCATTAAACTTTTTGTAAAAAACGAGTAAAGTGTAGCCTTCCTTTGTCTCCGGGATACAATCTATTGGTGTATCGAATTTCGTCAAAATCGGTTAAGTCGTTATCTTTTCACTTGCTGGACTTTTCGCATTTAAGACTTTAAAAAGTGGCCGGGGTGAAGCAACGAACGAAACTACTGATATCAAGGATCTAGAATCTAGATGATTGTATCCATGGTCAGTTTGAAATTCTATGTAGATATTTACTTAACAACAATTTCAAATACTTATGCAAATTCTGCCTTACGTATAATCTAAGTAAATAAAATATGAAATGTACATGAAAAAATAAAAAAGCTCCTTGTTTTACTTTTTAATAAACTTAATGAAGGCTTTTGGCAACTTTTTGTTCAAGTAATTAATGAACAACGTAAATTTTGTAGCGTAAAAATTAACTACATTATGCTTTATTAATTTATTACCTACTTGCAATGACAAGGTACTCTTGCTTTACACTGAATATTTTGTAAATAAAATAAAACAATAAAATGTTATACTTATTTATGTGTTTTTGACGAACTGGAGGTTTTAGGTTCGATTCCCGGCAGGAGCAGTTTGGGAATTTATAATGTCTAAAATATTATCTCTGGTCTGGCCTGGTGGGGGTTACGGCCGTGGCTAGTTATCATCCTACCGGTGAAGCCGTGCTGCCAAGTGGTTTAGCGTTTCGGTACGATGCCGTGAAGGAACTGATAAGGAGTACTCATAGGTTTATTAATAAACTGCCATATGCCCTTCCAAGTTACCCCACTTTCATTCATCTTAGACTGTATCATCACTTACCACCAGGTGAGATTGCATTCAAGCGCTAACTTTTAATTGAATTATAAAAAACTTATTATTTTCATCATAATACCCTTGAACTGCTTTGTGTAAGCCGGTTATATCTATTGGGTAATACACGTAACAATAGTTTATTTTCTTACTCTTACTAATTTAATGAGTATCTAAAAAAAGTTATTTTTTAATTGTTGTAAGACCGACTTCACTAATGAGATTTTCTCTCTTTTTTTTTTCAGGTAAGTAAATGTAGTATTTCATATCGCGAAGGTAAGTAAGTATAAAATATTTACCGTGCATGCCTTTTTAAAATCAGAACGTGAATCGAGATGAAGCACGTCCGAGGCCCGAGCAGCAAAATACGTAAGAAGACTGAAAATTCTTTCGCATTTCGGCAATGTTTCGGGCAGGCTGGTAAAAGCTTTTAGAAATATATGGCACAGTTTACCTTTCCTAATGGTAATAGTGAAGTCGTACGGTCGTACCGCAATACGTTTTCTTTTTCACTCTTAAATCCTCGGCAAAAATAAAGCAGTGTTTTGAATATTCATGACTAAGAAAGAGCACTGAAAAGTAACTCAATAAAATATTCAGTCTGTTATAAGTCCACTAGTCTCAGTTTGTTCCTTGTTGTGTTTATTTGTATTTGTTTACGTATAATACGTCAAGACTTTCTCTAACTTGAAATTTCGCTTCGTTTCGTTGTATTTTACATATTTGTAAGTTCATTAGTCTAAAAGTTCTGTTATATGTTACATTGGTTACATGATAATATTATTATGAGTGTTAATATCTAAACATGATCTAAACATTACTAGATGATATTTACTAAATTTGTAAAAGGAAAAGATGACTGAATGACTGAATAATTGACTGATTGATTTGTCAACGCACAGCTCAAACTACTGGATGGATCGGGCTGAAGTTTGGCATGCAGTATGAATCCGCTAAGAAAGGATTTTTGATAATTCAAATCCTAAGGGGGGTAAAATAGGGGTTTGTAAAATGTGTAGTCCGAGCGGACGAAGTCGCGAGTATAGGCTAGTTATAATATAATTGTTTAATTCAACAAGTGTAAATTAAAAATTTATAACACCCTCGACAAGTGAAGGTTACAGTAACTAGAAAAGAGCTGATAACTTTCAAATGGCTGAACCGATTTTCTTAGATTTTAGCTAAGAACACTCTCGATCAAGCCACCTTTATAAAAAAAAAAAAAACAAAATTAAAATCGGTTCATTAGTTTAGGAACTACAATGCCACAGTCAGATACACAGATACACACGTCAAACTTATAACACCCCTCTTTTTGGGTCGGGGGTTAATAAAACAACAGAATGGCATGTCACCAGAACTACAAAGGTAAAGCTAGTATCAGAATGCATACTGTGTTATTCCGTTCATGTGTAGAATAATTAAGGCATTATATGAAAGGCAGTCACAGTTGCGCAATACATTTGACGGGATTCTCGATTGGATTTTGTGCGTCATTCCTTTGAGATTAGATTTGGCCTCGTCACGTAGAACTGCTTCCGCCCCCTTCAGCAGTGATTGCAGTCGGTCGTGGCGGTCGTGATGCCGCGCTGTTGACGTCGCTTAAGGCTGTTTTTCCTCTAGAGATGTGCTACATTGAATGAATGAATGGATGAATATACTTTTACTGTGCAAAATTCATACAGAAAAACACTTACAAAGCAAAACAAAAATATAGGCAGGTACAATTTATAAGTTGCTATGTATGTGTTGTGATATCCACTAATAATCACTTTCTTTGGGACACATAGCTTAGCATTGGTAGAAACGTGTTCAACGAAGCTATTTTTATATGGAGGGATGCGTGCTGTGGATGAGTGCTATCGGATGGGAGCTATTGATGGGCGCTTTGGATGGGAGCTACGGATGCGCGAGTGGTGTAGCCCGTGCTCACCCTACCGTTGATGTAACTATCGCTTAGTTCGAGTCGCGCATCTACCTTGAACAGCTATCTTGCGGCGGCGCATTCTCATAGCACATTTTACCCGCTTCGCTACACCGCTTAGCATAATATAGTTTCGTAGCTTAGCTTTATAGCTGCATACCACAGTCATCTCTGGTGGAAACGCAGCTTTAGTCTTGAATACACAGCGTGCGACAGCAAAGTGTCCTATAATCATAATACCTTGAGGTTACAATAAAACGAACTACCAGGTAATCCCATAATTATCTGCCTTGATAATATAGTTTTGTGCTACAATTTGTAGCATATTATGCTGCATCGTATTTAACGTCTTTTCTATTATTTTTAATAAATAAACATATATGATCGAGTTAGTTGCAGACGAGTTATGATTAAAGAAAATTGTAGAGGCAAGATTTTAAAGGTCTTCTCTTGCTCCACGATAACTAAACGAATTGCCGGTGTTTCTAAGGCTGCAGTTCGCGAGTGCGGTTTTATTAATGTCAATCATCCCCCGTATAGTCCGAAGTCCTTTCCTATATTCTGAAGCGGGTCGGAACTTGTAGGATAAAAATCTTCAAGCTATGAAGACTAGCAAGTGGCTGTCTTAAATCATTCTGAAGACAAAGATTCTGCATATTTTTATAAAGGGATAAAGTCCGTGAATTAACATTTGCAGATGTCAAGAGTGGAAAAATTATAAGTTTCATTTCATTTCCTTTACTAATTCATAACAAAGCCCAGTCATTATAGTACCACCCGTGTACGTATGAATTAGACTGCGAAACATGCAATGATGCCAAGCTACATCAGGCAGAGGCAGAGTGGCAGGCACAGGCATGCAGGTTTCCTGACGATGTTTTCCTCCACCTTTAAATCATGTGATAACTTCAAAATGTTCAAAGTACACAAATCTCTTTGATATTCCGCAATAAACATAAACCTTTATCCATGTCCAGGATGCAAGTTGTCTTGGTACCAAATATCGTCAAAATCGGTTGAGCAGATGGGCTGTGCCAATTGTAACATACACATACATATTCACATTCACATACACATTCGTATTTAGTATGGTTTACTGGTTTTGCATTTAATATTTAATCATTGATGTTGGAAGAGTCAACCCCTTCTATGTTTGTAATATGTAAAGGCTGATGTCTATGTTGAATGTAAATTGTAACTAGTTACTAGGGCTTGAATTTGTCTTCACTTATTAAAATACGATTTTTCATTCATCATCATTTGTTACTCATAAAAATCGTACTAGCTATCACCTCATTTGCCTATTTCAACAAATACCTGATTAATCAGATTTTGGATTTTGAATAGAATGGAATATGAGTTGGGTTTGAATCACCGCGTTTCTGACGTTGATTGGAGTAATGAGTTATAAATATGTTTCCGGCCCATTGAAATACTATTTATACTTCAATGTTCCGGTCTCACAAATTGCTCTGATGCTAGTGACGTCGACTCTGTTGCCGGCGTCGCATCGCCTCACTCCTTGCACCTTGCAGGGAGGCAGGAGGCAGACCCGAGGTTCACGCCTGCGCCCAACAACTACCGCCATATTCTCTTGTAACGTACTCTCGGTTCGTTTGCTCGGTCAATTATCTATAACGAATTGAAGAGGCGACGTAATGCGATAATTCTCATTTGTCGTAATAAACACATCTTCTCTCTTTCTCTCTACATCGTATTCCTCATTGTTGAGGGTCGTGACCCCTTTTTATTAATCACATAATGGTAGGATTTTTTTTAAGGTCTACTAATGCGTCGGGTTCCCTGATTGGCACTTGCGCTACTAACAATTTTCGAAGAAAACTAGGTTAATTCGACTCATAGATTTTATAGTTGATATCAGATGTTAGTGATAGTAACCGGGACCATGAAAGCGAAAATTATCTATTATTGAGATCGTTAACTTGTACAAAATATATTACATAGCTCTATGTTAAAATGTAAAATTACTTAAAAATTATAGAAGGTACAATTTCGAAATGTAGAACGACTCTTTCAATTATAGTACAAAATTTAAGAAGTAAAATCTTTTTTGTTCGTTTTTCAATTGAAGTTGATTAACGTGACAATGCAATTACGATCTGCTAAAGTATTATGAAGATGTCAAATCAGTTTGTTGGTCGGTTTATATCCAAACTAAATGTAAGTTTTAAATTCTCATTTAGAAAGTTTAGTCACTATTATATTATGTTAAATGTAAACCTGAAAACTAGTCGGTTTATATCTAAACTAAATGAAAGTTTTAAATTCTCATTTAGAAAGTTTAGTCACTAGTACATGTTAAATGTAAACTTGAAACCACACACACCAGAGCAGGGTTTGCAATAAATAGCGCATTGCAAATAAGTTTTTTTTTTGCGGGATTTGACCCCGTGCCCAAGTTAAATTAAACCACTATGCCATAACAGTTTCTGCATTCTGCATAAAAGGCGATTTGATCTCAAAGATAAGCTTTCATTTAAGTTTTTGTTAAGCTCGCCGATTTCAGACGTAGGTAGATTATTTGTTTAATTGATAAAACACTTGATAGATGGAACATGAACGAAACAAAAGCACTGCTTAAGTAGTGTCTATGCCTTCAGTGATAATTGGACTGACTTTCATTTTCAGTAACAATAGCAAGCATTTAATATTGTAATTCAAATGAATATTTCATTTCAAACAAATTTTCTCATTAATTCAGCCGTTATACATAAAGAACTTTTGTGAAATCAATCATTTTTTATATTTTAGTCGTATCAACTGGTATAACATAGCATAAGAATAATAAATATATTTGTCTTACGAACATAGCAGACAGAGCGTAGAAGGATCCAAGCTATACAAACATGACCAGACTTCATTGAATTCTCTATCTCTTATTAGTCATTCCTTCATTAATAAAGATCGTGGTTCTGGTGTTCTTGCAACCTCGTGCGGACTAATTGCTTCCATCGGCTTCTATCGGAGGCTAGTCTTGCAATTGTGTGAAATTTGCACTTGGAGTCCCTCAGCTGCTGGTCTGTCCATCTGGTTGGTGAGCTCTCTCTCGATCCTCTCGATCTTTTCCCCTCTGTGTTGCCCATTACAATTTTTTTTTTTTCAATTCAATGACCCTAAAATAACTTAGCTCAGTAGGGCTGATCTATCCACTAATAAGATTAAAGACAGTTTACTCGTCTTAAAATGTAGTTGGATATCTCAATCATGATTACGCTATGGGCTGCGGCATGCTCATGCACTAATTAGGTCAAATATTTTCATTTCTTTGCTCAGTAGGATTCAGCAGAGCATCCAAACATGCAAAAATGTGTGCCAAACAAACTCTTCAAACCCATGTTTAATAAAAGACACAAGTCCTCCAATAACATCAGTTTGTACACATTACACAGGATATTTATTCAAGTTTCCGTATTTACAAGTATTCAACAGACCATCCAAACAAGCCGCACTAAATATACTCGAATCATTTGATAGCATTTGAGACCCTAGGATAACAAGTTTTAATAAATAAATATGCTACGCTAGAAGACGCGCTTCGTCATCCCTTCGTTTGGTTCACTTACTCGACCTTCGTTACGCCTCCACTCGGCTTCGCGCTTTATAAAAACACTCTAGGAGTGTTAAGCCGAGTGGACACAAGTTTTTCTAAACTAGATGATGCCCGTGACTTCGTCCGCGTGGATTTAGGTGTTTTTACAATCCCGAGTGAACTCTTTGATTTTCCGAGATAAGTAGCCTCTGTCCGTCCTCGGGTGTACGCTAACTGTGTGCCGAATTTCAACAAAATCGGTTAATCTGTTGGGCCGTGAAAAGCTAGCAGACAGACACACTTTCGCATTTATAATATTAGTATGGATATGCACATGCAGACAGATATTAAAATTAATTAGCTTGCCAATTACTATTAGAGAGACATTGAATGAGAGACAGAGAAATATGAAATATTTCGAGAATGCTCTGGTGAGGCGCTCAATCAAATTGTATGCAGTATAATGGTTGGTATACACTTTAATTTGCTGTCAATGTTTTGGGTATGTCAGTGACGTTGGTTCTCTTACGGGTTTCCTCATTCCGGATCTTATCCTTCAGGGAAAGGTAGTCTAGTGGTAGTTAGTGTGTACCCAGCCTCAGTTAAACTAACTTTTGATGTACCCAGTTTGATTTTAGAAGCGTGCATTGTGTGCGGTTTACCGCCTTTTAACTCAGAAAATATCTTCACTCACAACTTTTAATGAAACAAAGAAACCGTGTATGTTACTTCTAACATTTCTAACTTTGGATTGTACTATTAGATCTAATAAATCAAATGTAAGCCGTACTGATATATACTTATACTAGTCTTTATATATATTACTCAGAGAGGAGACCCGTGTTCAGTAGTGAGCCGGCGATGGATTGATCATTATGATTATTATGATACATACCTTACACATACCTACATATCATATACTATTTTTATTTATCGAGAAATTCTTTAACCATTAGAAAAGCACATTATTCCAGTTGGACATAGATTAAGTACCTACCTACATCATATTGTTCAACCCGGGCCGTGGGCCGATAGTTATTTAATACATAAGTAGGTACGTATATAACTCAAATATAACTATAGAAATATCCAAGGCAATTAAAGGCTTACAATACCAGTGCTTATCTTTTCTTGTTGGCCATCTAGTTAAAAAAGTAAAACCTTTTATGTCAAGAAAAAAGGTCAAATGCGAGCGGAAACCGGGTATAAAAGGCCAAGAATACCCTACTTACGTAGTTACAGATAAAATTATTCTGGTGTAAAATTGTCTTGTCTTTTTTATAAAAACTTTTGCCGAAAAAACGAAATTAAATAATTAACTAAGACTAGAGAAAAAAATTGAGACCCGACCACGCAATCAGTATAACTTAGTCACTACAAAATATGTGAAATTAGATTATGCCCGTGGCTTTTAAAAATCCCGTGGGAACTCTTTGATGTTCTGGAACAAAAATTAACCTGTGTCTGTAATTTGGATGCAAGCTATCTATTATGCACCTGTTGTCAAAATCGATTTAACGGATAGGTCGTGAAAAGCAAGCAGGCAGACACGCAGACACATTTACACATTCATAATATTAGTATGTACTTATATAGGGAAATCAAGAATATTTGCAAATCAATTTCATGTTTGTAATATTGAAATTAAATGCATCCAACGAAGGAATGTAGCGGCAAATTTTAAAATGGGATGTCACCCCCTTTCTCCCTCCCAGACACATTTTATGAGCTCTACTGCACAGCCTGATATTGGTATGGATCTTTACTACTAGTAACTTTTGCTTATAAATAAATGTATGTATCACTACTCGCCTATGTATAAGTTATTTGTTTTTACATATAAGTGTAATGGATTGGGATTTACTTTTACAGCATATTTACCGTTAGCAGTTTGTCATTGAGTTTTGTATTACGTGTAAACCTTTGATAACGTGTTTAATTCCCACAGCCCACCTCATCTTTATGATAAACAAGATGATGCCCGCGATTAGGTCCGCGTGTATTTAACATTTTTTAAACGCTCTGAGAACTCTTTGATTTTGCAGATTCTCCAGGATACAAACTCTCTTCATCCCCATGGATTTCGATTTTTGTAAAACCCTGTGAGATTTCTTTGATTTTCTGGGTCTTACTTACTTATCAAATAGTCTATAGCAGTCGTCTCCGGAATGGAATTTATCTCTACAAAATTTCGTCAAAAATGGTTAGTCAGATGAGCCGTGAAAAATAGCAGACTGACAGACTTTAGCATTTATAATATTAATATGAAAGTATAGATAATATGGATTTTAAATACAAAACCCTTTCTAATTTTTAAGTTCTTTTGTAATTTAACTCCTTTCAATTTTCAATCAAATCCATTCAAAATATTTATCAAACCTATAACGATTTCTAGAAGTTGACTGTTTTTAAATGTGATAAATCATTCAGCTTGTTTAAGAATTTAAAGAGAAATCCCAAATAAGTATTAAAGCGGAATAAACGTACGTATTTTCACAGCGTAACGTGAGGCGATCAGCTATGAAATCATGATCAAAATAAGCGAAGGATACGGAAAGTGGAAAAAATTGACATTAATCAATAATACCCCATGGCGTGCCCTACTAATCTTACATAGAGTAAACACCGCGAGAGGTGCATTCACCCCGTCCCCCCACTCTCTAATATAAACAGCGCATTTTATAACTTTCCGCTGCTTCATCTTAAAAAGGCAGACTGCAGAAATATTTTCCGCGTGGGAAAAACTTACTTGAGAAACGTGACGGGCGCGCGATAACGTTCTGGCCTATAATTAGATTATGCTACCTTTGCGACAAACTTGCGTAATACTCGTACATTTCGCATATAAAAATATTATATGGAACGGTCCTATACAGCTTTCTATGTAGTAAAAGTTGCAATCTTACTACCAAGTAATTTTATTACTTTAACGTAGCTTTAACAAAATTATTGCCACTGTCAGAAGGGATTTCATTTTTTGAGTTACTTCACGTCTTAAAAATACCATGCGTTTAATTTGTTTAAGATTATAATTTCATAAATAACTTTTAATGGCACTCTTTACTTATTAGTTTGCCGTGGAATAAACCAAAAATTCTCTAATAAATACACGCTAAAATAGTTCAGTGTGTCAGTAAAGATATAACTTTATATACTTATTACTGAAGGTCATAATTACTACATTGTGCCTACCGACAACAAAAGCTTTAGTTCTCCCAAATCTAACAAACATTTTGTCAGAGTCTGACAAGGAAACGTATCCTGTTGGTTAAATTATTCACTTGCCTTAAAAACAAATCCCTTTTGTTGGGACCACATAACTTTGTTTGTAAAGGATTATTTTCTGATAGAAAATTGTGCTGGTTTAGGTAAGACTTCATTTTATTATTCCTACAATATTAATATTATAGTAAATCTCTGGAGCTATCGAACTTCTCAATTTCGATCTTTACCAAATTAATTCCTGGAGAAAGTCAAGTGGTCTGTAAATGCTAGTAAATCGTAGGTTACTTTAATAGGCAGCCGTCAGCCTTCGATCTAAAATGAAATGATTGTCTTTCCCTTCTGTGAATTTTGATGGGACTACACTTCAGTTAGGTATATCAAAAAAACTATTTTAAAAATTTGGAAATGAAACAGTTTCATATGATACCTCATTTAAAAATGTTACCTCCAAAGGCCCCAATTTGTCAATTGGAATTCTTGTAATTTGTTGTTTGAGTCATTTCATTCATCTAAATATATAAAAGGAAAAGTTGACTGACTGAAGTTTAAATTCATCTTGTTGTACTGTAAGCGTTACTCAGAAAAAGCAGGTATGCCTATTATTGAATTTTTTTTATCGAATAATTAAAATGCCCTCCCAAAGCATGAGCGAGAGACAGAGACACACATCACAACCTAGGTATTACCAAGAGATGTAATCTTAAAATTCGTAGGAAAAAAGCGAGTAGATAGGTATATTAAAGAAGATTCCGTTGTATTCGATGCACTTTTACCAGTAGTTCAATATTCAATCGCTACATACGTAGCAGCAATCTCTTTCAGAAAGCCAAACAGAAAAAGTAGGCGGAAAGCCTGTTAATGTTGCCTGCATGCCGGCCTCGCTTGTTGCAGATATGCTCACTACACATTTGTAAAGGGAGTTGGCTAGTTACACTAGTTTCCGATTTTCTTGCAAAATATCTGCCTAGATGATGTAGATATGATAACAATAGGTATTCCTTTAATCTTGCTAGTACGATACGACCTGATTTCTATCTGCAGTGTATACTTGTAACAACTAGGATTTACTATCATTCCTCATTTTTACACGACTGTCCAAAAAAGGTGTGTGATGTTTTCAGGATTCTTATACCTATTCTTATTCTATGTGCTCGAACCTACAAGTTTCTTTATTCCACCATAACCATAACGTCTTCTTCAAATGCATTATCAGTTTTGGATGTACGGGGTATTGTTAGAATCCTCACATCATCCCGAGTAATACTTACTTGCTGTACTTACTTAAATTAAGAAAAAAAAAATGTTTTTGCTTAATAAACACCAGACTTGCAGTCGGGTTTTTAAAAAACTTTTAAATTTAGCAATTAGCAATTTTAAATTGCTTGTAAAAAATAAGGTATTTTAAAATATTTGAGAAAAACGAAAATCAATCCTATCAACCAATTCCATGCTTAGGACAACTAGAAAAATCTATACAGAATTGATAAGTTCAACATTCATACGTTTTAGATTTCGTCAAGGACTTGCTTGGTCGTGTAGTACTGGGCCGATGTCACCATTATACTGTGTCACGTGCCAGGACAACTGCTAAGTTTACTTATTAAATTTAAAAATTTAAGTAAGTACATACTCAGTACTTACTTAAATTTTTGGAGTTATGTGTGTTTTTCACTAGCTTTAACGGTAAAGGAAAACATCGTGAAAAAACCTGCCTGAGAGTTCTCCATAATGTTCTCAAAGGTGTGTGAAGTCTGCCAATCCGACTTGGCTCCCCACGTGGCGGACTTTGGCCTAAAATCTTCTCATTCTGAGAGGAGACCCATGCTTAGTGGACCAAAGATGGGTTGATCATGTTGATGTACTTAAAGGTACTTTTTTAAGAGTAACAACATCGACAACATTGGCCTAATAATTCTGATAGAGTCAGTAAAAAATCAAATGTAAAAATGTGTGTACTAAGACAACACTTCTAATGTTAAGTGTATAATTCTAGTGGAGACATTTACGACCGATGCGCGATGATACTACTGCGGTGAAAGTCGGGACATGTCCCGCTGTAGCAGGCTGTGTGGCGGCCCTGTGCTAGGCGGGTAATGCGGGGCACACGGGCGCCGCGACGCCGCCCGCCCGCAGGCGCGCGTGCTCCGAAAGCGCCCGAGGACTTACGATCGTTTCGCTCCGAATCGTAACGAAGTTCGTCGATCGCGACCACCCTCCGTTGACGCGAGCTGGATCCAGTCGCAGTGAGAACCGCCTAGGCGTTGGAATAGTTCTCCGTGTGTCCAGTGCTCGGTTATGTAACTCAATAAACTTATTTATTTATCAACTAAAAATATATCTTCAGGAACATTTGTGATAGACCATAGCACACTCCGTGGTCGTAAATTGCTACATCTATTTCGATACATGTGAAAAAGTGATGTGTACCTCCGCCTATCCTCGCGGCAATAGACATCGGAACAGGTTTATCGTTTCGTTTAAAAATGTTGCTCCAATTCGATTCCAATTACTGATAAACCATTTACAATGAAACGGGTGTTTGTAGTGCTATATTTTCATGTTACTGAAACATCACTGATAAATTGTTTTGACGGGCAAATAGTAGCACGATATTGTTTGGAAAAGTTGTTAACAATAAAAATTTGAACAGAATACTACGAACATTTTTTTTCATTCGTCGTTATGCCAGATCGTTTTCGGTACTGCTGTTCCAATTTAAAGAACAAATAGAACAACACAAATAGGAATTTGGCGCAATGCAGGACGCTCGTATGAAAACGTCCATAAAGTTGCTCACCGCTCATTTCAGATCTGTAATTGCTTACTTAGCCAATGCAATCTCTTGCAGTGAAATTATTGTCTATTGGGCTTGTTACATTTATCGTAAAATAACAATAATGATATTATTTTGTCAACATCTAAATGTAAATGCAGGCATTTGTACCTAGTGTTTCACAAAATCAATGATTCATTAACCCCAGTTCGATTATATTACGGGCGTGAAATTTTATGCGATAAACTAATAGTTACGTGAAATTCCAAACTTGTTATATGTTATTCTACCGTGAATATGTTATAATCGTCGAAACATTTCTGTCGGGCATTAAATTGCTGTTTAGGTTATCATGTTGTTTCGTCATTATATACAAGTTAAAAAGCATTTCAAATACAATGCTGTATCTAAAAGTAGTCCATGTAATAATGGATGTCAATTGCATCTGACATGTCAGTTAGATCAAGGTAAAGTAGGATTATCTCATAAACAAGTGTAGTGCTTTCAGCACTTTAAACTTGTGTAGAATCAGCAAACACAAGTGCCAAACATTTGTATGATGCAGCTCAGCGACAATACTTGACCTAAAAGCGTACACAGAGAATTCTATCTAATCTTGAGTTTTATTTTTTATGTTGCACCTTCACCTTTAATCCTATTCGTAGTTCTATTAAAAGCAAATGCAACTAGAGATTTAAACATTTCTAGTTTTATTTTATTTGAATATCGTGTCATATAGATACATGGGATTAAAGGTCATAATATTGAGTTAACAGATTCGAATATAATAAGGCTTGCGTTAAAAAAAGAGAAACTGTTTTATGAAAACCAATAGTATAAGATTTTAGAAATTTAAGAAAATAAAGGAAATATTCATTAAAATCATTGCACCGAAATATACATTTGAGGTTTCAAAATTTTTTTTAATATCGTGAAATAAAATACGATCAAATAAAATATTTTGGAATTCAAGACAATATAATTAGTTAACATAACGGAAATTGCCAGCAATATAAAATTATGAAAAAATGGATAAAATAAAGGAACTTTTCATCAAAATTATTGCAAAGAATTAAAACACATTCTAATTAAGTATATCCTTCACGCAAACAAGATCATTTGGATCGTCAAAGGTCTTCTGATGAGTGTAGCTTTACCAATTCAAAGACACACAAAAATATTCAAAGAGCGTACAGAAAATATTTTTAAAATCTAGATTGTATTTGCTGTACTCGTACCATAAAAGCTATTGAGGTCACTCCTATAATTGCATCTCATGTACAGACTATTTCTGTTAATCGAATACATTCATCTATTGAGGGACTGTCTCCTATGATGAGAAATGTATACCGTACAATGTCTTTGACTCAGAAGCAAACATACATGAGTGGAATGAAAGAGTCTCAGAAGCATATTGAAAGAAATAGATTCACACTAATGCATTAAACTAATATAATAAATGCGAAAATGAGTTTGTTTGTTATATTCTGTTTATAGCCTGATTTTGATGAAATTTGGTACAGACGTTGCATCCGGGAGACGGATGTAATTATGCTAATTTTTACTCCGGCAAATCATGCAGTTCTCGATGGATTTTTGAAAAACTAAATCCACGCTGTAGAAGTTGCGGGCATCATCTATATTTGATAATTTAATAGTAAATCCCCAAAGTGATAGAAAGACATAATAACAAAATTTAATAAGTTGCAATTTGCAAGTAGTTTGATAGCTTGACGCTAATTTTCAAAATAAATAGAGAGAACTTAGACACAATTTGATACGTAATATCTTCAGCAGATCTGTAGCCAGCATAGATATTCTATTAAACTGTTAACTACTTCAGTGTCTCTCACAATAAAAAGCGCTTTAATTGCTGCAGAAATTCCAATTCATTTAACAATGCGGCCGTTGAATTCAGCTTTGCTACTTATAGGCCAACAAATCAAGGTACTGATTGTCCTGCTTGATCTTTATATTTAAAAGCTTGAAAAGAGTCGTCTTTTCAATCCTGGATACTAAAACTATAAAATTCTAAAGTGTATTTGTCTGTCTTTCTATCTATCTCTTACTTTTTCAAAGCCCATCTGTTTAATTGATTTTGAAGAAAAGTACACAGATAAATCTAGGAGACGCACATCTAGGCTACTTTTTATCCAGAAAAATCAAAGAGTTTTTAAGAGATTTTTGGAGTCGCGGGCATCATCAATACAGAGTAAAAATTTGACCTCATAGAATTTTACGAAAGCTATTATTACAAAAAGCTATTTGGATGAAGAACATTTTGAAACTTTTTGAGTTTAATTTGACGTTATGTGATGAAATGATTCTAAAACCTCGACCGATGTTTTAGGATAGAACTCTGAAGCTTCAAATAACAGCAGTCAGGCCTCAACTGCTTACAGAGACATTTCACCCTCAGTTTACTAACCTAATCAATTCATACGTGTAGGTTGCGCGCCGTATTATTATCGAACCACTAATATAATTACGATTATTGCAATCTTATTACGTAAACTGTAAGCAATGTCGTAAATACTAAACGATAGATATATATAAATAGTGTAACGACATTTTTGAGTGATGTACAGTAGAACGTAATCCTAAAAACTATGAAATTATCTTTAATTTTATATACGTGAAAGCACTTACACTACTGTAGTCTGTACTACAATATCATACCAAGCTTTACAAGTATAGCCTAGTAGTAGATAAATATAAACTGTAGTGAAACGTAACATACCTAAGTGTAGTTATCGATACAAAACGAAATAAGTAATAGGTACTATTCCTATTGCCTGAAATCGTATATAAAATTGTTTTGTCCTTCGAAAAGAACTCCTTATCTAATTTATTGTTTGAACTGCATCTCCGCTCAGTAGGAAGCTCTTGTAGATGCACATCTTCGTATTGGACGTCAGATTCATCCAATATTATGTAGGTCGTGTTTGTTGAAGCGATGCAAATAGATTTCAGATCCATTTAAAGGCCATGAACGAAGCCGTCGTGATAGACCAAATGCAATGTTGCTTTGTTGCGGTGCATAACGCCCTACTTCCCTTGGGACGCGCCGGCTGTTAGCGTAATTAAAACGTGACAAAACTACAAGAAATACATCAATCTCACGCCATGAATGGAATACAAAGTAGCTTACAAGCTAATCCTACGTCTTTTTTTTTCCGAAATGAGTTCACGCTTATATCGTTATTGATAATGTATGAGGGGCGTGTGGCCTCGTTGTGACAACGCATTTCCATTGATTGCGATTGTTAAGCAACGTTGACCCAAGTCGATAACTGGATGGGTGACCGACTTTGGAGGTCTTTATTTGGCCTTTTCGCTTCCTCCGTACCTTGCAAATCAGGTCAAGCCGTCAATCCTGGTTATTATACTTCGCATCTTTCCCGAAGATGATTACTGTTTACATGCAGCAGTACGCCAGTTGGTGCTGTCCCAACCACATATTCAAAGTTATAAAATACTAGCCGATGCCCGCGACTTCGCCCGCGTGGATTTAGGTTTTTCGAAATCCCAAAGGGAACTCTTTGATTATCCGGGATAAAAAGTAGCCTATGTGCTAACGCAAGATATTATCTAACTCCATTCCAAATTTCAGCCAAATCCGTCTTGTAGTTTTTGTGTGAAGGAGTAACAATCATACACACACACACACATACACACAAACTTTCGCCTTTATAATATTAGTGTGATTTATTTTGAAAAGTATAAGTAATGATTACTATTTGTAATGTAAATAGAACCCAGAAATATAAAACAGCTCGCATAATAAAATTATTGAATTCTCGTGGCGCTCCTAATTTGACCGATTTGCATTGCATCGTTTTGTCTTTGCCCTAACGATCCGACTTTCAATCGCAATTATTCATACCCCAGTTTGCCTCATTTCACTTTTTCTTCGAGTATTTACAAATTTTATGGCATTAAATTAACCTTTTTAGTGAAAAACTAACTGATCTTATTCAATAGTAATAGCGATCTTATCTTCTCATATCGGTTGGATTTTACAATTACACGCAATTAAGAGTACCTCGATACTAATTGCGGAAGGATCTGGGATTAAGAAAGGATCTTAGAACCCTCGGGATTATTATCCCAAGAAAATCTTTACCAGGGGTCATGACCGTAAGCATCGAGGAATAATGAAGAGGAGACATAATTAAAAATTATAGATTCTAGTTCAATTTTGAAGTAACTAACCCACTTGAACAACATGGAATACAAAATTTAGTTTTGTATAAGATTTTTTTACTTCGTGTATCTACCCAGGCATGTTTTACGAAACCAATGTCATTCAATTAATAGGTAAAATACTTGTATGCATAAAGTTAAGTGCAATACTAGTACTTAACATAATCCAATAACTAAGTAATATAATATTATAAATGCGACTGCGTTTGTCTGTTTCTCTGCTACGTTTTCAGGGCCTATCTGTTAAACCGATTTTGACGAAAGATTCAAGGGTATCTTACATCCTAGCGATGGACTACTTTTTTCCCGGAAAGCCAGAGTTCCCATAGGATTTTAAAACCTGAATCCACAAGGACAAAGTTGCGGACATTATCTTTTTGGTACAGAGATAGTTTGCATCCTGGGGGCGGACTTAGCTACTGTTTATTTTGGAAAATCAAGGAGTTTTCGCGGGATTTTCGAAAATTCATGCAGTCCAAGTCACTGACATCATTTAATTTATACATACTCGTAGTTACGGAAAATACGTTAATTCCTAGGTATAAAATATAATGTTCAGCAAAACGTCGATTTCATTTCAGTTCTACAATAATACCTTGACATCTTGTTAACGTCCTTCCCAGAGAACAACTTATTTCAAATCCGGACCAGCAACATTGACATTCATTATTGCTGTTTATATTTCCTGTTACACTAGCTATCAGAAATTCCTCTTGAAAAGTTTCAGTTGTAACAAATAAATACTTTTAACTAGGCTTTTCAGAAAGGTAACTCAATAATTTATATCAGTACCTATCAGTAAAATAAATAGGAATAAATCGTTAGTAAAATAGGAATATAACCTTCTGTTTAAAGATTACCAGAAATCTCTCTTCAAAAGTTACATTTGTAACAAATAAATACTTTTTTAAGAAACAAACAAATACTCTATACTACTTAACAAATAAATACTCTTATAAGAAATATTACTCAATAATCAAGAAGAAGTACATAATATTGTATCAAGATTTAGATTTATTTTAGATGTTTTGAAATCCTAAAATAACTGAGAACTCTAAAGCAACTCAAAAATATTATCGACAGATATCTAACATAATTTCTTTGAGCACAGCTGTCTTATAGCGCCGAGGTGAATAATAATTAGCCTTTGTTGTCTCGTTCTGGAGATGCCTAATGAAAACTACAGAATAGCTACTGAGCTATCGTTACGTTTCAGACTGATATATATATATATTATAACACTACCTTCCTATTGTACCTATATATATATATATATATATATATATATATATATATATATATATATATATATAGGTACAATAGGAAGGTAGTGTTAATCACAAAGCATACAAGCACAAAATTTTTCAAGCATTATTCCTAAGTTTCTAATAAACTAAAGAAATAATTTCACTATTACTTGATACCTTACTAAGTAGTTTATTAAAACTTTCATGCTTGACACATAATGTAAAAATCAGCTATATTTACATAAACCCAAGCAGCGATTTAATCTGGTTTTCGTGCCCTTTGATGTTTAGGTCGGCATTAAAGTATGAGACGAGCGTCCGTCCGGTATAGTATAATTCAATTTATCGTGCCATTTAAAACCCAATAATTAGGTATTAATAAAGGCATTAGGTACCTAAGTACTATGAAATATTGTGGATGATAATTTATTAATATTCGTGTTTGATTCAGTAACATGAAATATTTATTTGTAACTTAATTTACTTAATTACTCATTGATACTTTATTTTACTCATTGATAGATAATAATGTTTCATAGATGTCTATCAATCATCAATACAAATATAGCTAAAATTAAGAAACTACCAATAAATTGAGAACTTAATTTGCAATAAATGAAGTCAGTGAGTGTTCAAAATGACATTGAACTGTAAGATATATTATACAAGATGTCGCATGTAATGCAGTAAGGTTAGATATAAAAGTAGAGAGGACAGTAACAGGAAGAAGTTCGGTTGTAACTCGTGATGAGGTGACGCTCGCGCGCCGGCCGCCGACGCCGCTCCTCGCCAATGATGGTGGAGACGCACCGCGCGCCGCCGCCGCGCAGCGCGCGCGCGCCCGCGCCGCGCGGCAAGCCCGCCTCCGCCTCCGCGCCGCCCTCGCTGGCCGGCAGCGGCACGCTCATGCACCTGCGCCGCCGCCGCCACAAGACTGTCCACTTCGGGGAAAACCTCCTCATGCAGGTGTGCGCCGACCGCGAGCACTTGGCGGCGCTCGGAGCCAGAGTACCGGATATATCCTTCTGTCACAAATCGCACACGGGCGTCGCTAAGGGAGACGCGCGCTTCTGTTGCGTTGCGCATCACTGCTGCTTGGCCGGGGGCGCTCTCGTGGCTTTGACGTCTAACGGACGACCTAAACCGCACAGGGAGCGCAGCGCAGACTCGCATTCGAGCGGCGGCGAAACCGCAGACAGAGGGGAAGGCGGTGGCGGTTCGGTTTCGAAGGATTCGAAACGTAAAGTGAAACATCACCATCATCATCATCACCATCACCACCACAAAACACACACGTGTCCTTATCACGATGTCGCCCCTCCACCGGAAGATGAACCTGAAGAGAAGTCGATAGTACCAAAAAAAACCGTTTCGCCTTATCTCTATATCCCTAGCAAATTAGAGCCGAACGTGCAACAGTTATTCAGTTTTATAGAAAGTGTACTAAGTGCGTGGGCTGCTGAAGAAGGATTAACGAGCACCGGCGAATACTCCGAGCCGGATGAGCGTATAGTTCGTCGTCGTAAGCTAAATAAGTATAAGAAACGTACTGATGTACTCAATATACGGCGTATCGTGTACGAGGTGTCCATCTTACAAGGCGCCAAACTACTTGGCAACGTAAGATATCGCCACTATCACTGGAAAGGGACAGCTCAAACCTGCAACGAATCGTTCCTGAGGAAGGTGAGAAAAATCTTAATCTCTAATAGGTACCTAATATAAGATAATTTCAAGTAGGTATGGTAACATACGAGATCTTATTCAACGCTTCTGACATATTTTGATAATAATTTTAGCCTGCTTCTATTGCAAAACAATTTAACGTATATAACTCACAGTGATTTGTTGTCCAAACGCAATCACCATATTATTTACGGAACGATAACATCACCGATAACGCAATTAGTTTCTAAATAATTACATTTGACTACGTAAATTAAATTAAATTCCGATTTATGGCCATATTACGTAACGGATGTGGATGTAATAATTGCATTTTCATTTCCAATTCCAATTAATCCCTTTAAAGAAACACTATTTCAAGTCCTGCTATAGCGGCTATTTGGACAATTTAATATGTTGATTCTACTACGAAAGATTAAACGGAAAATTCTTGTTGTCTGTTTATTTGCTTAAGCATTACTTTTTGCAGCGGTTTTCCCCTTCACTATTTAATTATATTTCACAAGGAAATTTGATATATATATTATATACCTAAACTAATAATATTACTATATACGAAATACATTCATTCATAATAATATAACTGGAGAATAGATAAGCTCACCCATGTGAAGCCGGGGCGGGGCACCTTCTGCAAGTTTGAAAGTGTATGCTTAACTTGATTTACTGAGACGGAGTACCTAATAATTAAAAAAAATAAGTGCATATTACATTCCTTTAAAAAAAACTTTATTCTCTTAGAATAAAGTAGGGACATTGTCTTCCATACGTAGTTTGATGTTATGGTATATAAAGCCCCACTTAATGTACCTGTGAAGCTCTCAATTGGTTTCACAATAACCCCTTACAATAGATAGCTCGGAGATAAAAGCCAGCAAAATATAGCTAACATTTTGACCTTATTTTAGATTTCTCCACGAGAGGCTGCAATTTCCTTTTTTACTAATGAGGCCTTTTATTTCCTACTTTAGAAAACTGCCTAAGTAGATACAGTAATTATGTTTCCATTTATCCATATACTAATATAAATGCAAAATTGGGTCTGTCTGTTCGTATTTTACGGCCCATCCATTTAACCGATTGTGACGGTTACAAAGAAAACTTGCATCCTAGATACGGGGGATACTTTTAACCCAAAATTCAAAGGATTCCTACGGGATTTATAAAAATTATCATTTAAGTAATATCGTCAAGCCAAATTTTATTCTTCAAAACAGAATAAAAATTTCCAGAACTAGTAGTTATACAGCTTCGAGTAGTCCGAGTTTTTATCAGTTCAACACTTTCTAACAACTAAATTTGTTCGAGAGGAAAACGATTTGCAACCGACCGACGTGAATACGTACTCAAAGAAATTAAACACCTACATTTTGCAAATTCAACATTATTAGAATTCAACATTAGGTGCACCAACCTGTCGTAAAGACGTGGGAAAAGAAAATAAATAATAATGGATAGAATCAGGCGTTACTTTGCGGAAGTTCATGTTTAGCAAGAAACAGTTAAAAATTATTTTGCTATAATCCGCCAACTGTTGGCGGATTATAGCAAAATAATTTTTAACTGTTTCTTGCTAATAAATAATAAAGCAATCAGATTCGTCCTACTATAAATCAAGTATTTCCTGAAACAAATAGGAGAAGCAAATATTATGTAAAACTTGTAGCTTATACTGTAGGGTTTTTATCCTTCCTTCCAATTCTTGTGTGAATAATCTATTTGAATTTCCGGAGCCGCTCAACCTTACTTCATTTGAAATTTCCACGGCTAAGGCGTAGGATGAATTGCAAAACGGAATATTTGCTACTGAAGCTCGATGCCCGAAGTTGACGATACATTAGCCACAAAACTATACCCAACGATTTAGCAAAGCCAAAGTTTGTTTCCTAACTATGACTTCTATCGCCAACTAGGCGAGGCATAAATAGGTGCCTAGGTATTTCATTGTGAAGTTTTAATATAATTTGCGCTACAGTAGTCTACCGTATCTATACTAATACTAATAAATAAAATTGGAGTGTCTGTCTGTAATTTCGAAATAACTACCGCATATTAAGGTCATATGGTTATTTGAACGATACTATAACTGAATCACACGTTTTTAAAATTTTTGTCTGTCTGTCTGTCTGTTTGAAAAGGCTAATCTTGGGAACGGCTGAACCGATTTTGACGGGATTTTCACAGACAAGTAGAGAATTGACCAGGGAGTAACATAGGCTACTTTTTTAACCGACTTTCAAAAAGGGAGTTGTGTTTTTCTACCTATGTACACCGAAATCTCCGAGATTTCTGAACCGATCTGCGTCATTTCTTTTTTAATCGATAGAGGAACTTTGCGACATTGTTTCATAAAAAATTTGGAGTCCAACTCCTCAATCCTGATGCTGCAGGGGATCTGACCAATCCACGCGGGCGAAGCTACGGGCATCAGCTAGTAGCAAATAAATAATAATTTATCTGATTTTGGTGCCATTTTAAATATAAGTGATGTTAGAGTATGTGCATATGCTAAAGCACTTACTAAGACGCTTTCTTACTTTAGCATACATAATATTATATGTGTATGCTAAAGTAAGTACGAATATTTTAGATTTAGATACTCTTTGAATTGGCGTTTACACTGATATTAAAACACAATAATTTATCGTGTTAAAATAATTATGTTCTTTACGTGCTCCTTTGTGAAAAATATTAGTAAGTACTTTTTACTTGACTACAAAGGTTTGTTATCCCAATTATTATTATTTGTCCTCTCATACTCGTAACTACCAAACTACTCGGTGTCGGTGGCTTTATCTTAGCGTTCCACGTCTCATAGGCTCATCGATGTACAAAGGCTATTATTATGACGGCAAGTTAGATCCAATATGTAACAATATCTCTACATATTTATACTCAATATGACTTATTTTCCTATGCCTGTGAATATGAAAAACAACAAGTTTAAATTAAAAAATAACACCCCGACAAGTGAAGGTTACAGTAACTTGAAAAGAGCTGATAACTTTCAAACGGCTGAACCGATTTTCTTAGATTATAGCTCGCACTCTCGATCAAGCCACCTTTCAAACAAAAATAAACTAAATTAAAATTGGTTCATTAGTTTAGGAGCTACGATGCCACAGACAGATACACAGATACACACGTCAAACTTATAACACCCCTCTTTTTGGGTCGAGGGTTAAAAATATTGGGAACAAAGTCAGTGATACTTTATCAGATGAAAGATCTCATTGAGTTCTTCTTATTTCAAATAAGATAAAAAATGCAAAAGTGTGTCTGTCTGTTACTTTTTGAAGACCCCCACCTGCAGGCTTATCCGATTTTATTACCATGTTATTGTGTTTTTGTTTTGAACGTTATCTTGTTATGCTATACATCTTGTCTTGCCTATATCATAAGTTACGAATATGTCAAATAACTTTTCGAAAAATTTTGTCAATTGCAATTTTTTGATTCGCGAAGTAATCTTGAGTTTAATATTCAAATGACAACCAAACCATGTTTGTTTAAAGTGCACAATTAATAAACTCCTAATATTGGTTGCCAACCTCCGATAGCAGATGCACTCAAAGACAAAGACGTATTTAATACTTTAAAAGATGCTTACATAAAAGCGGTTTTACTAATAAACGTTGTTTAGCAATGTGAATAGCTTAACATAATTACTGTATTTCTGTCATCATTAAACAACAAAGCAAAGTCAATAAAGCATCGTTGAACTAAACAACCGCTTCAAAGAAGGTATTTATTGGTAAGATCGAAGGTATTTAATAAGATTAGCCCCATCTAAATTCGTTACAATCCACTCTACAGTTATTAGACTTGTAGATGTTTCAGTCAACGACGGTTGAATGGCGAAAAACCTCAAGAGCTTTCGCTTAGTTGTCGGATCAAGAGTCGGATACAGAAGGCACCATTACGTTCTTGAGACGCCTTATTAAACGTATTTACAAAATAATGAATAAATTTAAGGAGATTTAGAAGAATACATTATTGATATAGTATTAAGAATACCAAGATACCCAGTTTCTTTGAAATTGAATCCTTTAAAAGTTTTGAATTGGATTCCTATTTATTACCCATTCCTTCTGCATGTTCCATTGCATTAAAATCAATTTCGCTACCTTACAAAAACTATAAATTGAAATTTTTTTTTTTTTAAATCTTGGGTATGGAATTTGAAAAAAAAATCTTATTTAAATTGCTTAAGTATATAAAGCTGATCGTATATTACGGACGTCTCAACAGTTGACGATAGCAAGAGCCGCAAGATGAAAGACGCGAATCTGCTATTTTTTGGCGCATCTGATGCATTTGATTTGTGCTAAAGAAGTTATTTGCATTTACAGTACCTACTGAAAAAAGCAAACTTCTCTAGTAGCGGTTATTGGGGTGATCTTTTAAAAAATCTTAGTATAGGAACTTATTTTTACCCCGCATTCCCAACATGTCCAATTTCAGGATATAATTTAGTTGTGGAATGGTCAAGTTCGTCCTCGACCCCTGCATAGTCGAAATTTCACGGACTCGTACGAAGCGATTTGCATCCTCTTTTTCAATACGCACTGCTAGACTATGGAATGCCCTTTCGGCTTCAATTTTTCTGCCAGCTACAATATTGGCACCTTCAAAAGAAGAATGGATAGGCATCTTCTAGGCAGGTGCGCTCCATATTAGGCTGCATCATCACTTACTGTTTGGTATGATTGCAGTCAGGCGCATATAGTTACAACTTGACGTACTTTTATGTCTTTTTGTTTTGAAAAGTAAGAGGACGCCCGTGCCGCCCTCGAGGGTCATTGAGCGGAGTGTACGGTTCCGAGCCCCGCATGCGCTTTGTGTAAAGCACTCCTTATTATATTTTTAATCTTAGTATTTCATTTTATCAAGGTGTTTAGTTAAGCTAGGTACATTAATTCTGCTGGCGGAGTAACGAGGTGTTGTCGGTCCCTTGTGCTCCGTCATTAGCGGTGGGATGGAACTTCGTGAGGTTTTTGGTCGGTAAGAGTCCGACATAACCAATGTGCTCCTCCGTGGCCAGTGTTGTCCATTACCTCCATCATAAGAGACGTTCAATCATCAATATTACCGCATAATCATCTATTGGCGTCCAAACACGTGGCTGCAATTTCATCGTAATCAGATAACTGGAAGTAGCCGAAAAATCAGTCACTTACCAGTTTTGACGGAATAGCTAAATACGAACAAATTGAACTAAACAGACAGTAGCTAGAGCAAAGTAAAAATTTTACTTTTAGTCACTTTTAGTTTTGTATGCAACTACCTACAGCCACATCATATTTTTGGTGTGAAAATAAAATTGCAAAACTATGTACTTCGTGTAAATTATTATTTAAGACCTTTGTGCAAACGTGGTGTAACTAAGTAAGTACTTATGTATGCATACACTTTTTTCACGCCAGCTCCATCGTAGCTTTCAAGGTTCTACAGTCTACAATGAAACAAATTGCATCAATATTCCTCTACATGGTCAGCTACGAATATAGGTACTCGTATCTACAGATAATCTCGTTATTTCTATTTCTATGCACACCACACACGCACCGGATACAGAAAACTTTTTACGTTGGCGGTTTAAAAAAGGGAAATAAATATATATTCCGCCGTTTGAATTTATTTTGTTGCTTTGCTTGAATTTCAATATACTTAAGATTTTTTGCTGGCTAATTTTATTGTTCTTGCTAGCCAATAAGTAGCATATCAATTCACTATGCTATAATGGAGCTGACCAAACCTCAATATTAAGCTGATTGTTTAAATGATACCCTGAAAAATAATGTTTTTCCGTGGTTTTCCCTAATCTATCCAAGCGGGCTATCACACTATATTTTTAAAGTAACATAGTTGCGGGGAAACTGTTTTTGAAACATTCTGTTTTTATATCTAGCTACAACAAACAAGTGGGGTAACAATTTCCAGTGCTAGAAACGAGGGCGCGAGTGCCGGCAAATTGCGTTATGCTGTGGAATATAGCAAGAATACTTAAACGTATGGCTTACCGTCTTTGTAATTTTTTACCATTAAAACATAATTTTTTTGAGTACGTATTCATGTCGGTTGGTTGCAAATTGTTTTCCTCTCGAACGAGATTAATTTGTAAGCTTTGATGAAAGCTTGTGTGATTAAAATATTACCTACTCGTTTGTCGAGATATCCAAAAACTAGCCTACTGTACTCTAAACTAAGCTAGGCCTGTTTGAAAATCGGTGAGGGGCGAGAATACCTGAAAATCCCGAAACATGTCTATCTTAATTTTTTAACAGTGAACCCCCAAGAGTGAACCCATAAACTAATAGTAATTTTCAAGGATATATAAACTTATAAAATGGCGGACTTAAATACTTTCCTAATATGCTGAAACAAATTGTATTACTTATTTCATTTCTAACTGAAAGCCTAAAAACCATTTTTTGGATATATGTATAAGTAACTTGAAAAATGAGGACTTGTATACAAACTTTTGCACCCTATTTAACCCTTAGAGTTTCCAAAAATCATTTATAGTGTATTCCTACTTCTAAAAAGAACCTACGTCATAATTTCAAGTTTATTAACCCCTGACACAAAAAGAGTGGTGTTATTAGTTTGACGTGTGTATCTGTGTATCTGTCTGTGGCATCGTAGCTCCGATATCAATGTCTCTTCTATATGATAATTTTTGGTTACGCTTTAATTGATTTTAAAAAATTGCATTTAGCCTACATTCAGCTTCGATAATTTTATTTTGTTTATAGCGTATAATTTTAAGAAACCCTTGTAATTTAATACCGCTGTGACATTATTAGACACTAAACTGAAAAAGCTTCGTCTCGTGAACAAGATTAAAATAAAGTCTGGTAACCAAACTCTATAATTCTATTCCGACATCGAGCTACGTTTCGTCGAGCTTTATGCATTTCTACGGACGTTAATTCTAAAGATGGTATAAAATGTCTTGGATTAGTATTACTCCTCCTGCTTTGAGGTTTCGCTTGGTGTATTCCCAAAGAGAATACCAGCGTAGGTATGGCGTAGGTATTCCAAATTTATTTTATCCAATGTACGAACCCCCTTTTAGTTAGGCGGGCATATTATTATGGCCGCTTTCTTTTGGTAGGTACTTTTCCCAATTTGCATATGTTGTTGACGAACCCTGATAATGTTATTTCAAATTAATTATTAAATGTTTAAACTATTACTATATACTAACTATTATTACAAGTGTAAATTAAAAATTTATAACACCCCTGACAAGTGAAGGTTACAGTAACTAGAAAAGAGCTGATAACTTTCAAAAGACTGAACCGATTTTTTTGGATTATAATTAAGAACACTTTCGATCAAGGCAACTTTCAAACAAAAAAACTAAATTAAAATCGTTTCATTCGTTTAGGAGCTACGATGCCACAGATAGATACATAGATACACACGTCAAACTTATAACACCCCTCTTTTTGGGTCGAGGGTTAAAAATAGGGGAAAAGTGGTGTTTTCGAAGTGAAGCTTCTTATTGTACGCTATGCGCTACAATGCCAAGAAGTAAATAAAATAAAGAAAAAACTAATTGCTCATTCTCATAGTTTCCTTCACCTTTGCTGGTCATCAGCCAAGGAGCGCTGCAGTTCGTGGTGGGTAATTTATATGAAGTATGTCAACTTCTAATACAATTAACTGTGACGCGCGGCGTCGCTACTGTGGAATGGAAGGTGTCTCGGCTGCTGTCGGCGGCAATCGGACTGGGCGAGCGGTGACGCCAGGAAGACGGGAGTGAGTGCAAATCTAGATGGCTATGCACACTCTAGATGGCCACGCACACTCTAGATGGCTATGCAATTCTGGATGGTTATACTTACTTCAGATGACTGTGCACGCGAGGAGCAGTGTTTTGTTTTATTTTTGTTTTTTTCCGTAAAAATTGAGTTTGAACTTGAGGGGATTATTATTGTACAATACAGACAGTGTGATTCAATAAATATCATTTGTAAACCCTAAAACAGTGCATGTTTTAATATAACTTCATAAAGTACCAGCCTAGCATAAAATGCAGCTCTATTCACATGACATCAGTTGTTCGAACATTGGACTGTCCAGTCCATCCACTGCGATCAAAACTATTTTTAACCCCCGACCCAAAAAGAGGGGTGTTATAAGTTTGACGTGTGTATCTGTGTATCTGTGTATCTGTGTGTCTGTGTATCTGTGTATCTGTGTATCTGTCTGTGGCATCGTAGCGCCTAAACGAATGAACCGATTTTAATTTACTTTTTTTTGTTTGAAAGGTGGCTTGATCGAGAGTGTTCTTAGCTATAATCCAAAAAAAATTGGTGCAGCCGTTTAAGAGTTATCAGCTCTTTTCTAGTTTTCTTGTAGAAAAGAAGGTTACATAACCGTTAGGTTCATAATATTATGTCAATTGACAAAATATGTCAAGCTGTCAAGATGGACGTTGCCTTGATACATAATTATTTATTTGAAAATGATGTTTTGGAAAACTCAGATACTTTGTCGGGGGTGTTATAAATTTTTAATTTACACTTGTTTACCAAAATGCCTTTTATCGGGCGTCCTAATTATTTTAAGATTGAAAAAGTATTTTGTTTAGTGTTATTTAGCAGATTACAAATCTACAAACTTTAAGACTCGATTCCCTCATTTTACCGATCATGATGAGCTAGAGCTAGATCGAAGCAACCAAGTATTATGTAAGAGTTAAATAGTCAAACTTGTATCTGTGCAGATATCCGACGATGATCGCATGTCGCTGACCACGGCGGTGTCTGATGAAGAGGATCCGGGTGAGAGTGCAATGAACTCCCCGTACAAAGGCAAGCAGACTGGGGCCGCGGCTGCCTCCTTTAACTGCACTGGTGCTGTTAGGAAAGCTGGGTAAGCAAAATAGTAATTACCATCAATTTAAACTGGATGTATCTTGTTTGACCAAAGTCGTCTCTAATGAGAACCGTTACATCCAGTCCTCAGCCTTTCTCATTCAGCCACTTCCCGTCATCCTTTTTATATCTTCGGTTCTTCGAGCTGGAAGACACCCTGCTCTACGCTTACTTGTGGCGGTCTCCGCTTCAGGACTTTTTTTGCTCCCACAACAATTCATATTATGGGCTGCCTTGAAACAAATGATTTGTTGCTTATCGTTGCGGCTGCCTCATTAGTTCCGAACCAACTTGAGGATCTTTTCACTTCAAGTAATGTTCTCGTGTTTCGTTTTTATTTTAAAATTAAATCAATTCGTAAACTCTTCATTTCTTCTCATAAAAATACTTGTTGGAGAGTATTCCAAGCTGTTTAGGTGGCAGTAATTATGCATGGCATTCATCAATCAATCAATTTTTTTTTCGTATTAGCATACTTTTGGTATTGGCAGATTGGGGTTAAAATCAGTATTGTGAGATTATCACAATTTAATCAGCATTGTGTGATCATAATAATTTAAACTTATATAGGTTAGTACGGCACGCTCAATGTGGTTCAATATATTTAATTTTTAGTGTACAATAAAATTTCAAATCACAAATCACAATCATAATACATTGTTACAATTATAATACCTAAGTACATATAAAAATTGTACTGGATCAAAGTCCATAGAAGTTTACATTTACAATGAAACATACTGTAGTTGAAGGTGACCAAAGTTAATAAGCCCCTTAACATTGTAACCCGTTGGATGAAATCCACAGAGACATATGTGATTCAATGGCAACAGAACCTTCATCAGAATATTCTGTCCGCAATTTCCACTACAGAGTTATCAAAGTTTCGCATACTCGCATACTCTGATGGCACATCTGACTGCAAAACTCATAGTGACTAATTTTAAGTTTTTTGATCGCTTTCAAGTATTCAAGACCGTACGCAATAGGGTGGAGCCTTTAAATTGAACTCTCGATTCTCATTCTCTATATTATAAAAAGAATGCATTGTATCTCCAGTATCGGCATTATTGTGTTATCACTCTGTATATACAAAGCATAGTTACTATAGTAATTTGACTCTCGTATAAAAATCGAGCTAGGGATCAAAAAATCTGTTGAAACAGTTTGTATAATAGTTGTTAATATGAGTTTCTATATACTTATGAGAATACATAAAACAACGTAGATTGGGTCACATAAATAAATCATAATACCATATTAACCTATAGTATAATGTTAGCTATTTCAGTTGTAGTTTTAAATTTCCCATGATAGCAAATCGGAACAATTTGTAGTGAAGAAAATTCATTTTAAACAAAACATTTTTTTAACAGATAAAAAGCGAATATTAATGCAAAATAAAATGATTCCGTTTCCAATTCTGAAGAAATAACTTATCTTCTATTTCAACGTTACTTTCAATTTTGGAGCTTTCAATAAATAAGTGCTATTAAAAATAATAAATGGTCGTTACTCATTCTATCAATGAAAATCTGATAGTCAACTTCTTTATTTGTCCTCTTATTTTGTCTCAGAAAAAGACGCCCATAATATTGGGAAATAAATATCCATTCAACCTTACAGTGCTTTGTACATTCACGCTTCCGCGAAGATAAACAAAGGTGTAATAAAAGCACCTGTCTTTCTTAAGGCTTAAAATTATTGTGGAGGCAAGGAGGTTGGAAAAGGAAAACAAAGAAAAGTGATGCCGTAGAAAGTTGACGAGTTTCCTAGAGCCTACAGCGTCCTTTATATTCCTTAAGGCTACAATTCCTGTCCCATGAATCCCAAATGACCGGAGGGAAATCTTAGCCGTGACCTATTCAAAGACGCTGTGAAAACGTAAAGCACAAGTTAGAAGACAGGATGTGCCCTCTTCGATGACTTTTATCCGTAACGTCTGAATACTTTTGAGTTAAGTTCTTTTGAAAGGAAATCCTTTTTTGTGCGGTTTTAAAAATAACTTCTTTCTCCCAATAATACCTACTTACAAGCAAAACGTTGTTAAAACTTGAAAAGGTTTTCACAATAAACAAATTATCGAAATTTAATACAAATAATATTATGAAAGGATTATAATATTTAGGTATATTATGTAAATTGCATTCATATCCATCAAGTATTTTTAACGTGACATATTTAGTTAGGAACAGACAAACAAAAGAAAATTGTTTTAGGCTCTGCACTAGCTCTATATCTTTACATATACAAATATAGATAGATAATTAATAATCTTGCACTGCATTTTATACAGATTTTTGAGTGTGAAGAAGTGGCTACTTCGCAAGAAGCACCAGATTGAGCTAGCTCGCAAACGTGGATGGAAAGGCTACTGGGTGTGCCTCAAGGGCACTACACTACTGTTCTACCCTTGTGACTCTCGAGAGGGTCGTTCAGTAGAAGCCGCACCAAAACACCTCATTATAGTTGATGGAGCCATCATGCAACCAATACCGGAACACCCTAAACGCGATCACATATTCTGTTTGAGTACGGCCTTTGGCGATGCATATCTCTTTCAAGCCCCATGTCAGGTATGTGATACATTGTTATTTCTTCTGTAATATGATAGTGAAATCAATTTTACAACACTCAACCTATTGTGCCTTAGGTGGAGCTCGAAAACTGGGTGAATAGCATACATAGTGCATGCGCTGCGGCATTTGCTCGTCACCGCGGGAAAACGGGAACGCTTCACCTACTTCAAGAAGAAATTTACCGCCTCGAGAAAGCTATAGAATCCGTGAGTGCAACATTTTTTTAATAACAAAAGCTATCCAATTAATTTTTAGAAAAGTCCGCAAAGACCCAGTTTCTGAACGCAGTGACTTTACAATAGGTATGCGTTAAGCGGTTGTGGTTCACTGCAGTACAGTCAAAAGGTACTGGATATAGTGCTAAGATAAAAATATAGTAAGGCACATCCATCACCGCCCGTCGCATCGGCTTAAACCTACAGAAGTATTATGGAAGTATTCTTTGATTCTTAGATTATCGATTCTTTCTCAATTTTGCATTTAATACCATTGTTAAAAGAGTCATTTTTGAATAAATAATGACTTCTACAGTGCTCGATAATAAGACCAGTATGTATGTATAAAATATAGTGAAGCACTGTGTACACAGATTTTGTTTCTTCTTTCGAGCTTAATTATCACAGATATTTTAATTATTCAGTGGCAGGTGGTTAATAATACGATTCTTTCGTATTATTAACCAAATTTTCAATAATCTCTTAAGATTGTTACTCGTAGCATTGTACAAAAGTTAATTGTTTGATATACACAATTATATCAGTTGTATCAGGATCGTAAAACTTGCCTATTGTTTCGTAAGTTTTTTTAATGATCTTTTTGTAGTATGATTTTGCATCGATAATATCTACTTTATTTATTATAATATAAGTAGGTTCGTAAGTATTTTCTGTGATTTCTTATCATTGATTGCAACTGTGAAGTAGTAGTTTGCAAACGCTTCTAGTTTGTGGCACTGGCATGCGGTCTAGGGCGTTCCCCGTGCAAATCGAGGCAATTTCTGACCCGCATTGTCCGACCGCAACTCGCATCAAAGCCTCTACCACACGGTCTGATCATTACATGTTTACTGAAAGTAAATATATGCTTAAATTTCAGGAATCCCTGCCACGCGAATTGAATTTAAATAAGATCTAAATTGAATAATATTATGATTTACGTCCGGTGTGCTAATTGACTTTGAAACCAATCTAACGCCGCTGCTTTAAATCAAAATAATAAAGTGTAGGTGTATTTTTTACCAACTTTTGAAAACCAGAGGTCAGAACGATGAGTGGTGAGCGCTACATGGTCTTATCAGTAGGAGGTCCTGGGTTCGATTCCCGGCACGAGAAATTTGGAATTTTATAATTTCAAAATTTCCTCTAGCCTAGTCTGATGGGAGGCTTCGGCCGTGGCTAGTTACCACGTGGCTAGTAATCGATTTAGTGTTTTGGTTTGATGCTGTGCAGAAACCAAAGGGTTATGGATTTAATAAAAACTGCCCCCTTCATTGCTACCCTGCTTTAATCTTAGACTGCATCATCACTTTGAGATTGCAGCAGGATTGTAGTCATGGGCTAGTTTGTATAAAAAAACGCCCTATACATATAAATCCAAAATTTGTCAAAATGTTTTTTCACAAAACCCATGATGAGAATAATCTCTTTGATTGATGAATCCACCGTGTTGATACGTGTAGTTACGGTACGCTACGGAATCGCGGGCAGTGATCGCAGGCAGGTGGCGTGCGCTTATTAATATTCATGACATACTTCATGCCCTGTAACAGTTTGTGGACCGCGCTTGTCTTCAAATTGTGTCATATTATGTTATCTTTAACCGCCACTATGACGTTTCACATACCATCTATCTAAATTAGAAAAAAATATGGTTCCAATATTTTTTTCTATCCCGCGCTATCAGTAATGAATAGGCGAAAGTCTTTAACAGAACACTTTCTAGTCTATTCCCTTTTTGTTCAACATGTTATGTTGGCACTAATCTTCACAAATGTTATTTAAGACAACAAGATTAGAGTATTGTAACGAAATTAGCTATCTACGTATTCGAATAATGAAGTTCCAAGATTAACATCTAAAATAAAGTGATAAACTATAAAGCTTCTTGACAAAGTATGTAGACATTGAAAAATATTAAAAGTCTCGAAGGTACAGTTATCTTTTACGATATGATATACTCGTACGGAATAAGGGCCCTACTATCATAAATTTTAGTGTAACTGACAAAATTAGAGATACTCTAGATCATTAATATAAGAACGATTATAGTGAGTTATATTATATATATAGTATATTATATACGTACAACACTTGGGAAAAAAGCTTTGCCATTTACTGCTCACTGAGTAATGTTTTTCTTGGAACATTTGGTAAATGACTTCGCGAGATCTATTTACTTTTTACTTTAAGAATTATGTGTTTGTAAATATATAAAAAATAAAACGATAAGAAATTACTACTTCTTTTTACGTTGCAATAAAATCAAGTTCCTGTTTTACTTTTATGCGATCGTAGGGTTTCAAAAAGAAAGACGAGTTGTTGAAAAATCAAATATTTTCATCTAACAGGATCACAAGTTGAAACATATGGCCGACTTGCAGCAATCCGTAGTCTCAGACCCTGAAACAAGAGCACAGTTGGCTGTACAGATGTTGCAATGGGAGGAAAATCTCGAGAGATTACACTGCGAACAATTCCGCCTTCGATGCTACATGGCGAGCCTTCAAAGCGGCGAGCTACCGAATCCTAAGGTAAGAACACTATTCCTTTTTTCCCAGCAGCTTATGTTCTCAAGATAAACTCCCCGCGATCAATGTCTTATAATATTAAACTGCATGATGCTCACGACTTTATTTATTTGGATTTAGGTTTTAATTCTTTGATTTTCCAGGATAAAAAGTTACCTACATCCGTCTCCGGGATGCAAGCTATCTCTGTAGGTATTGTTAAAAACGGTCTAGCAGATGGAGATGAAAAGCAAACGGACAGACAGACACAATTTATTTTTAGAGTTCCGTACCTCAAAAGGAAAAACGGAACCCTTACGATCACTTCGTTGTTTATAATATTAGGATGGATAAAGTATGGATTCTGCATTCTTTACAACTTACAAGTTCGAATAGTTGGATTACCTACCAGGGAAACTAAGATTAAAGTAAAGTATGAAGTTCAAGCTAATGACTTAACCGCATTTTAGTTTATTTTAAAAGTATAAAGCTTTCAAGCTAAGTATTTAACTTCCTTTAGAAATGAAATACTAAATCAAATGATAAAGTACAGTTATACTAATACGTCCTTTAAAAATTAAAATAATAACAGGCACAGTTACTCTACATACAATTACAAAAATAATAATGATAAGAAAATTGGATTGTGTTCGTGAATAAAGTAATAACGTCCATCCTAAAAATATCATGAAATGGATGGTTATGAGTTAAGTTGACAGAAAAGTGATATTTGTCGACTTCTCAGTGTCCAAATTGATAGATCCGTTGACCGGTCCTGCAAGTGGGTATGTTACGGCAACCCATGTCATGCCTCTATGAATTTTCTTCGAACAATTGAAATGAAAATGGCTATTTTATGTTGTATTGATGTGTCTACATTCTATCTCATTGTATTTGAAAGTTATACAAGTATTATTTCTACAGCACACACATTGTGTTGAGATTCTCAGAACGGACCAATTTAACATCTCAACATTTAAATCATGTTTATAAGTTATTTATTATTTTGAAATTAGAAATGACTACTTCGGAACATTTCAAGCGTAATATCACCGTATTATTCATCATGATCATGATGATCTATCAAAGCCTTTTACGATTAATTATACCTATAATGTTGTAACAATTTAGACAGTTACAATAAGTAACAGAAATAGATAAAGAACATTACAATTTCGGTGGAATTAACTTTTTTGCATTATTGCACTTAGAATTCCTTATTCTCACTAGGATTCTATCATAGGATTATTTTTCTCAATACTTATTATTTTCCGATATTTTATCGCTTGTTTTAAAGACATCTCATAATTCTACATATACATATTATATATTTTTTGTTTCAAGATATATTTGATGTCAATATTTATATGTATAATTAAGTATTGAAGAAAATAACATTTCAGTAAATCGATACAATTATTGACTAAATATTTACTTATTTTTTGTACGAAGTAGTTATTATTAGATAAAGGCTACGTAGTACCTACCTCTATTTAGGGAGAAAGTTACCTGTTACCTGTAACCATGAATTGAGTATTGTAAACAAAATAGCGTTGTTTTATTTTTGCGTTAGAAACACTCTCCTTGAAAAGTATTTAGTAGATAACCGTTTGTTATTTGCGACCGTCAAAAGTAGTTTTCGCCGGAATCACATTGATGCAAAGGTCGTATAGTACAATATTAAGTTACAGCGTTGTTTCAGTCGTTGCTAACACATGTATCGCGGGGCACAAAGAGCACTCTCAACAAACTGGGCGTGTTCACGGTGTCTTCGTTCCACGCGTTCATCTGCGCCCGTTCACCCTCCTTGCTAAACAACTTGCTGGCTGGTAGAGGAGCCACTAAACGTAGAGCACCCAATCTATCTAGATCCAATTCGGGCTCTAGTCGACGCTCCATGCAGGTTGGTACTACTTTTACTTTATTTAGAGCATTTTATACGACCGCCAGATAAACATTATGTAACAGATTAAGATAATTTGACAGATTCGCAATACAAAAACTGTCATAATGACAAATGCATTCAATAGATAAAGTTTATATGGAGGTTGTGAAACAGACACTTACTGAATAACTCAGAAATTGATGTGAATGCATTTTTTTTTCTAGAGCTTTGTGAAAGATCGTTTTATTAACAGTTAATATTATATTCGGAAATAATATTCCTGAATGTTCTCAGTTAAATTTTTCATCGTACAGTTTATACTTCAATAAGTACGATACTTTGATTCATTTATAATGTTTTAAACTCTATCCTTTCATGTTTTAAATCGCAGCAACGTTTACAAAAGCCGGTTCCGATCAAATATATATTATTCTAAAATACTCTATAATATATTTCATCAAATACTGAAGGACTCGTATAAGAACGAAAGCATCATCTATCATTGTGAGAAATTGAATTACGAGTACAAAGGCAAATACGACTCCTCTGGTACCGTAGGTACCCAATTAGATGAAAAACCGAAATATATAATGAAAAATAGGTTTTATTACTTTAAAAAAAAACATTGGCTGTATTTCATTTAGAGCAAGTATTCTTTTTTGAATATCAATAAAATCATATGAAAATATTCAAAGAAATCATTTTCATTTATAGCTTAAATATAGTAATAAATAATTATTACAAATTTTAAATACGCACTAAAAGCTCTTATTTCCAGTTAAGCATTGCAATTTAATAAAATACTGAAAGCACTTTAATGATGCATCTATTTTAAATAAAATGCATTAACAAGGTTGCATAAATCCGTAGCAATTTTTTGATTTACCAGCGATGTTCTAAATAGGTATGTAGGTAGGTACTATACTTATGCACTTAATGCTTTTCAGTTTAATAATAAAGCACAGTTGCAATTTTAATGCAATTATTTTTTAGTTTTGTATCTGGTGTAGGTAGGTATGTTGCGATTTTTAAATTTCTACATATAATTCTTGAAACTACAGTCTTCGTAGACCTCTACGTTGCAATTGTTGTATTACATAGGTAGGCCTCAGCAGAAATCTTAAAATAAGCAGAACAAAATATATGCACCGTTTATATTGCTATAATTTATATAGGCTCTACATACATTCAAGTATATTAAGCACTTCAAAGCAAAAAATACCACATAAATTAGAAAGCAAGTCTCGCTTTGAAAATGTTCGTTAAGCTTAGGCGGCACTCTGGCTCCGAAATGCCGAGGTAGCGTGCTACCTAATATTACGGGAACTCCTAATATACGGCGTCACGAAAAGCGTCTATTACTCTGTTACCCGCAGCCGTCGACTGCCTGTCATTAGACATTTCGCCCTTGTTACCAGAACAAATTACAAGCACAGCTCTATTAAGTAAAATGGTAAATTGTTCCACAGCAAACAGAGTAAAGTTACTTCGTGGCCTAAATTAAGTCTCGCCAAGATTTTTTATTATCATATACCTACGTAGTAAACGGTTTTACGAGCTAGAAAAAATACAGTTAATTGAAGTTTATTATTATGATTATTTTTAGGAACAACGTTATACGTAGAGTTGTACCTTCCTTTTTCAATACATTTGCACGTAAAGTAGCTCTTATTTCACGGCTATCGTAGCTATAAAAAAAAACTTCTACCACACTTAGGCTACAAAATATGACTGCACAGTTACTACCCTACATAATTTATCGAAGTAGCGCGATAATAATATAGCCGCCAAATAGATGAGACCTAAGGTGGTCGATATTATATGGAAGCGGCTTAAAAACTTTAAAGTACCAAGTAACTAGTTAATGCCAAACTAAACTAATTAGTCAGTTAAACGCTTTGTTTTGTCTTTCTACATCTACTAAGTAAAATACTGACTTACTGAAACATAACTAACCGGCGGATCTAGAAGTATGAAATTTTGTACAGGAACTATTTAGGTATACTATAATATACTGTACGCTTTGAATACTAACTAAAAGATGACTTTTGTAAATAAGTCCTACAATTATTGTCAGTGAAATGAAGAGAAATACTAAAAATTATACAATTAATACATTAATAGCGTTGGCTTTACAAAACAACAGTAATTATTTATTTCGACATGTTATAGGAAGCACGCGTGTATACTCTGATAAAACGAAAATATCTTTTTCAGTTACGGCATGGCCTCTTTAAAAACTAGTTAAAGTTACGTCACAACTCACAAATAGTTATGCAATACTTTTATTTGCGACCTTCCTAAGTAAAACTGCCGTTTAATACACGCTCTTTTACCTCGTCATTATTTTGTATTATGTACCGCGACCTCAACACAGATTGTTTGAAGCGAGTAAAATTTATATGTATTTTAATAATAAGAGTGTAATTCATGAAATGAAAAATGTAACGATCAACAAAGTTAACATGCTAACTTGCATACAAATAAGTATGTTATGTAGGTACTAAAACAGAATCCTCAAGTCCATACACTTGAAAAAATCTGAAAACAATTTCACTCGAGGTAATATTTCAGCTGCTTTATAATACATGAATGTATGGCGTTCCGTTATAAAGTCCTTTTGTCTATTAAGGAACTTTTGTTTCGTTTCTTTCTTTAAAATATGGACTGAGAGGTTTCTTTTTATGTAAGCTTTTGTTTTCTATTTTAACGGAACAGATGTCGCGCGAAGAAGGCGAAGCGGCGGTAAGGGTTTCGTTACCCGAAGGTACCACTGCGACGGTGGGCGTTCGTGAAGGGATGTCGGTTGAAGAATTCCTTGCGGCTGCTTGCGCACGACGCTCTCTTAACCCTCTAGAACACTTCGTGCGAGTTAAGAAACGCCGGGATATGGAAGACCATAATTACTTTGTACCGCACAGAAGTGACCTCATTGAGACATACGTAAGTTCATACAAGATTTTTTAATTTTTTTACCAGGTTTATTTAGCTCGACTTCCATACAATTGATTGTGATGAATTTTACAATAATGTACCTATATAAAATAAACTATAACAACAGAGCGGTCATCGATTAGTATGTATAAATGTACTTTTATGGTAACTTACTCGTTTTGATGTACCTACTCTAGAGTGAAGGTGGTGCATTATTGAGAGATTGTTAGTATGGAGGATGCCAAAAATTAGTATTGGATATTATTTCCAATGTACTGCATTAAGCTAAGTTTGCAACTATTTGTTTTATTGTTAGCAGTTTTATGATAATTTTTTTTGATGAAATAAAATACACAAACCAACACGTAATACATACGATTTAAAATATGTAACATTTTGGATGAAACGCAATGCGGTGGAGTTTTGAGTGATAAGGGTCTGACAGTTGGTACGTACTTTAATCCAAACGCCAATTTTATAAGCCATAAGTTTGTGTATCAATCACTCGCCATAGTCTTTTCAAGATAAGATTATGGGATAAATATCTTTAGTTAAGATTTTTATATTTTATACAAATAAGATTTTTTTATTTTATTTCCAACTTATTTTTTGTTACGTTTTATAATTTCATTTTTCTCTAGCATCTTTTTCATTAAATTCTGGGTAGTATTTTATTAGGTAGTAAACAAATTTCAAACCACTGCCAAAAGCTTAAAACAAATGAATTCCCGAAAATAAATTGCATTTTAATTTGATGAATGCTCACTAAATTGGTTTTGGCCATAATTAGATTTTTATTCAGTAGACAGGTAGGTAGGTATGTCAGGAACTTTCAGTAGGTATAAAATTGTTTTTCGTGGGCGTTTAAGCTGTAACAGAGGTTAATAAAAATAATTCAGTCCATTCGCTTACAACGATTTTTATCAATTTTAAAAATGTGCCTACCTAAACCAACAAGTACTTGATCTTAAAGTATGAAACATCTGGATTCTAAACGAAACTTATTGCATTGAGTGATACTGATATTTTGGATGAAAAGGGTCTGACAGACCATACTTTGATGCAAACGCCAATTTCATACTAGGCCATGCCTCGGCGTATCAATCACTCTCCACACCCGCCCCAAATATAAGAACAACAAGCTTTTGAATTTAGATTCCTTCATTTTGCGCTACGCCCGTCGTAAACCTAGTAAAAGGCTTTTGTGAAACAAGGAAAATGAAGGAAATTGGAAGATTCTTTTATTAAATTGACTCAGGAAAGAGTCAAATCAAAAATTTTACTTTCGCTGTAGACTAATTTTCCTTAAAGATTCCAGTTAATAATGATTAGTCACTGGATTAACTGTAACTTGACACAGATAATACTTATATATTTTTTTATAAATCGTTTAGACGCACAGAGCCAAAGACGTAAAATCCAAAAATTAAAATTATAGCATTTGGTGATAATGAAAGATTACTTACGCAGAATACCAATCAAGCTTTTACATTTTTGGCGTTATGCGTCTTTACTGTTTACAGTATGTATCCAATTTAAATACGAGTACATGCGATATGCATTTGAAAAGCTAACTTGTAGCTACAGTAAAATTAATTTGTTCATAGTTGCACACACACGAGGTAGTGGAAGTATGCGCCAAAATTTTATACCAAGTAGAACTGCAACGAAATACCCTGGAACAGATGTGGGGTTTCAGTGTAGAAGCTGAACTGATCGAAAACGCGGAACGACAGGACGAACTCTGCTGCTACGTGAGCCGTGTTGAGGACAAGAGCGTTGCTATGCAGAACGGTAAGAAACTGTGTAATAAGACTTAGCCTGAAATCTACAGAGCATACTTTGACTTTTTAACTTTACTCAGACTTAAACCATAGTTAACACTTAAGGGATAAACAAACAAACACAAAATAATTTTCAAAGTAATCAGTTTTAAACAGAGACCCTACTTTAAAAATTATGAAAGATCAGAGGATTGCGGCTTTGGGGCTTCCTTTTACCCTTTTCTCCAGCATCCTTATAAACCCGTTGATTTCGAATTCCATTGAGATTGAATTTCATTACGCCGACAACGATTCGCCGAAGTAGGTAATGTTTGTTGAAGCATTGAAGCAATGTTTGCCCTAATTTAATTACACCGAATGATCATTAGCCAGAACGATTGGTTGACAAAAAAAATACACGTGTTTTTGTTTTAGTCGAATCCTTATTTGTCAATTGTTTATTTTGTTTGGCCAAAAGATGCATTGCAACTCAATCAGATTAGGTTATAAAACAGTTATCAAACCAGGATTGAGTTGTAAGCGTTTTACTATTGGCGTAATACCTACAGAGGGAAACAATTGTATTATAAATATGTGGAATAGTTAAATCATATGAATAAAATTATTATATAATTGAAAATCTTTTATATACCGAAGCGACCTTGCGTTAACTATTAAAACGGCAGTAGAAAATTATTCGATCGCGGAGCGCTTCATGTTCCACTAATTGGTTCAATTCAGTGATGCAAAAAATAATATTGTGCAATTAATTTTTGCGCCAGGTATAATCAAAGGCGACGAAATAATGGTGATTAACGGAGCGATCGTATCTGACCTAGATATGATGTATTTGGAGAGCGTGTTACAAGAGGAACTCTCGCTGGTTATGATGATGAGGTAAGTTTTTTTACTGGTGATTACCGTTTTATGTATTTTTGCCGATCGCTGGGTGGTTCAACCGCTGTTCATTAATCAGCGGGCTTTCCATGTATTCGTTAGCATCGATTCGCATAATTCGGTGCAGCCTGGGTGAGCTAGTTATGAATAATTAGGGCTTCTGGCGACTTTGTGAGCAGCAATGGATGGATTATGGGCATTAATGCTTTAAGCGAAATTGATGGTGTTTTCGCAGATAGCCACGTTCATATGAAAGTGCTGGATGCAGTCTAAGGTAGACTACTATAAGCTGCCCCTTCGACTTCAGTTTTCTCTTCACAATTTAATATAGGTTACGTCAGATTGCAGCCAAGCGCTAGTTTATACATTACGTATTAAATACATAGAAATAGAAAGATTTTTATTCAAATAAACTTTTACGAGTATACTTTTAAATCGTACGTATAGAATTCAAAGTTGTGCTCGAGAAAGTAGGAAGTTTCTTGCATACCTTGCCTTTGAGGTCTTAAAAAGTATGGCAGGAGAACTATGGCAGGCTCTCATCGGCATTTCCCGCCCTTACACACCTGACCTTTCGACCGCGACAAGTTTACTGAAGCGCTCGCAATGACCTACATGTTCCCTTGATAGGTTGACCAACAGGCATGTCGTATAGAGACGTGTCTCAGTGGATGGTTTTTAAAAATATAAATTATTTTTTATTTATTAAACTTATAGAAAGTAGGTACATGGCATTATTTCTATTATTTCTATTATTTCTGCTACATTCAGTGCCACAAAAACCACAGTCGGGTTTACTGGATATAAGTAGGTACTTAGTAAACAAATAAATTAAAAATATTTTTTTATGTTGTGTTTGTAATTGCCAGGAAAAGTAGTATATTTGTATGAAAATCTCTATTTACTTTTCATTTTTTTCATAAGTGAATTGCATCCATACAAGATGGGGTGGGTAGCTACTATATTATAAAACTCCAAATAAGTAGATAATAAAACTTATTCGTAACTTAATAAAAAGTGAAGATGAAATCGTACGCTTGTGTTTAGTTGACATGCATGCGGCACAAACTATACCCACATAGATACTAGCGTGGAGTCTATGCTTCTTTGGATAAAATAACACCTCTGAGCATGCTTCAAAAAATGGGGGCCCGTTTTCAGTCTTAGAAAAATACTACCCAAGTACCCATATTATTATAAATGCGAAAGTATGTTTGTTTGTTGGTTCGTTGGTTTACCCTACAATCAGGCCGCAACAGAGCAATGGATTAACGTAATTTTTTGCATGAATATAGTAAAAAACCTGGCGAGTGACATAGGCTACTATTTTCTCCGGAAAATTAAAGATTTCCTACGAGATTTTCAAAAACCTAAATCCACGCGAACGAAGTTGTAGGCATGAGATAGAAATATTTAAAAATCCTTGATATTATGAGTTTAATCTAGCAACCCTATCGCTATGCGGCTCTCGCCCTGCATCCCCTCGCACCGGCCATTGTGAGCTCCGCCACCGAGCCCCTTGACGTCGCGTCGCGTAAATTTTGCCTAGAGTTCTCGTATCAAATAAACGATGTTGATATTGTAAGACCCTGACTCCGTCTCGTACTTACACCAACCACTATATTACATCACGCTAACTGTGGTAAGTCTGCAGCGAACAAAGACTCTCTCCGCCTCGCCTTGTCACGAAATTGTGATAACTTTCATTTTCTGCGGTCTTGAATGGTTAGATAAAAATTCTTTCATTTAAAAATCAACCATTGTCCCCTTCACAAAACATTATCTTTTACCATGAATGATTTATTTTAGTACCTTATACTATTTCAAAAACTGATAAGTTTACAACTGCCCCATTACTTCTACTACTTACTAAATTCTTTGTAGGTAATTTATTTATCGCTTGCTTTACCTATCCATTGCAATTCATGAATCATAAAATCAAATAAGTATTTGGTCCGTGAAAATGAAGCTAGAGTTACGTAAACACGTAATAACATTATGTAATAAAAAATAGAACAGAAAGATAGAATAGAAAGTACTATTTCTTTCTATTCTATCTTTCTGTTCTATTTTTAATATAACAAAAAGATGTATAATAGAAGAATAGAATAGATGGACTTCGTCAGTGTTGGTGTTAGCTGGCGGGCGTGCTAAGCCTTTATGCAGTGTTTTTTTTTTTTGTTAAAATTGACTGGAAAGCGCTATAAAGGGGGTGCCATGCGTATGTCGGTGAGTGCCGGCACAGATGGGGTCCATACTTGTATAGTTTAACTAACTTGTTACAAATAACTACAAACTTGACATTGGCTAGTCTTTGTAAACCCAGACGAAAGAGAAAAAAAAAATAGAATAGATGTATTTGCATGCCAGCTTGGCGTGATACAGCTGGATTAATAGGTGTTTGTTTATTTACACACCTATAAGATGACCTGTACCAGCAAATAAATAAATTGAACTGAATTGAATTGAAAACATTGTCTTTCAGCCGAATACTGAAACGTCCCAAACGCCTAAGTCTATCTATCTTTTGTCTATGCCCGCTGCTATAGCTTTTGTCTATTCATCACGCTGAAACGTGAACGCCCGATTTGGCGTACTTAGAGTAAGTTTGCATTTAAAGTATGAAAAATTAACCCTTCTTATAGACTACAGGCCCATGTTTAAAAATGGGTGGGTCATATGAACCACCAGGTGACGTATACAGGACGATATAAGAGCATAAAATAATAAGTTTCAGCACTATGCCGTCACTTGTAAGCTGTCCAACAGAGTGCTGGTGAGAATTGAAAAGTGCAGGTAGAGTGAGTACATTTTGGTCATATATTTTTGTACGGCATTTTTACCATCGATAGATCCATGAAAAATAATAAGAAAGCGCGCAGTGCCGTAAAAAAATGGTGCGCCACAAAGTCAGTAAATGTTTTGATTTTCTGACAATTTCCGGGGTAAATTTGGTCATTTAATTCTGTACGGCACTAGTTTCATACTGTTTCAATACAGCCTCTAATCCATTATTCCGCAACGCCGTACAAAAATCATGCGACAAGGGGAAAAAATTGAGGGTAGCAACCCCCTCTCTTTCCGTGGTCCGGGGGGTGATTTGAGAAAGTACGGCTTTGGTTCCAAACCATTATCTAGCACTCAAAAGTACTATTAAAAATAATGCCGTAAAAAAATTAGTGTTCATTTGAATGTGTATCAATAATTATCTTAATTTCATTGTATACTTAATTTTTAAAGCTGTAAAATCATTTGACTCTGTACGGCAACTTTTTTTTTAACATGATAGTGTAAAATACTATTGTTATATAGTATTGCCGTTCAAAAGAAACTGTTCTAAAAAAAATTATAGATAAATACAAAAACTGAAATTTTTCAAATTATTGCAAAAGTTTAAATATTCATAGATTAATAAAATATAGCAATTTTCTACGCTTTTCCCTTGTTTTAAATAGTATTAAGATAAATAAATTAGGAAAAAATTATGCCGTACATTTTAATGCAGACCATATCTTTTAGGCTGATGAAAATGACGCTACCATTTTAAGGGTAGTACTTTATGGCCATCTGATACTGTACGGCATTAACATATTTTTGAAGAGAACAATTGATAATATGATAAAATCACTATGCCGTCTAACTGAAGTGAACGGGTGTGTATATAATATCCACATCCCCTACAAACCTTTGGACCAACGAAAATGTACGGCATGTAAAAAAATATTATCTATGCATAAAACACTTTCAAAATAAATTAATTTTATGTTGTTTCAAATCACCCCCCGGACCACGGAAAGAGAGGGGGTTGCTACCCTCAATTTTTTCCCCTTGTCGCATGATTTTTGTACGGCGTTGCGGAATAATGGATTAGAGGCTGTATTGAAACAGTATGAAACTAGTGCCGTACAGAATTAAATGACCAAATTTACCCCGGAAATTGTCAGAAAATCAAAACATTTACTGACTTTGTGGCGCACCATTTTTTTACGGCACTGCGCGCTTTCTTATTATTTTTCATGGATCTATCGATGGTAAAAATGCCGTACAAAAATATATGACCAAAATGTACTCACTCTACCTGCACTTTTCAATTCTCACCAGCACTCTGTTGGACAGCTTACAAGTGACGGCATAGTGCTGAAACTTATTATTTTATGCTCTTATATCGTCCTGTATACGTCACCTGGTGGTTCATATGACCCACCCATTTTTAAACATGGGCCTGTAGTCTATTACGTTTACATAAGGAGAATTTATTTTTCTAGATCTTATTATTGCTTTCCATAAGGTATGATTATTATCATCAAACGCAAACCTCTCTTGCAATAATAAAATATACTACTTATTAATACTTTGTAATACTAGAACATTCTAAACGTAAAGAGCAGTTGCTGCCAGATGCCTGTGTGGTTATGCGATTTGCATACAAGTCGCTGTGAACGGAATTGCCGGAAATAGATGGCACCGTGCAAGCGACCACACAGTACGTTGAATTTCCTGGATTTGAGTTGAGAAATTGCGAAAAGTAAAATGCGTTAACTTCCATCTTTGCAACTTCTTTAGGGTTCCAAAAAAAAGAACCTATATAGGATCACTTCGCTGTCGGTCTGTCTGTCTGTCTGTCGTGTTTGTTAAGAAAACAAAAACATAACCTTCCCGTTGACCTACAATCACGAAATTTGGCAGGTAGGTCGGTAGGTCTTATAGCACAAGTAAAGAAATAACTCCGAAACCTGTGAATTTGTGGTTACATCACAAAAACAATTAAAATATTGTGTTCTTGATTAAATAATTAATTAGATTACTAAATAACATGTAGAGGGCGCTGTACATCATTAGCTTGCATTGAAGTATTTTGTACGATTTGTACAATGGTACGGAACACTCGTGTGCGACGAGTTCGACTCGCACTTGACCGGTTTTTAATGTAATCGCTGCATCTCTACCTATTTTAGAAACGATTTACTTAACTCTATCTTTGAGTCATAACTTTGACGAATACGGTATAGGACTACAAAAGTATAATTTTCCCTTTACATTTTATATCTATATTAGTTAATAAAAGCTTGTTAGATATTATATTACATATAAAGGAATTCACTACAGTGAAACTCATCAAAAAATTGTGTCGACGCCTACAAATTTTCAGTAATTTCATAAAATGAATTTACTTGAAAGCATCGAGTAATAAAATATGCAAGCAGGTCGCTGCGCACCAAAATAGGGCTAAAAATTATAGAGTGGAGTGATTTTAATAATTAAATCTTTGTTAATAATGCAAGCAATTATTTCAATGGAGGCATAAGGCACCAGCACCAGAGATTTGCTAAGCTGCGGAGCGAGTGGCCGAAAATCGGTTAAGAGGACATTATTGTTATATTAGTTCCTAAACGTTGTAGGAAACAAATCGAGGGGCTGCAAACAAAACTGCAAGAAATAAAATTTTATAGGATGAGCAAAAAATTAAAGCTGTTAAACTCTATTGTACGTGTACCATTTTAAACGAAACCACCAAGTGGACTTAATTTTAGAACAGTTTTAGGCTGTTTCGTTTGGAAATCAGTTCAGATTTGTATGCAGTTAGTCCAAAACATCTGGATTAAAAAAAAGTATTTTGATCAGAATCTCACTATAGGCACTAGGTAGTTTAACAAAATGGGCCAATCGAGTATGAATAAATTTTAATCCCGAGTTAAACATTCTACTTATCCCTTGGATTGCAAGGAAATGAAACAGTAACACGCGTGGTAACTAGCCACTGTCTAAACTTCCCACTTTGGGAGCATAACCCTGATGCTAAGATCTATAGAGCGCACTTTGACATTGCTCCGACTTAAAACACTGTTAAAACGAGACAGCGTTATACCGCTGAAATACATCTGTCTCATTTTAACTGAAACTTAAGTCTTAGCAAAGTCAAAGTGGGCTCTATAAATTTCAACCTCACTTCCCACGGTGCGTGAGTCTGCGAATTATCACGCATGGCCGACGACCACCGGACCGCCGCGCATCGCGCACAAAGCTCGGGCGACGACGATGACGTGTCGCGCTACCACGTACGATACTCTTCCCATAGTGCGTTGAGGCGGGCTGGTCTGCGTCCGGCCACAATATAACGCACCGTGGGAAGCCGGTATGAGAAGTGAAAATGTAATGAGGTACCTCGTTTTGTTCGCCAACTCCTCAATAACAATAATCTGTTCAGAGTTTTGACATTTACGATATATAAATACAGGTCGTCACGGACGGAGCCGCCGGAGCTGACTGGCGTGATGCGCGCCGCCACGGACGACATCATCGACTCGCTGGTGTGCCCGCCGCCGCCCAGCGAGCCGCCCGTCATCTCCGACGACATGATATCCGGTCTCATCGTGCCGGCGCCAGCATGGAGTAAGTCTTAGCCAATTTTATACGTATTTTACTGTATAAAATACCGTTCAAGGGTTCCGTACCATCGTATGTTTTTAATTAGATTTTTTTATTATTTGATGTTATAATGGCAACAGAAATACTCACTCTGAGAAGATTTCAGCCCTGAACTACCTATAACGTGTCATGAGATACAGCTCACTGACAGATAGATAAATAGACAAACGGACATATATATTATGCAACCGTATTATTATCCCAGAAAATTTCTGTCGTTATGCGATTAATCTTGCAATAAATGAAAATTGAAATGAAATGGAAGGGGATCAGGACCCTCAGAAATGATGAATACAAAGCAGAGGTAGAGAGAGACTTATGCAAGTTCATAATTTTATTTTAAGGCTATTTGTTTAGAATGGTATCGGACGAATTTAGTTCTTTGCGTTTGGTTGATTTCTATAACTTAGTAACTTAGTTAATACAAAATAATTTTTTAGGGATAATAAACAGTGAAAATTATATAAATTATAAAGTACCTAATTTTTTTTGGTGTAACCGTTTAAAACCATATTTATGTTAATTTTGTACTGCCTGTATACTTATATCTATAAACGAGTATAATATCTACCTACTCGTTCATCAACTATCAAAATTAATTGCTCCGCTGAGACGGCCTGGTATAGGTATCCATATAATACATAATATTAGGTACAACTCATACAAGTTACTATTATCGAAATAAATAATGAAGGGACTACATGGACCAATTAATTATTATTATTGCATGATGATTGATTCATCAGGATGATATTCATTAAGCGTTTCTTTATTTATATTAGGTATTACTAGACGATGCCCGTGACATCGTTCGCTTGGATTGAGGTCGCTAAATATTATTCCGTGGGGACTCTTTGATTTTCCGGGATAAAAAGTACCATAAGTCCGTCTTCAGGATACAAGTTTTCTCTGTACCAAGTAGATGATAACCACAACTTTGTCCACGTGAATTTAGATTTTTTAGAAATCCTCCCTAGGACGCAAGTTATCTCTGAACAAAATTACCTCAAAATTGAATAACAGATGGGCTGTGAAAAATTTGCAGACAGACAGACACACTTTAGTCCTTAAGAGCTTATTTAATACAAACGGTCATATACAGATAGGTACGTCTATATTTTTAACATTTCCGTACGACTATGCACCTTCGTAGACCTTAGTGCTACGCACGACCGTAGCAAGCCGTAGCACGACTCATATCATACCTGTCGCGAACTATAGCTTATAAAAACTTGAATTTGAATAAAGTAATGATGTTAGTATAAAAGCAAGTAAGCAAGTTGTGATAGATTGATCTACTGAATCGCAATCTATCTATCAGAACATGTTTGCCTGTAAAAATTTCAAAATCCACCTGTACTTCGAATGCACACGTTGTATAGAACACTTGCTTTTATATTTCGACCGTGTATCCTCTACATGTATGGAAGCACTTAATCCTATGAACTAACGAGGCATCCTGTTGTTAGAATTCAATTAAATTATAACGAACATGGCTGTGTACATTATATCTACATGTACAAACAACTACTGACGAGACATTGGAGATAAAACATAGCAGATGCAAAACTATGCTAAATTGTCTCGCATGTCATACAACTACTCGTATGTCAAAACTGTTTCAACTATGGTTTCAACTCAAAAAAAAACTTTCAGAAACTAAGAAACAACAATTTTTTTAATAATCTAAAGAACATATGAAATTAAGGCCTGACCAGAAATATACTAAACTTCAATAATATACATATAAACTTGCTCTGGGATCTATGGTCTATCGACTTGTATTATTTACAAAAAAGTATTTAGAAGAATTTTAAAGTAAAATTAAATTTTTATTTTTTTAAAGTAAAAAAAAGTTATAATCGTGTCAGGGATTAAAAAGTCAGTGTAGGTAAAAAATATATAGTTTTTACTAGATAAAACTTGCTGTAGTAAAGGCTTTCAGTCAGTACCTATTAGATTTTACTTGGTAAAATGGGTTTAAACTGAAAACTGGATATAACTGCAACATATTGTATAACATTAAACCGAAATAAAATCCGAACGGCAGATATTTCACTAATAAAAAATACTTGAAGTGTATAAATCATAGGCCCACTTGCATAAGAATGGTTACGTAATGCCACAGTTCACGATAATTAGGGAACTTCTAACAAAACGTCGAGGCTTCGACGTCACTGGCAGGCGTCAAAATATATTTGACGCCTCATATTAGGCGTCATTTATATAACGCAGGCAGCCCTAAAGTAGCCCTATTTTTCTATGATTTTACGTCACCATAGCCTAATGTTTGCGATTCAGGATCAAACGAAGAGTTCCCTCACTCTAGTTTACTTTGGTAATGCAAAAATGACTAATGTTAAAAAAAATTTACTAAATCATTTCGAGTATCCTCGTGCAAGTGGGCCTTAATTTTTACCTTCAATATTCAATTTATTCGCATAATATGTGCAGGTAGATCCATTCCTATGATGAAACTGAGAATGTTTTCATATAACTAGGCGTTCAAGAATAATCTTGTACTGTGTGCACTGTGACAATTTCTTCAGGCGTTCGGAATGCAGAATGAGAATATTTTTCTCATTTTTTATTTCGTTGTAGCTGTTTAACAAGCGACTTAAAATTTTTCCTCTACGTAATACTTGGCATTGGTTCCGGATACACTGAAATTACATTGGCTTTCAATATTGTGGCCGTCAGCCAGTATTATATTAAATAGATACAACGGAATACAATCAACATGATATCAATTTACGATTGTAGGCATATTACTGTTCCGTGATATAGGTACAAATACTGATAGTTAACCTTCCTAAACCTTCTAATAATAATAATTTTTGTTTCGGTATTGCGATATATCAAATATCGTTTTATTAAGTATCCTGACCACAAACATACACAGATAAATACCAAATAGAATTTAACAGAACTTTTTATTTTACACTTTATAAATAAATAATTTTCCTTATACTTACTTACTTTTATAAACTTTCTTCTTAAGTACTTTTTCTCTAAACTTTTTAGATTGGTCAAATCATAACCGATTTTGACAATATTATTTTCAGTCTCATGGAAAGGTGAAGATCTGATGAATAATTTCGGAGCTAGAGAACGGAACTTCTCAACGGGTAACAGCAATTTCAAAATAAAACCTTCATTTTTTTTAATCCTTGGGTCACAATAACCACGGGCTGTGTCAAACCGTGTGTATTTAAAAAAGGCCATTAAGAGCACTTGAATCGTTTTGTAGCAAAAGTTAATTACGAATGGGGTCTTTTGTCTCCCCAATCGGTATTACTGTGGCTGTATGGTCATTATTTAGAACAAGCGGGCCGAAATTGCTACGCTCTTGACTCGCCTGCTGTGATTTATCCCAGAACAAGTGCCTGCAACTCGAGTGGCAATTATAATACGTATTGGTTTGACATGTGAAAGAGAGTACCGCGGGAGAGAGTTGTTATCGCGTGAAACCCGTGAAACACAATCGAAATATCAATGTCATGTACATAAATGGACCCTGACTGAAATGTCTGACTAGAGTGCTTAAGTTGACAGCATTTTTTACTTTTTGTAATGTTATGAATGAAAGAATATACTTTTTTTGTACACCGCAAAAATTAGTACAGAGAAAATACTTAAAATTCATGTCAGTTACCTATATCACTCATTGGTCGCAATCTACAAAAGAACGGGACTGACTGACATTGTTTTGAAAGTGTCCAAGTTGAAAAGGTATGGCGGGGCATGTCTGTACGGCCGTAGATGACCGATGGACATGTTCGCTACTACAATGGAGACCAAGTATCAGAAAAAGAAAAAAGAAACGTTGGAAAATAACCATACTGTCTGTCTGATGAGAAGACCTAGCCTGCGAAAAAAACTTGGAGGAGGGTCGCTAACACGGGAATTATTATTAATTAAACCATGAGAAGACCAACAATGGATATATAAAGTATATCGTATAAAGAAGAAAAAGATAGGTAGGTAGGCACCCACATACCTAATCTGAATTTCAATAACTTTCCAGAAACGTTTGAGCTGAATATCGCGACTAATGAACATAAATATGGACATTTCATAAGCATATTTCCAAAGCAATCGCTGTATCGTATGAGGCAGCAAATTACGAAATCTGGGTTAGAATAACAACGTCCCGATTCGCGGAAGTTATAAGGAAAATCATTTAAATCATCAGAGACATTATGCTTCCCTGTTTGATATGGTAGGCACTTTTTCCCGATACCCAATGAAAGGGTTAGTAGAGAATCAGGAAACAATATGACATATCGTCCGCAAAAACCTTTATTACGCGTTATGATTGTTCTCGAGTTCCTATGAAATGCACTTTCATTTTAAAATTTTAATTCGAAAGTAATGAAGCATTATATACGAGTATATTATTGGTTGAATTAATGTGAGCGTAGTTGAGACTGTGATCAAGCAATTTTACTGTAAGCATCATAATCAGCATATTTATTGTCTAACATTTTGATCCACGAATATAAATGTACCTACTCTTTACTACCTTTTCTTAGCTAATCTCGGTAGGAACAGCATTCCGAACCAGTGGTAGATTATTTTGACGATTCAAAATTATTATTGTAAAAGTTTAATTGAATAAAAATAATTTGAATTTGAATTTGAATGATACTCATTTGCCTGTTAAAAAAATATCGTCACAATTGTTAAAATAGCGCAAAGATCACGCAAACCCAAAAGTTTTTGCTTTATGTACACAGAAAAAAAGACACAGTGCAACATTCTAACATGCTTGCAATACGTCAATGTTTAGAATAAAAAAATAGGTTACAGCAAATTCAAAACTTTAAAGCAAAACTCCTCATCGCGGCCTTTAAATAAAGGTCGCGACCCTTACCGCGGGCTATTTGCCCGTGCCAGCCGGCCTGGTGTTGACTTACCTCGACCAAAAAACTCATTGTGTCACTTCTTATCACAAAGCCGGTACGGTATGAAGTTGTAATTTTCCCGCTGCGGTGGAAATCTGCCTCGTTGTCAAAATACCCAGACTAAATTATTTTGTATTTCAACTCTTGTCTTTGCCGCCCTTGATTGCTCTGACGGGGAGTGAAGTAATAACAAACCGCTCAACTTTCTCCTTTATGTTATTTTACTACACTTTAACATCACTTTAATTAATTATATGTATGTACTCACTTACTGAGTTTAATTTTAGCTTTTACTGTCTAAATATATGAATAGAAAAGTAGGTGAGTACTCACTGACTCACACACTCACTGACTTTTAACTCAAACCCTTGATTTGCACAGAGGTTTCCTTTATTATACACAAGGAAAATAATGGATTTTTAAGAATCTCAACCGGAGCAAAGCCGCCGGCAGTTTCTAGCTCTCAATAATTAAGTAGGTGTTTTATCTATTTAGAAAAATAAAGTCAGGTGAGCGATAAATCAAAAATTGTTAAAGCTAAATGGAAAATTCAATTTATCAATTTTCAAATATCACCATTGGAGTATGGATATTTGTCGCTACTTTAATGCTATAACTTTGTGCACTGATTTTATTGAATAATTTTGTTTCAATATTGCGGTGGAATATTTTGTAATGAGTCCATTGTTCCGGCTATCCAGGCATTATATTATAAGCTTTTGTTTTGTACGGAATAATCAAAAGGATGACAAATTGCTTTATTTAACTCCAATCCGTTGTAGTATTTCCGTTTTTGAATGTTACTGTGGTTATTATTAACCCCCGACCCAAAAAGAGGGGTGTTATAAGTTTGACGTGTGTATCTGTCTGTGGCATCGTAGCTCCTAAACTAATGAACCGATTTTTAATTTAGTTTTTTTTTGTCTGAAAGGTGGCTTGATCGAGAGTGTTCTTAGCTATAATTCAAGAAAATCGGTTCAGCCGTTTGAAAGTTATCAGCTCTTTTCTAGTTACTGGTTACTGTAACCTTCACTTGTCGGGGGTGTTATAAATTTTTAATTTACACTTGTATAATTGTTGTAGCTATAGACATGTTACTTAGATACAGATAATGATACTAGCCTCTTAAAGGTAGTAATTCTTGTATAAAGCTTTTGTCTAAATATATAAAAGAAAAAGGTTACTGACTGATCAATCGAGCACAGCTCAAACTACTGAAAGGATCAGACTGAAAAGCATGCAATTAGCTATTATGACGTCAACATATTTTAAGAAAGGACTTGATTTCTGAAAATTTGAGGGGGTAAAATAGGGGTTTAAAATTTGTGTAGTCCACGCGAACAAAGTAGCGTGCCTCAGCGTGTAATCAATTTTCCTAATTAATAACAAAATGTATCGACTATAACAGTTTTATCGTTAAAACTTGAAATTGGAATATAGCTTCCCAGGTAGCACATTTTCCTACTTTCAGTCCATTTTGAAACAGATCCAAATCAGAAAACTGGCGTGAAGCGAAATTTAGTTCGCATCGCTGACCTGAGTAGAGTCGCCTTTTATATTTCGGTATACAAGTTACCTACTGCTGTATGTAGTAGGTATTTACGTAGGTGCGCATAAAGTCTACAAGGCTATAAACTACGTAGGTAAATTTTTAAGTAGGTAAGTAAATCTTTTATGGGTAGATAGGCTTAAATGTATACCTACATTTACAATTATATACGATTACTACTTACTAGCCCGGCATGCAATGTGTTTTTTTGTAATGAGCAATGCGCGAATTTATATAAGATAAACACACAAAATGTTAATTTTATACAAAGTGACTGGTAAAACATCATGAATCTAATAATATGGTTTGTGCTAGGGAAGCTCAAATGCTATCAAATTATGACCACTAAAATCTGTAGGGGAAAATAGGCCATTTTTGAGTTATGTTTCTTAAAATGTCACGGATTTGTTCGATTACATATTAATTCAAAAACAAATGCATACATTATTGCCTTTTTTACTTTTTTGTATTGAAGTTCTTAATAAATAATAATACGAGTTGTAAAATAAAATGTACAGAAATCGTCCAGTTCCAGTTTTATTATACCTTAGTAGATATAGACATGTTAGGCTGCAAGCTATATTTATTTATTTAACAATTTGTAGTGCATTTGTACACACATACACATCCAAATATATTATTGACATGTATTATGTAATTTCTAGGTATATTTACAGTGTCAATATAATTTGTACACAGGTAAAGAGCTGTACAGCCCAGAAACAGACGCGCATGGAGACGCATCAAGCACGGGCCCGCCCAAAGTGAGCTCTCGGACGAACTCCTTTGAGATCGAGAACCTCCTCAAGGTGCTTATTAAGGAACTTCACTTAAACGCTTCTTTGCTCGCTCGTTCACCCTTCACCCGCTTGACTCGATGTTTCAACAACCTTCGGTTACGTATCCCCCTCAACAAATTAAGAGCGTACGCTTCGATACGAAACTCTCCTTCAATGAACAACCCTCTAAGCAACAATAGAAACTAGTTGTTTTATAATAATTGCTTTTGAAATTATTAATTAAGTATCATCTGAAAAATAATTAATAGGCTACGGCTTTATGTAGAACAATAGACGCATTTTTTTTCAATTTCAAACGATTTTAGATTTCTACAAAAAAGGGTTTCTACAAATCCCGTGAGCACCCCGTGAGATTTTCCGGGATAAAAATTATCCTATATCCGTCTTGGATGTAAGCTATATTTGTATCTTTCGTAATTTGTTTCTACATGGGTTTAATTAATGAGCCGTGAAAAGGTAACAGACTGACAGACATATACACTTTCGCATTTAAGTTTGCGCTTATTAGTATAATGAATGGATGTTAAAAAGTTATAAGGGGATAAAATTGCACGTAAATACTTGCTACAAAAATAAGTTTGTCCATGCATCTACGTTACAATCCAAGTGGAACAAAAAGCTCATCTCAGTTGCGTATCGAAGCCAGCAGAAACCCCTCCCGCATGCAACCTTCCATCGCCTTCATCATTTTGTAATCATTAATATCATACGCTACGTAGCAAATAATAGCTTTCAATATGTGGGCATAAATAGAAGTGTGGGCGTGTGCGGCAGAGTGCGGAACAGGTGACGGGCTGGTGCCGCTCGCCGGCCGACACGCGGCGCGGCAGCCCCACTGGCAGCCTCACCAGCGCTGCCGTCACTCCCTCCAGACACCTCTCTGACGCTGACAAGCTGAGGAAAGTGCTCATGGAACTCGTCGACACGGAACGCGCTTATGTCAAGGTTAGTCGCCAATCCAAATTCAAATCATTTATTTCACACCATTGAAATTTTGTACTTTTTTTAAACTATATAGGCATGCACTTGACTGCAATCATACCACATAAATACGAATAGACGATGCAGCCTAAGGTGGAGTACGCCTGCTCAGAAGATGGCACTTTTGAAAGTCCCAAAATTGTAGCGCGTGGAAAAACGGAAGCCGGAAGCGGATCCATATTCTAGCAGTGCGTATTAAAAACGCGGAAGCGAATCGCTTCAGTTGAGACCATATAGAATGGCTATTTCAAACAAAATTCGTGTTCTATGAAACTGTTAAAGTTATTATGACACTGGAAATCATGTTGTGAGCAAAAACGCGTTGCAGCAGCTCACAATTTTTTTTTATCCGAAATGAACTGTCTTTTTGCGGACGCACTAAATTTATAGAGGTTGCATAACTGATGCCAGCGACTAAGTCCACGTGAAATTTGTTATCGTAACGTGGAAACTTTTGATTTTCCGGGATAAATACTATCCGTCCGTACCTATATGTCCGTCCCCAGCATTCAAGCTAACTCTCTAAAAAAATAAGAATAGAAAAGTTTTGTATTCAAATAAACTTTTACATAGACGAAAACGTTGTATGATCATAGTATAGGGATAATATTACCTGTACCTAACAGAACCATACAGGCCTTCTAGGCATTTGTTTCTAACGCTCACAAACTTATAAGCCGGCACGTTTGAAAAGTGCTCACGGCACTCGATGTTAAGGATGCTTTGCTTAGTGGCGTATGATAAGTAGACAAGATAATAAGGTATCCAAGTTGAGGGCTTCAAGTGTACTAGGGCACTAGGGAACTAAGATAAAAACTTGCCATAATTCCTAACCGACTGTTCCGTTACGGCCTATTATTCGATCAGATCTGTGTGAAATATATAAAAGAGGAGCGATTGCGTCGTACCCCAATATTGTGATATAAATCATGATTCGCTTTCAGATTTGATTCGGGGATTATTGAATTAAGAAAAGGTTTTGCACAAAGACAAAAGAAAAGAACTTATTATAATAACACATACCTATATTATAATTTTGCAATCGAAGTATATTAATACATTTACATGTTATCATCTTTTATGAAAGTATTATTTGCTATAAGATAGTCGTAATTTATGTAAAAGTCTGTAATAACTAAATATTACTATACCTAGTCAGCATAGACGAGATTTATTACAAGGACATTAAATAATATGAGTATACTTCATGTTACATTATTGATGACGCAAATCCTATTAACATTTGCAAAAATATAGGTATAATAAAAGCTTATACTTGCCTACTTATGAAGGTTTGCTGTTCATGTAATAAATTGCGATTGATAGTAATATTATTATCTTTCCCGGCCCCTCGCACACGGGGCAACTTAACTAAGTTGCGGACGGGTTCGTGAATTAAGTTTAGAAGCAATTTGCAGTAACTTGCGATATTATATACAGCAACATTTTGCTTAGCTAGCGTAGTCTGAAGCATTTTTTCTCATATATACCAAAACAAGCTTTGAAGTTTGATAAATATGCGACATTTACCAATCTCAAAGGTTAATTTTGTTTACGTCTAATCCTCAATTTATCGAGCAAATAATTTGAAGAGTTAAAGTAGCCGAAATAAATTCGTACCTAAATCCTAAAAGTTGGCGTGAATTTATTACTTCATAAAACCCACACCTGCGCAGCTGTCCAACTGTCACGCTGATTAAAATGTTTGTTTAGAAACTGGCGCGCCCATTAACGGTGTATCTTTTACTTTCCCGATACTTTCAGCATCTAAATAACTTACTGGAGAACTACCTGGAACCGCTCAAGAAGGAAACTTTTTTATCGAACGCGGAGATCAACGCTCTGTTTGGAAACATACAGGAGATAGTAACTTTCCAGAGACAGTTCCTACAAAACTTGGAAGAGGCGCTCGAGGCTGAACCTAATTTCAACCACTTCGAATTTTCAAATCAGTTTAAGGTAGCCATGTTTGAATATTTATAATGTTAATCATAATTTAGTTGTTATGTATGATAAAGTATACCAAATATAATATGGAAGTTATGCAATGCCGTGAATTTCAAGCAGCATGAATACATAAGTTATGTCAAACTTTTGTCGTGGAATAACAGAAGATAATTTCAAAGTTACATCCGTTATCTCTACATACCTTTTGTAAACCAATTCGTACAACTTTCCAGAACGTTCTCTTCGCAGTTGGGAATGCTTTCCTCTATTACGTCAACCATTTCAAATTATACAGCTCCTTCTGTGCCAGCCACAGTAAGGCACAGAAAGTTTTACATCCAAGTAAGTTGCAATATAAAACAGATCTCAGATAGGTAAGCTTTATCATTAACAGTATTTTTATTAAACCGAATTTTTTTTTGTCAAGCAGATGAGGGCAATCAAGCACTTCAAGAGTTTTTGGCGGCGCGTAATCCAAAACAACAACACTCTTCAACCTTAGAATCGTACCTAATCAAACCAATTCAACGAATACTTAAATATCCTTTACTATTACAACAATTAAGAAATTTGACTGATGTAAATTCGGAAGAGCATCTTCATTTAGTGGGTAAGAGATAAAACTAAAAACTGCCAAAAATTAATAAAGTATTTTTGCTGAGTAAAGTTTGTAGAATACTTTTTAAATTCAATATAAGTTCATTCATACATTTATTTTACAGAGGCTTTAAAAGGGATGGAAAAAGTTGCGGAACACATCAATGAAATGCAACGAATACACGAGGAATATGGTGCTATATTTGATCACTTATTTAGGCAACATCAGAAGTCATGCAAGCAACCAATTGATTTAAGTCCTGGTCAGTTTTTTTTTAACCTAAACAATCTTAGCGGATAATACAACTAACTTTTGTTCTCGGATTGTTTATAGTAGGTGGATTGATTTAACTAAATTTTTACATTGTAACAGTATCTGTCTATTCACACAGACCATATGCTTTCGAACTCCAAAAGTTTTGCCTCAATTCTGTTGTCTTTGTGTGATTCAAACGAACAAACAGAAATCTGTTGCAATTTGCAACGTTTTAGAGATTACAATAGGTAAATTGTCTTGGAGGAATTTATTCATCCAAGGCACTGCTGTATATTGTATAATACATTTTTATTTATTTATTGTTTATATTTCAGGTGATTTGTTATATTACGGAGGCGTAGAATGGTTGAATATCTCAGACTTTTTAGGTAAAATAAAGAAGGGGCTAGAGTTGCACGCTATGTGCTTTGTATTTAAATCAGCTGTTGTCTTCCTCTGTAAAGAAAGACTGAGACAAAAGAAAAAATTAATGGTTAGCTACTTTTTTAATCCTGCTCAGTAGTAGTCACTTTAAACTGCAATTGTTCTCAACTTACAATATTACTTTTTCTTTTTAAACTTTTAAATACAGTTGAAGCTCCTTATTCGCGTTTTCGTTATTCGTGGATTAACTACTTTTAGAATCTAGTTTTTCGATTAGTCTTGTAAAACATATACTTCTCCCAATATTATCATTTCATACTCCCATTTTCCACATTCGCAGCATAGTGACGCATCAAAAAGCAAATAAGGAGCAAACAGTTGTACAATAAAATTAAAAGTATACAATATTTGAATTTAAAAAATGGATAGCCAACCCACACAATATGTCAATTGAAAGCTTGAATTAATTTTTATTACTTACTTTAAGTTTAATATTACTTTTATACTTAGTCGATTTAACGTTTATAACTACTAAACCATTCTAATACAAATTAAATATAATTTTAGGGGGTTTCCTCGAAAAATAACTCAAATGAAGTAGAAATTATACGATATCAAGTGTTGATACCTGTGACGGAAGTTCAAGTACGAGCATCATCTGCAAAGGACATGGACAGTCATTTCTTATGGGAGCTCATTCACTTACGCAGTCAACTACAACGCCGCTCCGAAAAAGTCTACGTACTCTCGAATAGGTAAATATCAAATTATCTAGTTCAAAACCTCGTATCGATTTTATCAAATACTATAAGATTGTAAGATTAACTTGTTGCTCAAATGGATAAGTCTGCTCGCCCTCCTCTTTTCTATTGAGACTCAACTGGGGATCGTTTGGTTTCAGCGAAAATTTTAAGGCTATATATACTTTAAGTTGAAGCAATGGCATAAACCCAACACATGCAACTCAGGAAGTTTGTAGGGTCGAGGCATGTACGAATCTATACCAATTTCTAATTTTATCATTTGTTGACAGCACGGCGGACTTCCGCAACGCGTTCTTGAAGACAATCCGGCAGATCATCCGTGAATCTGTCCGCAATATGTCACTGCCCAGCTCTTCCCGACCCGCCCCCGCACCGCCCCGCGCCCCCGCCACTCTCGAAAGACCTAAACACCAGGTACTACTTTGTTTATTCTATATTACTTTATTTATTTACTAAACAAAGCAGCAACAGTTTTCAGTACATAGGAAAAATTAACGGAAACTGAGATTTAGTTTTACTAACAAAATGATTACTTCAATTGTTCAAAGCAGCGCAACTTTTCCTCATTAAGCTATCGGAAAGTTCGACGTTAAACATTTCCTAGATTCAGGTACTTTACTTTTAAAACTTGAACTGTGTTATAAATGTAATAATATGGCCGAGGAAATGTGCATTTTGCTGCTAGCTTAACTTTTCGAAGTTAGGTGGATACACCACAGAACTTTCTTCTTATTCAAGAGTACCTCAGTTAAAATAAAACGTTAAACGTTCAATTTGATTTCCGGGAATTTTTGAATGAATCTCCGGGATGCAAGCGGTATTTGTACCAAATTTCGTCAAAATCAGTTAAACCGATGCGAGAAGCTACCAGACAGACAGACAGATAATATACCTACACACTTTTAAATTTATAATATTAATGCTTGTAAGAGATTTCCTGAAAATAGGTAATTTTATCTACTACATAACTTCTTTTTTTTTCAGTATAAATTAGTAAATATATTGTGTTCTTACAAACTGATGCTTATTTTACAATTTTTATGTTTACAGGTGCAGGTGATGCAAGGATCTCAAACCCTCGGAAAAACGAAAAAGCCTAAAACAATGGGTCAGAGACTCTCAGCTGGTAATATCGAGGTATAGTACATTACTGCATGAGACCAGGAAAGAAGCCTTTTCTGGTTGAGTGTGAGTGTGACTGATGACACGAGGCCAGAAAGGCACTCCCGGTCGAGGTATCTTTTTCTAAAAAATGGAACAAGTAAATTTTATTAAAAAATATTATATATTTTGCTAATTTGGCCTCCGCTCCCAAATTAGGAGATGTGCAATCAGATTCCATACTATCCTCATTCGAATTCATTTTATAACTTATTTATGGTATCTAAGTTCCAAATACATTGCGTAAGTGTGCTTACCTGTCGGATAAATTAGTCGCGATCAAGCGCTCGCAAACAATTCATTTACTTTACTTTACCGATACGATTAAAACACAAGCATGAACCACACGCACTCCTGAAATGCAAGAACTGTATTGTTACTTTTACCGGGATTAATAATGGTTTCTAGATAACATTTCATTAACGGATATATTATGCGCATTGTCACTTTTTAACGCTATTTTATAACTAAAAATATTTTGCCGTCGCTAACATTCGTTGAAACTTGAAAACAGAGATAGGTAGCTACCTATAACTCTGATTGAAAATCGGCTTTTCAGTTAACTAGTGCTCAAAGCAATGGTTATTGTAAATTTTTGGTTCGTTACCTTCTCCCGAGTACCTTGCATATGTTATAAATTAAAATGAAATCATTTTTACTCAATAGGTCGGAGATTTATCCCGTGAAAACTCACAAGATGCTGATGAACCTCCTCAAGTTTCTGAATTATCTTCTGACGAAACTACGTTCAGACAAAGAAGCAAGACCCTTTGTGAATCAATCGGTGAGAATGGTTCCAAATAGCAAACTAATGGCAACACATAAATGTACTAACAATGACTTGTTACTCCGACAGAAAGCGCTGCCAAGCGCACTCTGCCACCTCCGCCCCCGCCGACGACTGACACGGACAAGTCGGAGGGCGGCTCCAAGTCGGAGGGCGAGGACGAACTGCCACAACCGCCCGCCAAGCGAGGGTTAGGCCGCACTCCCAACCACCTCACCCTCAGGTACCAACATATGTATGGGCTAACCGACTGCGCCGACACTGACCTACACCGCACATCCATCATTGGAACCAACTCACATACTTTCATACTAACTCCAAAATTTACTCTGTATATCGTAGGTTCGCTTGTTTCTCATACATATGTCGCCAATCGTAGATATTCCCTGAATTTATTTGCCAAATGTTGTAGTGAATACTTCATTTTGCAAAATAAAATCTTCTATAGCTGTACTTCAACACGATTTGTAATGGTTGAATGCTTTTCCAGTACAACTTCGACCCTGAGTGCCGGAAGTACCGGAAGCCAGGCTCGACTGATTCAGTCTTCACATCAACCTACTCAGTATCAACCGACCATGGTCAAGGAACTAGGTAAGCAAGGCTCGCAATCGCTCAAATCGTCGCCGGAGAGGAGGAGTTCATCAACGTCTGAGAAAAAAATTAAAATTATCCGTTCGGGCAGCGGCAGTAGCATCAATAGAGATAGGTCCCCGAATAGATCTATCGAGCATATATCACCCGATAGAGATCGCGTCACGAAAGTCATTATTTGCAAATCCCCAAACAAATCCAGTTTAAAACAGAGTAAGACTCTTCATAGATCACCAAAAGGAAGCCTCGATCAATCTAAATCCCCACGTGGATCCATTGACAAATCTCGATCTCCTCAACAAAGCTTCGACGGCTCGAGATCTCCTCGCGGAAGTATAATAAAATCAAGGGAGAGCAGTCTCGACCGGGCAAAATCACCGAAACCTGCCCCGAAGAAAGGCATAATGCGAACGCCGCAAGCCAGTTTTGATAGATCCCCTTGTAAATCCCCTAATACTAGCCGTCGTTCATCTAAATCGAGTGGGGAGAAATTAGCAAAACTCGGAACTAACTCCCTGGATAGAATGTCCCATTACTCGCAACTAGCCAAAGTTGAAGATAAGGCTATGAAAATGGGCATCGTGGTCTCAAAGTCTACCGAGTCAATCGCTAAAACTATCGAGCATCCAACCTGCGTCGAATGCTACCTCTCGGGGAAGCGGCAGAGTAAACCGTCTTAGCATAAGGGGAAGGGCAAGCAGCCCAAAGCTCGTAGGAAGTCTCCGATGACTCAGTCTATTCTGGTGTCATCTGATCGCAGCAGCGTTGAGACCCTAGATGACTCGAGTCATGAGTACGGACATTGCCCTTCCTCCCAACATTACCAAAAGAGTGACTTTGATCAAATACACGTTTAATTTGATTTCAATTTTAGTTTAAATCTACGATGTACCTTACTTAGAATATTTAATTTAAAAGGTGACTTGACCGAATGTGAGAACTGAAACGTGATGTTGTTATGCCTACTACTGCTCGGGCGAATTCAACGTAATGCTATTAAAATGGAATTGATTAGAGAATGCCAAGAGAGTTACTTGAAGTCATTAGATAGTTTATTTGAAAATATCATAGAGTTTATTTTAGTAGGTATTTATTTTCACTAAATATTAAGTAGAAGACACCACTTGATTAATATTCGTAGAAAATACACGACTGAAAGACAAGTTTGAAATACTGGCATGGTTCAAATTACGTATACGTAATGATTACTCAAACACGGAACTCTAACTCACTAAACCCTGTTTAGGGACTATATAATATATAATATACACAGTAGACTATATAATTATATTATTATAAAATATGTAGACATGTAATGAATCCCTTACACCTAGTTTAGCATACCGATGCATTTGCACACGGGCAACGAAATGACAGATGTAATGCCTATGGCATAAAGCTTACCGCGTACCGCAAACCGCCTGCAAATGTGCCTGTATGCTAAAAGTGCTATAGAATTAAATTTATAGGACGCGTGACCCAAACCCGCACTTAAGTAACACTTATTCGTGACTTAACTTGTCCAATTTTGCACGGTGTAAAAAATGGAATACTTAGGTGTTGTCCACTGTAGGTAACGAATAAGCGTTACGTGGATTTCAGTCACACGAGCTATGAAATAAAATACATTCGTGACTTGTGTAAGTCTATGTCTATTATTGCACGGGGTATAGCTAACTCAAGCCATGCAATAATGAACTACTTAGGTCATACGTATCGTAACGTACTATTATCTCACACTCTTGAATCTGGACACCAAGTTCTAAGTGTTACGTTTAAATGGCTGTGGAATCGTACTGATGATAAATAAATGTAATCCTTCTCACGTTGTCAAAGTTTCTATATTAATAATAATTTATTTGATTTCTTATTTTACTATAAAATCGAGTCAATAATTAGTAACAATTATTATTATCCTTATTACATAAATTGCCACGGATTTGTACCATTAAGTCTTCCATTTCGAAATACTTATAAAAAGATATTAATTTATTTTTGATCATTTATTCTGTGCCTGCTCAAGTTAGATTTAAGTTAACTATTCAATACGCTAATGAATTAAATCATTAAATTAAAATATACTTACCTCGTTTCTTGTACGGATATGCATTTCCCTTCATATTTTTGTATTAGTCGCAAAATGTAATTTTACCAAACACTGCAACGCTATTACAGCATTCAAATTACTATTATAATAATTAAATACATGAATTAAAATTTAATCGGTAATACTACTAATCTATGTGCATGATATACCTACCTAACAAATTTATAATACTCAATCAACATCCCTTAACTTATAATATGCTAGCCATTAAACTATTAACCTACAAAAAATAATATGTACTATTGGAATAACTACTTATTAATAAAAGTAGACGAAATATGTACGTTATCATAGTTGAATACTTAGCAATTAGTCATGCCCTCTACCCTATGAGTGGCATATAATATAGATGTTGCACTCTACAAACTACCAGAAAATTAGTGTGGTAAAGAAAAATAAATACTCAATTATAAAAATCACATATGTACTGGTGCACCCTAGTCTAATAATACTTGTAATATTTAATCATATTAATTAATATATTTAGCTACGGAATTATATAATTATAATCAATTACAATTTCTACACCGCCGAAGCTTCTTGAATGTTCGATGACAATGTTGACCTCCGTGTTTTTTAACTAGCTGCTAAAGGGCACAGCGTCACAATGTTTTTCCTGACATAACATTTTTATATCACGGGCCCATTTTTAATGTAAAATGCTGGTGAACTGAAATTGCAAAAGCGGGTTATGTATTGCACTTAGAGCGCAGACGGAATCGACCAAAATCAATTTTACAACTGACATGGTTGTCCATCACGCTTGTGTGAAATATCGTCACGTTGCGTATCAACCTTACTCTTTTCCATCTAAATGATCAAAAGAAAAGTTTAATAAAGAGTTACTTTATTAATACGGATCTTAATAATCGCAAAAGATTTTGAAATTGCAATTCCATTTCACCAGCGGTAACAAAACGTCGGATGGGGCGATTTCGACAACATTCATCAAACATTCAACTCTTTTCTTGGACCCGCGGTACCCTGGCGATAAGTGCGAATGCGTTTCTAAATTACTCGTAAATACTTGGGCGTGAAAAGCGAAGTGTGTAAAAGAGTTCGGTGTTTGGTGTGTTGTAGGGTCGCCCGTGTGGAAACCGCGCGACGTGATGAGCGAGGCGGGCCCCAGCGCGGCGCCCTCCGCGCCCACCACGCTGCCGCGCTCGCAGCGCCCCGCGCCGCGCGCGCCGCACCTGTCCGCGAGCCGCAAGTCCCTCGCGCCGGACCACCGCCACTAACGACCGCAAACCACCGACAATCCGCCACTCTACCCCTTAACCCCTCTCTTCCAAATGACATTTTAAAAAGTTTCTTGAAAATTTACTCTACGCTCCTCCTTAGTTCTGGGCCCTAAGTGCAAATTTTTAAGTTAAGTACGAGACACCGTATTTGCGGTTCTGCCTAAATCGTATGGAGATTTCAAATTACGACACCTGTCAAATGACAGAGTGTAACTCCACATATCTCGTGAATTAACTTCAAAAGTTACACTAGAGCCTCTGATATCCATTTCGTGATTAGGTACATAACACACTTCCTTGAACCGACTTCCATTTTTTACGCTTTCATAAAATAAAAATCATCAAAGTGTACTCTGAAAAAGCAATATTCGGTGCGTTTTACTTTTGGCATAACTTCTCGTTATAATTCAAAAAAAATCCATTCACGTTGGCATGTTCGGCGATTGCCACCCTTCGTATACTCCAATGAGTGTTGTTTACAAAATTAAAATTGGGTTTGAATCAGGTTGAAATGGTAATCGGGGAGGGAAAGCTCTGCACACCCGCGCAGCCCCCGCGCTAACCCGATGCGGGCGAGCGCGGGTGTGCGGGGCGTCCCCCGGGCTCATAGCCCGATCGCCATGTCAACCTGTCGCAAACTATAGGTATTTGAAAACAAGCCACTGCGCTGGTTTCCTGCAGCAAATACATTCGCCAAGTGGCCTTGTTTGTACAAGTTTACCGGCTGGATTCGCCAAGTGCGATGGGATAACGTTTACAAGGGGAATTATAATTTTTGTCATAAAATAATGCCTCTTTGAATGTACTTTTTAGGAAAATAACTGTTTATTGTTATTCATAACAATAAATATGCACAAAAATTAAAATTGGAAGCGTTTCTCATTAAGCCTGCTATCACACCGAGTGTTTTGCTTACATTGCCCCCTCCCCCCGCCCCTCCTTATTTCACTATCGATTTCCTATTATACCTCTAACTTCTATCTGGGGTTAATGTAGTGAAATAAACCGAAATATTATATGCTCTGTAGTTTAAATAATTTTCATAGTCGAGTATTTATCAATGTGTAATGGATTTGAAATTATGCTTTTTAAGTTTGCACAACTTTTAACTTAACCTTTGATTAATTAATTTTGTTCAGAGTTTATTTAACATAAAAAATCCAGAAGTTATAAAATATATCGCACTATATACTTTATAGCATATAAATTAATAAATTTTTAGAGTACATATATTTAATATTGTTGGGAATATAAAAAAATTTAAATGTGAAACAACCTATGGAATAACATTATTATAACAGAGAAGAGATATCTGTTTGACATTTTCAATTGTATTTTAAAATGAACGAAAGGATGGAAGGTAAGGAGTAACAATAATTTAAACGTAGAGTGATTTTGTGATGAGACGTATTTGGATTCTGTACAAATAACAAAGATTTATTTTATGTCTTGCTGTTATTAACATTTATAGAAAATTTGTAGATAGTTGCGAAACCAATTCTATTCGTTTATATCAAAATGTCGGTAGTTTCAAAATCGTTTATAAAGCTCAAAAGCTATTTTTCTAGTGGTTTTATCGAAATATGTTTTTGCGCTCAAATGTTTTTCCATAATAATTTAATATTTGATCCAAAAATAAGACTGCGTGCGGCTCGTCTGTGGTATAGAAATGTTTGAATATGCGACTGTCAGGGAAATGTTCACCGTTATACGTATTAACGCGGTGATTGTTTCTACTACGAACTTTCATTGAACATACGCGTTCGATATAGTTGTGAACTGTGCATTGTGGCACTTGCCTAGTTTCACTTCAGGTTAACATATTTGATTCGAATATCACAACTTAACATAAATTTTGATAGTCATTAAGTTTATTTTATTCATATTAGATCTAACGGGAAATCCTATAATTAAGTCAAATCTCTTAACAAATGACAATATCAATAGTAAACAGTTTTGAATAAAGGCTTGTTTACCTTTATAAGTGTATTATTAGTATTATTTTTTGATTTGTGGATAGCATACTTATATATTCCAGATAACATGAGTTATCTGGCATTCTATAGAAAGTTCAAAAAATACTGATACACTGAAGATACCAGAGAAAAACACCAACTTCAGGTTCTCATCTACAAAGTGATAAGCTCATATAAGCGTTCAAACGTAATCGTTTCTTTGTTTTATCTTTAATGTCCTGACAATCCTTTCTATAGAATGTCTGAATTGTACTCATACTTTTAATGCCGGTGACTTGTATATTGTTTTGAGAGCTACAACATTCTATAAATTTTTAAACTAATTTGAATTACTAAAATATAATTAAATAAATGTTAAATATATATTTCTAATTTGGGATTAGTTTTAGTTAACAAAAAACATTTAATAATATTGAAAATGTTAACTTACTAAACATAAATGACACCTATGGTTCCTTTCGTTTAAATACATTTGCCAAAAACTATGACCTAATGAATAATGAATACTCTATAATAATATGGTATCCTGTGCCAAATGAGGTATTCTATACCTACCTGTGCTTTTTAATACTCACTGTTAACATAGTACTGAATAAAATATATCGTGAAAGTAGTTAGCTGTAATCTACATGTTTGCGTTTCTTTTCGTCACATTGGTAACGCAATCAATTAAGTTTGGCGCCCAGTGGTAGAAATTTACTGCATTAGATATGAAATAACGCAATATAACATAATTAATTAAAACCACCTATAAACTAGATTAGATTGCTACGGCGTAGCACTAAAAAGCGTAGCAACTAAAAGTAGCGTGACTACGAATACGCTACGCCGTTATATTCTACAACATAGTACGAGAAAAATGTTACTCTGTAATGTATGGTGGCGTAGGATTTAGTATACAATGCAGAAGCATTATTTTGGGGATGTTGTTTTGCAACCACATGCGAATCTCAAAAATGATTCGGAAACTTCAAGCATGACAGTAACGAACGAGATTGCAGATATTTGATCCTAATTACCGTAAGTTCGGTGGCCTGCGTTTTCTTACTATGTTAAATGAGATGTAAGTTACCCTCTTTCTAATTTGTAGCATAATTAGTCAGCTATGCACGATTGCGTACTAATGATACTGAATTATCATTACAACAGCAATACTTTACGTTTTCTGTATCAATAAAAATTAGATAAGTAAAAATTTGAGTTTTTTATAGTTATATAACAAACTGAACTTCCAATGGGCGCTGGGCTTAAACTACCCTATAGTTGAAAATGCACTTTACCTTATGGAAAAATACACTAGGTAGTTTTGATAATAATTTCTCTTCGTGATCAAATTCGAAATTTCTATCATAGGTTAGGCGAATTATATAACATATATACATGACTAAGTTTGTTTTTATTTAAAACTTGAGAAATAGAAAATAGTTGTTTTGTTACTGTAGAAGTATTAAATTGTAAAGGTGTTATTTAAAATCACGGTTATACTGTAAACTGAACAGCGCATGTGATTCTCGCATCTTCTTAATTGGGTTCGAATTATGCTACCATATTGAAATGCAATAAGTAGATTGTTATTTGTATTATTGTAATAATTTAATAATGTCGTTACATACCTACTTAACTAAATTATTTTTTAAATTTGTGCCTGAGAGTAAAAATATGTGTTATATTTTATTTATGTAGGTATTTATTTTTTTAACAATAAATGATATAAGGCAAATAGTCAGTCATTTGATTCTAATCTTGTGATTATGTTTTTTATAGTTTATTTCGTATTTTGTTCGTATTAACTATAAGTTGAAACATATCACTGACTTTAAATCACCTGTTCAGTTTACAAATTTATTGTGATTTTAATAATATATTAACGTTTTACACTAATTTTGAAATTTATTGTATATTATGTATCCATACTGTGTAGATATTGTAATTATTTATTATTATTACCAAACATAAATACATATTGCAATTATATTTCAAATTTTAAGTATCAGTTCCATAATTGTTTTGTGATTAATTAAAATAAAACCTGTTTATTAATATACATATGTTAAAATATTCGAATTTAATAATTACGAACTTATACAATCAATTTATAGATATTGTTATACTAAGAAAATATAATTAATAAAATGAATAAACAAATATGAGTGAATAATGAAATGAAGAATGAGCTCATTAATTGCGATTGTATTTCATACTTCAATGACATTTGAAAGTAATGTAGGAAAATGAATGAATATTTAGAAAGACTTATTGAAGTAAAATACGAATGTAACTAATGTTATTATAAGTATTGTACTTTTATAATTTGAACTTTATATTGTTTGCCCCACTAGATTCGGTTCTTATGTTTTCTTCGATATGTTTGTAAAACTGCTTTAAAGGTGCTATGTATATTGTATTAAAACCATATAGCGTTGGTGTACCACTTTACCGTCATTCATTTGCTGACTGCGAATTATGTATGTTCTATAAAATACAACATGACATTGTTTAATATTTTGATAAATGTTCAAACCTTTTTTTAAAATTAATTATATGCCTAAATTAAAAGTGCCTTTACGCTAGTACGCTTAGTGCACGGAAATTTGTTTAATTTATACATACATAAGCATCTTTTTTGTAGTTTAACAAAAGTTTATTATTTTATACTAGGTATGTTTTAATTTACAATATGTTTTTGCAACTTTAGGGAATTCCGAAATAAGGACCTATTTCGTGAATTTATGTATGCAATTCCATTGTTTTTGTAACTACTTATATTATGTTCAATTTTGTGACACATACGGAAATTACTTTTTATTGCTTATGAATAAACATAAAATGTATTTGTGAACCTCATTTATTTACCCACATCTACATACCCTTACCAGTGGTTGAATGATGCAACCGGAAATCATACAGGTAACGCCAAATTTCTAGTTCGCTCTGAAATTGTGACGGGTAGCGTCGCATTTCTTAGATAAAGTACCTACCTAGTACCTACCTATGACATGCCACGTTTGTGATACGTATAACTTTTTGTTTTAATTAAACAAAGCATTCTAAAACTAAGCTAACGTCAAGCTACAAATTAATGAAGCCTTATTATACAGTACCTACTGGACTAGAAGTCAGCGAGTGCATGACCTTCGTTGTTTTATAAAAGCTGAAAGTTTATCTGCGTATTGTCCCCGACACGGAGGAACGATCGATTTTTATATTTTCCTCGGAATAGTAGGTACCTGTATTAGAACTCACGCCATGCATTGCACTTAGTATCGTGGCAATCCCCTACTAGGTAGACACTTTTAAACTTTGAGGGCTTTTGGCAGGGGGTTGCCACGACACTTTTTTATTCAGGTACAAGTTAGCCCTTGACTGCAATCTCACCTAGTGGTAAGTGATGACAATCTAAGGGCCGGCGCTCATATGGCGGAGCGCAGCGCAGAGCATTTTTCGCCGTCAAAGTATTATCGAAATTTTTCTCATTGAAATAATATCTAAAATCAATTGTGCATCCGTGCGGATAATCGCGCATCCGCGCGTAGTCCCGCCCGTGCTCGCGCATTCTTTGGTAGAAATTCGCGTAATGTGTCACGCTATTGCGCGTGATTTCTAATACTATTTCGAAGAAGATATACAACAAGTGTAAATTAAAAATTTATAACACCCCCGACGATCCAAAGTATTTGAGTTTTCCAAAACATCATTTTCAAATAAATAATTATGTATTTAGGCAACGTCCATCTTGACAGCTTGACATTTGTCAATTGACATAATATTATGAACCTAACGGTTATCTAACCTTCTTTTCTACAAGAAAACTAGAAAAGAGCTGATAACTCTTAAACGGCTGAACCAATTTTTTTAGATTATAGCTAAGAACACTCTCGATCAAGCCACCTTTCAAACAAAAAAAACTAAATTAAAATCGGTTCATTCGTTTAGGCGCTACGATGCCACAGACAGATACACAGATACACAGATACACACGTCAAACTTATAACACCCCTCTTTTTGGGTCGGGGGTTACTACTAGACATTATTATTAACTAGAACTAGACATTATTGGTACTTGACGCAATTTTTTTTTACACTTTTGTTACCTGTTATCTTCCAAAGCCACCATGATCCAAACTTCATAGACGCTAAATCGTTTTTTCCTGTGGCGGGGGCAATACGCAGAGAAATATTTTAGCTTTTATAAAATAACGAATGTATGGCACTCGCTCGCTCTCTCTCTAGGTATCTAGCGGCACGGAAACTTGGTCACCCTGTTTTTTAGGGTTTCGTACCTCAATAGGAAAAACGGAACCCTTATAGGATCACTTTGTTGTCTGTCTGTCTGTCCGTCCGTCCGTCCGTCGTGTCTGTCAAGAAAACCTAGAGGGTACTTCCCGTTGAACTAGAATCATGGGCAGGTATGTAGGTCTTATAGCACAAATAAAGGAATAAATCCGAGAACCGTTAATTTGTGGTTACATCATCAAAAAAAAATTAAAATGTGTTTAAATTTTCATAGTAAGGTAACTATACCAAGTGGGGTATTATATGAAAGGGTTTTACCTGTACAATCTAAAACAGTTTTTGATATATCGTGCAAAATGTCGAAAAAAATACCCGAGTACGGGACTATCGGTGCGCGAGTCTGACTCGCACATGGCCTGTTTTTATTGGAGGCTAACTTGGCCTTACCTTCCAAATGATCCTGAAATTGGACCTCGCTTGAAATATGGACTTCAAGAATCCCAATGCTGTTCGAAGGTGTGAGGGGGGGTGCTCTCAAAGAAAAGAGGTGTAGTGAAAGGGGTCTTATTATTTTATTATTCATTTCTCAGTATTCCCGCTAGCCGAGGTGTTAATATGACCATTGCAAAATATAGATCATAAGGAGCAAACAATATGCATTTCATTAATATACACCACAACTTCTGGCGGGCCTATTGCCCAAACAAAAAAATTGTCTCCTGACAAAAACTGTGTTGAAATAACAAAACGACACGAGTTCAGTAAAATGAGTTTATTAATTGTACATCGACGTCCGTAAATCAAATATGCCCGTGTGTGGAATTAAAATCTTACAATTTGCTATTAAACAGTTTCTCTAATTGATATGAATGAACATTTCGAACATAATTAAATATTTACAATAATTAAATATTATCAACTAGAGAGGGTATTAAACATTCTTTTCTAAGTTTATCCTCAATAAATCTACCGGTTTGAATCATAAGTACTTGTAGGTCCATATCACACATAAAACATTTAAAGTATCGATTCAATAAAATAACTAACAAAAGCATCTTAGCCAATTTTATGCAACGTAGTATTTAGTAACAAGAAAACAAGAATAATAATTGGTTAGTATTATTATAAATCACCATCCTAATATTTTAAATGCCAAAATGGGTTTGTCTTTCTGTTTACCTTTTCCTGATGGTACATCCGTATGCTTAGATTTGGTAAAGAGATCCAAGTGCAGCGGGGAGTGCGACCGGGAAACGTAACTAACTCCCCGAAGGTATATACCGTTTCATTTAAAGACGTCTTTGAGCTTATGGATTGGAACGAACTTGGTATCAACATTAACGGCGAGTAGGTACACTCATCTTTGGTTTTGCTGATCGTCGTTCGCAGGCACTCCGGGAGATTTTAATGCAATGCTTATTGACCTCAACTGAGTTTCTCGAAAAATGTATCAGTCAGAATATGAAAAAATGTCCAATGCCCTTATCCCGCTCCATCCAGTAAATTGCTAAAAGCTGTGCTCTTGGAATTGTAAACAACAATAAGGTTTGTAATAGAAGACTAACGGCCCACCAAGATTGATCCAATTTATGCCTTTTGGAATGGCGACCTCGTACCAGAATGCGCAGCGATGGCAGATCTCAAATACCTAGGCGGATTCTGCATCGTATTCTTCATTACTGAAGGTCGTTACCCCTTTAATCACAAGAGTTCTCACGAGATTTAAAAAAAAAAACTGAAATCCACGCTGACAAAGTCGCAGGCATCGTCCGTCTGATTCCACATATTCAGTATAATGGAATATAATTTTTTTTTTTGATTCTCCGTAGGTTATTCAAGCAAATTAAGGATGATACAACCAATGTGTTTAATTTTGTTTTGTACTATTACGTTTTTTAAATATAAATAGGTACTTATTTCGACTGTCACAAATACATACGACGACCACAAACAGTTACTAAAACTAAAGTATCGCTCCTAATCCTAAATGTCTGAATGGATATGATACTTGGAATATCTTGTGATACTTACTCTGGTGGTAGACAAAATTGTAGAAGTCAAACGGGAAGCTCTATATAATGTGAAATATTTAGAATATTGAATGTTACAACTGTACAACTCTACAGTATAAATTATATAAATTACTAACTTAAATAAATAAAAATAGATCTATCTAAGGAAATATATACTGTACATACATTATAGTAGGTATGTGGCACAGACTACATTGTACATAATGTGACTAATAAATTATATTTATTTAAAATCTGCAAGAAATAAGTTATTCGTGGCAGGACTCGACTATCAATTGAAAATAGATGAAATGAATAAATACATCACGAGATTTTTGTTTCAATTGTTCCTTTGGAAATGGACAAAGAATAAAATCAGTAACATAATATTTTAAATAAATTGGAAAATTGGAATTTATTCTAAATTCGGCCCCTAAGTTGATAAGGCAATTTTACCGTAATCGGAAGGAGTTTCTGTTTATTGGTTAGTCAAACGAACTAGGTTTTTTCAATTTTTTTCAAATTCTTAACAAATTTCGTCCTGGGCGATTCATCACTTATCAAAATCAACGAAGGATTCAAAAAGTTATCTCACTTTACTATAAACTAATGCGTCTCTTTCGCAAAGTCGATGTTAAAAACAAAAAATAGATGATAATTTTTGCTGCGTAGTCATTATTTTCTCTGTTAAGTAATTAAACGCCGTTTTAGGATAATTTTGGAACTTGTGGTATATGAAGCTCGTGAGTCGTGTATTTTCTATAAAAACACTGACCACCCTTTGAAAATAACAAACCGCAACTTAATACAGTAGGTACTTATCGAATAATACAAGTAAATATTTTTATTTGGAAAGTGCTAATTAAAAAACTGAATTTTTAAATCGTATGTGATGAAACAATTAATATAATAATCGCTTATATTTGCGCTATTCACGCATCAGTGACGATACCGCATAATATCAACTTTACAACTTATTGAGTCTTCGTAAACATAAGTTTCAGCTACAGTACAATTTTAAGTCTTAGTTCAAAATTAATCATTTTTATGAAATTTGCTTATCGTCTTCTAAGTTAGGTAGGTATATCGTACAACTCATAAAAGAACTGATAAGTATCAAAGTACTTTATAATGTAAATTATCTGCTAATATCCTTAACAAAATACAATATAGTTATCAAATAAAGTAAAAACGGTTTTATGGTAGTTACTAGGTAAACATAATATTTTTGTTTAATAAAAGCTCTTTATACGCTCTAGGTGAGAAGTTGAAGACGTCTACCTACAAATTTTTAAAGTAAGTACCTAAATACTTATTACACAATGGTTACTAAGTATTCAACAGATGTAGGAAAGCTACACAAAATATGTTTAAGTTAGTTAAGCTGTGTAGCTTCTCTAAATATACCACTTGTGTATAACCGATGCATTGTGGTGATTGGTGAACAATAAATTCGGTCTCATTAAAAAATCACTAAGGTACTTTTTAGCAATGCTAATTGTATCTCAATTTATTCAACTTTTTAAACTAAATGTTATTAAAACCAAAAGACATTGATATTTTATCTGATCTCTGTTAAATTAAGTAGATTAATAGACAATTAATATTATTTTATTGAGACAATAGTTTATCAAATGAAAAGACGAATACTACGTTTATAGACAGAACTTATGTAATGAAACTGACTTAACTTCAATCTTGACTAAAATCTAGGTAACTACTTACGAGTAGGTAGTACTTTTGGTCCGAGCACCTGAGGAAACTTTGAGTAGCTGTTTGATAAAAGGTAAAAGTTCGTGCTTAGTTTGGCAAAGTAGACCTGCTCTGGTGACGTAGAAGAATTACCGTACACAGCTTTCATCAAGGATCTCTCTCTTCAGAATTTCCTCAAGCTCTTGAACATTAACAGATACGCAACGTAAATATCTAGATGCCATCAATATAATTATATAACACTTCTATACCCATTGAATCAATAGGTTCCAAAAATAATGATACAACACAAATTGAAGAATAATTTCATAACTCTATAAATATTCACACAAATTAAACTCATTATATAACAAATTACTTTGTATATATCTATTGTATTTAAAGTTAGCGCACACGTTGACTAAGTTTTATAATATTTTAAATATATTACGCACGCTTTTACAAGTATATTGTTAAATAACTTTAAATAAGTTTATTATCACATCTACTCATTAATGAAATTCTCGGTTTAAAAGAGGTTTCATTATGCTATCAACTATAATATGGTGTTCCATCAAATTAGACTAGAATAAAATTCTTCCACCTAATTTCATATTATCATAATAATTACATAAGGCACTCCATTAATTTTGCTGATTTGTCGAAAGAGGTTCAGATACAAACACACATAGATTCCTTTCATAAATACGAAGACCAATGGAAGTTAATGTTTAATTTTATATTATTTCTAAAAAAAGTTAATCTCGGAAGAAGGAAGAAAAAGTAGTAACAAAAAAAAAGGTTCCAACGAATTGAGAACCTCCTCCTTTTTTTGAAGTCGGTTAAAAAAGCTAGCATAGGTAGCAGCAGCTGCTATTTTCATTATTTGAGTTGCGAATAATTAATTATATATTATTATGTAGGTACCTAACATAGACTTATTTTTGTTAGAGAAGAATTGCCTGCAGTTTGAAGTTAAAATTACTCGTCTTTTAAAAAGTGTTTTCAGAACATTTAATGGTTCGGGGGAAAGAATAAAAATTATGTAACTAGTTTCATTGTGACAAAAATAAGTAACACTGCTGATATCTATGCATACGATTCTAATAATAAGTCATAGAAACAATACCTAAAACTCTACTCATAATAAAACTGTAACTGAACAATTTATGTGCATTATATATCTATATTTAAAAAAAAGAACTGCAGGGAACATTATTTTTGATATACTTTAAGCCCAAAACAGTTTTTTTTAATCTTTAATTACCTATCGGTGCACACATCACGCTGAAACTACTGATCAGATTTAAATGCAACTTGGTATGGGTACCTACGTACTTTTGACAGAGACTCTCGAGTTGTACGTATCGCGAAAAACAACGTTCTTTCAGGGCAGGGAATGAAAGTTTTGTCACTATTACTGGAATAGCTCCGTCAAATATGAACTGATTGGTCTGATGCGAGTAAAAACAGAATGAAATAGAGAGACGGAATTCTGGGTTTGATTTGGATTAGTTTGGTTCTAAATCGACGATATGTCAAATATTAGACTATAGCGACATAGAAAAATAGGGCTACATTAGGGCTACCGGCGTCAATTACCTAATGTACTAACATTTTGACGTCTGCCAGGGACGTCGAAGCCTCGCGTTTTGCTAGAAGTTCCCTAACTGTGGTGGTCTAATTAGTAGTTTCGGAGATGATGGACGGAACCCCTGAACAGGTAACAGCAAATCAATCACAATCAGTGTAGTAAAAATAAACACACAATTAATAAATATATTTTCATTTCTTCCTTATTATTTACAGGCTCGATTTCAGTAAAAAAAGAATCCAAAAGTTTCTCAATACAATTCAATACGGGTTTCATACCCATGCGAAGCCAGGGCAGGTTAGCTAGTCAAATATAAAATCGGAAACTACATTACCTTTTTAAGTATTTAAAAACATAAAAACATTTATTTATCACAGATAAAACAATAATTTAAATAATATTAAATGGACATAGTATTTGGCAATATTATTTTAATCAAAGCTCGATTGGAAAGAAATGATAGGTCCAATTTTGATAAATCAAGAGTCCCCATAAGTAGCTCTAAACTGATCTGTTAAATGCAGTGATACATCAAGAAGTTAGAAATTGTTACATTGTTTGCACAATTATAGGTATTTTATCTCGAATTCATTGGACCCTAGCAATTTTCTCAAAAAGCTGTCTTATTCATAAGTAATCTTTTTAAAAATTTAACTACCTAAATATACTTATACGATTGTCATTATTTATTCATTAATAATTTTCAAAGGTAGATATTATTTATTATGATTCCGCGCGGCGTCTTTGAAGCCCCTTTACTAGTCTAGAAAAAGTAATAGGTTGAAAGGAAGATAAAAAGATAACACGAATCTTAAATCATGCAAACTTTTCAAAATAAGGAGTCTTTACTATAGTTACCTTTATGATACTTCGAAAGAAAATCAACTCAAGCGGTAGGTAGATATATAGAGTCGTAATATTTTTTACACCATTAAAAACTTTCAAATATTATTATTACCTATTAATAAGTACCTACCCTAGCTTGTCTGTGCAGGTTAAACTAAACAACATCAGACTAATCATAAAGTAATTATAATTAAATCTAAATTCTTTGTCGGATGAACAATGTATTATCTAACATTTTACTCTATATTAATAAGTATAGCAAATATTACTAATTTTATTATAATCAGGAATTGGTTTTCACCTTTATACATTGTAACCAATAACCGCCGTAAACTCGTGGTTTAATACACTTATGATTTATCGACCACAATATTATTAATACTTACTTTCGATTATTTTTTTTCGACAGATCTTTATATCTGTATTCAGTAGTCATATTTTTCAACTAGGGTTCCTAAAAATTTCGTTAAACTCCCTGACCGAACCTAACGTTTCGTTGAGCTTATTGCGCATAGGTCGTGTACGCGACAGGGTCGTGTATATTTGTCTAAACGTTGGTCCCTAAAATTGCTATTGTAATTATGATATCGACATCCGTGGCGAGGGCCGGGGCGGAGGACGCCGCGCGATGCGGCCGGGCTCTTCGAGTAAAGGCACATTGAATCTTGTTTCATCTTTCATTTAATCGCCATACCTACCTACATTTCCTCATCCCACACTAACGATTAATCATCTTATCTCTTAAGGTCTGTCTAAAACTAGTTAAAGGGAATAACTATTTTTTTCTATAATATAATATTATATCATATTATTATGTATATATGTATTCAAAGTCACCCCACTATTTCATTAGACTTCGTACGCTTTAAAAAAATTGGTATCACATACTAGTTCTATGATGCCGGGGTAACTCCGACACCGAGCTACTTCATTTTGGCAACGTGGTGGTGGAACTAAAAATTATCTAATTACCTATAAGGCGAAACCGCCCCAAATTAGCACTAGCGTGAAGATATCCTCAAAAGTTATCTTCACATTTGATTTCCCGGGATGCGGGTTGCGAGGTCCATTGCAGTTCGGGTGGACCGTCCCAGTCTTGGAACGATTCGAATATGAAATTATCCGAAGAATCCTCGGTTTCATGTTTCACCTCGGCGCGGCTGAAAGCCTCAGCGAATTTACCGATTTCGGTAGAGCCAAAAGCTTGCTGGAAGGCTGGGAGAGGTACGACCGGTGGCCGTTTTTCTTCAGGAGGAGAGCGTCGCTGCTCTTGGATTAAATGTTCGCGCGCCGGTCGAACCGCTTCCGATGGAGTGCTGGTGCGTCCAGAAAACTCTTGGATGTTACTTTGTTTCACTTCATTTTCTCCGCTGTAATGTGAATCCTCATATGTAGGATAAGGCGTGGATCTACCATCCTGACCACAGACAAGATTCGGGGTATGTAGATTCGAGCTCTGAAATAAAACAAATAATAATTAAAAATGCTTATTTTTAATACAAACTTTCTTTCTTAGTATATCTGTATGTATAAAATTCAAGTCCAATGCCATGTGCTTCGTAGAATTACTTCTCTTGAAGTTCACATTCTAAGCCACTTCAAGAGAAGTGGCTTAGAATGTGAGAGATCTTACATGAACAGTTTTTTAATCCGTTAAAAGTTAGCCCTTGACTGCGATCTCACCTGGCGGTAAGTGATCATGGAAGCGAGCTAACTTGGAAGAGAGACGGCATCGTACCCGAACGCTCAATCGCTTGGTGGCACGGATTTGCTGGTGGCCATCCTGGCTACGGCCGAAGCCTCCCACCAGACCCAGACCAGAGACTATTGTAGAAACTATGAATTCGCAAATTGCCCCTGACAGTAATTGAACGTAGGATTCGGTGGATGACATGCACTTTGAACAACTTACTTTCATGAGACGACAATCAGAAGCGTATCGTATTGGTTCACGGGAACACATGCTTCGAGAAGCCCACGAGCCGCTCATCGCACTTGCTCCGCCCCAGTTTCCACTTCCTAACATTCCCATCTGTAAAAACAAATTTTATCACTTCATTCATCTATATAGGTAGCAGTATATTCTGTTTTTCAAGTTGAGTTGCTCAAAATTTACGACATGGTGTCACATAACAGATTTTTAGAAGTAGAAACTGAGATGCGAACTATCTGTGTACCCAATTTCATTAAAAATGCTTAAACAGATAGGCAATGAAAAGCATACCTACAGAGTACAGACAGGCATGCACATTTTCGTATTACAATATTAGTATGGATTACTTTTTCTTATCATAGTTCTTAAAGTTAAGGTTACCTGATAAGATGGCCACATCTGTGGTTCGCAGTACACCGACCCACGTCCATTTAATCCACATTCCAATGGTGGCTGTAAATAAAAATGTTTATTTAAGATTTTTTTGTATGTTATTAGAACAATTTTCAACAAGATAATGTCCGCGATTTCATTTCAAGTATCCGTTTTTAGGGTTTCTTGGACCGTGCCCAAAGGGTGCCATCCATCTGGCCATCTGTCTGTGCGTCTATCTGCCAGCAGGGTGTATCTCATTCACCGTCATAAGTAAAGAGTTGTTAATTTTTACAGAGTGTGTATTTATTTCTATTTATACTTTGAATAAATGTGAACATAAAAAATGTGTAACAAATAATGAACAATTTCTAATAAGCTTGCGAATTTGCCCGCGTATATACTTGTTGGCAAAAGGCTTCGCCGATATCGATTCAGGCTTGAAGGGAACGAACGCTGAAACTGAAAACAGGCTATCGATTCCATAAAATTACCACAGTCCAACCTTCTAGGAGTATATTACCATTATCAAAATGTGATTATTATTTCATGTGATTTCCTAGAAATAATGCTGTTTCAAAAATCTTCAATACTCTCTCTGTATATTTTTTAAGTTAGTAAATATAAATAAATAAATAATTATTATCGATTTTGAAAAAGTCTTTTTTTAAGTTTATAGACTAGCGCTTGGTTGCAATCAGATCTGCTGGTAAGTGATGACGCATTAAAAATATTATGAAGCATTAAAAATGACCTGCATTTTCAACTGGTTTTACTTAACACAATATAATACTCGGTGGATGATAACGAAAAAGTCTTGTAAGAGGCCTCTACCAAACCATATAAGAACGATAAGATTTACCTGTATATTCAAAGTATCGTATACTAGATGATGTCCGCGACCATCGCGCGCATTTGCGAGAATTTAGGTTTTTTTCATATCTCATGGGAACTTTTTAATTTTCCTATAACCGTCCGTCTCCGAGATGCAAGCTAAGTATTTGTGTTTGACCCAACTTTTGTTTAGTTGCACCCTTTAAAAACATTAAAGGCTCTTCCAAATGATTAATTTTGACCGGAGTTTTCATAAGTTTTAGCAACTTAGCTTACAGTTAATAAAAATCCAACAATCAACTAACAAAGAATTCAAAAATATTAGTATATAGAACCGTCTACCGATTCTATCTTGAAGCATATAAAGGTATGGCAAGAAGCGTGAAATCGATATCATAAACTTAGCACGTAATCAATGTCAAAGATTGCTTAGTTACCGTTGCTTGAACCGCACTTTTACGATTTATTTATAGACTAGCAAACATCTATTATAAACCATAAACCGCTACGCATCCATAAACAGCTAGTTTATCCCTGGTCAGATGTTACTTGCTACTTACATTTGTTAATAGAGAGAGAACCCGTGCCCGTGAGAGCCAGACCCACGTTATTTTATAAAAGCTGAAAGTTTCTCTGCGTATAAGTTTCCCAGCACAGGGAGGAACGATCAGTGCCTATAAAATTTGGATCATGGTAACTTTGGGAGATAACAGGTAAGGTTAATTAAGTTGAAGGGTGTCTGGCTAAGGGTTGCTACGACTCTAAGCGTCTGGCAATGCATAAAGTGATTTCTAATACTATTCCGAAGAAAATATACAAAGATAGACTTTATTATTTGAAGTAAGATTTTTTACATATTTGTTGCCTGATAACTCACTAAGCCACCATGATCCAAAGTCCAAACCTCATAGTCACTGATAGTTCTTTCCTGTGCTGGGGGCAATACGCAGAGAAACTTTCAGGGCTCTTAGCTCATAAGAGAAGTAACCTTCCCAGAGTTTTCCATACAAACGTAGTTTCGTTCTCATTTGAATATTGTGTATGTAAATCTTTAAGCCCATACAACTTTAAAATTACACATTTTTACAAAAATCTGGAAAGTTTCTTACTCAGATATTTGTTTCTAAAACATGGCTACAAAATTTCATTGAGTTTAATTGGCTAGTAATCAAATGAGAATCGAACCACGTTTTTAAGGAAGACTCTGGGGAGAGCTCTAGGGGTTAAAGCTTTAACAACATAACTAACCACTTGAATTCATAAAAAATACATACTCAAGTGTTCTTAAGAATACTTAATGAAAAGTTTTGAAAAATATACTGTATAACTATTATATAATAACAGAGTGCATTATTACATAAGGTGCGTACTATATGAAACGTTGTTAATAAATTATTTTAGTCACTTAATTACGCTAACAATTTCATTAAATGGAACAACTTGGAAAAGACCTTCAAATTGTACCTATAAAATCTAAACAAAATCTAAAAATATACCTAATATCTATATTGTTTATACACATATACTTAAAAAGGAACTGATTCATTAATGCATCTACGTCTCTCAAACTACCCCCCTCAAAAGAATTAGCTAGTAAAGCTTAAAACAAAAACTTTATGCTTGTATTCGGGATAAATTAAAATAATTAAGAAAATAAAGAGTACAAAAATAGATGAGGGCTAAAATGTTCTAAAAATTGAGCATTGTTGCTTCTAAGTTCTGAATGGATATTTTTAAACCGTAGTTTTTCAGCAAATTATTTCGAACGCGAGCAACCAGACCTGTCAACAACGCGCGCTATCGACAAGGCTTGTTATGTAAACATGATATCTGTGTACCTGCTATTTATAAATACAAATGATTAGATAATTCTCACTATACCTGTGTATATAAAACAGTATGTAATGCACGTATGTACAAGATAACGTTTAGCTGGATATGGGGTGGGGCGACGCGGCGCGATCGATGGCCGTCACTCCCTCTGCACTTCTACGTTGCAGTACTGCATCCCTCACATCTTGGGAAATCCCTGCAGCTTCTTACGAGCCCTTACATTCACCAACTGTTATGTTGCGGTGTAGTCAACTTGAAATTAGCTACCTTACTTTATGACTCTTATAATGTACGAACATGGTACAAACATTTACAAAATGTATAAAAAAAATTGTAACTTATTCTTTTATATTTAATTCCGGTATTTTGTATTAAAGTAATAAAAAATAAGTTCTATAAAAAGATCTTAATTAGAAAAAATATAAAATGTCATATTTTACGTAAATACTATACTAATATTATAAGTGACAAAGTGTGTCTGTTTGTCTGTCTGCTAGCTTTTCACGGCATATACCGTTTAACCGATTTCGACGAAATTTGGTATAGCTTGCATGTTAGAGATGAATATAATGCTTTTTATTCGGGAAAATCAAAAAGTTCCCACGGGATTTTTGAAAACCTAAATCCACGCAGACGAAACCACGGGCATCTTATAGCAACAAATATTTTTTTCAGTATTGAAAAGTTTTATTTGAAATGTTTGTTACTATGTGATATTAATTAAGTTTTTTTTAATCAGTATCTACCGACAGAATTTTAATTTTTGGTATTTTTTTTGGTTTATGAATATATATATGGTTTATGAATATGTGCGTTGTGGCTTAATTTAATCTAGGCAACAATCAAAGTGGCACAATAAACTGCCAATATTTGCGCTTACTACAAAAAGTTTATTTAATTTATTTAAATGGACAATCAACAGGTTACAATAAATTAAAACTACACAAAAAGAATGAAATATATCTTCTTCTTCTTCTAGTGCCATCTCCTATCGGAGGTTGGCAATCATTAAGGCTAACTGTATCTTGTTCACCGCTGCTCTAATGAAATATATATTATTGCTATATTGTAGACCCACTTAGGGTTTGCCACAGCTTGCGATGAGCAGTTAGAAGGAGATAAAACGAAAAAGGAAATGGGGACAAGAGAATAGATACTAAATTAGATCCAGCAAAGTTAAAACTTTTTACTACAGTATACGCGGCAAAACTAAAAAGTTATTAGAAATAAATGTTACGTTTGCTATGTCGTGAATAATATTGCTACTTTTATGCTGAGATTTTGCTTGCTACTTGTAGTTTTTATTAGCAAGACTGTTCAAGTGATTACGCAATGCCTCAACCGCTGGAAACTAGTCATACGGTACATTAGAGTAGTGGCGGGAGATTTGCGGAGGCTAACTATCGAGCGGCGAGCGGCGCGAACCACGTGACTTATCGATCAGCGCGCCCACGACACTCGGAAAAATCAACCGCTGACAGCTTTCATGGGCCACCAGCCTCCCCCCGCCGCTCGCCTGCACCCCTGCGACACCCGCCGCCCTCATTAGCGCCTTTGTACCTCGCTTGTCTCATAAAGTCATAATATAACACCGTAACCACTCAATGATTACTTCCGCATTCCCAAATATCAGTTACTAGCCGATGCCTACGACTTCGCTGGCGTGTTAGGTTTTTAAAAAGTCCCGTGGGAATTATATTTGATTTCCCGGAATAAAAACTAACCTATGTAATATATCTCCAGGCCTTTAACTATACCTAGCTATGTAAAACACAAGTCGATCCCTTGCACTGTTGCAACGTGATTGAAGGACAAACCAATAAACCAACAAACGACCACACTTTCGCATTCATAATAATATGGGTAGTGATGACAACCATCGTTTTCAGATTTCGAGTGTAATTTTAAAAAATCCTTGTTCACCGATATGAGTTCATAAATCTTTACCCTTGCTTGTTTCAGTAATTAAGTTAAGACACACAAATCCATAAAAGTTAGTAATCAGTGAGCGACAAACAAATAGTGACCATGTTTTAACAATGTCTTGTTTATGTTGAGGAATGACTATGGTCTACACATCTTGTTTAAATTGATGATGCCCAGTTATAGTTTATTTTGCATCTACATATCAAGGTTATACAACTACAATGAAGTCAACGACCTACCAAATCCAATTACGACAGAAATGTTGCTAACAAAAACTTTTCTAAAATTGTTTGGATGACCGTTAATAGAGTTGAAAGCGGAACTAATTCATATCATAAAGTTTCGGACTAATTTTGAATAAGTTAATTTCGATCTTATTGTGTGATGCATAGGGAGCATTAGGGAGCGATAATGAAAGGGAACAAGTTTTGCAACGTGGGCAGTAGAAACGTAGTGTCCTTTGACACTGACCTATATTTTGAAATGGACGCCGCGCACCGCTACAATATTTCAAGGAGATGCGAATGCGACAGCAATTAAAGAGACTAAGTAATATTGTGTGAAAACTTTTTTCGTAGTTTTGTCACAGCATTCGTTTACAAAAAATACCTACAGGGAAGTAAAATTAGGATGATTACTTGATTATTTTTACTTTAGTGATAAAAATATGCTTTATTTTTTTGTGTTTCGTTTCAGTACGTTGCAGTAGCGTGGCTGTCTACGCATTTTTGTAACACCATATCTTCGGCTTTAATAACAATATATTATTTCATAAAAAATTCTAATATATATGTAAAATAAAGTATGATGAAGACATGTAGGCTACTACGTAGCTGTCTACGGCACAGACGTCTACGCAATGCTACGTAGACGCCTGCACCGTAGACTTCGTGAATGTGCGTAAAGTGCAAATAACTTCTGACAGTAGCGACAGCACTGAGGGTTGCCAAACAGGTTGCGTTGGGGTTGTCAATATGGGATTTCAATAAGTTACCCTGTGCACATGCCGCTATAGAAATGAATCTGCTAAAGCGATAAAAAAATAAATATGTTGCATCGGCATTGAAAACGGGTTGCGTCGTCGTGTGAGAATAGACTAAATCCAATGACCTCTACTTGTATCAGTAGAGGCCAGACACTTATTTATTTTCAACAAGAGAAAGATGATAATTAGATATTCTATCTGTAATCTGTCGATAAGTTTAGCAACGTTCTTGTCTGTAAAAAAACAACTACAATGTCTCTCGTTAGAGAGTAGGTATTCCTTGTACTTACAATATACAGATATAATTCAGCTAGTAAAAATTTGAACAGTAAAAATTTTTTACGAAACGGGAAATTTCTCTTCATAATGCTATTTTTAATACTCGTAGAAAGTGAAATCTAGTTTGCTACTTTTGATACCGCTTCGTATTATGTCCGTTCCCCGGAAGCAAGCTTTCTCTGTACCAAATTTCACACATTTGAACCCACAAGCAGACAGACACACCATCTCAATAAGCACTATTGCATTGACTTATATTTAAAGTAGTAGTAAATGATGTCAAAACTTCTATTATAAAATTGTAATAGTTCTTTCGAAAGCTCAAAGTCGCTTGGCGAGCAATGGAGAGAGCTATGCTTGGAGTTACTCTACGTAATCAAATAAGAAATAAGGAAATCCGTAGGAAAACCAGATAATCGAAATAGCTCAGTGAGTGACGAAGCCGTTGTGGCAATGGGCAGGGCACATAGTTCGAAAACAAGACAAAGGTAGGGGTTCCAAGGTGCAGGAATGGTGACCTCGGACTGGAAAGTGCAGCGTCGGAACACTCCCCACTAAGTGGACAGACGACATCAGGCGAGTTGCAGGGAGCCGCTGGATTCAGGCAGGCAAGACTGTGGCGTGTGAAGCTATGTTCAGCAGCGTCTACCGGTTGAGGATTCATCATCATCATGATGATAATAGTAAATAATATTTTGTTTATGCACGCAATATGCACCTGGACCAAGTGAGCCAAGAATTTCGCAGATTAAATTTAATCAAAATCAGATGAGTAAACCCCGAGATTGGTAGCTTGACCTAATTTCATGCTGGTGAAGCTGCGGGCAAAAGCTAGCCAGGTACCTTGTATAAAGCAAGTCAACCTTATATTTCACCTGAAAATTCTGAGCCAAACCAAGGCATCGTCGTGGCAGCTGGTTACAAATAAATTTAAAAAAAATATGTTTGCGAACGTAAAGTTAGACTTATCGAAAATAACGGACTATGTATTTTGCATCAATGTGTCTCTACCACCATTTCGGAATATAGCTACTACTGAGGATTGCCAGCAAGAAACTCAGCAGTTGCTCTTTTCGAAAAAAAAATTATTCAACATCCGAATTCCATATCATTAATAGACTCGTTGGTGTGGGGAAATGCCGCTCTCTCGTGTTTAGTTTGTCTCAGCCTTTATTGACATAAGTCTACTTTTGTTCGCGAGTCTCTTGTATCTTACCGTGTGCGGTAAGGAAAGGTGTGCGGGAGGTTGCGTGCGTAACTCCCTGCGTGCCAAAGCTCGTCGCGTTCGCGCCTCCTTCAGTGCGTACGCGCCGTAGTCTGTCAGGACAAAAAAGCAATGTAAACAACAGGAACAATTTCATTATTTAGTCAACCCTGCTACGGGCTACCATTTTTTAAAGTACGCATGAAGGTGTCAAAAGGTGCGTAAGCCCCGAGCACAATATATTGTGTATATCTATTTGTGTGTTTACTTTGTCATTTTTTACAATACAGTTATATGATCTTTGCCTATCTGGAGTTTTTATTATATTTGTATATAGTATGTAAAGCTTCTAAAATATCTCTATATCTAAGTACTTGATATATAATTGTAATTTAAAATTTAAATAATTATTCATAAATTAAGTTGTGCAATAGGTACTAGGTACAAATAATAAAAAATAAAATGAATTTTACTACAATATAACCCATAAGGCATAAAGTTGCCCTATTATCTATATCGGGTTGCCGTAACTCAAGTACATAACTACAAAAAATGAATAGTCGTAGTAACTACGCATTTTCCACCATCTCGTAGCGCGTAGCACGTAGCGCGTAGACGCATGACGTACCTAGCGCATTAGCGTATAAATCAAAAATCAATAGAATATTTCAAATTATTATTTATCAACTCTTATGTATTCAAACAAATAAAATAGATTAAATTTCTAGTTGATATTACATTGATTATAAAACCCGAGTTCCATTTCTATTCAATGAAATACTTAATTGTTTAATTTAGTGGCGCTTAGCACTTGCCATCTCTACACAATTCACGAAAATATTTAAGAGGGGTCTCTCCGTCACTCGGTCCATATAAACGTAGTTCCAATTTCATTTGAATATTAAGCAACCAAAGTCCATGAAATTTTGCAGACATATTCTAGAAACTAATATCTATGCCTGTGGTTTTCCAGATTTCTGTTAATATATTCGGTTTCAAAGTTACGCGGTTTTAAAAATTCACATACAAATCTTTGAGCCCCTGTAATTTTAAAACTACATATTTTTATAAAAATCTAAAACACTGCAGGCACAGATATTAGTTTCTAGAATATGTCTGCAAAATTTCATGGACTTTGGTTGCTTAATATTCGAATGAAATTGGAACTACGATTGTATGCAGTAAGTGACGGAGAGAGCCCTGTTAAGCGGTATTCATAACTTTGATACGATTGATATTTTTACGATTCCGTATACTTAAATAGATACTTGCACACTTTTCTACTCATACTATTAATATTGGGATTTTCAAGTTCAATTCTGCATTTAAGCTAGGTAAAATAATATATGATATTGTACTTTTTCTAAAAAAATTAACCAGTCAGAAATTTGAGTCAACAAAATAAATCTTTGGATATAGTATAAATACTTTTCCTAATTCTTTGGATATAGGTAAACGACTCGAATTTGAAATAAAATCAATGTTTTCAAAGATATTTTCTGTTAATACACGAAACCCTTGAATGCCCTTAACGGTTTAGATATTATGCCTGTATTATTTAAATGAGATATCGATTTCGTCTGACACTTCGCGCCACATTTTATGTAAAAAATTATGAAATCATATCTTACTACACTTTTATATTTCCTTTTCAAAGCATCCCTAATGTAAATGATAAAAATTATAATACAAATGACTCTGTCAAGTTCGCGTTTAATTGCGTGACAAGAATGCTATTTCCATATTTATTTTTAACCCCCGACCCAAAAAGAGGGATGTTATAAGTTTGACGTGTGTATCTGTGTATCTGTCTGGGGCATCGTAACTCCTAAACTAATGAACCGATTTTAATTTAGTTTTTTTTGTTTGAAAAGTGGCTTAATCGAGAGTGTGCTTAGCTATAATCCAAAAAAATCAGTTCAGCCGTTTGAAAGTTATCAGTTCTTTTCTAGTTACTGTAACTGTTTTCATTTGTCGGGGGTGTTACAAATTTTAATTTACATGTCTTGTATTTTGTTTATGCGACTATGGCGTAACTTAACATCACTAATATTTTAAATCGTACCAAATGTTTCCAGTGCTAGACGTTACGGATTTTCTGAGAAATAAGATATGCGGGATAGAGTAGATTAGTGTTGTGTACCTTAATGTTCATATCTTTGCTAGCTTGTGCTGACAACTAATTTAAAGGTCTGTTATCATCTGCTACGGTACTTTTTTTTCCAAAAAACCTAAAAGTGACCAGCGTAGTAACAGGCGTGTAGCTGCATGAATTCCTGTTCCACATAGCGCATACATAGCCGCATAGTTAGAAAAGAGACGCGGTCGTATTCACGTAGCCTGTGCAAAGTTCATAGTGAGAGGCGACGCGGGTGTTAGCACCCCGGTCAATATGTAGAGTGGCTGCGCGCCGTGCGGGCAATCAATCCGAGCGGCGGCGGCGCGGGGAACCACCTGTGGCGCGGCCCCACCCTCCCGCCAACGACACGTGACGTAGACGCCGAGAAATCCGCCCAAACGTAAACATTAATTCTTACTTCATTCTTCATTGTTCAGACTTCAGAATGTCGCCTCGCGACGCGTGCGGATTCCGATCTCTCTCATATTGGTAAACAAACTCCGCTCAAAGATTAAACTAACCGAACTGTAATACGTAGTTATGCTTGTAATTCAATTACGTTCAAGGAATTAGTAGACACGGTTACTGAAGGAGAATTGATTTTCCTTGTGCATTGTCTGTCACATTTGGTACGATCACCCATTATTATGTACTTAAAAGTGATTTCAAATTATTTCGTAAGATTTATTTTCTAATAAATATAATCTAGTGCGTAGCTACGCCATATTTTTTACGACACGATAAGTCGGTACCTCCCATAGGCGAAATGACAGGAACAGTATAGCAAGAAGAAGGATTGGATGGCGAAAGACGTTGTTGGTATGTTCAAAGTGGACTAAAAATAAAATAAATAGTTAGGTACATAATTGCAGAACTCTTGCGCTTAGCTATTGACGAACAGAAGTTTAATTAACTTACTGGTTATTAACTTTCAATGATGGACAGACACGTAAAATACCGAAATTCCCTTTTATTTAAATACTATTTTGTTAAATTGTTAGGTAACATAATACCGTTAGGTAGGTACAACACCAAATTAATACCTTGTTTTTCTAGACTTCACAAAAAGCTTGTTTCTAAACCATGAAAACATAAAAAAGCACGACGCTTTTTACAACTTTTAAACTTTTTGAAACCTGCAAACCTTTTCTATAGAAATGTCGAAACTGTTGGAAAACTTTTCCGACAATTTAACACCGTCTCTTTTTATAGGTAGGTACCTAGTTTACCTAAAGGGTTGAATTTATTGTGCTTGCGGTACCTACCTACCTAAGTACCTACTTTACCTTTAAACTTATGAGATACAAGTTATTTATATTTATAAATTATAATAAAACTTTAACGAGACCAGTTCTGTAGGTACCTACATTAATAATATATTTTGAAAATTTGAATCAGAGGAAACTTTATTATCGATATAGAGCGTAAAATAGTATCTTTGTTGAACTTTTTGTAAGTCTGTTCGTGCATCACACCTAAACTACTGTACGGATTTGACTGTAGTGTGCCATCTTTAAGGCTCTGAATTGATATTTAGGATATTTTGTACCTGAAAAGTATATATATGGTTATACTTTTCAGGTATGGTTCTTTCGGGATAGGTGATGAATTTTTTGTCGATGTTACTCCATATTATTCCGTCAAATCAGAACCGATTTCAACAATTCCTTTCCTTTGGAAAGGTTTTACTATCAGGTTAATTTTATTCAAATTTGGTGAAAATCTGATGAAAATTGTTGAAACTTATAAATGGATTACAGCAAATCACTCGCATAAGATTTAACGATTAATAAATATACACATAAGTAATCACATTTACAATATGAGGGTCCTGACCGCTAGCTAATAATTACATAATGGTAGGGGCTTTCTTTGAACAATTAATTATTATTATGAGGTGGGCTCCACAACCTTCTGCATACGACTCAAATAAAAGTATGATTTTGACTCGTAGGTTTAATAGTTACCTACTGATGGGACCATCCATTTACCAACGTGGCTCAACGTTGCTTATCGAGCGCTATCAACTGATATTCCAGGTTTTCTCTAAGTATAATATTATAAACTCCCACTAAGATAGGATTTTCAAAAATTAAAGTCAGCTACTAGGTAGTTACTCATAATATTGTAATAAACTATGAATTTTACTATGAATCCGTGTTTTATTCTCATTCCCAGAAATTAAATTAAAAAGTGAATAGTTAGTTTTAATTAATTTATGAAACACTTTTTAAGTATTCGATAATAACCATATTGTTTTACATTATGTTGATCATAGAGTCGTAAACATAAATTATTACGATTCTTCCTTTATTTATAAAAGTTGTGTAATGGTGCGAATTCTTAAAAATATCGGTAACTAATTACTAAGTAAGTTCGATGCAATAACTACTAGTCTTTTGCGATACCGACCCATAGGCATGGCATGATCATTATGGTGCACGTGGTGCACGGGGTAGTCGTAGCGGTAGTAGCGCATGTAGGGATCGTGCGCGTGCGGCGAGTAGTAGTGCGCGTAGGGCGCGTAGGGCGGCGGCGCGTAGCCGTAGCCCTCCCAGCCCGCGCCCGCGCCCGCGCCGTACGCCGCGTGCGCTGGCCCGCGGTACTCGCCGTAGTTGCAGCAGTCCATCGCGGCCCGCGCCTACGCAGCCGGCAGCGCGCCCGGCCATGCTCGCCCGCAACCGCGCGCACTCACACGCATCGCACTCGCGCGCTAACTTACAACTTATACCAGGCTAGCTCGAAATACATTACGGAAATGCCTACATCACGCTCTGAAACCTCTACAAGTCAGAAATCAATCTTTAAACAGTTTAACTGAAGTAAGTTCAGGCTGGGTAGGTTCACGTAAAGATCGAGCGCAGTTTCGCGGCGGGAAACGGACGCGGCTGCGACGTTAGCTTGCGAAAAGAGGTCGGTCGAGTTTGCCGGCGTCGACGGGAGATTCAGTGAACGAGGGCCGGGGTGAGGGCGCGGGCCCGCGGGAGGGGCGACGCCCGCTCGCCGGCGACTCGGCGCAGCGCGGCGCTCGACGGACGCCGACTGAAGGCGCCGCGGAATCGATACGCGGTACGCCGCCGCGTGCCCGCGCCCGCTCTACCTGCCCGCGCCCGTATTGCGCGCGAACTTTGTCTTCCTCCACGAAATTTTATATTTAGAACCATGGTGAAACAATTGATCAATACTTTGCACTATTAATTAGTACACACTTTCGCTAGTCTTCAGTGAAAATAATTTCATGCATGAATCCGTAACTTTCTTTAAAGCAGTCATTTACATTTTCATCTTCACTGTTCCAAGAGTTTTAATTTTCCGGAAAAGTTATAAATTTTAATTCATTTGCAAGTATTAAAAAAAAATCCAAAAACATAGGTACTTTTGCCAATTACATACTTAATAGTATAGGGTTATAGGTTTTCCTCGTATAAGAATTTCCCAATTTTTACTAGGTATAGCTAGTAGGTAATACTCGATTTTTATATTTGGTCGAGAATTTAAAATGTATCTACTTATTGAGTGAGTAAAATAAAGTAGTATGTGCATTGTGCATAATAAATCACACGTCGTAACCAGGTAGGAAAAATGAAGTAGTAGCAAAGTTTTATCGAATTGCGTGTAGGCGGCACTGACCCACTAGGCGTGTAGTTACGCGACGAACCACGCACGTCCTTCGAAAATTACAGCTACTGTCATTGCAAACTCTTCATTTTTTTTAAATAAAGAATATTAGCCATGCTAATCATGACTAATGCTCCCCTTTCCCCTCCAATTAAGCGTAAAGCTTGGACCAGGAGTGGGTACGACAATAGTGCAACGGGTGGGGTTTGAACCACCGCCGCGCCGATCTTTCGGAATTCAGTCCGCTCCTCACTCGTTGAGCTATCGAGGCTTTGCATAGATAATAGAAAATGTGCATTAAAGCATAAATTAACCTATGAGGTTAAAAGATTCTAATGGTGCGCAATTGTATTAACACACTACAAAGTAGCGATATAAGGAAGTTGAAGAAACTTCTTGTTAACAACCCCTGATAATCCTGAGAGGAATTGTATGAGACCCGCAGTGCTCTTTCCTATTGTTGGTCATTTATTAATAATAATAAATTATTATGAGACTGTTTATAAAAATAGTGCATATATAATTAAGTACTAAGTAAAGTAGGTACGATTTATATCTAAGCTTAATAAATAACAACGAACTCAGTTCATAATATTCGAAGGCATGTAGGTAGGTACATAGGGACAACGTACATGCTACTAAACTACCACGTAGTTCTACACAGCCTCACTTCCAGTCGTTGATCAATAAACATTTCTATTGATTCTCTTGTTACCTCGTTAAAGCAAAGTCAAACTATGGGAATGGATGCAGAAACAAAACATTCAAAGGCTAGCTTAGCCATATTTAAAATCAAAACTTCAAAGCCACATTCTCGTTCCATATTTGAATTTTAAGTTCGCGCCTAACAACTGTGCATCGACCAATGTAAAACAGGCATTCGTCGCGCGCAATTTAAACCTAACGGTTCATTATTATAGTACTTATGTAGGTATTCTATGCTATACTTGCCTAAAATATCTACGAGATACTAACAATTTCAATAAAAATGTACAAGTGAACAAAATGATTCAATTATCTTAAGTTTCTTGTAAATAATTTAGCTTTAAACGAAATAATTAGTAACTAGGTACCTATGTAGAACTTTTAGCTTAAAATATTTTATTTACGTAAGTGATTGCACAAAAATGCATTTAAATAGCTAGTCACTACTAGCTATTTAAATGCATTTAAAAATTATCAAACTCAAAAAGACACACACACTTGTGTGTCTTTTTGAGAGTTTGATAAACTTTTTATAAGTTTATAATATATTTGGCAGAAAGATTAATTATTAAGTTATTTTTATTGCTCTTATCACTCACTTTACTATTTACTTATCACAGTTTGTAACCCGCAGATACGTATCCTAATGATATCGTGTCGAGTAGAGAAGCCAGCCGGGTTATCATGCAGATTGCGGCGAATCAATAGGGGCGCCTCGGCCACTGACGGCGGATGACGATCAATAGCGTCCCAACGGAGCTGTCTCCGCATTAAGGGGCTTCCTCGAACGCCTTCACATATATCCACAAGCTATACACTTCGTACCTACGTCACTACGTGCCATAGAAATAGCGCTCCTTGTGTCGAAGCGCATGTTTATAACCTTTAGAACACGTTTTCTTGAACTTTTTACGAAATCTACCTACCCCAAGTACGAGTACCAATATAAATTGCTAGCCAATCAAAGCCAAGCCTTGGATCTAGAAAACTAAAATTTAGCACAGAGTGCTCCTTTATAATATACCTAGGTACCTAAAGCCAGTTTTTTTAAATTGCCACGGAAGCAAGGTGGTCACTAGTATTTTATAAGATTTGTTATAGATGTTAACGTTTAGGATTCGAACCTGTGAGCTTTTTAAAGCCATGATTTTGTCCAAAAATTAAATTTGTGCAATAAAACAGCTATATCGGTGATAGCCTAGTGATTAAGACATCGGCCTCCTAGTCACGGGGTCCGGGGTTAGATCCCAGATATGCACCCCTTACTTTTTTAACTATAGGTACCTATGAACGTTTTACTAAACAATAAATATCACCTTGCTTTAACGGTGAAAGAAAATATCTAGAGAAAACCTATATCCTTGAGAGTTTTCCATAGTGTTCGCGGTGCGCGGTGTATGAAATCAGCCAATCCGCACTTGACCAGCGTGGTAGACTATGTCCAATTCTTCTTATTTGAGAAGAGTTTCTTGCTTAGTAGTGAGCCGGTAATGGGTTGATTATGATGAATACAACTAAAATATAGTTTACCGTTATATGATAACTATAGGTACACCTACCTACAAGTCTAGGTAGTAAAGTAGGTAGATCCACCTACTTCGGCTTTTATCGACCGTCTCACAATATTGCTTACAAGCTCTCAGGCCAATATGTAATATTATGTATAACTATTGCGAAAATCACGGCGTAAAAAACAACCCTTGCAACCACTTAAGTAACCGATCGTTATTTTTAAATGGCGCGTCCTTGTTATCTAGTAATTGTTTACTAACAATGATCGCAAAACAAGTAGGTACCAACAACTAGTTTAATCTGAAGTTGCAATATGGCGGTCTGCGCAGGTCATAAACTAAGGATTAATACCCAGCCCGGCTGAGATATTTTTTGTACAATACGCGATCATACGCCTCGTCTTCAGATTGAACTTCCTGCTTTGCCCGCACGTCCACATCCCTATCCAAATAGATAGGATAAAATCTTACAGTAGGTAGGTAAGTACCTATCTCTTCCAAGCTTTAAGAAACAACTTACTGCGAAAACTTGATATCGTGATTTGTGAAACAATATTTTAAATCGTCAGTCCCGACCGATCCTTATCCTAGGTAAAAATTGACCCAACCGGAAAGCGACGAGCTCAGTGTACCCCGGTCATCGAATTCACCCTTATAAAATTGTAAAGCTTGTGTTAAAAATCATCATAATTATAAGTAGATATAAATTAAATATAATTAAACATTAATATTATAATATGCTCATTGCTCAGTCCATTGCACCGGAGTGCTCCCACGCTATGCTTACCACTTACCAGGTAGTACGCAGTCTCCACTGTTTGCTTGAGGAATTTTCGGCTTCAAAGGCCATCGATTCTACCTAAGTATGGCCTGCCCAGTGCCCACTGCTACTTCAGCTTGCTGATAGTTTAGCTTTAGTCTAGGTTGTTAGACAACTTGATTCTCCTACGAATTTATTTCCGATCTTATCCTTCGGGGAATCGCCTATGATCAACTTTGCAATGGTGCAATCCCCTGAAAGTGTTTTCGCGGAGTGAAACGTACGTTGAGTATTTTAAGAGATAATATTTTGTGTGGTGGTGGACCTCATAGGTCAGATCCTGCACTTTTGTGAGAATTTGTAGGTTGCTTATTTAGATTATTGACATAACAAATTTATTTTTTAATTGTGTAATTTAATTAGTGTAATTGGATTATGCCCGTTCCAATCAAATAAATAAATAATAAATAAAATAAATAAATAAATATGACCTACTCGCTTTTCCTGCATGTTTAGTAGAGGGATGGTCGGCGGTGCATTATCATACCTAAGCTGCACGTTGTACGATACAGATGTCTGTTTGGCGGATTACCAGTGAATTAAGCTTGTTGTTCTTGTGTATCATATGGACTTCCGCAAAGTAAAACCCGCTTCTACCAAACACTGGTTACTATTTCGTTGAGGTATTGACGAGAAATTGAACTGTTGAACAATTATTCGATCGGTAGTCTTAATAAACAGTGCAGGTTTCTATCTACCTCTATATCTGGTACCTATACTGGAAATAAACTTATTTTAACATAGTAGGTATTTTAATCTGTATTTTTATGGTTCCGTACCTCAAAAGGAAAAACGGAACCCTTATATAGGATCACTTTGTTGTCTATCCGGCTGTCGTGTCTATCAAGAAAACCTATAGGATACTTTCCGTTGACCTAGAATCATGAAATTTGGCAAGTAGGTAGATGTTATAGCACAAGTAAAGGAAAAAATCCGAAAGCCGTGAATTTGTGGTTAGTTATATCACACAAGAAAAATATTAAAATATATTTCAATTTTCAAAGTAAGACAATTAGGTATACCAAGTGGGGTATCATCTGAAAGGGCTTTACTTGTACATTCTAAAACAGATTTTTATTCATTTTTATGCATAAGTTTTTGATTTGTCGTGCAAAATGTCGGAAAAAATACCCGAGTACGGAACCTTCGGTACTCGGGTGTTAAATTCAAACACCCGAGTTTAAATTCTGCCTTAATCTTCTACAACATATGTATTTTGATTGATTTTACCGTCGTAATTATTTATCGTCTTTATTATCGTACTTATGTATGATGATAAATTTGGCTGCAGAAAAATTAGGACAGTTTCACAAAGCAAGTATTACAACGCACGTATTTTCGGTAACTGAGCATAGGTATAGCATAAAATAAACATTATTTGAGAAGCATCTTTTATTTGTAACATAAGTTAAAATATAAATTTTGTAAAATTTTCGAATAAAATACTCAACAATATCTAACATTATAATAGTATATTTAACTACTATGAAAAGTAAATACCTACCTATAAATATAATATAATTATTTTCTTATTCCTACAATCCGTTTCTTAGCTTACCTAACTAATTTTCTTGAATAATTTATATTTTTCACTAATGGCATTTACACATAAAACAACCCATACATAATTTCTTCCACAACATAAACTGAGTAGGTATCTTTATATTGGTAACAATCATCAACATCTATTAGGTACTTAACAAAATCGACTAAGAGCTAAAGAGACAAAAATAATATTACGTAACTGACAAAAAAATTGGAAAATTACAATAAACTTGGTAACTTAAAATATATTAAATCTGTATAATGTAACAACTTAAAATAAATATATAATTTTGGCACAACTCACCAAAATTCTATCATCAATGATACAAGCTCTCAACAAAATATATTAAACCATCATCATTTCAATTTTTATTGCCTACTGAAAAATACTGTTTACGGATTACTAGACCACTGTCAGTGTTAACCAAGTATGTCCGTTATCACTTTTGGTTTTTTTTTTTTTAAGTTTGCCTAATAATAATTAATTTGTGTCTAATACTGAAAATTTCTTGTACTTTCAATCTCAAAAACAAGTGATAGTCGTGTATATAAAAATAGATATTTCGAGTAAGTATATGTCTAGTACTTAGATTAAAAAAATATCCTCCTATGTACCACCACTAGGTATTCAGTATCAATGCAGTAGTAGAATAAATAATATCCTCAATAGTATAATAGTTAGTCAGGTGAAACAGGGACATTCTTCATCTAAGTGCAAGTATTGTCCATAATCAAAATAAGCAAATTGGACACTTTACATATTTCATTTAGGGCAGCAGATAATAGTGCTAATTCTGAGGGCTTTATGTCAAGCATGTAGATTTTTGCTTGAGCCAAGCATTTTAACCGTTTACAATGTTTGCTTGCTGATTGAATCAAGCATTTACTTGCTTGACGCGACGTCCAGACAGAGTTTGAGATATGAGAAAAGTGTCATTCGCATCAGCATTATTGCGACCGTCAGGCAGTTTGATCAAGGCCAAGTGTTAATTAAAAATTTATAACACCCCCGACAAGTGAAAGTTACAGTAATAACTAGAAAAGAGCTGATAACTTTCAAACTGCTGAACCGATTTTCTTGGATTATAGTTAAGAACACTCGATCAAGCTACCTTTCAAACAAAAAACCTAAATTAAAATCGGTTTATTACTTTAGGAGCTACGATGCCACAGACAGATACACAGATACACACGTCAAACTTATAACACCACTCTTTTTGGGTCGGGGGTTAAAAACTAAACTACGTGCTTGACATCAAGCTGCTTGACAGTCTCGGAAGCCCTTTATACACAATCTCTAAACTAAAATGACAAGTCTAAATAAATTGCCATCCTTTTCACAATGCTCCCTGCAGCAAAGGATAGCACTTTTACACCTGTTAATTTAGCACCACAGGCACCATTGATATCACGACACAAAAATAGTTTTTCTACTAAATCAAATTGTTCACACTAAATAATTGTAAGATCAAATTTGTAGCACCAAAAAGTGCAGTTCTGATCTACAAACACTGAACTTATTTTTGCACCGTTAGATTACATCTTTTGACAATTCTTTCTTTTTTCGAAGTTTGAACCATTAGGTAAATTCCATGTAAATATGAAGATCTAATGAATATTTTCAGAGATAAAAAAAATTGGACCTAAACTTCTCAGTACAATTTTCGTTATTCAACATTCACATTTGTCTATGGAATGGGTAAGGCCACCCATGCGAAGCCAGGGTGGGTCAAGTAGTAATATCTAATGTGGGAGAGATCTTGTTGTCCTTGAGCTTTCAATTCTCAAGCACAGCATTGAATTTTAATTAGTAAATGGTGGTATAAGTTATATACCTTCAAATATCATAAGTCATTTGTAAATATTGTACATTCATAATAATTTATTTTTCTTAATAGTCTGATATTGTATAAAAAATTGTTAAAGGCACAAATTTTTCTTTTCTATAAATCTAAGGCACAATATTATAATGGTTTACTGAGATATTAATTTCGCTGGCCGTGACTGGCCCACATGTGTTCTTTGAAGGTTTCTCGCATTGTGAATGATCTTGGGCAAAGATAGCAACATAACCGGTTAGTCAGATCTGAGTGCATTAATCTTACATGATATTTTAGAGCTGATTGGTTGGAATACTTCATCCCGCAGTGTGGACAGTCACCACATATTGCAGCATGGTTTGATTGCTGGTGAGAAGTCATAGTCTGAGATGTGGAGGCACCGCTTGACATTACAGGCACATTGGACATTCCAGCCAATAATAACAAGGCTTGCGACTGTTCTTGAGTATATGAGTCTGTGTCTGTTCCATCCTGATGTTCTGATAAAAGCACTTCTGGTTCATACTCCATATCTGACTTTGGTGATGCCTTTTCAGCCTTCACTAATGATTCTTCATTTGTTGTTGATCTTACAGGACTTTTGGATGTGGGATTAGGAAAATTCATAGAATCCATGCTTGAGTCTTTTGAACGGCTTATAGCATGCATATCTGACATGTTGGATACTTTTTTTAAAACTGGATTGTTGGCACAGACATCACTTTTTGAAGGATTGATCCCTAGAATAAGAAAAAATTGTCATCAGAATTAATCAAATTATGTATAGAAATAGTAAATTTTAAGAAAACTAGCTAGTTCACTGCTTAGCTGAAACTTACTGGCCAATCCTACTACAGTGTAAAGGATAAACAATCCTTTGATTGGTTAGTAAGTTGACGATAAGAAAGCTTGGGAATGAGTTGCCTTAACAGCTTTAATAGTTCTAATAAGTTTAAGTGATTTTGTGAAATGGTTACAGTAAAAAGAATACCAGTTCAACAAAAAACTCCTCTTGGGCAAGTTTGGAACTCTTGTAGCCTTGGTTTTAAGTTTATGTGTAAGTAATTATTATCATTACATCATTATTTCACCATAATTGACAATCAAAAAGTGTAGAATTGGCCACATCATATTATTGTATACTTTATTACCTGAAATGAGAGACCTGGCAAGCATACTGTTCTCATAATCTGGAAGACTATCGTCATTGTCAATATTAATGGATTGGATTTGAGCTGGTGAACTATTCTCTTCAACATATTCTGTTTTGATGGTAACTGGAATGTCATCTTGTGTATTGACCTAGAACCAGGAAAAACAATCATTATACTGCCTTATCTTGTAGTTTTAGTGATTTAGTATTTTTCAAACCAGCATAGCATAGCATTTGTATAGCTGCTAAACTCGGGTTAATGTCCCACCTATGACGCGGCATTGACTTCGAGTGATCTATTTACGAAACATTCGTTGGCCTCTAGCATCAGTCAGAACTTTTAAAAAATACAGGGACGTTTTACTTATTTTTTGCAGTTTTTTTATAGTATCTTATCAGCAATCACCTATCTATTTGCTGGCATTCTGGTGTATAATATTAAGATTATGTGGAAGTATGTCTACTTACTAGCTCTTCAAAGCCCATCCATTTAATCTATTTTGATATTTGGTACAGAGATAGCTTGCATCCTAGGGAGGATGAAAGCCACTTTTGGCCCCGGAAATTCGAAGTTCTCACAGGAATTTTAGAAAACATAAATTCACATGGACAAACTAGCCAACTACTTGATGCAAAGATAGCTTGCACACTGGAAACTCACATAGACTACTTTTTACTGTGGAAAATCAAAAAGCTCCCACAGGATTAAAAACAAAACTAAATACACATAAACAAAGTTGGGTCATCATTTAGTAGAATTGTTATATTGTTATTCAATATAACAATTCTACTAAAGTGTTTGTAGTGATATTATGTGACCACATACTATATTTTGTTTAGACAATTATATCCCTATAACAAACTTTACTGAGTTTAGATATTTACATTAAGTCTTACATACACTCTATTACATACTGAGGTTGAGTATTGTTTGCATCAATAACAGTTACTTTATAAAGGAATTTCAGTTTCATACAATTCATAACACAAACCTGGACTGCTGGGTTCTTTCCATTAGCTGTTACTGGTTGTTCGGTTTTGTCAATTCTTTTTTCAACTTGGTTCTCTGGTATAAACAATAAATTATCCAGTTTCACAGTTGGTGCACCATTTCTATTATATATGTCACTTGTTTCTAATACTTTACTCTTCTTAGTACCATCGTTTACCGGTATATCATTAGGCTTATCAGAAGTACTACTCCTTCTTTTCTTAAGGGCAGGCATTTTAGCCTCTTTATGAGCAACCGCAAAATTTGGCTTTGACGATATTGTTAGTTGATTGAAAAGTTTGTTTGTGGCACCACTAGACAAAAAGCTTTCATTCTAAAAGATAAAGGCATAGATAAATGTACTTGATAAAACCAATTTTAAGGACAAAATCTAATGCTGATTAATGAATAATGCTTACCTGCTGTGTTACTCCTGTCAGACCTTTAACTTGAAGTAAAGCTGCTGTATGCAAAAAAGATGACAGCTTACTTTCTTCAATAAATACTTCTCCTTGATACATATAGGATAAAAGGCTAAGAATATCATCAGCAGAGACATCCTTCAAAATAATAACAGGATGTTGGCATGGATTTTCCTAAAGGAAAAAAATATTGTTAGATTAGATATGTCCTCCATAATATTTCATCATATCCCAAGGACATATTATTTTAAAATGTTAAAAATAAAAAGTACTTGTCAAGTGCAAAGTATGATGTGGTAATATTTTCCAGATATTATTAGCGTTAGTAAACGTGAAGGTTATAATGTCCCAAGTCATTCACCTTGAACACATTCCTAAAGTACGGGCTGCATGCTGATAGTATAACTTTGTGAGCCTTGATGTTTCTGCCTTCACAAGTTAGAGTTACATCGACCAGATCTTCTGAACACTTTAACGAATCCAAGGCACTCACTATATTCGTCTGGAAGTTGTTCCAACGTAAACAAAACTGGTCTGCCATTATAATGTTTTTGTTAAGTAAATCTGAAATACAAAATCACATTCCCTTAGGATTAGATTGTATACGGACACCGTTAAAAGTAAAAAGGATCAATGTATACATACCAATTCACACATGACTTTGTGAAACATGAGATTTCTTTAGGTGTTTAATTAATTTCTAACAAAATTAAGCTATCAAAATTTGTACGAACAAAAATAAAGTGCATGACCTCCAATGACACGGTCTTCTTTGCTTCTTTCACTTTTCAACCATAGACAAATTTCAAGTAACAGTTTAATGAGTGAAATGGTGCCGCCAGACGCTTGCGACTTACAACAAAGCATCGGCAGACAGAAGCGCAGATGGTTTGCCTGCCAATCGGATCGAACGGTAAGTGCTCCCACTTTCGTTGGCAGGAAGCGAACGCAAACAATCGTCTACACACGTCTTGGTGTTTGCTGTTTGTTGCAAGCGTCTGGCGGCACCATTTCACTCATTAAACTGTTGTTAGCCACCAAAACAAGTAAACCCATTTATTTACTAGATGACTAACCACTATTGCTGACAAAAATCATTTTATACAAGCCACGCATTGCACGTTTCCATTTTTATTTATTTTTATTAATAATTTGTATTGAAAGGTTTTTAAAAATATAGCTAATTTCCTTTTTCTGCCTAAATTATTATTGTTGTTAGTCGAATCGGTAATTTATCGAATATATAATACTTTGTTCAATAACCATAAGTTTAGTGTTGTCGCTTAACCATAGAGTAAAGTTCCCTCAAATTACTGTCAGCAGGGCCGGCTATCCTACGGTATTTCAAATATGCTTAGGTACATTGCAAGTACATGTCTTCTATCTCACATAATTAGTATGGGTAGACATTAAGCTTCTCGCTTCACTACCACAGCTATATTTTACGCACACGTTTGAAATTTTTTATTACTATATGTATTATAGTTATATGGAATGGTCGCACGAGGAGTGTGACCAGCTAAGGGTTTTACCCTAAAGGTGGAAGAAAAACGAGCTTAGATTTTTATAGAAAAAAGTATAATATTTTATTGGATTTAACTTTAAATTTCATGTTGCCAAAATTAAAGGTTTTTAAGAATCATAGAGCAAATTTAAGTAAAATAATATATTTAGGTTTGAAATTACAGTGATATAACATGATAACCATTTTTTGAATAAAGTAATATAAAACAGAGTAGCAGTAACATACAAAATATAAAAATGTTCAATGTCGTTCATTGGATTTCTCATTTCAATAGGTACGATTAAAAATCTGAATGTGGGGGAAATAAAATCAAATGTCGACAACACTGTTGATAAAACAAAAATCAATAAAAATGGCGTAACGTAGAAATCAATAAAATACGAAAACTTTTTAGCCAATTTAAATCACTGTTTCATATGTTTTTCTTAGAAATTTATCGTCTTTTTTTCTTAAATTGAGTATACTTGTTTTGTATACACTCGTATAAAGAATCAGTGAGCGCTAATAACCATAACCGCGATTGAGAAATGTATTCCTTGGTTTGGACTTGCATTTTGCGTTTTCACGAAGATCAAAGGAAAGGTGGCCCACATCTAGCGAATGCCGAAGATGCACCAAACATCTTCTGGGGGTTCTGGGGACTTCTGGGGGTGTTCTTACTGTGAAGGCGATAAGGGCATGTAAAACAACCTCCAAGTGCAAGCTGCTGGAAAAACTACCTCAGGAGAGTGGCTGGACGAGAACGACTGGATGGAAAAGGCTAAAGGGACTCTCATACATGCATGCAGTATGATAACTATATAAGACTGCAATTACGGAGGTGGAAAGCATAGTTTTGTCATCACAGAGTAAGTATTACTAGATGATGCCCGCGATTTTATTCGCGTGACTTAGATTTTTTAAATCCCATGAAAATTAGTATCCTATGTCTCCTCCAGGATGCAAGCTATTTCAGTGCCAAATAGATGATGCCTGTGACTTCATCCACGTGGAATTAGATTTTTAAGAACTCTTTCATTTCATGGAACAAGAAATAGCCTGCATCCATCTCCGAGATGCAAGCTATCACCACAAAATTTCGTCAAAATTGGTTAAATGGATAGGCTGTGAAAAGTTACAGTTACACTTTCACGTTCATAATATTGGTATGGATTAATTTCAGATGAATTTCTTCATTAAACATGCCAAATCCAAATATATCCATTATACCAAATAAACAGGGATATTCTCACTGATGAGTGGCTAAAAATGTTCATTATGTTGTTCATTGTGAAGTGTGAACTCTTTAATACACTTCAAAGCTTCCTATAAAATAAACACTTTGATACTCATGACTTTGTTTCGGTTTTTCAAAATTCCTATCTATGAGATGGATACTCTTTAATTTTCTAGGATAAAAAGCATGGCTCTTAAAATGCCTATCTGTGTCTCCAGATGCAAGCTGTTTCTCTGTGGGATTTCTCCAAATCTGGTTCTTTTGTTGAGCTAAAAAAGAAAATTTACTCTATTAATGAATGATAATATAATTTACCATTTACTTTATGTTTCTGCCTTAACTTTCCAGAATAAGGAGTTGGTCATCTGAATTGGTGTTTACACTGGGAACACAGTGAAATCCTGCACCTGAGGTGCTGTGTGAGAAGCTACAAAACTGAAAAAGAAACATGTTGGAACTATACCAGGCATTCCTGAACAAATTGAGGCAAGTAAAACAGTGGTTTATTAAATATCATACCATATATCTATACATATAAAAATCACTGACTGACTGACTTACCAATGCACAGCTCAAACTACTTGACGGATGGGGCTGAATTTTGGTATGCAAATAGTCATTACAGTAGACGTAGCTAAGAAGGGATTTTTGAAAATTCAACCCATAAGGGGTTTGAAATTTGTATAGTTCACACGGAAGGTGGAGAACCGTGTTTGGTGGCCCACTCTTGGAAAGGCCTATGCCCAGCAGTGAACGCATACAGGCTGATGGAATTGAATGTCATAGACTAAGGATTAAATACACAAACTTGGCTGATTTCTGTTTTTATACAATGTGCAGACTATATTCATACACCTCATATTAAGAACCTGTACTACTTATTTTACATTCACTATACAAGCTTACACCCGTCATTTTGTCTGTAGAAAAACAATAATGGCTTTATTTAGACTTTATTTAATTTTCCAGTATATATAGTATGGTATCCATCTTCAGGATGCAAGCTATCTTTCTGGTAAACATCTAAATTGGTTTTATTGTTAAGCTATGAAAAAGTGACATGCACAGGTAGCTAATTACAATTTTAGTAAAGATCTTTAACATTTTGAAAATAAAATATAGCCTATGTCACTCATGAATTGCTCAGCTTTCTACTGGTCTAAGAATTTTAAAAATCGGTTCAGCAGTTTCAGATGTCAGATGCACATGAAGATCTTTTTTATTTATTTGTTTTTTATAGCAATTCCATAAATACTTTCCTTAAATCTAACATCCATACTAATATTATAATTGCGAAAGTGTGTCTGTCTGTCTGTCTATCTGTCTGTCTGTCTGTCTGTCTGTCTGTCTGCTACTTTTTCACGGCCCAACAGTTAAACCGATTCTGACGAAATTTGGTATAGGGTTAGCTTATATCCCGGGGACGGACACAGGCTACTTTTTATCCCGGAAAATCAAAGAGTTCCCACGGGATTCTTAAAAACCTATCCGCTGTACGATTTGTATGAAATTTGGTACCAAGGTAGCTTGCGTCCCTGTAATTGACATAGGCAACTTTTTATCCCGGAAAATCAACCAGTTCCCACGGGATCTTTAAAAACCTAAATCCACGCGGACGAAGTCGCGGGCATCCTCTAGTTTGGAACAAAATACTATGATTGTACATGGTAGTATTATAGATACCCAGTTTTGGGTGTTGCAATTTGGTCTGTGCAGCGGGCCCTAGCAGGTAGAACATTAGTAACATTTTAAAGTTCAATTTGTCCCACTAATTATTGGTTTGACCAATTGGTGCATAAAATAGCGGCACCAGTGGCACTATTTTTAAGGCCCAGCCCTAAAATTTCTTGAATTATGTCCTTGATATAAGGATAAAGTAAAGGATGCATTTATTTTAATTCATTTAGGTTCTCTATTTTTAGGGTTCCATATCTCCAAAGAAAAAAGGAATCCTTATACTTCGTTTTCTGTCTGTCTATCTGTGTCTCTATCAAGACAAGGGAATCAAAGCTCTTGAGATACTTCCCGTATATAATCCATGACATTTGGTAGCTAGCAATGTCCTAATAGCACAATAATTAATAAAGGGAAAAATCCGAAATCATGAATTTGTGGTTACATCATATATCTAATCAAAGTCAAAGATTATCATGAAATGTTGTGATTTATGTCTCATAATATTATAACTAACAATTTGCTCGAATTTGTGTAATTCATTGATAATTCATTTTACCTTTCAGGTCAAGCTTGCTGTAAGAGTCTTTAGCAGAGAGGTGGCCCTCACTGTGTCAATGCGGATGAAGACATACATGGACATTTTAACAATTGACGATTATTGTACGATACCTGTAAACATCGATGATGGCATTTTCATTACAGAGATAATTTTATTTATAAATAATTTATTCGATAGCTTAAACGGTTGTGGTCATTCTAAAAGTGGTTTTAAGAACGCATTGTCCGGAAAGTTGCAACCATTTAGCGTTTTGGAATGATGACGAATTTAGTTAGTCAGGCTTTAGGTATAAAAAATCCGGTCAAGTGCGAGTTGGACTCACCCACGAAGGTTTCCATATCATTATACAAGATATTTTAACCAGTGTGCATTGTGGCACAGTTGCCACAATGCAAGTTAATGGCAACAGCGCCATCTATATCTGATTTAGTAAACTTAATTTTTTTGTGAATTTGTAAACTGATCATGATTTTCTAAATCCACATAAATAGATTTTGAAAATTTTTGTTTCATACATTTTACTAGAATATATTTTGGTTAATGTAGTTTAATGGAAAAGATTTACATTTGTCGAGGGTTTCATACCTCAAAAGGAAAACAGGAACCTATAAAGGATCACTTCGTTGTCTGTCTGTCTGCCCCCCGTGTCTGCCATTTTGGGGGAATCAAAATAGGAATCATGACATTTGGCTGGTGGCAATGTCTTATAGCACAATTGAACGAAAAAATTTGAAAACCGTGAACTTATGGTTACATCACAAAAAAATTAAAGATTTGTGTTCCCAATCAAATAATTAGTTTAACTAAATCACATTCGTCATTAATTTGCACATTTTTATTACACTGGTTTGAGATTTCTTGTACGATCGTGCGGAACCCTTCTGTGCGAATCCGACTCTCACTTGAATGGTATTTTTAGAATCAAGTACAATTATTATTGTTGAAAACATGACTACATCTATACTATCTATACTAATAAATAAAATTGGAGTGTCTGTCTGTAATTTCGAAATAACTACCACATATTAAGGTCATATGGTTATTTGAACGATACCATAACTGAATCACACGTTTTTAAAATTTTTGTCTGTCTGTCTGTCTGTCTGTCTGTTTGAAAAGGCTAATCTTCGGAACGGCTGAACCGATTTTAACGGGATTTTCACATACAAGTAGAGAATTGACCAGGGTGTAACATAGGCTACTTTTTTAACCGACTTTCAAGAAGAGAGTTGTGTTTTTTACCTATGTACACCAAAATCTCCGAGATTTCTGAACCGATTTGCGTCATTTCTTTTTTAATCGATAGAGGAACTTTGCAACATTATTTCATAAAAAATTTGTATTCCAACTCCTCAATCCTGATGCCGCAAGGGATCTGACCAATCCACGCGGGCGAAGCTGCGGGCATCAGCTAGTAACTGAATAATAATGACATACTTTTGTGTCATAAGACACAAAAGTATGTCATAAGTATGAGATAAGTCATGTTGTTATGCAAAATTCTTGTTGTAGTATTATCTGGTTTTGTATTGTATTTCCTGACAATGTAAATTTTATTACTTAAATCGGTTGATACTTGACCTCAGTAACTTTAAATGAATAATATCTTTATGAAGACTGCGATAATTTGGCATTTGCGTCTTGTATAATTCGTCCAAGACGTTCGATTGTGTTAAACATAAAACGCTGGTCAGAAAACTACAATTATTACACTTATAGCAATTCATTTTATGATATTTAATTGTTATACAGTTTATAATAATCTCTCAAAACAACGTTTTGGAGATGTATCTTGAAATCTAAAGTTTTTATTTTCTAAAAGATAATGATAAAAAAATAGTATGAATAAATTGCTCTGACTAGTTTTAAGTGTGATTGTGAGATGGTAATAACAAAAAAATACCCAGCTGAGTTTGTTGTGGTGCATTGGAACCCTACGAAGGTTTAGTTTAGGTACTTTAAGGGCCGGCGCACATATGGCGGAGCGCAGTGCAGAGCATTTTTCACAGTCAAAGTATTATCGACTTTGTCCTCATTGAAATAATATCTAAATTTAATTGTGCATCCGTGCGGATACTTGCGCAGTCCCGCGCGTGCTCGCGCATTCTATGGTAGAAATTCGCGTAATGTGTTACGCGAATAGAAAACTTCGCGGGCATGCTCTGCGCTGAACTCCGCCGCACTCCGCCATGTGTGCGCCGGCCCTTAAGGGCATGAGACGGGTCTGCCCGCGAAATTCAAATTTAATTTGATTTTTCGCAATTTGTAAACTAATACAACAACCTAGGCTTATGGCATTTTAATTGCTCCAATGGCAGTAGCATCCTCACAGGTTTATATAAAAACCTTTACTTGAAAGGGTTCAGTTTAAGAAATTAGCTCTAGTATCGTCGACTAATTTATGAGTTATTGTGGATACTAGAGCTAATTTCTTAAACTGGACCCTTTCAAGTGAAGATTTTTAAATAAATAGGTGGGGATGATACTGTTATTGTCGCAAATAGAATGCCATAAGCCTACGTTGTCGTATTAGTTTACAAATTGCGAAAAACCAAATTAAATTTGAATTTCGCGGGCAGACCCGTCGCATCCACCTTAATTTTTAAGCGTGCTAATATTTATCACCATCACGTCATTGAACCAAAAATAGTTAATAAGATTTTTAAATCGTTAATAAATTATTTAAATGATTTCATTTCGTTTTATTTTTGTTGACCAAAAAAAGTTGAATAAATCGGTTATTTGCCGAAAATCGGTAAATGAAAACCGAAAAACCGATATTTTTACGATAAAGTGCGACACTATATTTAATTTACGATTCATTACGATTTTCGAGGCTCATCCCTAAAATTACTAGGCTGTCATGACGTCATCGTGACGTTTTGCCGCAACCGTTTACATCTATATTATATTGTGGGAAAGAGACGTGTAATGTATAGTGTTAAATTGCCATAAGAGGGTGAAATAGAAAGACCATGATACAAAGAAAGTTTATTATAGATAGATATTGATTTTTTCTATATATATAATCCGATATTATCGGTATGTATAGTACTCGCTACTAATCATAAACAGATCTATGGAACTTCGTCGTCTATCTCCGGATTCGTGGTCTGTGACTGTCAGTGTCAATTCAACTGTCAACTAAACCAACTTTTGCCGGTTCATGTGAGGGATTTTTTGCTTTGTTATTGTCAGGAGTAGCCTAGAAACGTGTGAAAAAGTTAGAGAAAACATAGGAAGTAATTTCTAATCTTAAACAGCTACTAATTAAGTGCAGTGTATATTTAACAAAAATGAGTACTGATCCTGAGAGATTTGACTCCATGCTGTTGGCCATGGCGCAACAACATGAAGGCGGCGTAAAGGATGTGAGTTGTTGTTCCAGTCGCAATGGAACTTACTAGAAAACAAATCCCGCACTCATCTATTTATACTATGTGTTTATAAACCTGTATGCCCTTAACATATTTTCTCATACTGAATACCACCATTCAATTTTTTTATAGTTATCAACGCATTCACCTACAGTTTGTAAATTAGTGCATATGTAGTAACAAACATATTTAAATCTAGAGAGAACACAAGGTTTCATTAATTCAGTACTAACTTTATACAGGATTTAGGTTTTTAAAAATTCTTTGGGAACTCTTTGATGCTCTGAGAAAACAAGATGTCTGTCTCCAGGATGTAAGGTTTCTCTGTATTGAACTTCATCAAAATCGGTTGAGCAAATGGGCTCTCAAAACAGAGCCAGACAAATTTTTTTTAGGCATCTTGTTATGAGTATAATATAGATAGATAGATACCTATTTAAAAGAATGGGTTAGATACAGTGCTTGCAAACAAGTACCTAGTCCAATTTGAGTTTGAAGTGTATGATTGTGCATAGTACAAAAACAGTTCTCAGCTGGGCTTGTGTATTTAATCCTCAGTCCATGACTTGCAGATCCCCATGTTGCAATTTCATAATGGATTACTTAATTTGTGTGTACCATACCCATATAATTTTTTGTGAGTAGATTTGAAGTAATAAAGGAGTTTTTGTTTGCCTGCTACTGATACTATTGGATATCTGAAACTATATTATTCAAAGGCAATGACCAAAGCTGCTCCTTGAAGTACATAATAATAGAAAACTGTTATGGATTATACATTGGAATAAAAATCTTAAATGGGTGTATGTTGTGACAATATCCTGTCATCAAGATAAAGTTCAAATCTACTCTTCAAAACTCCACCATATATTTTCACAATCTAAATAATGAAACTGTTCATGTTTCGATACAAAACTAAATCTGTTAACCGACTAACTGTTAACAAAGCTTTTTAAGCAGAATTGATACTGGCAATCAAGTTATAAGACAATGCTACATCTTGCATCAAAAAATTCTTGTGTGGTGTTTCTTGTTTGGCAATCCAGTGCATAAAGATCATTGTATACTTATCTGTGCTAATATTTCATTAATGCATTTATAATAAGTTAAAAGCATCAAAAATATTGCTGTTTCAGTTGCTGGACACTATAGTCAGTTTTTTGGCAAGAAAAACTGATTTCTTTACTGGAGGAAAAGCAGGAGAATGGGAAACGGTGGGTTAAACGGAGGCTTTTAAATTACACTTAACTTTAGTTTTGAAATCTTTAATATTTTCTGATTAAAAAGCTGCTGTACAACAAAAAAATTCACTCACTAATTATTTTAATTCAAGTTAGTTAGTTACTTTAAAGTGAACAAAGTACCCATCCTTAATATGAAACAATATGTGAAATGTAGTTCTTAATCAGGAAGTCAAATTTCCTAGTGAGGAGGGAAATCTGTTTTGACTTCTTGTTTCTAAGTACTATATTTACCTAAGTCCTTGTGTTCTAATTTTGTGCTAAGTCCTTCCTCTTCATTCAACTGTCATGGTCTACATTACATAGATCCAGTTCTTTTTCAAACTTTGTCAAACCAGCTCTTTTTTTGTCAGCCGCAACTTCCTTACTCCTTCAAAACCTGCCTACATTAAGTTCACTGAACACACTTTTGATACTTAAATTTTAACTGGTTAAAATTTACAGGTAGTCAAAAATACATTCTATAAACATGCAACAAAAGCTCAAGAGGAAGCTGATAAGATAAGGAAAGAGAAAGAAGAAGCAGACAAAAGACTCAAAGAAATACAACAGAAAAAGGAGCAGGAGCGTTTGGCTCGTGATTTTGAACCAGCTTCTGTTAAAGAGCTCACGGAACAAGAGGCTGCTGAGTTGCAACAAGATATTGAGAAAGATAAAAAAACTGGTAAGTTGATTTTGTACTTTGGTAGGTATAATATTATGATTAGCTTCAGTACACATGGAATTACAAGGTAGGGTTAGAATCAGTGAAGAAATTCTCTCTATAGGGATATCCTCTACAGGGATATCCCATGTAGAGTAATTTTCACTGATTTTGACCTAAGGGCATATGCACTTAAGTGCAAGTTATGTGATTTCGGGTTTCTATGGTACAAGTATTATCTGACACCTCAAAATAAATAAGTTATAGGTTTTAAATACCTGCCTTCAGAACATCCCTATTGGTTTTAACCACCTGCCTTTAGAACATCCTTACACCCATATACACAATCATTCCTACTATGGAGGCAGCGCGACTACAGCGCTGTGCTGCTTTATAAAACCATTTAATTTCAATTCATGAACTGACGCACATCCGCAGCGCAGGTATAGCGCCCAGTCACGCGTTTTTATTTCTATGGATTTACAAAGCAGCGCAGCCGCAGCGCTGTAGCCGCGCTGCATCCGCGTAGCACTTTGCGATAAATTTAAAGGCGCCTTTAGACAAAGTCGTTCGTTGTACGTTGTCATAATCTGCATGATTTTCACCTTGATCCCTCCAGTAGTTTGAGTTGTGCTTTGATAGATCAGTCAGTCAGCTTTTCCTTTTATATATATTTAGAGTTTAGACTAAGTCTTTGGACTATACACCAATAAAGTAACAATATATTTCCCAACACTTTTTGTATTTTATCCTATGAACTTTATTTTACACAATTAGGTACTTAATATTATGTAACAGAAGAAAGACCTAGATGCCACACGAGTATAGTTACGTAACTGAAATTAACGAGTGTTGTCAAGGGTTTTACATTGTTATACATATAAACAACAAAATACAAAAAAATGGATAGGCCTTCAGTTTAAAGTTTGAACCTGATGAAAAGCATGGACCTAAGTCGAAACACCATGACTTAAAACGTGCCTATTAATTTTTGCTTTATGTTAATTTAGTATACTCAAGTTGTTAAATTATATTCAGAAACTGGAAATGGAAGTGGAGATGCAGCGCCTGCTGATGTTGAAATGGCTGATGCACCTGAAGAAGAAGACGATCCTAAAGAAAAAGGCAAGCTCAAACCTAACTCTGGTAATGGGTGTGATCTCGAAAACTACAGATGGACCCAAACTCTGGAAGAGATTGAGGTAAGTCATTGCATGTTACTTCGACGTAGACATAATATGTGTAAGGCGTCGTCCTAATAAAACGCGATTACACGACGATCGCAAGTCCGCGCATCTTCATATGAATCCGCGATCAAACATACTAATAGCGAACTGGTGACCTAACTGAAGTTCGCGAATTGCATAAGGTAGTGAGCGACGATCGCGTCGCGTATTCAGTGATTGTCGTCCAATCGCGTTCTATTAAGACGAAGCCTTACACTTAACAGCCTGTTCCCACTTGTCGGCTGTCATTTCATCGGATTTTCCAGTGGCAGACCTTTTTGACATAAAATCGGTTTCAGACAAGTGTGAATAGCGTCATATAAAATGTTCTGCCACTGGAATAATTTATTTTTGACATAGGTACCTACCATTCTTATTGTCTGGACCTCGAATTTAGTGTAATTGAAGTCTTTTAATTTATTTCTTCAGAGGTGTTATTTTTATTCAAAAATAAATAAGTCACATTTTATTTTCATTTAATTATCACAGTTTTTTACAATAACTTCACACAGTACTTAAAACTACATCCTTTCCATATTAATGTAAATATGAAACATATTTATACTCATTACTCACTTATTAATAAGGTTAATAATTAAGTATTAATTTATTTACAAAATACATCACAAAAACGGAAGAAAAACTATTTATGTGAAATAATAATATTATGTAAGATGTTACAAAATAGTTTTCCTTAAAAATCTCTCCTCAAATAATAATTAAGTATTGTTATTTATTACTTATTGAATTGTATGTTTGTAGTTCACCCAGTTACAAACTAAACACAATCACAGGTATGTGAGTAGGTAAAATAAATTCAAAATATTTTTCAATAAATTGAGCACTAAAATAAATAGTGAATAATAATTAACTTTAAAAAAATCTTAATGTAAATTTTTCTAACTTATCCTACATCTTGATATGAAAGAATAATAATATATTGCACTTAATTAAAAATTCTGTACTTCAATGTTTCTATTAAATCTATTGAAAACAGAAATGATTCGCCACACTATGGCAAAGATTCACTAAGGGATACATGGTATTAATAGTAGATATTATTGAATAAATAGTAGGTACAGTTTTTTTTATTACTTACAGAATATTACTTTGATCGGTTACTAAAATTATTATGTATTCCTTCCTCGTTTTTTATTTTCGATATAGTAATATCGAAAATAAAAAACGAGAAACAAAAATCGAATAATTTAATTGAATTCACTGGATCATTGAATGCTGTTTGAAACTTGAACCTACTATCAAATTCTAAAAACCATTATCCTACATCTTGTAATGTACAAAACTGAATTCTGACTTTAAAAGTTACACAGATACCGATTTCGCAGAGGTTCGAAATTCGAACTATTCCAAGATTCAAAGATTCCGAGTTCTTTAAACAGGACTTTGTAATAGACTTTTGTAGTTGGTTATTATTCTGTACAATTTTTCGTAAATAGATGGTAATGTTCGGTTCATTGAATTAACAATTCCATTGTATTTAGTATAAATAAATCCATTTCGTCGTCACCTATCTTCAATTTTCTCAAGAATATTTGTACATCCCGGTCTCTCTGCGCATTCGCACTGCAATAAAATAAAACAAATATGTATTAACTACACACCTAGTAAGTTTAAACATGGGGGTAAATAATAAACATGATGTATGTGTAAAGATCGAATGGTCAAAAATAAAAGAAGCTTTGAATTTAGTGAGCAAGTATTTCAGAATGTTAAAAAATAAAATAGGCCATAGGGTTATGCAATAATGCGGTAGCAAAATGTGGAATTTTAATTTGGTGCCAAGTCTGGATATTTTTCGGAATTTTTCTATTGACAAAAGCACACGCTTAAGAATAAATTGCACTACTAAGGGCCGATTTTACCTATGTAGCATATGTTTTATCTGAGAGTAAAAAGATTTTGGCAGGTTTTCAATACAAAAACTCACTACGTCTCATTTTTTTCTGTTTCTTCCTTTTGTGTTGTGTTCCTTTTCATGTTTTTGTGTGCAATAATGATTTCATCTATCTATCTATCATCTATCTACGCCCAATTTAGTCCTCGGTTAAAGTCACTCAACGTTGGTGGAATTGCAGTCACAAAATAATAACTCATACTTACTTTCAACGAAGCATATAGCTGCGAGGATGCACGCTGAGAATAAGATTGTCATCGATATAACGAGTACAGTTATTTGATGCGAATGGTTGCAACAGCACGACTTGGGCTCTTTGCTGGGGCGGTGCTTCGTGAACCCATTAACCACTGTGAAATGGGTTGAGCTGGCAACTGACGCTGCATCCTGTCCTTCCACTGAACCTCGTTTGACATCTGTCCAGAACGTATCCGTTGCGTCTCGGGTCTCCTCGGGTATTGACACCACAGCGTTAGACATGGTAGACATGGTAGATTTCCGTCCTAAGTACGCCGTTCTGTTTGAGTAACCTGCGAACTCGTCTTGAGGTATGTTCCTACCATTCATGCGCGCCAAATGCGCTGCACTCAACAGCAACGACCCTGAAGACACGCTCTGTAAACATAAAATTATTCCGTTATAACCTTAAAGAAAATACGAAATTTCGTATAAACCGAATACAATGTTTGTGTCTATATATGCTTTTGCATTTTCGGTATGTAGTTCCTCTGTATTCTAGTTGAAAGAGCGACTAAGTACAATGAATTAAGCCAGAATGTACAAGAATAAATATTTAATCACAACAAAGTGCCACACTGGAACATAGTCAACATAATGGCAGTTGTTATTTTTTTTTTACCCGAATGTGCAACACAAAGGATGTGTTATGTTATCATCAATCTATATATTTTCTATTTTTGTTCCTTTGTACACTCTAGAGATGATTTTCCTGATCTCCGATTTTAATGACTCTTACACCAATAGTTTTGCATTTTGCACTGATCTTGCGAGTTCTACTGAAGATACGTATGTAATAAGTTTTCTATGAAACTTTTGAGTATTACAAGTATATTTTTCAGTAGGTATGTACAATTAAGTGTGCAGAGTAAAATGAGTAAGTAGGTTCCTGTTTCGTAGTGACCAATATCAGCGATTTACAACAATGAATAATTTTGTACTTAACATATTAATTGTTATACTTTGTGTACGTAAGTGCATAATTTCTGAAATTCTGATGATTCGGAATATTGTTAGTCTCCGGGACTAGAACAACAATACAAACACAGTTACGTTTACGAAATATCAAAATGATTTTCTCATCTCTTTGTAAAAAATTAATAAGTACAAAAAGTTGAAATTCCCAGATAGCATAAGTTGTGACTGTCTGCCATCAAAACCGCAAACGTGATGTAGGTAATGTTTTCAATTCAGTTAAAACACGTGACGTAACATGTAAAATTGTAAAGGTAAGGTACATCCGCGTTTAAATAGCTACAGTAACATCCGTATTATTGTTCTTGGTGCTGCGTATCCTGCAAGCCATAATATCTTATAGCCTAAAGCCTGTATTTATACCTTTACTAGCCGATGCCCGCGACTTCGCCCGCGTGGATTTAGGTTTGAAATCCCGTGAGAACTCTTTGATTTTCCGGGATAAAAAGTAGCCTATGTGCTAATCCAGGATATTATCTATCTCCATTCCAAATTTCAGCCAAATCCGTCAAGTAGTTTTTGCGTGAAGGAGTAACAAACATACACACACACACACACACACACACACACACACACACACACACACACACACACACACACACACACACACACACACACACACACACATACATACAAACTTTCGCCTTTATAATATTAGTGTGATAAGCAGTAAATACATACGTATGCAAGGTCTACGTATACAATATCTGATACTCGACAGTTCTGCGAGGGTACGCTTTAGCGGTCTGCGCCGACACTTCGAAGTTGGGCTTACGTTTAGTCGTCTTATGTTCACGATGTTCTAAACCGTTAAAAATGTTCAAAGTATGAGAAAAAAGTCACTTAGACTTTAGAATAGGCAAACAGATCAAAAAAAATTGGAAACTTGCTAGGATTAAAAATACTAGTAAGATGCCCGCGACTTCGTTCGAGTGGATTTAGATGTCTTAAAAATCCCGTGGGAACTCTTTGATTTTCCGGGATAAAAAGTAGCCTATGTGTTAATCCACTGTATAATCTATCTCCATTCCGAATTTCAGGCAAATCCGTTCAGTAGTTTTTACTGAAAGAGTACCTAACAAACATACACACATGCACACATACATAGACAAGAACTTTCGCCTTTATTGTAATGTGATTATCGTCGATATTCGAAGATGTGGTGCCGTAGACTTGATTCAGCTGGGTTGATTAACCCAGGTGAATCAAGTATACAATAGCGCGAGCAGTGGTAAGATCATTAAAATAATCGAATACTTGGAACTATAAAAATGCATGTCTGATTCCATCATAAAAACGGTCGTTTCGAATGTGGCCGTTGATCGTAGGTTGTGTACCTATTAGTGAGTCATGACAATGAGTGAGTTGCATCTTACGTGTGTGCTGTTATTACTTGATGAACCTTGGCTAGAGGCGGAGCCGCCGCGGGAACGCGCATCACTAACGCTTCCATTATTACTTGATAGAGTCGGCCGCGGGATATGCCAATCGTGTGTTTTGATCTGAAATTAACAAAGAACATAACTTAATAATCAATAGTTAAGTTACAATTTAGTATACTCGACCATAGACTAACCGAAACTTTTTATCAAAAAATTGTTTAAATGTAGTATAGAAGCAGGCGTTATTTTGCGCATGTCCATGATATACGAGGAACCAAAAGCTTAATTTGCTATAATCCGCCAAACAAAGAAATCTGTATGGTGCAACATGCAGCATGCGACACGCACCGCCCGCCCTCCCACTGATAAACCACCACCACGCAGCACGACACAAATTCCAACACCATCACTCGACGCACGTTTCGCCCCGACACCGAAGCATCCTCAGGAGATGTAGCAAATTAAGCTTTTGGTTCCTTGTAAAAAATTGTTTGTCAAAATCATATGCATCCATTAATACAAAACATTAATTATTATTGGCTGAGTGGATTGGCCGCTGTAACTAGGAGTCACCTGTATTAAACTATGACAAGGTCGGCTATAACTTTAATACCGAATTTCTACCCTAACGGCAAAGCGGTGCGGACTTAGGATATAATACTGCAATTTCATAATCTTTGTCTTCAAGGTTAACAACGTATTTGATTTTAGACTGCATTACAATCATAATTATTTATTTACTGATTTATTTGCATTAGAGAACAAAATGGTAAATCTAGCTACTTCACGTAAGAGTTGCGAGCTTTCATCAGAATCGAAACTCATCTGACAGCGCAGATTTCTCAGTAAGTGAGCATGAAAATAATACGTAGGAACAGCACTTTTTATATTGCCTGCTGCTTTATTTCCCTCATGACAAGTGAAAACTAACCAACCGCAAGGTAAAACCACAAAAAACAAAGCAAAGTTAAGAACAAAGTGAAGCTAAGTACGCTAATGAACATGAATCCATCGCTAACTATAGGTATAATTAAAAAAAAAAAGATCGGCAAACGTTTGTCAACTGCTGTGTTGCCTAAGAAAGAACAAACAGGCGACCTGACGAAACATGCAAGTATTGCAGGCAACGACACGGTTCAAGATGGTTTAAATCTGTTTGTTAAAGAGTTTAACCCGTTGTTTAACATGACAAAGGCTCTATACTGGGTCGACACTGTCGTTGTGCAACTTATATTTTGTGTGGATATGTCGAATGTCTGGGGATGTCATTTCGAGTTCTGTCTCGACAGGCCCTATTTCGATTGTGTGTTCCATTTTGTGGCTCATGTGTCATACCATCCCACGCCCACCTGGTGATAAAATGATGAATCCGTCTAATATGGATCACTCGTTTAGTGTGGTCAACCTAGGTATCAATTTCGATTATATTACCTTTTGTAACTCTTGCGTTATACAATCTCAAACTCACCTGATGATAAAATGATGAACCTGTCTAATATGGATCACCCATTTAGTGTGGTCGACCTTCAAGGGGAGTATGCCATCATTATTGTTGGTTTAAACTTTAAACTTCTTCGTCTCAAAACGCCTGACCATATATTGGATACAGGTTTATTGTTAGTGTTAATAACTAGTAACTAGCTACAGCTGCAGCTAAAGAATTTAATCAGTGACCAAAATTAGGAAAGCCGTACCTACAACAAAAACATTTTAGATTCGATATTGATAGAAACCGTTACCATGAACTATGAAAAACGGTAATGTTATTATTGATGATCAAAGGTCAAAGGACAACTCTCGTATCAAATTGTTACGCATGCTGCTTATTACATAACGTGCTAATTTTGCCGTAGGCGCATTGCTGTTGTGCAAATTAAACTTCATATTTAAAGTTTTGCCACTTATGACATGTCACCTTACGACCGAGTAACCGGCAAAGGTCTGAGGTAACAATCATTACAGCAACAGCAGTATTAGATGTACCTATGTTGCGTTAATTTGTAGTTTTGTGCTACTTGCCGATTGGTTTCATCAGTTTATTTTTGAGGACACATTTTGTTTCGAGTTCAACTGGTAGGTGTATAAAAACAGTGGAAGATAAATATCATTTCTTACGACAGTTTGACAGTTTGTCGTGTGCTTTATATTAGACTAGAGGATGCCCGCGACTTCGTCCGCGTAGATTTAGGTTTTTAAAGATCCCGTGGGAACTGTTTGATTTTCCGGGATAAAAGTAGCCTATTGTCCCCGGGATATAAGCTAACCGTGTACCAAATTTCGTCAGAATCGGTTAAACTGTTGGGCCGTGAAAAGGTAGCAGACAGACAGACACACTTTCGCATTTATAATATTAAGTAGGTATGGATTTTAGTCTAAATTCGTAGAGAATTCCAAATAGATAAATTATTTTGGTAATCTTTTTCATTGTAGGGCCCAGCTTTGCGTTAGCATCATAAAACGGAGAACAGAAAAAAGCGTGTTTTTTTATTGGTTTGTTTTTCAATCGAGGCACAATGTAGCAACAGATTGGCGTGATTTTTTGTATCGATAAAGTTAGAAACCTGGAGAGTTATATACGACTTTTTATCCCGGAAATTCAAAGAGTTCCCACAGAATTTTAAAAACCTAAATCCACACAGACGAAGTTGCGGGTATCAGCTACTACGTTCCATAAACTCCATTTTTAGGTCTAGCATCTATGTTCAGACTCCTAGTAGATAATATAATAATTTATCCTATTATGCGTTGTGACGGTTTATGTTACTATTGTTTAATGGTTTCATATCATTTGGTTTGATATGAGCAAATGTGAGATCTCATTGATTTAGGTTAACAGGTAAGTACATTTTGTCGTTCTTTACTATCGTCAGGTAAGTTTCATCAATTCCGTTTTTAGGTCAAGTTTTGTTCAGAGTCCGATTGATTTTGTCAGATATGGTGTTCAAGGTTCGCGTTCTCTTTATTTGCGGTCTTGTTTCGTCGACCTCTGGCGCAATAAATCTCAGTTTTGCTTTCGGCTTCATGGTCCTCTTTGTACTGTGATAAGATGATGGATAGGCGTATTAGGTAGTTAGTATAATAATGCTTTTCTTTTATGGGATGTTGTAACGAGGCTGTTTATTTTTATCAACTATATAAAATTATGTAGTTACATTGGTTACAGGATTAAGTATAACGTAAATGTTTAAGAGTGGACTACGTTTTTAAATAGGTTTCACAAGCTTTTGCTTATTCTTATCCTGTTACCACACTGACAGAATGCCTACTTAATATAATGCGTCCAAACTAACAAAGGGAAAGCCATAATATTGTAAGTAGGTACCTATTTTATCTGTCAACTGTCATGAAAATTATTAAATTAATATTAAAAATATATTGAATAGAAATATATTACTAGCCGAGACATCAAAACTGATGTCGGAAACTTTGCCCTTAGAATTCAAACCTAGCTACGCAAACAGTGAATTTACTATGTTGTAAAGGGTAATTTTTTTGTGTATAAATGTTTTAATACTTGCAGACATTATAGATAGGACTTATAGATATGACCTTCCTAATCCTTAATTGTTCTAAAGATATTTAATGATATTTAGCAAATGATAATGCGGAGATTGTATTTAAGATCGCTTTAGGAGCGTATTGCAAAACTCTTAAGTGCAAAGAACCGGTTGTAGATATTTCTGGTTAGTGATAGCTGTGTAGGTACGGCTACTGCAAAGCTGAAACCTTTGCTAAAACTGAGCTAGCACTTAGGCTTAAAATTAAATCTAGCCTTTTAAAAATACCTAGGTATTATTTGGTGAGTATGGGAATTTTCACATATCTAAATAAGAGATTTTGGGACTGTTTTGCAACCGCCAGATAAACTTTATCTGACGAATAAAGATGTTTGACAGTTTTTGTATTGGCTGTCTGTCAAAATGTCAGTGTGATTTAGTTAATCTGGCGGTCGTGAAACAGACCCTTAGTGTATGAACCTAATTTTTCATAAAAAGTCCCAGAGTCGAATAAATATTATTACTACGCGTTTTAACATCGGTTTATATCGTAAGTATATATCGACTGTGAATTGGCAACATGTCGTACCTCAATTTTTGACAATAATTTCACTTTATAATGTTATGTCCGCACTGTCACAGTTTCTTTTATCTAGCTTGCAACAAAAATTTAAAAAGCTCCTACGCTAGCGGGAATTCGTCTACACTGGCAGGCCTAGATATCTACAACCACTAGGTTGGTATTTAAAGCGTAAGGAAACAAGTTTCCCTTCATCCTGTAAAGTTGTTAAAATTGAGATACTTAGTACCTACCGATTGCTACTTCACAGTCAATATTGGATATTATTCGCCCTTCTTGCCAATTTATTTTTGGGTAAGGTCTGACGAAATCACAAACACAATCTTTACGATAAATTATTACACTTTTATTTCATATTTAAATTTATTAACTTTTACATTTGTGTCAAATAAATGTTGTTCCTCTTACGTTAGTATATTTTCGAATGTCGTCGTTTTAAAACCCCTCTTACAGGTAACCTCTCCACGTTTATTAGCCACTCCCCTTTTTTATCTTATCGTTATCGGCCAATCCAAATTGTACAATGAATAAACTTAGTGACTAATATACAAATCATCAAGCTCGTTTAACAAATCATCTAAGTAATAAAGATGTTTTCATCTTATATATTGATTACAAATATTATCCTTTATTATGCTACAATTCATCAACTAAAAACTATAAGAATTTTATATACAGTACGTTTATCGATCAGATGTTGAACAACTTCAGCCAATCAATGACGCCTTCTAATATGATTTGTTATGATTTGAGTGGCGCCAACGTTATCTAATCAGTAACTTCTACACGTTTATAGATAATTAATATGGGCCAAGCTTACAGCTCGGCCATCCTGTTTTAAGCGAGTCTCATCGCTTTTAAAAAAATAAAAATAAAACTTAAGTAACATGTAAACTTCACAACCAAAATGACAAAGACTTAGTTCAACAAAACAAAAAAAATTAAGATAGTAATTAATTAAATTAATATTCTTGCTAACCTTAACTAGAAGGAATATACAGTTTTATTGCTACATTGGTATTGATTATGATTGCAACTTAATTTTAGAGCACTCGCAGCAACCCTTTCCATCCGATATAATTAGAAAATAGCAGATAAACTCAATTCAATTCCAAACTATTTACCCTCGCAACATTACCTGCCAGTCTACAGTAGCACTCAAATTTAGCCTTTAATCTAAAATTCATTTTTCTGTTCTCTTCCGCTAATATTAAAATAAAAAGATGCAGACACTCTAAATTTATAAATAATTTTTCAAAAATCATAAAGATATCAAAAATTGCGAGACCAGTAGCAACTAAAGGAGGCCTCCATTTAATCAAAGAAGGTAGGTACATGCATAAAGTCCGAAGTATCAATTATAACTCACAAGCCAATATTTTACAGGAACACTCAATAGAGATTTGGGGATGAGCATGTAAAACTAATTGCTAAAAACTACTTTAAAGGGTTTCAAGTATCTCAAAATAAATTGTTAAAAGTTCTGTTCCAACTAGACTCTCCTTCCCACTAAAGAATTATATAAGAAAACTGATGAACTATATTATATAAGTCAATTATACAAATTCAAAATATGTCTATTTGTTAGGAAAATACTATTAAAGTCCGTACATACACGCATCACTTTAAAGCTAAATCTCATAAATATGGTACACAAAACGAACATACCTATTATGCTACAATTACATAAAGCTAGGACTAATTATGGTATGAAAACTACCTAGCTCTACTACATAATGTACTTGCCGAAACTCATACTGGAGGAAAAATCTTTTACAAAGTTTAAAGTTTAATCAAACAGTGTCAAACACCATAGATATCTTAGCTAGATGTAGGTATAGTTTGTTAACGAATATAACGTGTTTTGACTTTTTATATTATTGTATAGTCACCATACCTTTAAAGATTATGTTTTCTTCTATATTTATATTTAGAATCGGGAGCGATTCTTAATATGAATATGTGTAAGTGAACTTCTTGTCCTTTTGATAAAATAAACTCTCTAAACTTAAAGTTAATCGCCGCCAGTTCTCGATTTAAATCACAAAACATTTTCATACACTTTCAACGCAATAGTTTTACGCACATATTTTCTTCTTCCCTTCTTATTGGAAAATCGCGGATTCCGAGCCTTGGCGCGTCTCTCTTCTACCAGGATACATATATGATTGTCCTTATTTCCCTCCAGATCCAAATTTTTAATGACCCTTATCCTAGGGTCCTTTCCCTCCAGATCCAAATTTTTAATGACCCTTATCCTAGGGTCCACCTCCTTCCTCCTATAGGACTTTTTGTCCATAGCCCGTAACCTCGGGGCTTTTCCATCCTTTCCTTCCTTGGGACTTTGTGTCCCTGACCCATACCTAGTTTTGGGTCTTCCTTTCCCTCATTTGTTCATTTCCAACATCCTTGGATCCTGCAAACATAAAACACTTTGAGTAGACCGTTCATTTAATTTTGTTTCATAAGCATCCATCATAATACAATCCGACCTAAGAGAAGTAATTTTACTTGGTAGCCTAGAAAACCTATTATCATTATTATAATTTAGTTTTCTCCAGTTCCGTACCCCTCGAAGGGTGCCTACGAGACCCTATTTTCTAAACCTCTGCTCTCCGTCCGTCTGTCCGTCTGCACGTGCGTCACGGCCCGAACCGCGAACGGCGTATCGTGAACCGTGATAGATAGAGAGTTGAAAGGAACGTGATTACGGATGTATGAAAATCCTATGCCTGGTTGCTTCCAATTCAAACTTTTTCTTTTAATGCAGATTACGCTTCCCATATTTCTTACAATTACCTATTGTTTTTTTTTTTTTTCTAGCAAAATCCACATTCTGAAGTACTAATGGACAATGTTAAACAAACGCCAGGGTACAGTAGTTGCGTCACTTGTGCCTCTTAACCATATAATATCTACATGCAAAAAGAATCTTTGATTTATAATTTCACATGATACTTATATATTTTATTTTAGCCATAATATGCACCATATGGCGTACTTTGTCGTTTCGAGTAACATAAGCAGAACTACCAAATTCGACCCTGGGAACGACACAGTCGCGACTCGCCGCCGAATGATACCTATTAGTTTATCATTAATTCCTTTTCATAGAGAAAAGCGATATCAACATAATAGCAGGAAAAAAAATGAAATAAATATTCCGTTCGATACATCTCTATTCTCTACGACATCAAGATCTCTATCACAAGCTGATCGATCATAAAGATTAGAAGAAAGTAGGTACCTTATACATTATTTTATATGTTAACCGTAATGACCCGCATCTGTTCGATTTCCCTTTATTCGTTTCGTAAAAGATTCATCCTCGTACGTCCATCATCATCATCATCGTCATCTACATCGTCATCATCATAAGGTCACTGTTGAACATAAACCTTCCCTAGTAAGCACCACACGTACTGTCCTCAGCCTTCCTCATTCAACCCCTGGTTCCTATTGATACAAACCACTAAACCCCCCCCCCCCCATCAAATGTGTACCTATCTACATCCATCCATCATACCCAAATGCCGTGCTGGTTGATGTGATGAGCGACAAAGTGTTAACCTCTTCAATACGTCATGGAACTGTAGGAATAGCCATGGAAGACCTCCAAACCGAACGTTGATATTTTGTGTAAGTGGTCCCACGAGTCAAAAAAAATATTCTTGTCCATAAAGGAACAAGCCACGATATAGATTCTTCTATCGGAACTTAAATATTCCAATCACTGCATGTATTCCAACTAATCAGTTTGCTACTGTATATTTGAAGTTGATAATAAATAAAAATGTTAGCTTAATTAAATTCCTATGATAATTCGATTTTTGGTGCATCAACCAGCTTCACCTATTATGTAAAATTAAATATATATATATTTTTTTTAAATTACCGGCTGTACATTTTAAACTAACCTAAGCAAAATATACTTTCTTACTAATAACTTAATCTTAAAAATTTTCAAGAGGATCCTTCCGCCTCAAATTAACTCAATGATAAAAATGAACAGGAAACTTTAAATGTTGTAAAATCCAGCCAATGCTTCGTACCTTGCCTTATTAATCCAATAGGTACTTCTTTGGATTTTGTCAAAACAAAATACTTTTACTTGTTGAGTGTATAATAAATAAATAATGTAATAAATCAATTAACTGTTAAAGCTAATAACTTTTACAGAAAGCGAACCTCATGATATCTCTTATGAGTTTTAAGCGTAAAATTACCACGCCGAAAACAAAACATGAGCTGACAGTATTCTTATTTGATATACGTAATCCAGTAATACTATATCTATCTACATAATTCGTAAATATGTATGTATAGTTTGTAAGTTACTATTTCACTTTATGCTGTTTCAATGCTTTAAGTTATTATTTTTATCTTTGTCTCATTTTTTTAGTTTAGCCTCATTCTATTTTTAAACTTACTATTTCGCTATAATATTTACAAGTAACCTCATCGAAGACTACACGGTCTTCTGATAACCCAACAAGCATTTATCCAACAGCTATCGCTTTCACCCGAACGGAGGTTCCCTGAAATATACTGAGATAACAATACCTAGTCGACACATGGATGTACAAGAGCGGCAACAAGCTATGACCTCCTCTAGTCATAACTATATCTTTATGATTGTAACATTTCAAACAGTGAAAGTATGTATAAACGATTTCGTCCATAGGACATGCGCTCTAAAGAATGTTAATATAATTATCAGCAACTAAAAGCTTGAAGAAACTAATAGGTACAACTTGTCTTTGAAGTATGAAAATATGCACATTTATCAAGTATACCAGTCCATCAAACATTAAAGTACGCATTTATAAAATGATAACTCACTTATTAATCAAGATAACTACCTGTTTATCAAACCTACCCTACCAAATATAAATAACTACTCACCAAATGTAATAGTTTATAACTTAAGTAAAAATATGAAACAAATGTGCATCAACCACATACATACACTCTTCAAATTCATCCATTTATCAAAATGTTATATAATATAACCATTCACCAAATCCATTATATACTTAGTTCATTAAATAGTTTAGTCAAACTTTACTCCACTTGCCACGATTGCAAATTTTCCAAAATAATCAGCCGCAAACATTGCAGCTCATCTCACTTGATAATGCATCCCTCCCTCAGAAAAACAGGCATTAGGAATGTCTTTCCAAGACGCGCGAGAGACAGCCACCGTGGCTTTTCGCGAGATTTAATCCAAATTGAACTAATGCCTAAATAAATGATTTAATTAGAGGGCGATTGCTTTTGCAACCTCTAACCGTCCAATCAAACACCGAAAGTATTCAATAATCCGAGACGTAAATAAAAACCCGTCAGAACACCGTATTTATAAAAACAGAGACAAGAAAAAGATTCCTCCTCGCAATAGATCGCGTGACATCCAACAAGTGAATTATCGACTTTATTACACAACTTATCCTCAACATGTTTTACATCATTTCCTACAATTGAAATCTTTCTATTTTAAATACCCTAACTACAACTTCATAATCCAACCAAAAATCAAACTAGATTTATCCCTCGGTCCCACATCTTTAATGCTTTTTTTTTCTGTTTGGGTAACTAAAACAACAAAAAAAATATATATACTCATGTTATAAAACGTTGTCAAAGCTTTCCTGAACGCGCTAAATAAGCAAAAACATAAAATCAGGCGAAATGCCAGACCAGCCGAAAACCCTTCAATGCTTAATCAGCCTAAAAAAAAAATTATGATCAATATTCATATTATTATCATGAGATACTACCGGCGCTCCTAAGCGAAATTTATAAGGCACCGCATTTCGATTTTATCAAATAGACTGATCAATTTCGAGAGCACAACAAACGTGGTTTCCTGAGAGTTTTGTTAACTAAATGCATATCGAAACTGAACTATCGCGAAGCGAGTCAAGCGAGCGTGAATTTTTTTTTTTTTTAATATATTTCTGGGATAATGTCATGCCACAAACGCGAGCGTAGTGCAAAGATATTTGCCTAAAATTTCTTTCGTACAACAAAGAAAATAGTATTTTGGTAGTAGGTACTTATTATCGCGCCCTGCCCTAAGGGCAGTACTGTAGGTATATTACCATTAAAAAAAACTTACTCTAATTTTAATAGAACATTTGCCAGGAATTTAACCCGCCAAGCGATGTTAATCCAATAAAAACAAAATCATATTGCATTTAAATGCGGCAGTACACAGTTAATTGCGTGAATACAGGTAAAAAAAAAACCCCGCTGCCCATATACTATACCTACCTACTACTCGTAGTACTCAAATTATTGTGCCAGTATTAAAAGTAAATTAGCTGTTATCTAGCGTGGTAGACTACGGCCTAAACCCTTCTCATTCTGTGAGGAGACACTTGTTGCTCAGTAGTGGGCCGGCCATGGGTTGTTCATGGTGAGCTGTTATCAGCAAAGTTATGTTTGAAACTCAAACATTACGCGTTTCAAGTGGTAAAAATAGATAAATGAAAACATTTCTCCTCACTTTTGTAAAAAAAAAACACTTATTTATGCACCCCGTATTTAAAACTATCTGACTACCTACCTACCATAATTTTAAATTTAGTTAAAGAATAACCAGATAAGATAAACCTACTTTTACACCCATTTTAGGATTTATATTTCTCAAAATGCTCAATTTATTAACCCTGGTCACTATCACTTTATTACAACGGATCACCTTCATTTTTATCAATTAACATTTTATATCCCCAATCACTTAGTAACCATTACAAGTAGAGACGGATTATTTCACTGGCAGGCGTAAAACGAAAAGCTATTTCATGTAACTTTTTCTACCTTATCCCAAAGCGGTTTACAAAAAATAATAATTTCACAAAACAACATTCAAGATGCCCAATGAGTGCTGTGTGATAATATCGCGTCACTGTGTGCTAGAAAAAGGAAAACATCTATCTATACAATGAATGCAGCAAACGATTGAACCTAAATCCAGAAATTCACCTTCCGTAAAACAAAACCACTATGTGAAAATAAATCCCTATCGTAACTCTTAACCAAACTAATTCGGCACACGATTACAAGTGTGAAGATTGAAATACCACGTTCCGTGAGATATTCACCTGTGAAATCATTTAATGAGAAATAAAACCCCGGCAGGACATAGTAGATACATCCTGAAAACTATTTAAAAGTAACAATAACGCCCATCATTAAGTAAACCACACTTTTTATATTGTTTAACACTATGTTCACTATCTATTCCATTGTACCCACGATACAGGATAACCTAGTGCGGGTACCACCAGACACAGGAAAATTGTACAAGACTGTATTTTGTAAATAAACATTTTTCATTTTTCATTGTAAAATAAACCTTCTAAATACCTCAATGTTATTTAAACCACAATTTGAAGGTCGATCGCATTTGTATAACCAATATACAAGATGAATTATAAACATGTGGGTAATTCTAGGTATCATAACGTTATATAATTTCCATTCCAACTCGGAGCAAAGCTTTTTAACAAAATGATAACTAAATGTAGAACAAACAAAACGAAAACCCACACAAATAAAAAAAAATTACCATTAATAGGTATCAATAAAAATAAAATCATGGAAAGATCCTACCCGTTTATCCAGAAATCCTTTGATGCCATGACTAGGTACTTTGATATATTGAGGCCCAAATATTGGCCTTGTGCTCCAAAATGTCTGTGGTCTACTAGACCTCCACTTCTTTCTCGTTCCTCTGTATATTTCCACTTGTTTCTCTGAGTCGTGAGCGTGACAAGAAAATATTATATTTTCTTGATGTCCCTCTTCTGACCTTTTGGGTAAGGTCTGACGAAATCACAAACACAATCTTTACGATAAATTATTACACTTTTATTTCATATTTAAATTTATTAACTTTTACATTTGTGTCAAATAAATGTTGTTCCTCTTACGTTAGTATATTTTCGAATGTCGTCGTTTTAAAACCCCTCTTACAGGTAACCTCTCCACGTTTATTAGCCACTCCCCTTTTTTATCTTATCGTTATCGGCCAATCCAAATTGTACAATGAATAAACTTAGTGACTAATATACAAATCATCAAGCTCGTTTAACAAATCATCTAAGTAATAAAGATGTTTTCATCTTATATATTGATTACAAATATTATCCTTTATTATGCTACAATTCATCAACTAAAAACTATAAGAATTTTATATACAGTACGTTTATCGATCAGATGTTGAACAACTTCAGCCAATCAATGACGCCTTCTAATATGATGTTATGATTTGTTATGATTTGAGTGGCGCCAACGTTATCTAATCAGTAACTTCTACACGTTTATAGATAATTAATATGGGCCAAGCTTACATTATATTGGTACAGAACAATGAATTAAAGTGCAAAATGGAACTTCTTAGATATAAAAAAAAAGATAATTAGGAATTAGGATAAGTAAATATTAGTTACTTGCCGTTAATGATATATCATTATACTTATTTGATAAGATATTAATTGATACAATACGAGAAACACGTGCTTAGTAATTGATGTACCTACATCATTCACCTTTAATTACTACTAACACGTGTAGCAAACAGTGTACACGTTTGAACAGATACCATGTGAACAGCTTATTTACCTACATGGATCATTTGTTTAATATAATTCATCGCATGTGGGGTACCACGTGCAACTCTTGATTTCCCAGTGATTTCATAAGAATGCTAAACGATCACGTTGTTCTTGTTTAAAATTAATTGTGTTAATTTAATTGTTCTTGCTAGTACCGATCAAAACTTTGCTATTCGTCATTGATAGATCGTATTAAAGAGTTAAACATAGTCGCACTAAATCTTATTTAACTAATCCACAAAACCATAATGAGCTTTTATACCCTGAATTAACACATAGGCTACTTTTCCCATGGATTTTTTTAAAACATATAACCACAGCTTATTTACCTAAGTACAACTACATAGATCATTTGTTTAAGATAATTCATAGCATGTGGGGTACCACGTGAATTACTCTTGATCTCTCAGTGATTTCATAAGAATGCTAAACGATCACGTTGTTCGTGTTTAAAATTAATTGTGTTAGTATAATTGTCCTTGCTAGTACCGATTCTGTTCTATACAAAACTTCATTGATAAGTAGTATTAAAAAGTCAAACATATTCGTACATCCTAATTTTTGTAATATTGTAATATCATAAATGTGAAAGTTTGGATATTTGGATGTGTGTTACTCCTTTACGTCACAATGAGCTTTAACACCCTAAATTAATACATACATAGGCTACTTTTTAACCCCAGAAATCAAAGAGTGCAAGTGGGATTTTTTAAAATCTGTATCCACGCGTTTGAAGTGCGAGATCATCTAGAAATAAATCATGAAATGCATTTTTCTAAAAAAAAAAAAAACTATTTATCGCATTATTGATTTGTCTGTAATTTATTTATGATTTAGATTTAGTTAGTCCTGTTTTTGTTCGGTCTTTGAATAGTCTAGAGACCCTACCACTGGTTCGGAATGCTCTTCCTATTGAGAAGAACCAGCAAGAAATTAGACGGTTGCTCTTTTCACATTCAATAACCATCAATCAAGCGATACAAATTAACCAGTTATGTGACTAACAAGAGTAACAAGTGCTGTTTTTAGGGTTCCGTATCTTCAGAGAAGAAAGGAAGCCTTATAGGATCGCTTCGTTGTCTGTCAAGACCCGTCAAGGGAATCAAAATCCATATAGAGAACCCTTCACGTTGACCTAGAATCATGAAAATCCGAAAACCGTGAATTTGTGATTACACGATCACGTATTCAAGTATTATTTCTTGGACGATAGTACGGAATCCTTCTTGTGTGAGTCCGACTAGCACTTGACCGGTTTTTTTAAAGTTTAACGGTTACGATCCAGTTAAGTGAAGCAGGTGCATAGTTGAGCAACATATTCGGCTCGTCACAGATTACGCAATAGCGGTAATCTTATAACGAATCTAATTGAACACCGGAGGCGTGTCAATAACGGTTTAATATAGACTAGGTGACAGTCGCTTCGTTCCTACTAGCAACTTATATGGCATAATAATATGTACATAAATGCGAAAGTGTGTGTCTGTCTGTCTGCTAGCTTTTCACGGTCCAACAAAACCATTTTGATGAAATTCGATACAGAGTTAGCTTACATCCCGGGGACGGTCATAGGCTACTTTTATCCCGGAAATTCAAAGAGTTCCCACGGGATTCATAAAGACTCATCTGTTTAACCGATTTATATGAAAGGCACAGAGTTAGTTTGCGTTCCAGTAATTGAGATGGGTAAATTTTTATCTCGGGAAATTAAAGAATTCCCACGGGATTAAAAATCTAAATCCACACGGACGAAGTCGCGGGCATCATCTAGTAAAAAATATATTATGATAAGCCAGAAACAGGCTGTAAGGTATGTTAAACCTTTTGAAATCACTAGCCTTCATTATTCATTATATTAAACCATGTTGCGTCGACGCAGTTTCGTCTGCTTATTCGTAATAGGAATATTTAGCCTTTTTGGAGCTAAGACTACTTTAGGTATATTTCTCTAATTGCCTATAATATACCAAATATAGCTTGCACCTCTTTCTCTGCGAATTGCATAATGGTAAGGCTTTATTTGGTATAGTAAGACACACATAGCCAAATGTAGACCATTATCCAAAATACAAATTAGGTACAAATATTTAAGAATAGTTAATTACAATAGTTTTAGTAGGTACTTAGTGTAATTTTCATAAATTGTAAAACTTCAAACGTATTGTGTTAACTCAAGATTACAACTGTCGTAAGTTCTGCGATTGTAGTTAATTAAGAATGGGATAACATAATGCAAAGAAAAAACTGCGTTGGACTTTTTGATGTGCGTGGCTCCTCCTACATGTAATATATCACGGAAAATAATATTATAGTACCAACCGTCGCAAACATAAATGATGATAGCTATTTGTCTACACCAAAAAAAATTATGTAACTAAAAAAAATTAATTATATAACACATCATTAGATTTCGTCAAATAGGTACTTTGCTCTTTCACATTTATCATATTTCAATCATTTTCATGGTTTTGTACCCGAAGGGTGCCAACTGGACCCTATTACTAGGACTCCGATGTCCGCCCGTCCGTCGTCCGTCTGTCTGTCTGTCAATGGGCTTTATCTTGTGAACCGTAATAGGTGCGAGTTGAAATTTTGACAGAATCTGTATTTCTATACCGCTATAACAATAAACAATAATAAAAATTATTATTCACATGTATATAATAAACATTCGTCATGAAAATTAAAATGGTACGGAACCGTTCGTTTGCGAGTCTGACTAACACTTGACCGATTTTGTAAGTTTTGCACGGTTTTCCTATACGTACCTGTACCTACCATGTCGTGTTGGTAATTACACATCTTTAGTTTAGAGGAAATGAGTTGTGAGCCTGACGCTTAAACAATGTCTGCTATACTTACCATGATAATCAGTTAACGACCATCTAGACTGTTCCCCTTTGGAGAGAAAGCGTGTTATTGCATGCCTCTTCTTGGAACACTTTCGGTAATGCAAATGTCACAATGGCTAACGGATTATGGATCACTATATATTTTTGATACCTACTTTTAATTTCATATCAGCCTTCCACACTTCAAAGCTTTGTATATCTCATTGCCTTGCACATTCTCAGAACGAAAGTAACGGTTAAACATTATGAGGTCAATTATTGACGGTTAATACCTAAGTTTGCGAGGGTATTTGTATTGTAAATTTAATTGGGTACACGTGTTACTCAGACAACACAGTTGTGTGGTGTAGTTGCCAAACATAATCGAACTTTCACTTGGTGTTCCCCTGCCGATTAAAATCGATGTCATCATTCAGACAAAACGATAGGCTTGAGATCGATGTCTCATTACAACATTATACCTAACTGGTAGAGTTCTAACACAAAATTAGTACCAGAATCAAGTGCAGTAACTGCGATGCAATATCTGTTTCTACATTTACGATGTCATACTAGGTACTCGTAGGTATTAGCACAACTAGCCTTATTATGGTTAAATAACTTGAACATAGTAACGCATGGTATTGGTAACATTGACACCTACTCTTGAACTTTTGCTGTCCATAAACTATTAACAACCTTGTAAAATCAAGCACGGAAAAGAAATTAAGAACTCGATAAATATTAATAGCTAAGTATCATCAAACAATCGTTTTAGAATTTGCATAAAACACAACAACCTCTGCAAATAAGTTCGCTACTGGAGACGAACAGCGAAACGTAGTTTTGAACGTCCAATTATCATATTTTATACGCGATTGCATGAGGACACCGCAACATAACTCATTGTTCACGCTGGTCACAAACACTGGCATGCTTATTGCTTATTATCGTCCTTGAACTCAATTGGCCATATTTATGAAGCTAAGAGGAATCGTGTCAATGCAAATTGCTTTTGAAGCTGCTTAACTACTTCATGACAATGAGGCTCTTCATCAGTCTTAGCTGTTTTCGTACTACCGTATTTTATACATTTTTGATGTTCATTAACTATTAATTTATACAGATTTTATAGATGCCGATAATCTTTTGCCTCCACTTCGAGGTCTATGTAAATCGATGTGCTCTTGACCGAAAACAATATATTTTAAAATGTTAGATTATTCAATTTTAGATCCAAAATTAATTAATGAACGATGGATAAATTTTTTAACAATAAAATATATGTTGAATCAGCGCAATTACCAGGTTATCGTTGTGCGATGATTGTATTTGGTGCTTGTTTATATGAACTATTAGCGTTTGTTAGCGCTTACGTCGAGTGGGATGCTGTGGTAGAAAAAGTGGCCATGAAATGGGTTATTTATCCGGATTCCTTTAACAACAGCTCTATTTTGACTTATGACATCACTTGCTTACATACTGTTATACTTAAATATTAAGGAAGATCTAAGAATAAATTATGTAATACATCAGCTGTGGGAACAAAAAACTATGTACCTACCTACAGTTATGTTTGTGTAGTATTGTCCAAGAAGGTTATAAGGTAAAGTGGAATATAAATATGCTTGTAAATTATATTTTTGTTAAAAACAGTGGTTTGAGGAACGGTTAAAGTTACCATTTTATGAGTGTTTTATTCCAAGGTTCTCTTACAAAATAGTGAGGCAATTTTTTTAAATACAGCAAAATCAAAAAATATTCTCAAAACTAAAAACTGTACTTGTATAGAAAATTAAAATAAGCTTAGGATCCGTGTTCGAGTCCATCCGAGACTGCGTTTGCACAAGAGGTGCCTACCTACTCAAGATTTTCCGTTCTTTGATTTGATACAATGCCAAGTTACCTTGACTGAGTATTCTTTGTAAAATAATGTATCACAAACACTTCCTGGGTATCATGTTAACTAGATGATAACTATCCACCCGTCCTCTGTTATTTTTATGACATTCAAGATTAAGGTCACGTTGTCCAAAACATATCCGGACCTCTCGCATTTATAATATTAAGTAATGGATGGATTAGTAATTAGTATGAATATGGACTATAGATTCTTCAGCGCTATCTTGACAGTTTGTTTATCATAAATTAATGAACATATAACGATGGGTATCTGTAAGCAACCATCATGCTCGGATAACTCAAAATTAAAAAAACCCCCGACACAAAAACCTCTATAAGAAAACTAGAAAAGAGCTTTCAAACGGCTGAACCGATTTTCTTGGATTATATAGCTAAGAACACTCTCGATCAAGCCACCTTTCAAACAAAAAAAAACTAAAGTAAAATCGGTTCATTCGTTTAGGAGCTACGATGCCACAGACAGATACCTACATACGTCAAACTTATAACACCCCTCTTTTTGGGTCGGGGGTTATAAATATACGCACGCAAGTTGGTCATCTTGACAAATTGTATATATAGCTTTTTGTCAACGTGTAGATATTTCAAAACAAGTTATGGCCAGATCACGCGACACACGTAGCATTCTTTTTATTTGATAAAAACCCTGGGGAAAAGGCAGTTTTGGACACCTACGCCGGAACGTGTTCATATAGGAGGATATATAATATACCTTGCATAGAAACAGTATGTCGCTTAGGTAGATTACCTATAGATTAAATCGCGCTTCGCTACATATTTGTATGTAGATTCGCCTGGCATGGAAAATCCTTATTTAGGCAAGCGTTACAATACTCGTGTTTAAACATTTATTTTTAGCATTAGGTAGGCATCTACACAACTTCCGCGACTTTTAGGTGTAAATAAGTAGCGACGTGGAGCCTCCCAGACGCAATTATAAAAATTACGTACCTACCTGAAAACTGACGATCCGTCTTGGTCCCCAAACTCGACTGAATTTAGATATATGGCATATTTTTCAATTTATAAAAATCATTTTAGTCTCATCGCCGCGTGTGTCGATATTTTTAACCCCCGACCCAAAAAGAGGGGTGTTATAAGTTTGACGTGTGTATCTGTGTGTCTGTGTATCTGTGTATCTGTCTGTGGTATCGTAGCGCCTAAACGAATGAACCGATTTCAATTTACTTTTTTTTGTTTGAAAGGTGGCTTGATCGAGAGTGTTCTTAGCTATAATCCAAAAAAATTGGTTCAGCCGTTTAAGAGTTATCAGCTCTTTTCTAGTTTTCTTGTAAAAAAGAAGGTTAGATAACCGTTAGGTTCATAATATTATGTCAATTGACAAATGTCAAGCTGTCAAGATGGACGTTGCCTAGATACATAATTATTTATTTGAAAATGATGTTTTGGAAAACTCAGATACTTTGGATCGTAGGCGCGGAATAGTCCAAGAAAATCGGTTCAGCCGTTTGAAAGTTATCAGGTCTTTTCTAGTTACTGAACCTTCACTTGTCGGGGGTGTTATAAATTTTTAATTTACACTTGTTAGGTATACTCGTTTATTCGTTAAAGGTTTCTGGAATGTTCAAGGAATCTCCAAACCATGTTTCAAATAATCAATACATTTAGCAACTTTGCAAAAAGTACTATATCACATTGTAGGCCTTTAACCCTGGCCTTGAGCTAATATAAACGCTTAATTAAATTCAACGTTAATGACACTGATAGCTAATGAATTTTAATGTGTTCATGAAATATTTCGAAACACAAAGATAAATAACAAACTTATCGTTTGAATTAAAAAATAAAATCCACAACAAAAAGACTTCGAATGAGGGTCTTTTGAGTATCAAAATTTATTTTGTCAATTATGCGCTAATCAAATAACGTAGCAGTCACAAAAGATGCAAATTAATATTGCAGTGTTCAGGCGTCTAAAATATAAACGAATTAGTATATTGGTTTATTTAAGTACTAGCTGATGCCCGCGACTTCTTTCGCGTGGATATAGGTTTTTTAAGAATCCCATGGGAACTGATTGTTTTTTCCGGGATAAAAAGTAGCCTATGTGTTAAGCCAAGGTATAATCTATGTCAATTAAAATTTCAACCAAATCCGTCCAGTAATTTTTTCATGAAAGAGTAACAAACATGCACACAAACATACACACACACACACACATAAATCCCGCGGGAACTTTTTTCGGGCGAAAAAGTAGCGTAGTATAAGGATACACTATACAATCCACCGCCAAATCAGTTCAGTCATTGTGAAGAAGTGAGAAACATTAAAACTTCACATTTACAATATTATTAGGATATATACAAAGCATATTGCATATATACAAAGATAAGAAAAAGAGTTGTCTAAAAAGCATTTACGAAACACTGTGGCTCTACGCGCATGATTTCTTAGCCTACCTTCTTTGTTAAGCAGGTGAAGTGCATCGTCCGGTGATCTGGTTTGATGTTCGCTAAGTCCGGGTATTGTAAAATGTGAAGGCCGCAAGTCGAAACCAACTTAGCTGTCAGTCCCTGTGCCATTTAATTTGGGCCTACTGCTATTTAGCCGGTTCCGCAGCCTTGGTTATTGAGTTACTAATCTCGTTGCAGGATATCAATGCGGAATTCAAAATATTACCAACAGGCAACTATTGCAGATATTTTATCATCTAGGTTTGTGTCTTATATTACCTACTACAGCTAGATTCATTTCACACTATGGTGAATTATGATTTATACAAAGATCGGTCAACTATTTATTATAGTATTAATTTTACTTTGTGCACCATCCCGCGCTCTGGTCACTAAGTCCGTGCACCAAAGGTTACCTACAACAGATTGCTATGGCAATAAGGCCGCCTTTGCACCATCTAGTATAGTTTCTTCTAATGTTTTCTGTATATATGTTTGTGTATAATGAAGTTCTTCAAAAAAACTTTTATTTTGAAAACGCAGCCGACTATGTAAAAATATCCTTTGTGCGCCCAATAATGACGCTTCCAACTTTGATAAGGTTGTCAGTGTTAGGTACCTACTTATGAAAAAAAATGCGCTCTCGTACACCTCTATAGTTCTGTAACCTTACTAAAAATATTAAATTAAAATAGTCTGGTGCTTATTTTACTTTCTTTTTGATAATCTGTTTGTACAAGTTAGCTACAAATTAAATATTGATCGGCTACTGTTTGAATATAATTTGTAGAAAATCAGTGATAGATAATAATTAATTAATGTCTGTAATAATGTATTCGTTCCGAATATATAAAATTCTGATACTATAATATTTTATATACCTACCTATTTTTGCATAGTGATGAGTTTAGTCATGTGACGTTTGGACAAGATGTATCAATATCTATCTACAAATGCATTAAGTTTATGAGATAGCTCAGTAAAAAATTTAGCTTTTTTGCTAAATCATCAGCATCATCAACCCATCGCCGGCTCACTACTGAGTACAGATCTCATCTAGATAATATTTTTATGTATGAATTGGTCGCTCTATCACAACATCGTGCCTATTTTTCATTCAAAATCTGTAGCTATACGATTAACAGGGCTCTCTCCGTCACTCGTTTCCACTCGTTTCATACAATCGTAGTTCCAATTTCATTTGAATATTAAGCAACCAAAGTCCATGAAATTTTGCAGACATATTCTAGAAACTAATATCTGTGTCTGTGGTGTTTTAGATTTTTCTAAAAATATGTAGTTTTAAAATTACAGGGGCTCCAAGATTTGTATGAAAATTTTTAAGACCGCGTAACTTTGAAACCGAATATTTTAACAGAAATCTGGAAAACCACAGACATAGACATTAGTTTCTAGAATATATCTACAAAATTTCATGGACTTAGGTTGCTTAGTATTCAAATGAAATTGGAACTACGATAGTATGAAACGAGTGGAATCGAGTGACGGAGAGAGCCCTCTTAATTGTATCAGCCAAAGTGCGTGACACTTAAGTTATTAAAGGTTCAATCTCTGACCTTGCACCGGTGCCATAAATAGAAACAAACAGCTGATTGGTAATGAGTGAATCAGTATGCTTAGATACTTAGATAAAATAGAGCTATTTAATAGAAATAGGTAAGTCGGTATAGGTAAATCGATGTTATATTTTTTTCACATTGTTTGTGTCTTCATATAAGTGTGTATTGCACACAAAGCTATCTAAATTAATTAGATGAATCCTTTCACACTGTTCCAGAAAGTGTGCTAGGTCCTGTTGAGTTAGAATATTGTTCGTTTTTTGTGCAAGTAAAATAATGTTTGTTTTAGTGTTACTCACAATTTCTAAATTATTATTTAATCTATGGATTCAGTAAGATAATATTGTTTTTTTACTATGGTAAAATTTAGGAGCGAAGTTTACTACTGCCTATCAGTTCAGGAAGTAGATACAAGTAATTGAAAAATCCTTCGCAAGAGTTAAAACAATCGAATTAAAGCTAAATGAAGCTGTTCAAAATTAAGTCTATAATGAAGTTCTAAAAGTCATAAGTAAACATTAAAAAAAAGTTTTAGCCTAGAATTGAACTGGCTGTATTAGTAAATATTTCAAGATGTTAAATATCACAACTTACCGGGCTTTTCGAATCCATGTCTCGTGGACTGTCACTTCCACGAATGTTTTGCTAGTTGCACTTATGTCACTGAACACTGCATTCACTTGGTCCACATGTCTGCATAATTTGCTTTTGCCTCTTCAGCGGATTCGACTTTGGCCTCTCTCGCCCTCTCCGTGTGGCCGGCAACGTCAAACGCGCCTGTTCCAAGCGGCAAAGCGACTAGAGTCGTACTGAGAGTGTTGCAACAATCACCAAGGCTTATATATAAGGTTGCATGATGCCGGACTGCAGATTTTAACTTAATTTTTTTGAATACGTTTCTGTACGATACTGAAAAATTATTATATGTACTTACCTACTATTAAAAGTATTTCAAATACTATCAATATAAGGTATTCAATTAAATAAAGCGATAAATCTGAAACATCACAATCAACACGTGCCTACTTAGCTAATAGAGTTTGAAATTAGATTATTTCAGACTTTTACTCAAATAATATATTTTATGACAAGTAAATAATCTTACCATATTTTAGATGTCTTTTAACAAATACGTTTACCAAAGAAATGAGACTGTTGGAGCCGAAATCAATAGGTTACAGGAAAACTTTTGAAAGACGCTTTTGGCAATACAGTAGCTAAATCACGTTAGCGATCGCATGGCAGGCGATCGTGACGCACCCTTTACTCCTCCAGTGGTTGTGCAAGAGCCAGCAAGGACATATCGTCCATGTATTGAATCATACGGGATTCGGAAGGTAACGATTACAATTCAAGACGTTACGTCGATTAAAAGGATGTACGTGCCTCGTCCAAGTTCAATGATTTTAGTTTTATCGCCTATTTTACCTTTCATTGATAATAATGTGTTTTAAGCTTGGGTTTTAGGTCAAAACTGAATTTTGTAAAATTTTGTAGATAGCTATTTTATTTTACCTGGCACATTTTTTTGAAGCAGTGTTGGAAAATGTAGGTATAATTTATTGAGTTAACGTTCCAGTATCATGATATTATAATATTGTGGAATCTGATAATTTCAAAGAAGCTTTCGATACGACATCTAGGGATATATTTTTTTTGTCAACGTTAGTGAACGCTACAATAAATATAATCAATCTGTCGATAAGTTATTTAGCAACTTAGTAACTTATCGACAGATTACAGATGGATTGAATTATTAATTTCGACCGTAAGGCCTAGCCCGCACAGCGATTTTTATCCTCGCGACTTTTACTCGAGCGATATATTTTCCGCGTACGGAACGCGGCGTCCTAACACGCACTACGAATGCGGTGCGCGCCATAAAACTCCATAGGTACTGCACAAATTACTCTCGCGAAATTTACACCGCACCGCGTGAAAGTGTCAAATCACAAATATTTTCCCATGCGAATTTTAAATCGCAAGTGCGGGTATTTGCATATGATTGCAAGTGTTACAGAATTGCGAAAAAAAACCGCGCGACTTTTATCCGGTGCGTGTTAGCTCTAAATGTTTTCTCATTCATTCATTTGTAGTTAAAACATATATAACACAACCCTCATATCTATTAACTGGCTAAAGTCACGTATAAAGTATTTTTATCCATTGTGTGAACCAAAATACTTAAATAATAATATACTTAAGTTAAATAAAAACAAAAACTTTATTGAATGAAATATATTATCTTTTATACAATCACCTGTCAGGTGTGCCCTTATAAATTGTACCTGCGGCGTTTTTATTTGAACGAAAGAATTGTGTGAAGCTTGTAATTTGAGCAGACAATTTAATTAATGGCTATGGTGACCGTAAGTTACAATAACCTTTGTATTATTATCGTTATAAAAAATTAACGATGGTAGGTAGTCTAGGTAATTTTAAAACTGGGCACTGTTTTTTAATGGACAGCTGTAAGTAAAGCTCTATCAAAATTTTGCTATTATATTGTCGTTATCGTCCAAAGCGGTGTTTATGCTTAGTGGTTAACAGGGCTCTCTCCGGCACTTGTTCCATACAAACGTAGTTCCAATTTCATTTGAATATTAAGCAACCAAAGTCCATGAAATTTTGCAGACATTCTAGAAACTGATATCTGTGCCTGTGGTGTTTTAGATTTTTCAAAAACTATGTAGTTTTATAATTACAGAGGCCCAAAGATTTGTATGTGAATTTTTAAGGCCGCGTGATTTTGAAACCGAATATTTTAACGGAAATCTGGAAAACCACAGGCCATAGATATTAGTTTCTAGAATATGTCTGCAAAATTTCATGGACTTTGGTTGAATAATATTCAAATGAAATTGGAACTACGTTTGTATGGAGCAAGTGACGGAGAGACCCCTCTTAAGACGTTGGTCTTCCAGTCGAAGTGTTCGGGGTTCAATCCCACGCACGCACCTCTTAATTTTTCGGAGCTATGTGCGTTTTAAGCAATTAAATATCACTTTCTTGAACGGTGAAGGAAAACATCGTGCTTGCCTGATTGTTCTACTTAGGTGTTCTCAGGTGTTTGAAGTCTATCAATCCGTATTTAGCCAGCGTGCTAATGGCCCTTCTCATTCTGAGAGGAGATCTACATATGTTCGATAGTGACCTGGCGATGGGTTCATCGTAATGATAATGATGAAATTTATCATTGACTGCTATAACGACCTTAGTAAGTTTTTGTCGTAAATTTTGTTTCATAAATTACAAAATGTACGATACGACTGGTCACTAGACACAATCACGAAGCATAATATTAGGTATAATCAGAATCGAGCGTAACATTAATTCTAGATTGAGATGAGTTGAAGGTTCAAGCTTTTAATATTTTGTCGGTGCTGTTAAATCTGATATTGAGAAGCTAGGATTGTTGTTATTGAAGTCTAGAATTAAGATTTTATATTTATTTAAATAATATACACCTAGTCGCTTGTTTATTTATCAATATTTATTGAAAAACATTGTTAGCGTTCTGAGACATGGCTATCATTGCAGCGTTATGTTTGTAGCCGTGCGAAGGTATTATAGTATTATAGCATTATGCTACTGAGCGTAGTTACTGCAAGGTTTTTATAAAAAGTAATTTGTTAAAGCAACAAAAGACTGAAGGCTTACTTAATTTCTCAGTCGCACGCTCAGCTTCATCGTTACTGAGATTGTGTACTTGTTCATCAATTTGTCATTGCCTAATATCAACGTCTTACCATAAAACTTGCACTGTGAGTGTGAGCACATCAAATTCAATTAGTCTCATAAAAATAACTCATTTTATTATAGATATTAGACAAGATAATCTAATTTTATTAAAATAATTTGATAATAGCATAGAAGTTTACAATAATATTGAGAAAAGAATAAGCTGACTTAGTTGATCTTAAAAAATTTTGTTTCAAGTAATTTAGTGCTAAGGATATGGTTTATGGTTTATAACGCAAAATTACCTTTATTTAATAGCTAGTCCCATGGTACAAAACTTCAATAGAGCAGAAACAACTTATATGTAATAAGATTTAGTTGATCTTAAAGTTTTGATGTAATTTAGTTCTACTAAGGATACAGTTGTTAACAAAATTACTGTAACAACGTCCTTTATTTAATAGATAGGCAGAAAACTAAAACAGAGCAGCCATAGCTTATTTTGTAATAAGCTGTTGTTTGCGATAGTGGTATAATTAAAGGGCGAGGTTGTTTCCACTTGATCGTAACAATCATCGCATGTGAAAGGCAGTGTGTTCTCCATAATATTTGCACTATTAGGTACTTAAGTCTAAAAAGTCGCATAAAAGCCTATGTAATAATCGGCAAATATTATACTTAGTAAGCTTTCATTTCTCTTATACATACTCGTATTTCTATAACACAATGCATGTTTTTAAATAGGCATGCTCTAACAAAGATTCCATACCTACTATACATATACACTATATTAATATTATAAATCTGCTTTATTTCGCCAGTCCCCGGGCGTAATCATGATAATTTAAAATAACAGGATGCTAGAGAAAGGATTTGTGGTGTCACAGAGCTTCACCTAGAGTTCATCACTAATCAGTAATCACTAACGGCCAACAACATTGCTATTTTTCAAATGACCATACATTTTTTGACAAATAAAAACTTGATAGACCGATTAGGTACAGAAAACAGATAACTTATCCTATCTGTTATCTGTCGATGGTGTTAAATTATATGACCATAAAAGAAATGAGAAAGCGAGATGCGAAAGGTTCCATAGATTTTACGAATTCTGCAGCGTGGCATAGAATCTTACCTTAGACAAATTTAAGAAAACTTATTTTTTTTTTACCACAGTAGTGTTCATTTTCTCACTCAAAGCATATCAATTTAAGCAATCTGTATCTTTATTAATGGTCACCTTACCACGTAATTGGTACTTTGGTATTTATAGTTTGAACTTGACAAATAGGTACATGAATTAATAAGCATATCAATGTTATCTACCCTGAACATAAAAGATACTCCGTTTAATACAGACTCCAATAACAGTAGGTAAGGGTAAGCCCACACTGCAAAATTTCATCTCGCGATTTTCTCTGCCGAATTCTCTGTCATGGAAAATGATAGAATCCTGCAGGAAAAATCGCACAGTGAGGCATTGTGGACCCTTACTGTTATTAAAATACACTTATAGATGATAGAATCATAATTAAACTCAAAACAATGTTGTGGCCGCGTAACCCGATCCTCAGCGAAGCGCTACCCAACCATAGACCTATAAATTATAATACTCTACCCAACTTAATATAATATTTTCAGCAGGCAATAGTCTGCTTCATATTTGAATCTAGATTTGTCAGATTACCTAAGTTTTTAGCTAGGGCGATGGTTGTGACCCTGACACTAAAGCCTACTTTGCCCCAGAGGACTAGACTAGTAGCACATTTGAATATGAAATACAATCCACAAATGTACTGATATGGATATGTAAGGGTACTTGGTGGGCAGATTTCTCGACACCTTTTTACATTATACCGCTCGAATTCGTGTATCGTTTTGATAAGCCGGACATTATTTTAATGACGTATTACTTCAGTTCGTGGTCCGGTTCAGACATCGGTAAATTCATATGAACCTCGTCCTTGCGAGGAATGCGAGGTCATCACGCCTTCGTGGCCGGTCGCGTTCTTTCGAGGCGTTCCTCTTGTGAAACAATATTTTGTTGTTTAAGATTTGATCATTCCGTATTCTATGCATGCTATTATGACGCAAGTGACCTGCACCTTGTTCTCGCGGACACAATTCCACTAACGACATCAAGTTGCATGTATTATGATAAGATTGTTCTTCGTAAATATCCATTTATGGCTAAACTTCGTAATGTAAATGTTGAGAATTAATTCAGTTCCTCTTTACTAAACACACTTAATAGGCACTGGAGATTTTTTTTGCTCATTTGACGCAATGTTGTATTAAAACGCTTAATATGTAATGAATCGATGATGAAATTACTGATTCGAGGAAGTGACTTCTAGGTAAAGATCACAGTTCGAACGTTTTAAGTTGAATATTTAATTTGAGAATTCGTCGGCGTTAGAAAAGTTACAAAAGATTTTGAAAATGTATGGCTTGTCGTCAAATTGAAGTTGCACCGATATCAAGTTCAGGCAGCTTCTCGTAGCTTCTTTGTCATGCATATATGAAATACAAATACCCCAACTACAAAGTTGGTATTTTTTCACTGTCTTCACTTGTAATTTACAAAATGATATTAATAATTGTTGCAATTTAACTTGAGAGAAATGTCGTAAGAGCTTTCATATCTTGTTAACCTTTAAAGTTTGCTTTTTCCACTGTTTCCAACAGTATCCGTATACGCATGATTTTAATTAGGTGTGATTTATTTAAGATTTTTTCTGAACTAAAGCACACAATACCTGACCTTAATAAAACTGTTTATATTTTGTAGTAAGTTGTTTTCCTGTTGCAACTTTTAGATCTTGACTTTTTCTATCACCTTTTGTCAAACTTGAATACCAAATCTCTCCATTCTAATCTGCAGACTAAAATGATTATAATTACTGTTGTATAATAATGATAATAATATCTTTATTTTCAGATAAAAATATTTACTTTATCATTAATTGGATGTGTTATGTGGGACGCAACGTGCATTGACACATTGGCCCCTCGTACGCAAAGTTACATTTAAATCCGTATGTCTATTATATAGCAAGTATAAAGTAGGTATAGGTACCTACCTAAAAATGTACATACTCATAGTATATTATAAGCAAAATAAATTATCATCCCGAATGATTTGTTGATTTTAAATTAATTCGCATGATGTTGCGAAAATCGGGACGAGTACTTACTGGGGTATTACCGACATTTTGGTTATTGCAAAAAATATAATGAATGTTTTCTCTATTACACAGTTGCGAGTTCCACTGCGTCAAGTGCTTCGCCCGCGCGATCTGTCTGTAATTATCAACAAGCGTCACCTAAAAGTGGGCATAAAAGGGCAGCCGTTCATTATCGATGGTGAACTGGATGCAGATGTCAAAGTCGAGGAGTCTACGTGGGTGCTACAGGATGGCCGCAATTTACTAGTCAACTTAGAGAAGGTAGGTATATTATTATATAGGTATATCTTATTAAAAGTTAGCTAGTGTAGATTATAGAGGTACTAGGTATTATATTATTATTTTGTTCGATCCCTTATAGGGCCTATTGTAGAGCCGGGTTTACAATCGGGCTTACACAGGTTAAAACAAGTGAGTTGTAGCCGGTTTTCGTTTCATTATTATTACGAAATGCTAACACGGGAGCTAATGATAGAATACCTTCGCCGGAAAATGTATGACACTTTGTGCCCCATTAGGTATTTCACATTTGATGTTTTGGTATTTCCAGTGGGATGCTAAATAACTGCGACTCAAGACGAGTTCTAAGTATATCTAGAGCTGATTTTAACTGTCGTAAACTGTACTTAATGATTTTTTGCAATGAATGAGTTATTGCAATAAAACGACGAATTATTGTTTTAAAGATTTAAATCATTGAGTAGGTATTAAGAATTGTTTTGTTTAACAGGTAAACAAAATGAACTGGTGGAGCAGACTTGTAACAACGGATCCCGAAATCTCTACTAGAAAGATTAATCCAGGTAAAGATACTATATTATTTATAGTCAAGGATTATTTCGATTCCATTAAACGTAGACGCGTTCCAATTTTCAATGAAAAGTTTCTTGCAGCCCATTGTGATCTACCGCCTGTCTCTTATCTAATCAAAGACTTTCCATGTATAAAAGTCACTGTGCTTAATCGATAAAATAAAACCCGGCCAAGTGCGAGTCAGACTCGCGCACCGAGGGTAACGTACTCGGGTATTTTTTCCGACATTTTGCACGATAATGCATAAAAATAAATAAAAATCTAAGAATATACAAGTAAAGCCCTTTTATATGATACCCCACTTCCTGCGTATACTGATACCTCTACCAGCGTAATTCTAGATTCTAGGACGGACGGACGTACAGAGAGACAGTCAGACAGACAGATAACAAATCGATCCTATAAGGGTTCCGTTTTTCCTTCTGAGGTACGGAACCCAAAAAATGAATAATTCGTGATAGGTATCATCTGAAAAATACAATTCATGTAGAGACTATATTCCCAAACTTAATCATTCTAACAGAAACTTGTTTTATGTCATCCCATAAATACTTTAAGATTTATACACTACACTAATATCGCAAGTGCTCGTAGGTATTTTAACGATCGTCGGGTCTGCAACGTCTACATTCCAATTAAATGGTTTAAACGCTAGTTAAACAGATTGCTTTGATCAGATGGCAGATTTGGCTTAATTAAATGCCAGATGTATAAATGATACGATCGCCTTCCGTCCGGATTTCCCATATGCGTCCTAGTTTGTAAGACATTCAAGGACGCCCAGACTCACAGCCAGTCTGGGTGTTGAGTTGTGGGAATTTTATAAAAAACTTTTTGCTTAATGCCATTGACAGCAGTTTGACCGTAAGCAGGCTTGGTAATTGGTACTTATTATAATATTAAAGGTTATATTTATTTTGATCAGGCTAGGAAAATAAACAGTAAGCACCTCCCGCTGACTTTACTCACAATAATCAGTGTAATAATGTTGGTAAGTGTAATGCTTTCGGGGTTTTCTCGGTAGGAACGGCTTTCCGAATTAATGATAGAAAGTTCTCTCTCTCCTCACATACACTTTAATAGTTTTTAGGGGATAGCTATTATAGTTTATATTTGTCAATGTATGTTTGTGATTTATAAAAGAGAGAAAAAATTCTCTAGACGATAAAAAATCGTTCTATTTCTATAAAATAACGAAATGTTGTGTTAACGAGGCGCAAAACTGTATACGTTAATATCGTAATACTTTCTATTTGCTTCTAGAACCTTCGAAATTATCGGACCTAGATGGAGAAACGAGAGGCTTAGTAGAAAAAATGATGTACGATCAAAGACAGAAAGAAATGGGACTGCCCACTAGTGATGAACAAAAGAAGCAAGATGTACTTAAAAAGTAAGTTAACTTCAGTTTGAAGAGAAAGTGGATGAAAAATATTTTTCAAAAAAGTCGTTCATTAATATTTTTTGTGGAGTTGTCCATATCCATATCAATAATATGATAAATTTAAAAAAAAAATGTCTGTCTGTCCTTCTGGCATCTTTTTATGATTCCATTTAACCGATTTTGATATTTGGTATAGAGATAGTTTACATCTCGGAGATGGATATAGGCTACTTTCTCCGGGACGTCAAAGAGTTGCCACGAGATTTTTAACATTTTCTAAATAGGTACACGCGGATGAAGTCGCGGCCATCATCTAGTCTTACATAAAAACTTATGATTAAAGAATAAGGAACAGAAGTAAATGCTACTGAATACGTAAAGTCAACAAAATTATGATAGGTATGTTCAGAATGATCAATAAAATCGCCTACGAAAACAGATTCTATAACCAGTTTGGTAAATAATATCGCCTTGGACAGGAACTTTGGATATTATGAACCATTTCCGCAAATAGTTTCGATTGCATAAGATGATTAATATACCTACGTATATAAATGTATAGATACGTAGTTACACACTATACATACTTAAATGCTTTTAATGTCCTAATTTTTACAGATTTATGGAACAACATCCGGAAATGGACTTCTCGAAGTGCAAATTTAATTAAGAGATGAAGAAATCATACTTTGATGTTACAGGAGTTTTTTAAAATCAAATCGAAATTTTGCAAAATTACTTATTCTATGCGAAAATCAAAACCATTTCGACGATCACACTCTATGATTCTTGATTTTATCGTCTAGCACACAATAATTATGTTGTAAAACTGAATGTTCGTCTTGAATAAAGATAATGTTGATTTAATAATTCAAATACATTTTGTTTTATTTAAAGACTAGCGATACGCCCCGGCGGCGTCGTACGTGTGGCTTATAATTTTCGTAGGGATCTCCAATTTTTTTTGAAAAATAAAATACTACCTATATCACTCAGGAATAAAATAATTATGTAGCTTTCTACCGGTGAAAGAATTTTAATTTTCAAAATCGACTCAGTAGTTCCAGAGATTACTTCCAAATTTGAAAAATTAACGGACATCTACAGTAGCGGGTGGCGCGGGCGGTTTGAAGGAAGAAATGCCTTGATAATTTATTTGTGCATGTTTTATTTTCTTACGAAAAAAAATATTTTTTTCAAAGTCCGATTCCTGTTCTTTTTTATTACTTATAGAACCTCTGGGAACACTTAATTCCACAAAACATTAACTATGCACGCAAAGCCAATAAATCCTCGCTACTATATCAATGTTACCCGTGTCTACTGTTGTACTTCTGGTACTTTTCAACTTAAGATCGCTGGCAACATTGGATTGTTTGTTTTTGATAAGAGAATAGGTAGGTAGGTGTATGGTCTGTGTTGGCGTTTGCTGGCAAGCGTGCTATGCCTTTTTGGAGTGTTTTTTTTTTGTCAAAGGTGGCCGGTTTTTGTGTTATACTGGTGTTTTTGGGTGGTGGAACTGACTGGGAAACGCTCTAAAGGGGCGTAGCGCGTGTGTCGGTAGGCGCTGGCACAGACGAAGTCCATACTTATGTAGTTTCCCTAACTTATAAATAACTGCAAACTTGACATTGGCTAATCTGTGTAAAGCCAGACGAAAGAGAGAAAAAAAAGAAGGTAGGAAACTAGGAAATAAGGAGATTGTGATTTTGAGTTTGACAGTGTGTGTCACTCTCTTTTTTGGACAGTGTTTGACATTGACAAATCAAATCGTGATTATTTTGCGTTTTGTCGCCACGACATATATAAAATAAATAATAAATTAAATAGGGTTCAAATCATTAAAGGTTTATAGTTGATATAAATGCTATCACAATAATCTTCAATAATGGTCAGAACGGTCTACTCTCCTGAATATTGTCTACAATATTTAGAACAATATGCCTCTCAGGAAAACTTTGTTTTGGGTCTAATATTGGGCCAGGTAAGCAAACACCAGTACGATTTATGTTATTTCCTTATTATACTTACTTGAATTCTTAAATTTATGCTATTTGCAGATCACAGAGGCTCGTGAAAACATAATTCACTTAGCACGGACTCCTGAAGAGAAAAGTCCAGACTCTGGTTCAGAAACTAGTTATGAGTCTGAAAAAACTGAGTCTGCCCGGAATTTATTGGGAGTATCGGAGGCGTGGGTGGCGGATCACGCCAAACATGTCACGCGCATGTTACCCGGCGGAATGTTTGTTCAGGGTAAGTTGAGAGATTGATAGTGTTCCATAGGTACTCAAAATGAAAACAAACTAAGCGTTAAGCTTGTTCAAAATAGATATATTATGACAATAATAGATGGGTTTAAAACTTAAGTAGTGAGTACCCACTGTTCAGTAGCTTCTCAAATGGTAGAATATTTGCAGATGCTCAAGCAGACTTGTATTTTAAGGAATATTGGAGTTGCCTATGCAGTGACAGCTTTAAGCAGCCATTTATGACTACTTGAAGCTGTGCACATATGGCCATTTGCTATTTTTTATTATGTGATTCTTTCAGGTATTTTCATTACTAGCGATGAAGACATTTTTGAGGATCCCAACTACTTCAGCAAAGTTCGATCAGTATTAAACTACACATACAAAGCTCTAAATGCTAACCAGTACATGTATGCCAACTATCCACATTCTAATGATAGGCTTATATTACACATGTCTACTAATACAAAAGTATTAACATGTAAAAGTATTGAAGTTGGATCTGGAAAATCTGCTTCCATGAAGAATGTTGATTGGAAATTTGTGCCGAAACCTCAACAGTGGCAGAGATTAGATTGCTACTATGAATTTGATGATGTTTATCCAGTGGTTGTTAAGAAGAGTGGAATATCAGTAAAGCAGCAATTCCAGGTAACTTTCTCATACTATTATTATAGTTCTCATTTAGTTATTTCACAGTTAAACAAGTAGCTATTTGCTAAAAAGAGGTGCATTCTATGTGACCCATATGACCCTGTTACTGCACACTGACAATGAAATCATGATATAAGTAAAAAAATCTAACTAGTAGGTCTAAAGCGCCAGGCAATTAGTGTTGCTTACACATTTCTCCAAGGTTTCTGCGATTTGTGTATCTTTTAAGCAGACTTAGGAAAACTAAAATTTACTTGGACATCATGTGTGAGTGAGGGCAGGTTATACATTTATTTTAAAATGTACAATGTTAATTTGAAACAAATATTATTTCAGCAAATTTTGGAATCTGCCCACAAAACTATTGAATCAAGTGTAATATTCATTGATGGTGAACTGAAGGATGGTTCCGAGGCTTTGGAGCAGCTTATCAAAAAGAAAAGGCCCAAAAATAGTGTCAAATCTGCACAAGACACACCCAAATCAATGCACGTATCTTTATTTGTGCCATTCGTAAGTGATTCAATTTTATCTTGATGACCTGAAATGACTAGACCTACCCTTCTCCACGTTTTCTTCAAGCTACGCGACATTGGCAAAATAAATTGTGCTGTGGTGACACTACCAAAAGTCACAAACGAAGAAACAACAAACGGGCACAATACAAGCACAATATATTAAAGTTTGCTAACAACCAAAACATTAATTAATCTATCTGTAATCTTTCAATGGCAATTTTGTGGTTATTTATCAAAAAGCAGATGGTCTCTTTTGAATATTAATGGTAACTGTGTGGGGATTGGCAGACTTCACACACCTTGAGAACATTATGCAGACCTATCAGGCAGGTTTCCTAACGATGTTTTCCTTCATCTAAATATATGTTTAGTCTAACCTGAAGTTTTTTTTTTCAGGAAAATAGTCTCCCAGAAACAGTTGAATACTTGGAATGCGATGGCAGCATACACTTCAGTGGTGTTGTGTCGTCGAGTGTGTTCATGTATCCCAAGGCTACGGTCAGTGAAACCATTGCTGCCATCAAACAGGACATAATCCGCTCATTGGCTTCACGATTCACAATGCACTGTGATGCATTGATTGATGACAATTTGCTGCCTGAAGGTGATTAAGTTATAATATACTATTATAAATATAATATAAGGATCCAGCTTTATTCAAATGTTCAGAATCCGGTATAGTGAAACATGACATCATAAACATTAGATGATTATTTTATAACAAACAGAGGACATGAATTTTACGTATATTGCGTGATCCTCTATTCAATAACCACAAAGACAGAATAATTAGACTTTGACATAGCCACATCCCTATATTTTCCGTCCACATTTCAGAAAAAGTCTGCTTCAACGAGCCACCAAGGCGAGTGTTAGTGCCCGTGAGCACACTCTATCTGTGCGACTATCTCTTCCCTGGTGAAGCACCAGCTGAAGCTTTGCTGTCAGTCAAAGAACTTCTGGACTTGCAAATAACAGAGGCTGATGTGATTTGTGATGTTGAAACGCCTGCAGGTAAATAACTTTTGTAAAATTACTGTTTTTAAATCTGTAATAGCTAGTGGAGTCATTTCAAAGGCATTTCAATTTAAAAATATTTGGTTGTTAAAGACACAAGGAGACCAAAGTTTTTGAAGTCTGGTCTACACTTCATAAAAAATCCCTAACTAAATAACGAAAAAAAAGGGTTTTCACAGGATTTTTTAAAATCTAAATCCGGTCAAAGTCGCAAGCAATATCCAGTCCATAATGTCAGTGGCCCCGATTCTTTTGTCTTTCTCTAAACAAAATTTAGAGTATATCTGCATCTGTTTCTTTTTAATATTGCTATATAAAGGATGAAGCATGAATTTTACATTTAGAGACTCTAAATTTTAGTGCACGCTACAAATTCAAACAATAGGCTCGCGACTGGCAGCTAAAGTCACGTGGTTTGACAGCTCTAAATTAACTTTAATACTGTGTCTGTCCTTTTCATATTACATCAGTAAGAAGAGGATGCGAATACTCTAAAATTTAGTTGTGCTCAGAATCAGTACCAGTATCTCCATTAATATATATAAGATGATGTCTGTATTCTATTTCAGATACTTCTGAATTCGATGCTCTAGACCGCGATGCAAGCAGCGAGGAATCGCTGGCGACGCCGCAGGAAGCCAGCCAGTTTATGTACATCACGGGAATTTGCTTCGCTATGTTCGTCCTCATAGTTTCTATTTTTGTCCATTATTACGATTCCATTGCACTGTGTATTGGTCAACTACTCTCTAGGTCCTAATTGTAATTATTATTATTTAAAAAAAAATGTTTTATACAGAGTGTTATTTTATAAGCGGTCAGTCAGGCGAAATCTTTCAGATTCAATTCATTAGATGTTTTTTCGTTGTTTAGCAGTTATAACTTTTAAAATAATACCCTATATAAGTATCTATCGAAGAATAAGACTTATTTTGTTTGTAACAGTCTTACGACTATATAAAAGCAGTACTCAATGTATTATAACAATTTTAATAGTGATTTAATCATAATAATACTATCGAAATGCACCTGTTTTGTACAGACAATGCTTTGTAATTTAACATTCAAGAATTAAATAATTATTTTCATACTATTGTATTTTATTCTTATAAAACGAGGAACATCTTAGCCACAAGCGCCACAAGTTAGTTTAGTGTCAAAGATCCTAGAAGCGCCAGATGTAACTTATTTTCTGAGAAACAAAATGTGTAGGATATTTGTGTTAATGGGTACACACATATTTTGTTACTCAGAAAATACTTTGTCGCTCCTGGGATCTTGCTCTGTGGTACATACGTTAAATCGGTTAAAAAATCGGTTGTGTTATGAATTATAATATTACTTACCTAAATTATATTGCTTTATAAATTATAATGCTGATTGCACATTATAGTCGAACCATGTAACACTGAATTACTTTGTAGAAAACGAAGGAAATTCGATATCACTTGCAAGCATTTCTAGTGAAATATTCGATATTTCTAGTAGGTACTGCATATTAGCTTGTCTAGTAATGTAGAATTTAAAATGATTCAACTTTCTTGATTCTCTAGCATTAAAAAAAGATGCCAGCGAATTGAGAAGCTCCTCCTTTTCTTAAATTGGTTAAATAGAATCGAAATTCGAATGTGAGAATCATTTTCGTGTATTCTTAAAAGCGACATCTAGTGTCGTATATTAAATTTAATATAATCTTTCAGTAGATGGCAGGGCGAAGAAAATGTCCGTTCGCTATGGTTCGTAATATAACGCTGTCATTGAGAAAATCTTCTTTCATAGTGACTTGCGCACACGCATTTATGTTCTTACGTTTAAGAGTGGCCATGAGTGCGAAAGAGACGACCGATAGTGATTGATAATAATTTGTTAGTACTTTATTAATGGGTAGTGCTATCGCATTATCGTGTGTGTGATGTCAGATTTGATAGTACCAAAGCGAATAAGCGACAAGTGCTGTCTGTTTCACACACAGGCAGTTAACTAATTGGGCTAGTTATGTTCAAAACATCGCGTAGTGTTGTCATTTCTTACAAAAATGTTTGCTCATTGTTGTGCTAATTCATGGATGTGATCAATGACTAGAGTAGTAAATCGGGAAAAATGTGTTCATAAAAATAAAACTACGCAGTAAACAAATAAAATGAGTGCGGCGTTTACCTTGTTATTTATTCAATAAACCGGTTTCAATGCAAGTTTTCTGTGAGATAACGCTGAGGGACCGACTTTGTTTATAATGGCATTTTCGCTAAATAGACTGAAGAATGCTTTCAACGTTAACAAAAGCAGTCAGCTGGCCGGTAGTGGAAGTTTGGACCCGGAAATAGGTTTCAAATTATCATTGCATCCAATCAGTAAAAATTTATACGTGACTGTTATCGGCGCCCGGCATCTCCCGTCCTTGTTTGGACTCAGTCGCGCTCATGGCTACCTTGTAAAGGTAACTTCCTATATTGCTCCCATAATAATACCTAATAAATTACGCAATCCATGTCCATACTAATATTCAATGCGAACGTGTGTCTGTCTGTTTGATAGCTTTCCACGGCCCATCAGATTAACCAATTTTGACGAAAGGCAGTGACGGATACCTATGTGGTAGTTTTTATACCGGAAAATCAAAGAGTTTCCAAGGGATTTTTGAAAACCAATATCAATGCGGACCAAGTCGCAACTCGCAATCAGCTGCATCTTATAATAATTGTGTAGGTATGTTCTGGTAGATGGCCTAATGTGTATTTTACTAATTAACTGTTGGTATGATCGTATACGTATCTACCTATTATCTAATTTTCAGTAGCAACATTGTTGATACCTTATCGTTAAAATTAGGACTAGGTATTCAACTAGGCGCCTACGGAAGCTATGTGTAGGTCTCCATCTACCTACCTAAGTAGGTATCTCATGACATGATTAATTTAATCAAAGATGAACATTCCAGTAGGTAGGTGCATAATTGTATTAAGGTCAGTATCTCGTTTGTGGTTCAACTTCATTAGGGTCGATTCATAATGAGGCAGAGTCGAAGCGAAGGGCCAAATTCTTCACAATCAAAGCGAGTTGCGTTGTGAATTCGCGCGTTTGTGAACTAAATAAACATTCTTTTTTTTTGTTCATAAGTAGGTACCTAAGTAAATTAATTTCTCGTCTGTATCTACCTACCTACTGTAAATCGGTAGCAAAACCACCGTATCGCAATTTCCGAGGTGGCTGACACAGGACAGCTAGAGTCAAGATCCAAGATTCGTCGGATGCCTAGAGCATAGATTAGGTAGCATAGATACTTATAGCCTTGATGCGAGCCGCTCAAAGAAGTAAAGAGGTGCGTCTTATTTATGTCTGTAGAATTTTACGCATTACGTTAATAGAGCCCGAAGCTGAAACCGAAAGCTCGCAGGTCCTGACTCCTGAATAATGCGTGCCTACGAGGTCGAGTGTAGCAAAGAGAGGTGGTGAGCGAAACGATGTATTTTGTATGATTTGCAAAGAGCAACTGCTGAGTTTCTTGACGGCTCTTCTAAGTAAAATCTACATTTCAAACTGGTCGTAGAGTCACAGACGTAGCATGAGACACTAGGTAGGTAGGTACCTACCTAGCTGTTGTCCTATTATGAATTAAGTACTTAAATTATAAGTTTAGATTTTTGGTAGGTTGGTAGATAGGTATCCTACCCTACCTATCTACGGATGAAAGCTAAATATTAAACAAGTGTAAATTAAAAATTTATAACACTCCCGACAAGCGAAGGTTACAGTAACTAGAAAAGAGCTGATAACTTTAAAACGGCTGAACTGATTTTCTTGGATTATAGCTAAGAACACTCTCGATCAAGCCACCTTTCAAACAAAACTAAACTAAATTAAAATCGGTTCATTAGTTTAGGAGCTACGATGTCATAGATACACACGTCAAACTTATAACACCCCTCCTTTGGGTCGGGGGTTAAAAATTACTGTCAGGGCCGATTTTTTAATCAGCAAATAAATATCCGAGGAGTAATATTGAGGGGTTGACAGTTTTTGTGTAGGAAATTAGTCAATTTGTCAAATCTATTCCTCAGATAATAGTTATTTTGACGATTGAAAAATCGGCCCTTAGTCTGCTTTATCTAAATGCGCAGTAGGTAGGTATAGGTACCTACTTATTACCTACTATTTATCGAATTCGGTTCAACTCAATTAGGAATCTTGCTATTGAAACGATTATCACCTATTAGTTGCGCGATTTTACAATCATGCTAAGTAATTTAACCTACTAATTTTAGAAACGTTAACGCATACGCATACCAACCTACATATTTTATTGAGCTTATTATAACTGAGGAATTTATAGATAGATGAGTCATGACGAATTTATAGGAGAAAAACATTCGGATCAATCGGTCTACCAATCCGCACCTGGTCAGCATGGTCAAACCCTTCTCTGAGAGAAGACCCGTGCTCAGTAGTGAGTCGGCGTCCGGCGATAAGTAGGTTGATCATAGATGATGATAATGATGATGAAGATTAGGAATGCCTGATATTTTAAGCCTTTAATCAATAAAGGAGTAGGTAAGAAAGAATGCTAAGGTTGTGTTGTTTCATTTTTAGAATTTCGTATTTCCAGAGAAAAAAGGAACTTTCATAGGATCACTTCGTTGTCACTTGTCTGTCTGTCTGTCTCTCGTGTATGTCAAGACTCATCAAGGGAATCATACCTATGAAGTACTTCCCGTAAACCTAGCATCACGAAAATCGTCAACTAACATTTTCTTATAGCACAAGTGAAGGAAAAAATCCGAAAACCATGAATTTGTGGTTACATCACAAAAAAGTGTTATTTCTTGTACGATGGTACGGAATCCTTTGGTTTGCGAGTCCGACTTGCACTTGACGGTTTTTTTAATTATAAAGCTAGCTTAGCCTAGGCCTGCAGTTACAGTCTTATTTTCTATCTACATATTGTAACGAGTATTTATTCATCCAAGATTGTAACTTAGATGTGTAAGTATTTGTCAAAGAAATTTTAAAAATCTTTGTTGTCTATACTAAGTATTAAGTTAGACCTGTAAAGTAAAGCCGTAAAGTTGATTCAGATAAGTAGGTATCTATAGAAACTTGTTTAGTCACCGCTACTATTTTCGAAAAAATAATCCTGATCCTCCTGAACATCAAAAAAATAAACACTGAGTAGGTATTATAAAACTGTTATAAAGAAAGTTTCTTGAACGATTTTTCGAAAAATTTAGCGAAAAAAAAAATCTATCCGACTTTACAAAAATATAATGAGCCCCAAAATACCACTTTTACGAGTTGAATTTCCCAGTACATTGAAAAAGTTGAAAAAATTCTAGAGAGATGAAACGGATGGTAGGTAGTTTGGCCGGATACCGGATTGCCGGATGTCCTTTCAGCTTTCAGCTCCTTGCAGTAGCGTCTACTTTAAAAATGTACAGATTATACTACACTAACAACAGACTGTATTATTAGATACTATATTGACTGTAGATCGACGCTCACCTATATTTTCAGAGATAGGTACCTACTACTATGATCCAAGATAGAAGAATGCCTACCTACCTTATCCATAAGATCCTCAGTACCTATATTTTGTAGGTAAGTACATACTTAGATTTAGTTATTGCTCAATAGTTACCTACCTGAGTACCTACCTGCAATACAATGTCATGCACGCTCAATACCAAATGGTTTTTCGTTATCGAAGGCCCTATTCACTGTCAGTGGTCTTATCTATCGCTTATCAACGTTTGTGGTCGTTTGTATGTAACATATCTTTACTTTCACATTATCTACTACGTATGTCCCTAATTGTAGGTAGTTATTTTTATATGTACATATATCTAGGTACCCATTCAAGTATCCACAATATAAACAACTGGAACCCTTTATTTTAGGCTAGGAGACTATTCGTCTTGTTAAAAAGAAACATTTTATTCTAAGTTGCCTTATTTACAACTATACATACCTACATCTATTTCTTCTAATTCAAGCCTTAATTTCAGGTAAAACTTTTTCCCGGTGAAAGTAAATTTGAGACAACGTTACAAGAAAGCTCTTGGCCTATTTGGAACGAGGACTTCAAGTTCCAATTACGACACAAAGATACAAAGAAAAGTTCAGATAAAGTCGATCTTCAAAGTTTAGTGGCAGGACATTTCTTATCGTTAACAATTTATGCTATACTCGAGCCTCCTAAAACAGAGGAAAGGAGGAAAAGTGCGAAAGATCTGAAGAGTACAAAATTAGTGAACGATGACGAGCAAAAGCCGAAAGGCGGTTTATTTGAGAAAACATTCAGCAGTTTTAAATCAACGAAGACTGAGGCTATCGCCCAAAAATCAATTTTGGAAAAGCGCAGGACTGTTGGCGCGGCGACGTGGAATTTCGATTCAAAATTATTTCAAAACGATCTCAAGAATGGTCTGATTGGCACTCCAGATATTTGGAGGCCTATCAATGCTATTGCTAGTGGACTGGCTGCTGCGGATTCCCGAGTAAGTATAGAGCTATTTTTATATATTTTTTAATATTTCCCCTTCCCCATTTCAGTTTATATCAGTTTAATCGTGTAATAAACATCAGACTAAGTAGGTACATACCTACCTAAGTAGATAGGTACTTTAATGTTCCAGAAATGAGTAAAATTTCGAAGTACCTATAGTAACTTTCAGTCGTTAACTTTTAATCATTCCTCTGGAACGTTGTAAAGTGCTTTTCAATGACATTGTCATTAACACTGTTGGAAATATTATTTTGTTACTCGTCTCGTTAGTTAGAGACGAGTGATCACACACCAAAATTGGATAGAGATACGTGGGTGGAAAACATTACCATATTGTGTGAGTTGAGTCGGAAGAAAATCGTCTTCTACCATCACCAATAAAAGTCGCCCATAGTGTAAAAATAAATCAGCATCCGATTTGGCCACCTTATATAAAATATATACCTAATATAAAAGCACTCTAAAATGTTGAAAAGGATGATTTCTGATGCAAAAATATGCTAAAACTTAACTCTTAAGTCATTTTCTGCTTACTATTTAATACAGCCGCAATTCTTTATTAAAGAGTGTCTTTTAAATCACAATTTAGATGGGTCATCTGTATTGCGCTATACATACCATAAAATAGGATTAGATCGTACTCGATGAAACCCACTAGCTAGGACTAAGTAGGTAGGTACGCATAGATTCAAATTTTTTAAGAATCCCGTGGGATATCTTTGATTTTCTGGAATAAAAAGTCGCCTATATTCGTCTTCGTGATGTAAGTAAGCTATAGCTATGTACCTACCCGTGAAAATCCGTTTAGCGTGAACAAGCACTAAAGCGGCTGGAGGATAGTAATAAAAGGTAAGACAGACTAAGACACAGGCTAAAAGACAGACATACACATTACACAACAGACATATTTTTGTATTTATTCTTCTAGAAAAACTGTTTAGAGGTAGAGCCTTTTGACCTAGTTCCTCCTTCACATTTCTACTATCGTACTGCAAGGCATCGTTTTGTCTGCAGTCTGCACTCGTTACGTAGTCGAAACTCGAAAGTCCACGGACGGACGGCTAGGACGCTCTTCCGGCGACGGTTTTCTCGCCCATTTTTAAAATAGGTGGATACCTTCAATCAAAGAAGAATAGACATTTTCTAGCCAAGCGCGCTCCATCTTAGGCTGCATCATCACTGGCAGTAGATCTGATGGCAGCTTAGCGCTAGTCTATAAACTTTAAAAAAATCATCTAATGTTGTACTTATGCTGCGTCTAGTAGTGTAAAGGTAAATAACATTGTATGGAGAGGTCACACCTTGGCCGGTTGGAACACGCCTTGACTGAGGCAATCCCTCGATCAAGACGTGCTGGACCTTGCAGTTAGGTAATTTTGAGATACTTCATGACCAATTTAGAAAATGCGACCTATGTAGATATGTAACTATAAAATAAGCTTATGAAGTCAGAGTGGTACGAAAAATTGTACCTACCTACGACCTTTCTAAAGAACTTTCTTTCTAGGCAGATATGAAATTCCATAAGCATGTTTATTTATCTGTCTTACCTACTTAATGTGAGGCGTAATGGGAGATTCAATAAAGGCGCGACGTGAGTCATCAAACTGGTTGATTTTTTTGAATATTCTTGCTTCTTGTTATATTATTGGTAGGTATACGGGTGAGACTGAGAACGGACAATAGAATAGGTTTGACCTCGACCGCTCCCAGATACAGTATGTAGGTATAGACACCCTATCATTAATTCTGACGCAACGCTTCGTCGACCTTGATGCTTCTTCATATTAGATTTGAACATTCTTATAGCAATCAGGTATTTTTGTATAATTCTTTATTTATCATCTCTTAAAATAAAATTACTGTGTGATCTGGCTTTAACTTACGTACTTACCTATGTAATGTAGGACTTAACGTAGTAAAAAGTAAAGTAAAATATTCTTTATTGTACACCAGCAAGACAGTAATATATAAATAATAACAATAAAGAACTATGTACAAGAGGCGGCCTTATCGCTAAAATAGCGATCTCTTCCAGGCAACCTTAGGGTGAGGAGATAATAAAAATTAAAGAAAGTGGAAGGGGTGTACTAATAAAATAAAGTAAATAAACATTATGTATATATAAAATTTAAAATAAATAATTAAGTAAATAATAATAATGATATTACAGTAAATAAGAACGGAATAAGGATAGGAATAGACGACAGTAGGTTAGTAGGTTATACTATTATTATTTATAGCCTCAATAGCTCAACGGATGACCGTTGAGCTATTGGATGAACGGATGACATAGGAGCGGACTGAAATCCGAAAGGTCGGCGGTTCAAACCCCACCCGTTGCACTATTGTCGTACCCACTCCTAGCACAAGCTTAAGGCTTAGTTGGAGGGGAAGGGGGAATGTTAGTCATGATTAAAAATGGCTAATATTCTTAAAAAAAATACTAATTATATACTTGGGACTTGGGAAGAATCTTTGATATCAATATTGGTACCTACTACTAAGTACTAACCTGTGGAGTACCTTCAAACTACGATATGGGTCTATTTAGCCGGCAACTGTTCAAACATAATATACAGTATTTCTGATGCTGCAGTTTTTCATGGGCGCAGTAATCACTTAACGTCAAGTGCACGGTGCACCTGCTTCATACTGTCAATAATTAACGCTTTGTTGGTTGACATTTTCATTCCAGTAATCTCGTTTTCTTATCTATTGTCTGGCATTACGGCTTTGTAATCAAGATTCTATGCGCTTAATGGAGTCTCAACTCTCAAGTTAGGTACCTACCTATTTGTTTTTAAAGGATAATTTTTAAGTGATTTTTTAAACCCCGTGAATAACATTTATGGCTATAAGGTCCTCTTTTTGGCTTCTTTAAAAATCCAATAATACATTAACCTATCGTTATAATATTATAGTTTATCCGTATTCCATACTAATATTATTATGAATGCGAAAGTGTGTTCGTCTATATTTCTGTCTGTCTGTTTGTCTGCTAGTTTTTCACGGCCCAACTGTTTAATGGTATTTTAATGGTAGGTACAGAGTTAGTTTAAATCCCGGGTATGGACATATCTTTTTTTCTTTAATCTTTTTATCCCAGAAAATCAAAAAGTTCTCACGGAATTCTTCAAAACCTAAATCCACGCGGACGAAGTCGCGGGTATCATCTAGTAATTAATAAATCTTTTGTAATAATTATTTACAAAATGCGTAGGTATAGGTATAATGCGATCATAGGCATAGGCTATCTAATGTTATCGCTAGACCAATTAGCCTTGTAAAAATATAATAAGAAAAGACCTGACTCATTGACTTATCTATCTATTAAGGGATCACTTATCAAGACCCAGTTCAAAACTGGGTCTTGATAAGTGATCCCTTGGATCCTAGAAAACTGTTTGCACAGAGGTTCCCTTTATAATCTAGAGTCTAGACATACAATAAGGCCAGATTTTCCGTAGTTTCCACGGAATCAAGAGGCCTTATCGACGGGTGAAGCCGCGGGCAGTCCCTAAATCCATATTATATTTCCCTAAGTAAATATCATTAGATTAATTTTTTTAGATTCAAATTGAAAGGTTCTATATTCCACTAACCAGGAACTTTCCCCTCAAGTCGAGCGTCAGTTTTTTTTCTCATGACAGGATTCGATGAATACCGCGATAAACCCCCTCCCGAAATCAATTCCTGGTTATGGCCATGTATTGTGTCACTTGTATTAAATCAATCTGGTAGGATAAACTCTTGTCGCCATGGAATATTTACCTACCTACCTAGGTTGAAGCATTTCCCAGCGTTAAAAAAAGGGTCTGCAGTTTCCTCTTGTATTCTTCTTCTTGTATTGCCGTCTCCTATCGGATGTTGAGAACCATTAGGGCTATCTGCACCTTTGATGCAGCTGGTTCGCGGAATAAAGATCGGGCTCTCCCGTACAAATAGCGTATGAGGCACGATGTCCTTGTTCGGTCAGTTGGTCTTTTGCTGACTATTTCCTCCTGAATTATGAGCGGAACGGAGTCGTATTTGCTGTTTCTCAATATATGACCGAAGTACCTATTCCAACTTCCGCACTTACAGTTGACCGTTCAAAGTTGATAAGTTCTACCTATATGTTTTTGAATATCATCATATTGTAATCCGCATATTGTCGATAGGTATCACATTAAACTTGGATAGTCATCTAGAAGCTTTTTTCATCAAAACCCGTATCTCTATGGAATAGGTAATCGATAAGACGATAACTCAAGTGATGTAGGTTCCTATTCAGCGGGAAATAACGATGTTGAATATGTATTAACGATCCGAGTGGAAAATCATTTTTATGCGAGAAAAATTTTGAAAGTGTGTTTTGAAGAATGAAGAATAAAATGCTTGGCTTGGTTAGATATTGTAACCGAATTCATTTACGAAGTTATACGTAGGTAGATAGGTAAAGATATAATTTATTTAATACCGTTTTCGAGACAAACAATTTAGAGCAAAAAGAAAAGGCATTCTTAATTATTTGCACACTAGCCAGCTTGTTGCATTTGAGATTGCATTTAGAACTTGGAATAAAATATTCACTCGTTTAGATTTTTTTTTTGCTTATTTTTCAATTTTATATATTAATACATAGTGCGTACATACTACTTAGATTATATTTTATAATCGGTCGAAAATGTCAATGTTTACCTAAATCGCTACTAACTTCATGATCGCTGGTCGTTCCTACCTATGTTGGGGCAATGCGAAACTTTCAGCTTTCATAAAATAACGAAGCTGTTTACCACATTTGCCATAAAGTGGTACTAGCTGTACCTAGTTAGTTGTTTTAAGTCATTAATATCATTTTGTAAAAATAATTTTATGTAATGTATATTTAATAAAGATTTATTGAACATGGTTACATAATTATTTTGCACACGACTGTGTTGTAAAAATATTATTTAGGTACAGAGAGAAAATATTTGTAAAATGTAACCTTTTTATTTACAGAGAGAAAACAAGAAAGGTCAACTTGAGGTCACATTATTGTACACTGCAAGCGAGGACGGTTTAAATGATGTAGTGCAATTGACTGTCAACCGACTAAGATGTTCGGTTCAGACGATGCAGGAGCAAGAACAATATAAAGGTAATCTAGATCTTCTTTTTTAAACCCCGACCCAAAAAGAGGGGTGTTATAAGTTTGACGTGTGTATCTGTGTATCTGTCGGTGGCATCGTAGCTCCTAAACTAATGAACCGATTTTAATTTAGTTTTTTTAGTTTAGTTACCGTAACCTTCACTTGTCGGGTGTGTTATAATTTTTTAATTTACACTTGTATAGATAAATCATCAACATCACTAACAAAAGCATCCTTGGGGACATTATATAATTATTTATTGTGTAATTATATGTTACGGATATTATAAATAGGTAGGACCTACTCGATTACCTATTCGATTACTACGATGCGATAACAATGCCACCAGGGTATTAGGTATAGATACTCATTTGTGGTCCGATGGAAAACTGATACCGTTACTTATTTTGTAAGCTGATACGCAACGTCTCTTTAGTATTCAAAGTTGGTGCAAATACAGTAGATACCTATACGTATATCTACCTGCTACAACTTCAAAGGTGCCCACGCACTCGAACTGAACTGCAGCTGAACTGCGCGTCGCGGCAGCGCCCCGCACGATATTCTCTCCAGCCGCGACGCGCAGTTCAGCTGCAGTTCAGTTCGAGTGCGTGGGCACCTTAAGAAGACACGTGTAGGTAAGTAGGTAGGTACATGACTAATGTACTAAATACGTCATGTAAAGCATTTAGAAGCCCACCTATCTCCACTTAGTTTTTGCTTCGTGAGCAAAAGTTGCTTGTGAGTTTTGCAATTATCAAAAAGTTTGATAAGTTTAAAAAATTTATACGTTTTGGCTAGAAAGTTGATAAATCAGTTATTGAAACTTAACGTAGGTAAGTAGGATAGGCACGGTCTATAGCTAGGTACCTAACTACATATTTTTCCCACATCGTCTTAAAGTTGTGACTCTAAATAATATAATAAAGGATTATAATTTTTCTCACCAGACATGAGCTCATTACCGTCATGGTATTTAGTTATATTTACGGTTATTTATGCCTACCTAGTATATTTAGCACACTTTGTTAGCTCTTTAGTTATTACCTATTGCACGTTGGATATAATATTATATAAGTACTTATAGGATGTGTATAGAGGGGCTTGTATTAGAATAGGCATCGGTATGTCATTGCGATGGCAAAGGACGCTGTTAGCGAATCACCCCCGCGCAGGTGTGACTTTCAGGTGTAGGTACATACCTATGTGAAAATACGTCTTGTATTAGATACCTACCTATCGACACGTTCGCTACCTATTTACATTTATTTATATAAGTATATACTACGTGTAACTTCGCATTAAAATGCATTTGCTTTCGTATTTTAAAATACGCTACTTTCTTCAGAGTTAGTAGCCAACCCGGTCTATACCTACCTAGTACCTACTTTGCATTTTGAAAGACTCCGTCGTACAAACTGTGCTATAAATTTTCATGAGGATTTAAGCCGTTTTAAGCTTCCATATTGGCAGTAGACTATAGTGTATCGCAGCCGGTTAGAAAGAGTTGCATTTTAGAAGTAGAACTTCTGTGAAAACGTCGAATAGGTTTTTTTTTATTCATGTAGAGGAGGAAAATCCTCATGAATACGTTTGGCATCCCCGACTCCACTGCAGGTGTTTAGCAGTGACCTACGGGCTAAAAACCTCCACTCTTCGATGTCTCTGTTCATGGCTTTTCGGTATTGCGCGAAGCATTGCGTCAGGAAGGCAGCTGGTTTTTAGGGTGTGGTTCTTTGCCTCTCCCATGCATTATCTTGCGTTTTTATGTGTTTGATAAACTTAGGGTAATTTTCCCATTCTTTCTCATTCTTTAGCATTCTGGGTATCACGTCGAACAGGTGAAACGCAAATTAAGTAGGTAGGGGTGTGAGCCTAGAAAATGCCCGTAAAACAGACAGACAGTTGTTATTTTTATTTTTTCCAGGTTTTTTCAATCTCTTCGATCACAGACAATACAGATAGACACTTCATTATTTATTTCTATATAGACACCTACCTATAGTTTCAAAATAAATTATTTTGTTGCCTTATTAGGTAGGTAGGTACCTACCTATATTTAAAACTAGATGATGCCCGTACCTTCGCTCATGTGGATTCAGGGTTTTGAAATCCCGTGGGAACTCTCTGATTTTCCGGGATAAAAAGTAGCCTATCCCCATATACAGGATGGAAGCTTTCTTTGTACCAAATAATTATATTATAATGACCGTGACTTCATTCACGTGGATTTAGGTTTTAAGGATCCCGTGAGAACTCTTGAATTTTCCGAAACAAAAGTAGCCTGTCCTTCCCTGAAATGCAAGCTTCTATCTTCCTGTATTGCCCTTCTCTGTATTCGTCGAGATATTATAAATTTCGTCAAGAATGGTTAAACAGATTGACCGTCAAAAGCTAGCAGAAATTAATGTTAAAGAAATCGGTAGCTTGAGGTTTGAGGCTTTAGATACGTGTATTGTTTTTTTTTTTATATTTAGTTATAACCTTCTTACTTGGTAGGTAGAAAAAAAATCTAAATAATTTTCTAATACAGTCACGTTTTGTGGTTGTATACGAGTTATTTTTATAAGTATCAGTAGTTGTGAATGTCTATATTCATTGCTCGATCGTTTAAGAATGGATTGCATTTTGTCGGAGGGGCCAGTGGGCCGTGTAATGCTGTTTAGGTACTTATTTAGAGGAGAGAGTATTCAGACGTGGATTGCGTATTGAATCATAAACAGCGAGGTCATTGCTGCCTACCAACATAAGCGTAGGTTCCTAACTACAACTGGTACCTGTGACCTGGTTATCAATGATTGCGCTGGGTAAGCAACGTAAATGCAAGTTAGTACAAAAGGGGGTTAAATATCACCATTCATATTTTATTAGGTACCTTGTGGTTATAATCTATAATAAATAAATCCACATAAAGTGGTGTACACTTTATGTGGATTTATTTTCTTGAAATATACAGCATTCCCCAAAAAAAAATCATACTTATTTCTATCTCTAGAATATGTACCTACAAGCTATTTCTGTGCTTTTCTTCAAGATTTCAGTGTTTGCACTCAAGGTAAAAGGTTACAGACAGACACACTTCCAAGTATGTGTAGGTATCAATTAGAAATCATTGAAAGCAGGTTTATTTCACTATATGGACGTATAATTAATTGTACATAATATATTTATGCAAAAAGGGTCCAATCCAACCCATATTACCTTTAGATACCCTGTTCAATTAACTAAATGTTGGACGTACTTTTTGCGCGAAAAATCCAATTTATCTAGCCGTAAGTAGTCAATAGTCATGACATACCTTAGTAAATAATTTTACTAATTTTGACTTTAAACTTTCCAGCGCCCCTGTACTTGAAAGCGACGATACTGGAAGCTAATAAAGCCGAATGCTATTGGAAAAGCGATAGATTCGCCCCGACCATTTCCGCCAGATGGGATCCCAAGTCTGCAACGGTCAAGTTAACCGTCTTCAAAGCGAGCTTGAATAAAGTTAGCATTTATATTAGCCTCGGGTGCAAAACTAAAATGGCCAAGAAGGAAATATTAGGCAAGGCGCACATTGAAGAGAAGTCGCCTTATACTGACAGCTGGAACGAGTGTTTGAGACAGCCGGGCATTCCGAAAACGTTCTGGGTCAATTTTGAGTGATTAAACCGTCCTTATTACGGCCTGTGCAGACGAGAGACTATAATTGCCCGCGGAGGACAAACATCGATCACTACGAACTGCATCGCATAACGCACAAGTTGGAATGGAAACTATAATATAGTACGGCGAAATATTGTAGTAAAAGTCGACTTTGTCCGCCACGGATAATAAGTCCCTCGTCTACGCAGACCCTAAAGGTGATCGCAGTACGAGGCACAAGAGCGCATGTTAAATTTTTCAGTTCATACATGTACTTTACCTACTGAAAGTATTACGTTTAACAGATTTGGTTGCATCGGCAGATCGAAATAAAGTTTGTATCGAATAAGTTCTTAAGTCGTGACTTATACTTAGCCTGAACTACTTTACTTTGCAGCTGAAGTCACTAGTACTGGCGGTCCTGAAAAATTTCGACCGTTCTTACGCCTCCTGCGGGCCATGCTCTCTTTGCGATCTCCTTGTATCGTCCAATGTCCTTGTTATTGAATAGTAATAATATCTTCATACTAAAAAAATATATATATGACATGATAGTATGTATTTAAAATAAAATAGTAAGTCGATAAGTTACACTTTACAGCAACGTTATTACTATTTACTTGTCAAAAATTGTTTGTCTCGTTCGCCTTTTTTTGGAAAAATAACAACGTTGCTATGTATCATATCGACAGATTACAGATAGTAATAGATTACAAGTAGAAAATGATCAGAGTATTATAGCAATATTGTAACCTCATTTTTAGGGTTCCGGAGTAAAATAAGGAACCCTTATAGTTTCGTTCAATCCGTCTGCGTGCTACAGCTGTTTTGAAAAAAAAAAACTATCGCAGCTGTTATTTACAATTTTAATTTAGCACAGATAAGGAAGCTTCACAGAAAATAAATCAAAGTACAGTGCGCGACAGGTTGAGATGGCGATCGGGGTATGACGCGGGGGGAGCGCGGGAGCTGAGCGGGAGTGCGGGGCGTCTCTACTCCGATTGCCATCTCGACCCGTCGCGTACTATAGGTAAGCTAGGTACCTCCTGAACGTGAAAAGTTAAACTTTTTGGGTTACCCCCTCAAATGGGACCTCATTAAATAGGTACCTATAAGTATTAAAATCACTACGTATTACGATTCCTTGAACAGTGTTTCGAAAAATCAGCCGTTCACGAATCCAGTTGGATTCCCCACTAAATTCTGAAGCTACTAGGTATATTTAAAAATCTGAAAAATTCTAAAATAAACATAATAGTATAAAGTTATATCGACTATTTTGAGACCAATAACTATTAGGCGACTTATGCAGTAAGTAGTTGAAACAAACTTTATGATGATACTAGCTTATACCTGCGACTTCGTCCTCGCGGACTGCACATATTATTTCAAACCCCTTTTTTACCTCTTAGGAATTGGAGTTTTATAAGCAAGACTGCGGAACCCTGCTTTATCCGTGTTCTAATACGCATTTTACAAGTTTTTGTTTTACTTTGTTAAAGTTAATATTATGTGATGTTAAAAAACATTATGATAAGGTAAATAGTAGATAATGCTATTAATAATTGGCTAATAAGTACTTTAAAATTTTAACATCATGGGAACAAGCGTATAATATGACAATGGAAATAAAGTTAAGGAATATTTTTGTATTATACCAACTTGTATTTTATTTTTGGATCCTTAGTCATATAGGTATATCTACATACAGTAAAGAACTACGGTTCTTTAGACCAGATTTATTCATCCTTATAGCTTCGGCTCACACGTGATTTCAACTAATTAATAAGTGATGATGCAGAAGATGGAAGCCAGCTAACTTAGTAGGATGATGATGATGATGAGATTAGTAGGAGATTTATGGCAGTTTTATTAAACCGGATAACCCGTAACGGTTTCTACCCGGTATTGTTCCGGAACGTTAAACCGTTTTGGCGGCACAGCTTTGTCGATATGGTGGTAACTAACCACGACCGTAGCCTACCACCAGACCAGGACAGAGACAATTAACAAATTATATATGTAATTCCAAATAGCCTCTGCTGGTTATCGAACCCAAGACCTCCCATTCCTAAGACCATTGCACCAGAAAGGAAGTCAAAAAAGCATCATGCATCCACGGAGAAGATTGAAACTCGACATCTCAAAAAGGTAAGGACATATATTTAATAAGGTATATTTAACACCATCAAAAGCTAACCTCTAGTATTACTATTTAACATTAATTATAGGAAAAATAAATGTTGAATAGTTACACCAATAGTACCTAATTATTCCCCTGAGCAAAAGCTGTAAATACACATTCAACACTAACCAAAGCCGCAGGCATTGGATATTTATTGGCAATGAAATACCAAATCGAACGGAATATTGGTGGTCATTTTATATCAATTTACCGATATCTTCATCAACTATCCCCTCGATGGTCAGCTTGTAACTCGACCCGTGTCAAAGCGATAAATGTTATGTTAACACTCGATTTTCCCCAATAGCTTACCATTTTTTATACAACACAACATGTAAGCTATCTATGTACTTAAATGTAAGTTGGACGTTGTTACGCGAAAAGGATTCAACACAAAGTGTTAGACTTAGATGTAGGTATTCTACTTAAAAATCGGACTATATACTTGTACATAGGTAGGTAGGTATATATTAAAGTACAATATACACTTATTATAATATTGTATAATATACAAGTTTAGAGTGTGATTATTAATAATTTACTACTTAAAAATTGTGTGGATTGGATCTTTTTTACGTAACAACATTCGGTTGGTCTTTGATCGTCTCTCTAATTTATCAATAGGTAGGTTTTCTAAAATGCAGCAGGTTGTTTTATCGACGTAAAATGTATCCTTCATAGTCTCTCTTCCCTTTTATGTTAAAGCCTATTACTGAAACCTCAGTGAGTGAGACGCGATGAAGTTCGTTTGATAGCCTAGCTACCTACCTTCTAGGTTTCTTTACACTTGGTTTCGCCACAGTTTTACGCATTCGCCTACGCTGCAGAAATCTGTTGCATCCAGTTTCCATTGCAGTCTTAAACCTTGACATCTTGAATCACGTTAACAAAAGTTTTTCACATTATGGTTGTGAGAACGTATCCTACATAATATACATATAGATAGATAAGTCTTACCTACTGGAGGATTACCCTAAAGTAGTTTTAAGAGGACTTGACGAAACAGAAATGTGACAAGGATAGATTTTCCTCTGTAGTGTACAGGCTACTTACTACATATCACATAATAGGCACCTACTTCATTAAAACCGGTCAAATGCAATTCGGACTCGCACACGAAGTGTTCCGTACCATATTATAAGAATAATAACACCTTTTTTTTTATTTAATTTTCATGGCGTTACGCATTCTGTGAAAATTTCAAGCATCGCCCTAATACGGTTCACGAGATAACAACCCTCTGACTGACAGATGGACAGAGGGACAACGGAGTCTTAAGGGTCCCGTTGGCACCCTTCGGGTACGGAACCCTAAAAAGGAAATTTCGCTTGTGATCAACTTCCTCTAGCCAATTATAAACGCCAAAGTCTTTGTTTGATGGTTTGTCCTTCAATCATGCCGTAAAGGAGCAACGAATCGACGTGTTTTATGCATGGATAGGCGTGAAGAGGGGTATAGGCTACTATTTATCCGGAAAAATCAGAAATATCAAAGAGTTTCCACGGGATTTCTAAAAACCACGTGGATGAAGTTGCGGACGTACCAGTTACCTAATAAGCCCTGAGCGCGCCACTTCATACCACGTTAGGGATCGCCAGAGAGATACTTAAAGCTTCAAAGAGGATTTTTCCTTCTTGACCTTTATTGTGATCACCGACTACACACTATTCGAGGGGAAACTCACTTTTGCCTTTCTTCATGTCCCAATATACTCTGTCGAAAGCGCTACGATTTATAGAAAACAAGTTCGTTATCGGTCAATTAACAACGGTCAACAAGTTTTCGTTATCAGCGAAACTACTATACGTCAGCTGGCTGGAATAAGGACAATCGGAACTTCAGAAAACGGCTTATATAAGTTGTAAGTATCTAATGTACCTACTCTGGTAGGTGTATGAGCTTTTTATTTGAAAAAATATTTCATTATTATTAAAGTAAGGTCAACGAAACTTACTAACTTAGATTCTTTTTGCTATGTTGGCCGATAGCTTGTTCAGTAACAAAAACACATCTGGTAGGTACCTACCATGTACCTACCTAAGAGCAGAATCAGATAATATACAATCGATATACTTACTTTAATCAAAGTAAAAAAATCTTTATAAATTCGAGATGCTATATACTTATACATTATTTGCTGGAGATTTGTTATTTAATTTCAATATAACTATATTGTTCAATTTGGGCATCTTCCTAAAGTATCTGCTCATTTATATTAGATACAACCACGATTAATCAAAATTCACACACACAGCCAGTTCTAATATAAGTAGGTAAGATGGGTAAAAAAGGATGCGTCTATCAGAAATTGCCTGGAACAGACTTATACGGTTAAAGAAACTAATAATTCACTTACATAAGAACATACAATATTATAAACAATAGGTATCTTATCCATATACACAGTATTGCGATTTTATATAAAAAATAAAATAAAATTATCTGATTAAGTTAATTATGTATGTTGCTTCGTTCTTCGTTTTTTCCTCTCCTGTAAAAGTTATAGCTGTTGGGATTATGTAGGTACATAATCTCAACAGCTACCTACCTATCATACTGTAACCTATGTTAGCTTCTCATAACTTTTCCGCTTATAACTAGGTAGATATATTTGGTATAGAAATTATAGGTTAACTACGGCTTTAACATAATATTTTACGGAATTGGTTCAAGTCTTAATATTCTGTATCCTAAGGCAATGTTCTGACATCTGCAGACAACTAATTTGCATCGAAATCCTCAGGCGGTTCATAAATAGAGCTGTCAACTTTCTTAATTACACAGGGAGTTGGGACATGCCAATAGTCCAAAATTTTTGTGCTTTACTTTCTTACCCCGTATTTACTTAGATACCTACTTACCTTTATTATTTTATATACTTAACAGCGAGTAAACGAGCAGGTGGTGATTATCGCCGCCCATGAATATTTGCAACAGCAGTTATAGAACTACCAATGCGTTGTCTGGCTTTTCAGGAATTTGTTGATCCGCCCCTTAATAACACCATGAAATTCAGTGGAAAGACCGCAGAAGGGAGTTGGTTCCACAATTTGTAACTATTAAATTACCTACTTGGTATGGTCTCGAAGATTTGCCATAGATATTGAGGAACTCCGATGGTTCGATGGATTATAACGGTGTCTTAATTTTGCCTTGAACTCCAGTTTTAACTTTAGTGGGGTTCATCGAAATTCCGTACGAAAATTACGGAGAGTAGTTAGTACTTAAAACACGTCATGATCAGAAAATTAGTGCTTTGCCCCAAACGAAGACCTCGTGTCGCTTTCGTACAAGTATTGGTAAAGAGGAAACTATTGAAAGGGAAAAGGTTTCTTAAGTATTTTACTTATTTATTTTAAAATTACTGAGAAAGGGGGAAAATTATTGGAGTAAAGTAGTATTTGTTATTTTATTACAGGATATAACTGAATTTATACATAGGTAAGTTTGAATGTATGAAGATAGCTGTTATCGAGATAGACTCCGTTACAAATTGTTTTAAAAGTTTAGGTGCTGTTTGCTAGGCCCCCAAACATTTTCCCCCAATTCGCTTCTACTTCAATTCTTTATATTTTATTCTTCTTTTAAAATTATAAAATTTAATAAACTTTTATTAGCGATTATTAAGTTAATTAATTCAATAGCTAAGAATACTGGCTCTAACAGACGGACAAACAGATAAGTGAAATTCAGCCATGTAAACTGAAAGATCTCGCTTCTCTCGGTCCAAACATGGTAGAGGAAGATACATAGGTAGATACTACTCTTTGTTTTAACATTCATATCGAGAGAAAATAAGACAACGAGAACTATTTCTATTAGGTATGTACATAATATGTACTATGTATATTCTATTCTAGGTAGGTACAGTTGTTTTAATCCACTTTTCCACTTAGTTCATGGAGAACGAAGATCAAAGTGCTGTCATAATGTACTTGTGTGTAACTTTTTATAATCAAAAACTAAACTAACTACACCTAGATCTGGCATCAGATAATGACGTTCTTAAGGCGGAGGCCACACTAGCGAAGCAGTGACGACGCGACAGCGGTCCTCTAAGCCTTACTAACTATGGGGGTGGTTACTTAAATGCCATCGTATTTTGTGTATATCGTAAGTTGCTGATAGTAGAAGTATGTTTGCTGATTGCAAACGTATCGTAGCAGAGGGCAGGTCATATTGTCTGTCACAGAACCGACGACGGCCGATGGCGCGTCCCCTGGAGTGAAAAGTATAGAAACCACGTATGGTACCGATAAGCGCAGCTAGGACGACCTCCAGCCCGCTACACCTATGATCTGATAAAGGTATCGGGATGCGGTCAGATGAGGAAGGCGGAATTATTACGCATTCACTGCAACAGCATGTTTTATCGCGTCTCTTCGCATCGCAATAATTGTCTTACCAGTGCGGTCGGCCTTATGTACGCGATAGCTTATTACACAGAGATAAAAATCTCACTGTAATAATATTGTAGTCACTCGGTCAGTCACCTCTTCGTATCAGTTCCTCTATTTGAACAATGATGTATCTATTAAGAACATGACCACATTTACGAAAGGCTTTTATTCGTGCATTTATTCATCTGAAATCCTTATTTCAGATGAAATATGATTTTTATATCATCCAGTCCAGTGGTTCCCAAAGTTGACTGGGCTACGACTCATCTGATTTAAGTTTACAAACTCGGGACCCACCTCTAGGAAATTTAAGCGTTAGCAATATTAATAAAGGACTTTTGAAATAACAAACTGTTTTAATACAATCTTTTATTACTTAATTATATAAATTTAATGGGAAGGATGAAATTGTTTCCTATGTTTCGCCATTACAATTTTGACATTAACTTCAACTTTAGTTACTTTTAATCGCAGTGAGTTTGATAAGTCCAATTTATTTCGGTATTTAGTTTTAATTCGGACGGTTGGTACTATAGGCAGGGCCCACTCAATATTCGCTCGCGACCCACCAGTGGGTCGCGACCCATAGTTTGGGGAAACCCTGATCCAGTCGAATTCCCTGACGTAGCTTTGTGAATGCTGTCCGAACCATTCTTATGACAGCCATGACAGCCTCCTTATCGAAGTTATTTCTACTGAGTTGTATAAGCTGACCGAGGTAGTTATAATATATTCCTGAACAACTTCTATTTATTTAATGAGATTGGTTATACCTAAGACGAGTATAATTTTTGTAGAGATAGTTGGTAAAAATTAGCTAAGTATGTACCCAGGCAGGTGTCATATAGAGATTTTCAACAATAGGTTGATCATATCTACACATTAAAAAAATAAAATAGGCAAGTAAAATGAATATGAAAAATCCTGAAATTGGGTATGTAGATTATTGCAAAGCCTTCGATTCCATACGATTCAGGAAGTAGGAACGAGGGTTAGACAATACGGCTCTCTGTTTGAAGCTTTATAAAGCTGTAGGGACTGTAGAAGCAATTCCCATATCACTCTACCCTATTACCTATACCCATATTATAAATCGGAAAGTGAGCTTGTTGGTTTATTGGTTTGTCTTTCAATCATATCGTAACGGAACATCGAATCGACGTGATGATTTGCATGGGTAGGTAATAGGTATAGTTAAAGACCTGGAGAGTGACATAGACTACTTCTTATAAATCAAAGAGTTCCACGGGATTTTAAGAACTTAAATCCACGTGGACAAATTTGCAAGCGTCAACTACCTATGTACTTATTTGGTAATGAGACGGCTTGCATCCCGGAGATAGATATAGGCTATTTCTATCCGGGAAGATCAAAGAGATCCTACGGGATTAAATAAAACAAAAATACATGGGGACGAAATCGCCTGGTATCATGTACTTTCTAGTGAAAATATTTGCATTTAGATAAAAATAAAAGTCATGTAATACTGTATGTAAAAACCGATATTCAATAACACATCAATATTTCTAACAGCTTTGCACTTCAGTCTCGACCCCGTTACAACCCCTAATGGATTTCCACTTTAATACTTTAAAGATTTCAAGTTTTCTAAAGTGACTTGAGTAGGTTTACTAAGCTGAATTCAAATAGTTACATTGTAGAAAATTCTATGTAGTCCATCGTTGAAAAAAATGATCTCTACATTTAATAAAGTTTACCTCCTTAATATCTTTGTTTTACTAGCAACCTAGTATATACTTACTTAACTAATTTATTTATACTATTTAACATTTAATATGATTCATAAAATAACTTGAACTCTATAAGTAATTTAATAGTAAATTGTAATTTGCTTTGATTGTTGTTTGAAGGGCGGGAGTGGCGGTGAAAGTCTCCTCCATTTTCTTTCCTGACATCTTATTTCAGATTCTTATTCACTTTTATCGAGGCTTTTTATTTTTTTTAATATTCTGATCGAGAGAGGGCCGACATAATATAATTTAAGAAATGGTAGCATGCCCCTATAGAGCTTTTGTTATTCATGAGAATGTTTTGTTATTGTTATTCAATGAGAAGGTTTTTTGATGCACCAAAGCCAATGCCCATTCCCGGGATACACGAATTTCTGCACCAAATTTCGTCAAAATCGGTTAAGCAGATGGGCCGTGAAAAGCTAGCAGACAACAGACACTCTATTAAGTATGGATTGAAAGTTAGGCCTTTAGGTAGGCTACCTATCTAATTTTTTTTACCTTCCCATGCAATTGTATTAACGCGCTCTAAATATTCTTACCATCTGCATCGTGTAAGTATCAACCGTCAAGAGCAAATCTGTTCGAAAAAAATACATGAAATCCCAAACTTTGAGAGTTCTATGTACGTATTATGGATATTTTAATAAGGGTATCTAGTATATGTATGCAAAGATCCATGAATTGAAAATATATTGGTAAGGAAGATTGGAACGGTGCGTACGCGCAGTGCTGTATTGCTCTCGTTGTGAACCAGTTGCGTCTACGAATTACGATCCTTAAATTTAATAGAATGGTAATCGTAGTTTCCGAGTGTTATAGAGTGAATTTATGAAATAAGTTCCAGTTAATTTTCGGTAAGCTACCTTTGAATACTATTTTGATAAATTTAACTCTAATTTTATTATTGTTAGCCATAGTTAAACCAATTTCAGCCTGTTGTCGAGTTATTTTAATTTTATTTGATTTTTAACATTTCGCTTCATGGTTTTTTTTATAAAGAATATTAGCCATGCCAATCATGACTCCCCTTAACCCTCCAATTAAGCGTAAAGCTTGTACCAGGAGTGGGTACGACAATTTTGCAACGGGTGAGGTTTGAACCGCCGACCTTTCGGAATTCGGTCCGCTCCTTAACCTGTTGAGCTATCAAAGCTATTTGTTATACACATATTATTTTATAGTAGTGCACAGCAAGACAATGCACAATAATTATCCTGTTTTTAAATACATAATGCTGTACATTTACAAGCGATTGTCAGTAGCCTGAAAAATCACGTGAAAAGCCTTTTCATGTAGCACAAGCTACCTTACTTAAAGTAGACCGTGAAAAATCTCGAAGCGAAATCTCACAAAGTTTGAAAATGACTACATTTAATCCCGTTTTATTTGGTTTTTTTTTGTGCAAGCACGGTCATTGATTTAAGCTATTACGCTAAAGAGTGCGTGAGCGAGAACACTCGCATCGCTAGGTGTTAAAAACGGAAAACATAGCTACATGTAATCGTTTGCTACATTTCATGGAAAGTGAACTTCGGAACTTCGAAAATTGAAAAATTACTTTTCGTGAAAAATAATGCCTTCTCTCTTTCTCTCTCTTATACTTAGTATTATACATTAGCCCATGTCTCGCTCGGTCAATGCACTCGGCGAACATGTACATGGCCAGTTAGCATATAATATTATTTGACGCATAGCGCTAGCCAGATTGCTGACTTCTTCATATAAACAATAAAGGACTTTTTCAATTCATGCAGCGGAAACAGCATTTACAGTTTTAAACATTTCTGGCATTGCCGAACGTATTGGACCAAAGTGCTGAATTTGAAAAACAATTGTGCTGAAGCTCGAATAAAAAATTTATAAAATATTTAAAAAGTTTGGCAAAGTTTAGTTTCTTAACGTTAGTTTTTTAAATAATTGGTTAATGTACTACTAGTATTGTAGCTGTGTGTAATGTAGTTTTTTTTTAATAATTAATTGGTAACTGTACTGACTGAAACCATTTAATATGGTTACAATAATAACGACCCTTCAAGGGTCGAATTACGTGATTAATGAAACGAAAATAATTGGTCATAGGGCTGGTCATCGGGGCTTATATTAATCAACTTGTCAGTTAAATTAATTACAGAATGCAAAGTCTAAATTGGTAGACCCAGAGATTTGGAAGGACCTATCTATAGATAGGAAAGATCTACTCTCTCTATTAATTTAGTAGCCCATCAGGCGTGCATTAAGGAAGAATTTCGAGATAACATAGATCCACTCAGAGGAAGTCACAGGTATAAGCTACTACAAATAAAATCACAAAAAATATTAATGGGTGGGCGACTAAAACATCGAAAACATATCCTGTACTACGCTAAAAACAAAAATCAGGTAGGTATGTTGTTTCCTACCTACTAATTACAAAAGTTAGGCAAAGTAGATAGGTACTTCTTAACTCAAATTGTAATTTCGTATCACTCCGGTAGCAGCTGCTACTTAGAAACATTTCCAATAAACCTGTGTTGCATGCTCATATTTTGAATTCTCATCTTGAACCTCCGCGTTTCAACTTTCAAGTTGGTTGTGCTCTCGTTAAGCAATAATTTTCATGTACGATGAACAGGTACTTGCCTACATAACCATACGACGCAGAAGTGTTTTCTTTATCTAAAATCGAAATAGATATTTATTAATTTTGTACTACAAATTTAAAAACTAAAACATAAACATTGAATGGCCATGCATAGGTCGCTTTAAATATTTCTACCAGAAGCTCTAGAATGCGAGAACGAAAACCTTCAGAAAAAGTGCGAGTCGGACTCGTACACGAAGGGTTCTGTGCTATCATACAAGAAATGACACTTTTTAATTTTTTAAATTGGCATGGCGGCGAGTTTGAAGTTTTATTATTTGTTGTTACAGCGGCAACAGAAAATGCAACTATTCATGGCTTCGCCTTAAGTAGATAGGTACTTAGTATCTGTAAAGTCTATATTACAGTAACTGTGTAAGAATGTAAGAAAGAGCCTTCTCCGAGACTATGAATACGTGAAACATGAACTAAATATTTGATTCCGATTCTTAACAGGGCTCTCTCCGTCTTTTACTCCATACAATCGTAGTTCCAATTTCATTTGAATATTAAAAGCAACCAAAGTCCATGAAATTTTGCAGACATATTCTAGAAACTAATATCTGTGCCTGTGGTGTTTTAGATTTTTCTAAAAATATGTAATTTTAAAATTACAGGGGCTCAAAGATTTCTATGTAAATTTTTAAGAGCGCGTAACTTTGAAACCGAATATTTTAACAGAAATTGAATTGACATTGAAATCGTTTTTGATGTCGTATTATACAGGAACTGTGTAATTTGATGTCACAATCGGAGAGCAATAAGGGCCCAGCACTTTTCAAGGTTCAGTTCTGTAGTGCGTTCAAACAGAGATGTGGAGGGGGGATACCTACTACAATATAGCAAGTGGTCTAATTAGCAGTATTAGGATTATGAATGGGGCTTTGCCCGCACAGAACAGCTGTTTTCATGTCCTTGTCCGTGACTCACACAGCGAGCGTTCATTCGTAAACATTAATCGTTTATAAACCGTTTAATATATTCATCTACAGATAACGATTTTTCTTGTTAACATAGCAACTAAAACTATATATAAAAATCAGCTTCCATATTATGTACCGACCTACTTTGTGTCTGCTAAACTCGAAAATTACTGGACTTGTCTTTACAAAACGTTGTAGGTATCTCTATATTATGAGAGTGGTTCCATATTTCACTTTATATCCCAAAGGTTCCACGAAAATAGGAATTATATTTTACTTGCCCAATAAATAATTAACATCAGCCAGCCATAGCAAAGTGTGGCCGGGTTTATCTAGTAAGTAATTAAGTAACCCACCGACTCTAATCATCAAATTGAAATTCATAACACATTTCGATTAAAATAATACGATCTCCTTTGAAAGCCGAAAATAATACAAGTACCTAACAATTTATTGTAGTAAGGTGATGTGGTAACTATGTAAGTACCTATGTATACTTTCGTTAGTAGGTATAGCTAGTTTAATAAAGGTACTTACTTACTACGACAGCAACATGTTTGAGAAAAAACATTCAACAAACTTATCCGAATAATATAATATTATAGTAGACATACCTACTTTCTTATTTTAAATAAACATTTGTCAGCTTTCCCAAACCACTTAAGAGGGGTCTCTCCGTCACTCGCTTCATACAAACGTAGTTCCAATTTCATTTGAATATTAAGCAACCAAAGTCCATGAAATTTTGCAGACATATTCTAGAAACTAATATCTACGGAACTTTAAAATACTTAAAACTAATCCCAATGTCTTCGTGAAAATTAATGACTTCTTTTACCAGCGAGACCTTTATTAAGAACCTAAATCCATGGATTTAAGTTGGTTCTTAAAATTCCGCGGGAATTTTTGTTTTGCTGGGATAAAATAAATCCTTCGTCCTTTGACCTTTCCAGATAATGTGTTTTTAGACTTAAAAAACAAACAGAAAGGTACACTTTCGGATAGTAGGTGTAGTACTAATAACATGTTTATGGAATTATTAAGGAAAGCCAAATTAATTTATCGTCCAGTTCGACTAGCGCTCAAAGTTTATTAACAGAGCTCTCTCCGTCACTTACTCCATACAATCGTAGTTCCCATTTCATTTGAATATTAAGCAACCAAAGTCCATGAAATTTTGCAGACATAGTCTAGAAACTAATATCTGTGTCTGTGGTGTTTTAGATTTTTCTAAAAATATGTAGTTTTAAAATTACAGGGGCTCAAAGATTTGTATTTTTCTTTAAAAAAAGGCCCAACTTTGTGCTCGTTTTTCTAGACAACGAAGCAATTTAATGAAATTTGGAAAAACCACAGACCTAGAAAATTTAATGAATATTATGTAGTAAAAAAATTATCGTTATATATTTTATATTGTTATAATTATGTGGGAACTACGAAAACCAGAAATTACACCCAGAAATCTTGAAAATTTCGTGCTGTCTCGATTTGTGCAAGCGGGGTGGTGAAGTGCGGGGGACGACACGTGAAACTGACAGAAACGGACAGTCTAAACACACGGGCCACATTTAGACTGCACCCGACTCCAAACTTGTCGATAGGTCTAACTAAATACATTTCAACTTGCGTTAGACGTATGCGTTACCTACTCAGACGTTGCCTGTAGATAAAAATATGTCTCATGTTTGCTGGCAATAGCGCATGCATCAAACCCTGCAAGTTGCAACTCTCTTGCAACCTATTCCTCACGCAATACGCACAGCTTTAATATTATAATTTTTGACAATGTATACTATATGTAATGCCATATCACAGGTCACTCTCTGATTTATTGCTAACAATTTACTTCCAAATGCAAAGAAATCTAAGTGTGTTGAATTCACACTGCCCAATACCAGGACCTTAAATGACATAAATTCATTGATAAATAATCATATGTTGAAAATAAAGGAGAACCCCGTGTTTCTCGGTATAATGTTAGATGCAAAGCTTCTATGGAACACCCACATATCAACACTTGATGGTAAACTCAGCTCTGCTGCTTACACTGTTAGAAAAATTCGACAGTAACTTTACTAAACTTTAGTAGTCAGGTCCCCTGCAACATCAGGATTGAGGAGTTGGAATCCAAATTTTTTATTGAACAATGTCGCAAACTTTCTTTATCGATTAAAAAAACTACCCAAAATTACGCAGTTAGGTTACCTGCCAAATTTCATGGTTTTGAGTCAACGGGAAGTACCCTAGAGGTTTTCTTGACACACACGACAGACAGAGAGATAGACAACAAAGTGATCCTATAAGAGTTCCGTTTTTCATTTTGAGGTACGAAACCCTAGAAAACGTAGGAACGGCATTCCGAACCAGTGGTAAATTTTTCTGACCATCCAAAAACACTTTGAAGTTTACCTAAAAGTTTACAGGAATAAAAATTTATCATTGTATTCCATTCCATTTCATTCTATTCCATTCTGTTCAAAGATAAATAGATAATAAAAATATTTGTCACCGAAACAATAATTTACGATACATCGACCAATATCAATTTTACTGATGACAATCTGACTATTACCAAAGTGAACGACTACTATAATATCTATTATATACGACTAACATAATATGTATTATAAATTGTGTGCCGTTTGCATTCTCACTAGGTTCTCATTAAGTTTGTTTTATTTGGTTAAACTTTCTGGCATTTATATTGTTATGACGTTTAATTGGCAAACAGTCTGTTTATTGGCTGAAACTCAAAAATTCAGCCAATCACAACAAAGAAAATATTGTAATAATGATTGATGCAGCTTTCTGTAATTGAAAACAAAATATTTGACATTAACTTGAATGTGACAGTGTTTTCCGAATAGGGTTGCCAGAGGCCCCGTATTTTACTGGTTACCCCGTATGTCAGGATAGAGAAACCGGTAATTATGAAAATAAAATACGGGGCAAATAAAACTAAATATTTTTAGGGTTCCGTAACTCAAAAGCAAAAAAAACTCTTATAGGATCACTTCGTTGTCTATCAGTCTGTCTGTCTTTCCGTCTGTCCGTCTGTCCATCTGTCCTTCTATCCGTCTGTCATGTGTTCATGAACAAATATTAGTATTTTCAATTTTCAAAGTAAGATAACTACATATATCAAGTGGGTTATCATATGAAAGGGCTTTACCTGTTCATTCTAAAACAGATTTTTATTTATTTTTATGCATATTTTTTTTAATGCATAACAGTTTTTGATTTCTCGTGTAAAATGTCGAAAAAAATACCCGAATCGGAACCCTCGGTGCGTGAGTCTGACTCGCACTTGGCTGGCGAAACCGAACACTGACGTTATGTCCAGTAGAAAGAATATTTTCCTTTTGCGGCAATGCGTAGCCGAAACCCACTCGATATTGATCATGGTCGTAGCCAAGGCGGCGGGGCTTGGTTTGAGGATGTTAGCCTTTTTTTATACAAGTTAGCCCGTGACTATAATCTTTTCTAGTGGTAAGTGATGATGCAGTCTAATTTCTTGGCCGTTAGGGCCATACTAACCATACAACTAGCCATGACCGAAGCCTCCCACCAGACCAGTAATTTAGAAATGGCGACTGCGCCTGGGAAGCCGTCAAAAACCTAAGCCTAAAATAATACTTACACTATTTCTTGCATTTGCTTACCAATTTTTTTTTGGAAATATATCAAACATTTCGCGCTCACTTCACTCGTGCTTTGAATTTGTATTACTTGGTGTAAGCCCCGCAATTTCGTTTGCATGAATTTAGAGTTTTAAAAATTCCGTGGGGGATTTTCCGGGCTAAAAAGTTTATGTCTGGGATGCAAGTTACCTCTGAATAGTAAGTACCAAAATTTTGGTAAAGAAGATGGGCCGTGAAAGGGTAACAAATAGATAGGCAAATAGATATACTGTCGTATTTGTAATATTAGTATGGATAGGGAGCTTTAAAAATAAAATCTTGCTATGGCTAAACTCGTTTCCCTTTCACTTTAATTCTTTCTGTAATTGAACCAAAAACACTTACTCTCACTGCGCTCGCGCTTTTTTATTGTTGTATTTTATCTCACTGTCAAATTGAAAGGCGAAATTCCACTAACCAGGTAATTAGCCCATAAAGTTGAGCGAATGTTTTTTTCCTCATGACAGGATTCAGTTCCGGCCCTGATAAAACCTCTCCCGAAATCGATTCCTGGCTACGGCCATAGTATTGATACTGTGAAGGTGGAATTACAAGTTAAATGTAAATTTAAGTTAAAATGCAAAGATTTTATGCATGAAATGTATAACATTTTGCTTTACAAAACTAGAGTTTTTAAAAGCTATTTAAATAAATAAATCTTTTATTTAAAATCACATTGCAAACACAGTTCACCAATCAAGACACGGCAACATACAGAGAAAAAATACAAAACTTACAAATAAACTGAAATATCTAAATAGGCTTTCCATGCATTTCAGAGAGAACCACCGCCTATTTCTTCAAATACTTCAAATTTTTAAATTTCTTCAAATCTAAACCCCGTATTTTTGATGGTGGTAGCCTGTAAATCAAAAAGAGGCAGGTGGCAACCCTACTTGCCACATGACATTACAGAATGAAAAATTGTTTTCATTACTCGGTAAGCCTACTGCCATAGTTTCACAGAAAGTGTGACGGTAGTTGTGACCTCTGATTGGTCGACTCTCTTTCACTATTTGCTAAAATTGATGATTGCAACAACAATTTTTTCTTTTTTGTAATCAAAAACAGAACACGGACGTCATACAGGTTGACTAATTGCAATCATTTCTGACCGGCTAACATTGTTCCGCTAGTGGCTCAAACTCACTGTCGCAGCAAGAACATGGTAAATTCAGCCAATCACAGCAATTAGAATTGGTTATCACAAATGCACCGATCTAGGAACCGAGAATACACGAACCAGGGCAGATAGAGATGAGAACAATAATATCATACGTAGGAAATCGACGGGGGATCGTTGACAATGATCCTCTTAATTGAAAAGTCAAATAACTTTAAGAGCGCTAATCTTGTGTCTGAGAATTATCTATACATATAATCGTC